>NW_026294584.1:130317096-130922096 GCF_007827085.1 Peromyscus californicus insignis | reverse complement strand
TTGTCAAATTCCTTGAGTACCTTAGGTTGTAGCTGGGACAGTATCATGAAAAAAGTCAAAACTAAGTACTGCTCAGTTGTGTAAAAATGTGCCTATATACCATTTTTCTGAGAACTCTAGGCCAGCTTGAACGAGTAGGCTTTAAAAGACAGGTGTGCAAAGAGTCAGTGGCAGGAAGGAAACAAAGAACTAAAACTTCACCAGTTCAAATAATGGTGTGAATTTTCTGTTCTGCAGTGTCCCTTGAACCTGAAACTGTCACACATACAATTTATCCACATGAGAATGAATGTGGTGCTGGGAATAAACTGTCCTCAATGATCAGTGAGAACATCGTGACCAATGGCATGTACACTGGCAACAAATTTTATATATACATATATATGTGTGTGTGTGTATATATATATATATATATATATATATATATATATATATATATATGCATGCTAATGTTGGTTGGAGCCAGGTCTGTAAGTTTGGATACCAGAATGAAGATTTTATTTTGGGCTAGTTTAGATAAATGTTTTTTAAAGACAGCCTATGTTGGTAAATTGAAGAAAATGTGATGCAAATAAGTATTGCAGTTATGTGAGGGGGAAAGGCCAGTCAGGCTTCAGTACCAGAAAGAACATTGAATACCTTTTCCTCTATAACACTAAGGAATAAAAGTCACAGAATGTATTTATTGATCATGCTGCCTAAGAAGATAAAGTGACTGGCTCAGGAATGTCAGTAGTGAAGCTAGGGATAGTCTTGAAGACTGAGTGAATGTGTCCAAGAGGAAGCTCTCCAGCACTGTTTGTGTCTGAGGTAGAGATTGTTGGTATGATTGGCATTTTGCTAGCTAAAATAGGACTTTATATTTCCTGTTCTTTTAAAGATTTGTTTTTAATTTATATGTGTGTATGTCTATGCCTGTGTATGCATTTGTATGTGAATGTCTTCATAGGCCAGAAGAGGGCATCAGATGCCCTGAAGCTGTAGTTAAAGGGAATTTTGAGCCACCTGACATGGGTACTGGGAACCAAACTTGGGTCCTCTACAAAAGCAGGAAGAGCCGGGCGGTGGTGGCGCACGCCTTTAATCCCAGCACTCGGGAGGCAGAGCAAGGCGGATCTCTGTGAGTTCAAGGCCAGCCTGGGCTACCAAGTGAGTTCCAGGAAAAGGCGCAAAGCTACACAGAGAAACCCTGTCTCGAAAAACCAAAAAAAAAAAAAAAAAAAAACCAAAAAAAAAAAAAAAAAAAAGCAGGAAGTACTCTTAACTGTTGAGCCATATTTCCTATTCTTTAGGCTACTTGATCTGCTAAAGTCTAAAAAGAATTCAGGGTGCAAATCTTTAACATAAACTTTGAATATGTTCTTTCTGTGGTTTTCACTTACTTGTCATCTTGTGGATATTTATCATATTAAGGAACCAAGTGTTATATAAATTAACAAATAACACTGGTTCACATCTTTTTATGATATTATTGTAAAAAAATTTAGTGAAATAATGAATACAGGTGATGAAAATAGAAGCTGGAGTTTAAGATTAAGGACACAAAAGACTACTTTGTGTTGTAGTTGTTAGTAGAAAGAAAATGATATTAAGAGAGTTTGTTGACTTTAGCCAATGAGTAGAAAATTGTGTTTGAATAGAAGAGATCTTTTAATTTTTCAGTGGTGCAATACATTTCTTAGAAGTAAAATCTAACAGAGGACTTGAAGCTGGAAACCACACATTGCTCTCTAGTTTCCAGGAACATGTGCCCTTTCCACATCTCTTGCTGATGCTAGGAATGCTGTGTGTATGGTCACTTGCTGAACTCTGACTGATGTTCAAATCAAGACAACTATTCAGGACCAGAGTCTCAGATGAGACACAGAACACACAAAAAAACAAGCTATAAAGCTGACCACACAGTGCATACCTATAGTAACAGCACTGAGGGGCTGAAGCTAGAGGCTTGCCGTGCTTTCAAGGACAACCTGCACTACAGAATAAGTCCCTATCTCAAACCAAATGGAAAAGTAAAACTAGAAATCAAAAACTTTAACGTTAGGATACTCTTGGCCTCTTTTAATAATTTTGTTAAAACATAGTACCTTTTTTTTAAAAAAAGTTCCCCTAGCAATGTTATTGCCCTTCAGGAACTGTGGAGTTCAACCTATAGTGAGGGCAGAAAGAGCCGAGCATCCTTAGCCTGGCTTGAGGCAGCCAGCACTAGCACATCGCACAGCCGTACAGCTGTGCTTACAACCTCCTGCTTCAATTCTATGCTCTTTTAGCCTTAATGTTAAAGGGAAATTTTGTACTGGGTTTCTTTTTTTTTCTTTTTTTCCTTTTTTCTTTTTTTTTTTTAATTTTTGCCCCAAGGGAGAAAAGATTTGTTTCCCTGTGGGACTGTGGAGAAGACAAGTCTACAGGAGCTTGAAGCAGCTGGTCATATTGCATTCATAGTCTGGAAGAAGAGAGTGAACAAATAAACAGACACATCTTCTGGGAATGATCTGGGAATTTTCACTCTAAATGCTGTGGTTTGCTGTTCGAGCACATCAGCTTAGCAGAATGTGTCTTGTTTACTCTTTGCTTGCTAAGTGTGTCTGCCTGGCAGAGGCCTTTAGCCCTGCTACCCACATGATATGAACAAAAAAACTAGCAGTTTGTTAGAAAAGAACAAAAGAAAAGCAAGAAAAATAATTTTCCTTTAGCTGGAAGATTTCCCTGGAGCCTTGGTGGCTGGAATTCAGGCAGAATCCCAGAAATCAGAGCAGATCAGTGGAAAGCATTGTGTGTTGGAAGAAGATGCATCTGCTTGGGGCCTGGACTGCATGGCATGGAAGGTAGGGGATCAACTGCATTTTTCCTTCTATGCGTTCCTATTTTAGAAAAGTCAAGATGTCTTGTTCTGGAATAAACCCAAGGATCTTGTGTTTTGAGAGAAAAGATAGATGTGTGGTCACTGTCTGGATCAGACCTGAGAGTTGGAGTTCACCTGCTCTGATGGTTTGAATGAGAATGGCCCCTATAGGCTCAAATGTTTGAACACTTGGTCACCATTTAGTAGAACTGTTTGTGAAGGATTAGGAGGTGTGTCTTTGTTGGAAGAGGTATGTCATAGGGGGCTGGTTTTGAGGTTTCAAAAGGCTTGCATCATTTCCAGTGAATGCTTTCCACCCTCTGCCTTCTGCTTGAGGATCAAGATGTAAGCTCTCAACTGCTCTTCTAGCTGCCTGCCCCTATGCCTTTATGTTGCCGTGCCTTCATTCCCCCATCATAAATTCTAACCTTCTGTAATTGTAAACCCAATTAAACTCTTTCTTTTATAAGTTGCCTTGGTCATGATGTCTCATCCTAAAAGTAGAAAATAAACTTGCCTTGCACTGACATGAGTCTAGTGACATGATCTAAGTCATTTCAGTGCTTTTTGCTCTTCCTAAAACCAACCTGGAGTCTTGGGGGAGACCTGAAGATGGAACTGCCTGTGGTTTTCCCATAAGGAACACCATTATTTTATTATTTTTAGAATAAACATGCATTCTTGAGTCCAAAGTGTTCCCCTAGGAAGATGCTGTAAATTTTTCAAGGCACAATGTGTCCCAAGTATTCATTTTCCCATCAGTGAAGGGGATATGCTTTAACAGTAGTAGAAGTGAGTCAGGGTGCCTGTTGTATTGTAGATACTGTGACCAGCAGTTGATGGATAAGATTCCATTACTCCTTCAGTGCTGGGATGGTTACAGTTGGGATTGAATGTTGCTTTGAGAGGTTGTACCATTGTTTAAGTGGTTTTGCACTGTTTTTTTTTTTTTTCCTGGTTAGTTTTATATCCTTGCATAGTTCTCCCTAGCACATGGTAGGTACCTGATAGATACATTTATTAGATAAGTACCTGACTCCATATTTGCATCTCCAAGCTGCCTTTTCGAATGAGAAGTCTCTTCTGTTGCACCAAGAGTTTGCAATGCTTTTCTGGTTTTCCTCTTTTTCTCTTGATCTTTCTTTCTTTCCTCTTTCCTTCTGCTCATTCTTTAAATATTCACATTCCTCAGAGCTGTTTCAGAAATTTTTTTTTATTCTGTCCCTGTACTTCCCTTGGGCAATAATTTGTTGTTCACATATGGAAGATGTCCAAATCAATGTCTCCAGTGAAGAACTTTATTCTGAGTTAATAAGTTTTAGTTCTATTTATTTTATTATTTATTAATTCATTCAGCATACATTTATTGAAAATTGTACCATCTGTACAAGGTATGAAAATGTTAGGTCACTGTTCTCAATTATCTTGAAGTGAGTAATCAAAGCAGATTACAGATGGTGGTAAATGCTACAAGGAGCCTAGATCGGGGTAATGAAGGACTAAGTCTGGAGATGAGGTATGAGGGCAAAGAGCAGGGTTTATGTTCAGGGAAGAATTATTAAGGAAAATGGGACAACTCTCTTATAGAAAGCTGAGGAGAAAACTGGCTGATGTAAATGAGCTGTAGCCAGAGCACTTGATAGAGAGGAAAGGGTCCACATGAGATATGGGTTTGGGGGCAGCTGTGGGGAGTTTGATCCCTTTTAAAATTCAGTAGGAGGCTGTGGCTCGGTTATTGAATGTTCATCAAGCAAGCATATGTGAGCCTCTGTGTTCAGTTCCCATTACCAAAACAAAGTTACATATGTACGTACGTACGTACATACATACATAGACACACACACACACACACACACACACACACACACACACACACACACACACACACACACACATACATACCAGTAGGAGTCAAAGGTTTTAAATAGAGAGTAACGTGAGATTTATACTTTTTTTTGCATTTGAAGTTTTTCGTTTGGTTGTTTGGTTGGTTAGTTTTTCTTGACAAGGTTTCTCTGTGTAGCTTTGGCTCCTCGATTCTACTTCCTCCCAAATAGCACCTCCCAAATAGCACATTTCTAGGTGTTCATGTTCTGCCCTAATGTCCTTCTAACTAGCTGGTCTCCTGGCCCCTGTGTCTTTTCCTGTGTCTATGGAGAATGGTTAGACAGATTTAATTATCATACTTCTCTGCTGAAAATTCTTGGCTGACCCCTGAGGATAGCATTGAAAGTCCCCAGCATGATCTATAGAGGTTCTTAGGACTGAGTCTGCGTACCTCTTCAGCTTCATCCTTCAGCCTTCCAGCCCATGTTCCAGCCACCAGCCATACAGAGCTACTGTTTACTTGTCAGTGAGTCCTGCCCTAGCTGTTCTGTGCTTGACTACTTTTCTTAGCCCTCAACCCACTACACCCCACCCCTTGCACCCTGCATCCCTAACAACAAGCAACCCTACAGAGGTTCTGATTGTCCTCTGGGCTCACTTAGGAGTCATTCTGACCCACTGGCTTTAGGTGAGTCCCTCTGTGCTCCCTCCAGGAACTGTCACTGTTTTAATTTGCCTTTGTTTTCCACGGAAAGAAAGCTTCTTGAGGCAGTGACCATATATCTATGTGTACTACTGTGCTTCCAACTTGCAGCTTCCTAACTTACATGTGGAAGGTGATCTGCAGGGAGAAAGAGAGTGTAATAGCCAAGCATGATGACACATGTGTAATCCCAGCACTCTGGAGGCAAAAACAAGAGAATCTGCAAGTTCAAAGCTAGTCTGGTCTACATGGCAAGTTCCAGGCCAGCCAGAGGAACATAGTGGGACTATCTCAAAAAAATCAAAATTAACACTAACAACAAAAAAGAAAAGTGGTACATTAAGAGAACATATGTATAACATGATATTTTTATAGATAACTGCAGAGTTACATTAATTGAATAAAGTGATCAAATAATGTAAGACACTTTGAAGTGTCTGGACATGACCTCAGTAATGTTTTTGTTATCGCAGAAGCTAAGAAACTGTTCAGCCCATGGTCCGCCTTCCCCTTGGGGAGCCCTGCCTGTGCACATTGCTTCTGTGTGGTGCCTGGATGTCTACTGAAAGGAGACAGTCTTCTCTTCCCTTTGTTGATTTACTGACTGGATAGTATTGGGATTACTGGGTTTTTACTGTTATTGTCTTTCAGTATCACTTTGTATACTAAGTTTGGGTTGGGGTTTTGTTTGTTTGTTTTTGATTGTTTGTGTAATTTGGTTTTATAAGAACATAGAACATTACATGGTTCTGAAATTAATTCTACAAAATAGCATATTCTATAGTCTAGCTGCTCTCCTTATCCCTATACTACTTCTTGCTCTCAGTAACTTTATTTTTTCACCAGTCTTCATTTCCATTTTGTTCTTGATTCCATTTTCTATCTTGATTTCCATTTGGCTCCTCATCTCCCAACTCCCCTGGAACCTTTACCTCTCCCAATAAGTTTCCTTAAAAAATGATATGCTATTTTAATACACTTGTTTCTTATTACTTGATCCATTCTGAGATCTCAACCTTTTCCCTTTTAAAACTAGGTGCTTTCAATTGTGCAGTGGAATCATAGACTTGTTTTCAGCTTTTGCTTTTACAAGTACAGCTGCAGTTAGCACACTTACTCTTTTTTTCTCTTTTTTATATTTATTTATTATTTATTCATTTTTGTTGTTGTCTGAAATGAGGTCTTACTATGTAGCTCTGGCTGACCTAGAATTTGCTGTGTAAAACAGGCTGACCTCAAATTTATGTAGACCTGCTTGTCTCTCCCTCCTGAGTGCTGGGATAAAGGTATATGCTATCTTGTCTCACCTAAAATATTTACTCTTATTATTTTAATTGTGTACATATGGATAGGTTCACATTAATACAGGTACTTGCTGTGGCCAGAGACTTTGGATCTCCCTGGAGCTGGTGTTACAAGTGGTTGTGAGTCATGTGGGTGCTGTAAACAAACTTTGGGTCGTCTGAATGAGCAGCAAGGGCTCTTAATCACTGAGTTAGGTGTCCAACTTATATTTTCTCTTTTCATATTGTTTGCTAGTTTGTTTTTGGATTAATTGCTGGGAGTAATTTTCTTAGGTTCTGTGATATTTCTGTCAAAAGGAGCATACTATTTTTTATCCCATCAGCTACTTCTAAGGTGCGCAGTTTGTAGCTTTGTAAATTTTGTCAACCTGATAAACTAGAAACAGTATCTTACTGTGATTTTAATCTGTATCGTTTCCTTGTGAGTGTTTCATTGTGAGCATTGCTTAGTATCTCCATGTGTTGAAAGCTGTTTGTATTTCTTTTTTCTGCTTGAATCTCTTCAACCTTGTGCATTCTCTCTTTATATAGAAAGGATAGTAACTTTTTTTTTAAATAAGTGGCCTTTTTGCATTACATTTTCTTTCTTCCTTGTTTTCCACACTTAACTAATTCTTTTGAGTTTTTTATGTATCTTCCTTTCATTGATCCCATTGCCATTAACCTCATTCAGGTCAGCATCACTTTTTTTCCGCCAAGACAGTATTTCTCTATGTATCCCTGGCTGTCCTGGAACTCACTCTGTAGACCAGGCTGGCCTTAGAGATTCGCCTACCTGCCTCCCATGTGCTGGTATTAAAGGCATTTGCCACCACTGCCCATCCAGCATCACTTTTTATAAGACAATTAATTATAGTCGCCTTTTAACTAGTTCCCCGATTCCAATTTCACCTTTACCAAATCAAACATCAAGTGGGTCTTTCTAAACTCTGTCTTTCATAGTTCTTCTTTGTGTGCCTTCGGTGCTGTCTGTACTCAGAGTGAAATTCCTATTTCTTTACTTACTGCCCACGCCTATATAACTTGCATCAGTTAATCCAGCTTTGCAGCCTTAGTTCTCATCTGTGAGATCAGTGCATGCTGTTCACTGTTTTTCAGTACTCTGGGTTTGTTCACTTTGTTTTTCCAGTTCTGTTTTTCTTTCAGCTCAGATCACTTGATCCTTTTTTCCCCTTTCTGGCCTAGTCCAATCTCTTCATTGAAACTTTATCCACTCTTTAGCCAGTAGGATCAGATGTCCTACTGTCACACCTGTCCTCTAATATACCAGAGTTTTTGCTGGGGTCATATTGATTTCTGAGAGCCATTCAAAAGGTGACCGTCTAGGATCCAGAGGCTCTAGGGTGGGTGTTGGGTTTTTATGGTGGTGGTTTTGTTTTGTTGTCATTATTAGTTTTGTTTTTTGTTTTTGTTTTTTGTTTTTTCTCAGTGTAGCCCTGGCTGTCCAGGAACTTGTTCTGTAGACCAGGCTGGCCTCAAACTCAGAGATCCAAGATCTGCCTGCCACTGCCTCCCGAGTGCTGGCATTAAAGATATGCAGCAACACTTCCCAGTGGTTTTGTGTTGTTTTGTTTTGTTTTTGATTGGTTGATTGGTTTTATTTTATTTTTAAATTTTATGTGTATGAATGTTTGCCTGCATTTATTTCTGTGTCCCACATGCATGCCTGGTGCCATGGAGGCCAAAAGAGGGTGTTAGGGCTCTAGGATTGTAGTTGCAGATGATTGTAACCTACCATCTGGGTTCTGGGAATCAAACCTGGGTCCTCTGAAAGAACAGCCAGTGCTCTTAACCACTGAGCCATCTCTGTAGCCCTGTTTTATCTTATTTTTGAAGATAGGGTCTCACTGTACATATATCCCAGGCTAGTTTAAAACTCAAGAGCATTCTGCCTCAGTCTCCTTGAATGCTAGGATTATAGGCATCTGTCATCATGCCTGGTACACATTTTTTTTTCCTTTTTTAACAGTGTATGCTAATTCTGTGTAATGATGAATTTCATTATTATATTTTCATATCTGTGCAGAATATACTTTGGTCAAAGTCACTTTCCCTGCTACCTTTTCCTATCCTTCCTCCACACTCACACTAGTCCCTTTCTTTTTCTCAGAATCTACCTTCTACTTTGATGTCTTTTTTTTTTTTAATTCCATATTCTATGATTGAGAGGATGCATATGATAGTTGTATTTCTGAATCTGGCTGGCTTCATTTCACTTAACGTAACGATCCTGGAAATCATGTTTTCCCAGAAATGTCATGATTTTGTTCTTTCCCACAAAATAAAATCCAATTTTATACATACCACCTTTTCTTTATCTATCCATCAGAACCTGAACTAATCCATAACGTAGCTCCTGGAAATTGTACTTCAATGGCTGTACAGTTGTCTCTGTCATGTACTGGCTTGGATTCCTTTGACTGTGTGGTGTGACAGCTGGGTTATGCAAGTCGGTTCCATGCCTGTTTTTGGAGTGGTTGCGCTGATTCACATTCCTCCCAGCAGTGTAAAGCCACCACCCCATCCAACCCTTGCCAGCACTTGTTGTTTCCTTGTAGCGGCCATTCTGACTGAGGTAATGTGAAATCCCAGTGTAGTTTTGATTTGTATGCTGCTGATAACTGAAAATGTTGGACTTTCCCCCCATATATTTGTCAGGAGTTTTCTTAACTGATTTGGTTAATCACTTAAGGATAATGCTTGTCTTAGGGTTTCTGTTGCTGTAGAGAGACACCATGACCACAGCAGCTCTTATTAAGAAAACATTTAATTGTGGTGGCTCACTTACAGTTCAGAGGTTCAGTCCATCGTCATCATGGTGCGACATGGTGGCATGCAAACAGACATGGTGCTCGAGAGGTAGCTGATTATCCTACATCTTGGCTTGCAGGCAACAGGAAGTGGTCTGCCTATCACACTGAGTGAAGCTTGAGCAAAAAAGACCTCAAAGCCTGCCCCCACAGTGACACACTTCCTCTAATCAGGCTACACCTACTTCAGCAAAGCCACACCTCCTAATCATACCACTGCCTTTGAGGGCCATTTTCTTTCAAACCACCACAATGCTGGTAATGCTTCTGTTGTTCCATCACTTCAATTTCTATTAAAGTAGTGATCATGATTGTTTAGGGGACCAGATACTTAACTTTGGTTTTAGCCTAACCTAGTCTTTTCTTCAAGTAGAAAACGTCTTTTGCAAAGGCTGTGCAGGATCCAAGAACTCACATCATAACATGCTTCCTGTGGTCTGAGGCTTCATGTATGAAGGTTTAGAATTGAAATCTGTACATTAGGAAGATTTTGATAGTGTTTCAAGTGTTGTATCAACTGACCTTATTAATGCCTCTGCAAATATATCTGCAGTTTGAGATTTTTGCTTTTTGATTTAATTGCATAGGAGAGGTCATTATAGAGTCCCTTGGTGCTTCAAGAACTTATCTACTTGCCCTAGTAAAGGTTACTATTGCTGTGAGAAAACACCATGACCCTTTAAAGCAACTTGGGGAGAGGAAAGGGTTTATTTGGCTTACACTTCCACATCACTGTTCATCATCAAAGGAAGTCAGAACAGGAACTCAAACAGGGCAAGAACCCGGAGGCAAGAGCTGATGCAGAGACCGTGGAGGAGTGCTGCTTACTGGCTTGCTCCCCATGGCTTGCTCAGCCTGCTTTCTTACAGAACCCAGGACCATCAGCCCAGGGATGGCCCCACCCATGATGGGCTGGGCCCTCCTCCATCAATCACTAATTAAGAAAATGCCTTACTGGCTTGCCTAGAGTCTGATCTTACAGAGACATTTTCCTTTTGATTTTTCAGACAGGGTTTCTCTATAGCCTTTGCTGCCCTGAAACTCGATCTGTAGACCAGAGTGGCCTCGAACTCACAATGATCATCCTTCCTCTGCCTCTGGAGTGCTGGGATTAAAGGTGTGGGCCACCACCACCCAGCTGGAGGCATTTTCTTAATTGAGGTTCTCTCCTCTTGGATGACTTTAGCTTATATCAAGTTAACATAAAACACACAACCTTAGAAGGTCTGTTTACTTACCAAGAATAATGTGGGTTCCTCTTTAGTGACACATAGGAAATAGAAGTTCCATTTTGGCCAAGTATGGTAGCTCATGCTTGTAATCCCAGCCCGTGGGAATCTGAGGCAGGAGGATTACCATGAGTTCTAAGCCAGATGGCGCTTCATACAGAGTGAAACCATGCCTTAAAAAATCAACCTGAAAACAAAGTTTCATTTTCACCAAAAAATAAAAAAATAAAAAAAAATGCATTGTGTGAAAGACCATTTGCATTTATGAAACATAAGACAGCGAGAGGCCTAGAGTAACTGGCCCTTGCCGGTTACTGTTTCTCTGCTGAAGAAGAGCAGAATGCTGTTCATTGCTTTTCACCCAAGGAGACTTGTGACTAATAACAAAGAGCATTTACAATGTTTGTTGTATGGTTCTGTATAACAGCCCTGGCTGTTCTGGAACTTGCTTTGTAGACCAGGCTAGCCTCGAACTCACAGATCGCCTGCCTCTGCCTCCTGAGTAATCTTTTTTTTTTTTTTAAGTATTTTTTGAAGTAAGATGAGAAGTGATACTTAGTTGTTCTTTATTAATTTTTTTACTCTAAGTGAGAATGTAACGCACCCAAGTTTCTGTTGTCTGCAGATGTCAGCATGAGAACATGGGCAATGAGATTGAGAGCCTCTTGCAAACTGGGCAGAGGTGGGAGGAGCTCAACTCACTACTGAACTGTCTCCTGGCCCCATATTGCGGTGTGCTCAGGACCCTTCTCTTGCTAAGGCTATAGTTTTAGGGGTCCCAAGTGAATGCAGGCTGTCCTCCAGTCCTATTGACAAACTTTGTATAGTGCCATGTCCTTTATACCTTTGCAGAAGGATTCAAGAGAAAAACAGCTGGAAAACTTTAGGACTTACATAATTCAAGCCTTTGTTAATAGTTACACAAACCCAGCTACTTAAAGTGTAAGAAGAGAGAAGTTTTGCATGAAATAGACAACTAGGGTATAGCCTTCAAGTTATAACCTACTCTTACTTTCTCTTGTGGGGTATATTAATTTCACTTGAGACTGTAGTATATAGGCTTAACCTGGACCCATGTTTTTCTTTAAAATTAATTCTCAAATTTTATTCTTTTGAGATAGATAAAAAATAAATGGTGTAAGTTTCTCTGGGCAGAGGACAGTAACAAAGGGAAACCACAAATTGAATCAGCGGAATTTACAGTGAGTGAAAACAAATACCCAGATCCAGTTTCTTAAATCATGTCTCATCAGGCATTTCTCACCAAACTTGTTTATAATCAAATCATGGAGCCTTTGAAGTTCTTATGCATAAACGTATGGACAGTCAAAACTGATTGTCATGGTTCAGTGGTTAAGAGTGCTTGCAGCCGGGCGGTGGTGGCGCACGCCTTTAATCCCAGCACTCGGGAGGCAGAGCCAAGCGGATCTCTGTGAGTTCGAGGCCAGCCTGGGCTACCAAGTGAGTCCAGGAGAGGCACAAAGCTACACAGAGAAGCCCTGTCTCGAAAAACCAAAAAAAAAAAAAAAAAAAAAAAAGAGTGCTTGCTGCTCTTGTAGAGGACCCAGGTTCCATTTCTGTCACCCGCATTGGGTGGCTCACAGTCGCCTGTAACTCCAGTTCTAAGGGATCTAATTACTCTCTTAGGGTTTCTGTAGCATGAATCTTAACAGTTCTTATTAATAAGATCAAACCCGAGGCCAGTTATTGGGGTGAATACTGGAAAATCAGAGAGACAGAACGAGCCACAGCTACCTCACCTCGCTGGATCCTCAGCTGGTCTTGTTTCCTCAGACTGGAGGCTTCTGAGTCCTCATCCAGAATGGGTCTCAGCTGAACTGCTTCTCGAAAACCTGAAGCTTAACCAGCCAAATGCTTCTAGTTCCTGGTCCTCACGCCTTATATATTTTTCTGCCTTCTACCATCACTCCCTGGGATTAAATGCTCGCTTTCTGGGATTAAAGGCATGAGTCACCATGCCTGGTCATTTTCAATGTGGCCTTGAACTCACAGAAATCCAGAGGGATTTCTACCTCTGGAATGCTAGGATTAAAGGCGTGTGCTACCACTGCCTAGCCTTTATGTTTAATTTTGTGGCTGCTCTGTCTCTGATTCCAGAAAAGTTTATTAGCATGCACAATATTTGGGGGAATACAATACCACAGGTTTCTAAGGGCACCTACACCCATAAAGATCTCATATCTACACTCAGACATATGCTCATACACATAAATAAATCTGTGCAAAAAATTTAGGAGCTCCCCCCCCCAAAAAAAAAAAATGATTGTTGACTCAGCAGGTAAAAGTGCTTGCTGTGTGACCAGATCTGGATTCCCAGAACCCTCAGTGGAAGGAGAAAACTGGTTTCTGAAAGTTGTTCTCTGACCTCTATGTACGTCACAGAGCATTTGCCTCCTCCTCTCATAATAAATAAATTTTAAAAATTGAAATAATAATAGTCATCAGAGATTAAAGAGTTAAAATCCTATTTACTTAAATATCTTCATTCTGAATTATGAGAGAGACTTATACTCTGGTATCATAACTATAAAATATCTCAAGTAAACAGAAATATATACCCTTTTTTAAAAATTAGATGTATTTATTTTGTGTATTTTGCCCGCATGTTTGTAGGTACACCACGTGCATGTGGTGCCTGCAGAGGCCAGAAGAAGACACTGGATCTCCTGGGACTAGAATTTCAGAGGATTGAGAGTGTTAGTTGGGTGTTGGGAAGCAAACCCAGGTTCTCTGCAATAGCAGCAAGTGCTCTTAACCATTGAGACATCTCTCGAGCCCATATACCTCTTTAAGTTAGAGGTGATTATTTGCTTTACCAAATATTGTTCTACTTTAATAATGCATCCAAGTAATGTGCTGCATAAACGAGCCTTACAGATGTGCTAAATGAGGGACCAAATTACAAAACAATCTTCTTATGTAAATCTGTTTATACAAAACAACCAAAAAAAAGTGGATGAGTGGCTGCTGGGAGCTGGGAATGGGTGTTTGGTAGCTAAGGTCACAGAGTTTCTTTTCAGAGGGATGGATGGACATATGCCACAATAGTGATGTAAGAGTGCGTAGTTCTGAGAAATGAAATTATGTATTTTAAATGAGTGAATTATTTAGTATATGAATTCCATCTCCATATAATGTTTACAATAGAATTTATTATAAGATTGATTTAAATTGTGAATGTAATTTGTACAGTTTTTCAATAGAATCTTCAATGTTCTCTATGCACATTAGCACAAATCTTTAGAAATGCTCTAATCCTAAAATACTAGAATGACTGTAAATGAAGAAGGACAGCATCACTTTCTCACCTTTGTATTCTATTAAGAATTCTAGCCATGCAAGGCTAGCAGAAGAGTTATCTTGACAATGATTTGCCATTTCTTATAAGGACAGGGGACATTATTTATACATTATTATACATTAGACTTTATTCTTTATTTCAAGTAGTCAGCACGACCCATCTTTAGTTTTCAACATTGGTGTTGATTTTTGGTGGTGGTGGTTTAATCTTACTACAGATTCTTCAAACAGGTAATAACCCAAACATCTAGATTTGAATACACTTGAAGCCCAGTCTAAGACACTTCCTCCCCACATCTGTACAGGTTAACTACTCCCTGCTTTCCTATTCCTTCATCCTTATCTTCCCTCCCCACTTAAGGAAGAAGGAAAATACCCTCACAGTGAAACTTACAGTGAAAGCCAATTTCTTCCTATTTCCTACAATTGGGATAAAGAGGTTTGTAAGTTTTTTTTTTCTAGATTTCATTTGTTTTTATTTTTGTGTTTATGAGTGGTATGCCTGCATGTATGATCTGTGCGCCACATGCATGCATGCCCACAGAGGCCAGAAGAGGGCATTGGATCCCCTAAGACTTGGATTACAGATAGTTATCACCATATGGCTGCTGGGACTAGAACTTGGGTTGTCTGGAAGAGCAACAAGTGCTCTTTACTACTGAGCCATCTCTCAAGCCCTATTCTTTTTCTTTCCTCCGCTTTTCTAACAGCTGTTTTTCATCTAGTTTATAGCCACTTCCTCACTTGTTACAAGGTCCCTCCCTCCCTATTTACTAAGACAGGGTCCGACTTCATAGTCCTGGAACTCAGTGTAAAACAGACTGGTTTCAAACTGGTAAGTGATCCTCCTGCTTCTGGCTTCCATGTGTTAGGGTTAGAGGTGTAAGACATCAACCCAGATCTTTTGCCTGATTTCTTCAAATGTTATTTAATGGAATCCCTAATGAAACTCAATTATATATTTTTATAATTTTCACTTGAAATTCCTTCATTTATAATAGAAATGCAGATTGTTTTATAGTATTTGAAACCTTGGAATAGACTCAATAATAGTGTTGCTATTCTATCTACCATCTTACATCTGAATCTGCTGATATTTTTTACTACTATCTGAGGCCCTGCTGCCCACAGTCAACACTACACAGGATTTATAGTCCTGCCCACACCGGCTCTGTTTCTGCCACCAAATGTAGTTTTTAACTAAGTCTCTATTGTTCTGTCTACCAGTAAAGACTCAGGAGTCAAATGTTGGGGTGAAAACCTGATAGCTCAGAGGGGCCAAGAAGCAACCAGCTGACCCTCCTTTTAGCTAGAGACCCAGCAAGAATCTCCATTCATCCCAAACCAAAAAGACAACAAATCTCTTAAGTTCCTCCCTACTCCTTCCTATCTAGCTTCCTGAGTCCTCCATAGTCTCAATGGCTAAGTCTTAACAACTAGTTGTTGGCTCTGCCCCCTGATCCAAGGTTGGTTTTATTAAAACAGTCTCAGGGTTTCACAAGTGTGTTCATATATCCTACAATAGTAAGCCAAGGCAGCCAGAGGGAATGAAAATTTGGGAATATCTGAAGAGCTTTCTTTCTTTGTCTGTGTGTCACTGGATATAATTTCATTTAAAATAAAGTATCACTTCTACCACATTGGTTTCAATTCTGTTTGACAAGAGCTTTTACCCTTTGATAGCAGCTTCAAAGTAGAACCATCATCATTGTCAGGAAATGCAAAGTTCTTCCCCTTTACCATATGAAGTCACAAACAGAGGGAAACCATCTATGATAATCATCTAGAGCAGTGGTTCTCAGCCTTCCTAATGCTGCAACCCTTTAATACAGTTCCTCACGTTGTGATGACCCCCAACCATAAAATCATTTCATTGCTACTTCATAACTGTAATTCTTCTACTGTTATGAATCGGAATATAAATATCTGATATGCAGGATATCTGATATGTGGCCCCCCAAAAGGGTCAAGATCCACAGGTTGAGTATCACTGATATTGGTCCTCCTGCCTCTGGTTTTCAAGTGCTGGGATAGGATTGCAGGCAGACACAGGAGATGCTAAAGCTCTTCATTTCTAAAGATTGGCAGCTGGACATCTTAGAGAGAACTCAACATGAATGTTGTGAAGAGAAAAGATAACATCATTTCAGAGTTCTTATGTGAAATTTTTAAATATTTACATCCTTTTCCATAGAATAGCTCCTTAAAAATGGACTGTCTGATTCAAAAGATACATATAGATTTTGAGACAAGTGAAACATTCTTTGACTTAAAGATAAAACTCTCAGCTAAGCAGTGGTCGCCCATACCTTTAATCCCAACACTTGGGAAGCAGAGACAGGCACTGAGTTTGAGACCAGCCTGGTCTACAGAGCAAGTTCCAGAACAGCCAAGGCTACACTATGGTGGTATTTTATTTGTACTGAAATGTGATTTTAATTATATGTTAATAAATAAAGTTGCCTGGGGGTCAGAGCTGTTAGAGCTATAACAAAAGCTGGGCGGTGGTGGTGCATGCCTTTAATCCCAGCACTTGGTAGGCAGAGCTAGGTAGATCTCTGTGTGTTCAAGGATACAGCCAACAGACAGTGATGAGGCAGTCATATGGTTGGTTTTACAACCAATGAGAAGGCAGAACAGAAAGTCTATATAAAGACAGACAGACAGGAAGTAGGTCTCTTTCGGAGAGGTCTCTTGGCTGAAGAGGCTAGCTGCAGCAGGCGGGTAAGGCTCTTAGCTCTGATCTCTTGGCTTTCTTCTTTGCATTGGTTCTGTGTTTCTTATTTAATAAGACGGTTGGTTACATCTACACTACACAGAGAAACCTTGTCTCAAACAACGAAGACAAAACAAACAAAAACTCTGTCAGTGACACATCAAAGAAACTATACCTGATGCAGACCGGTGAAATTGTACAAAAAGAAAAAGATGCATTTTCTATAAAAATTCATGATAGTGCAATGTTTATGTCCTGCTAAAACAGTCCTCTGTTGACAAAAATGAAATTACCATTTAAAGATCTGTTGCAATATTAAAACTCAGTGAGTCCTCAGAATATTGGAATTCTCACAGGAAAGAATGTCATTTCCTAGCAAGATTCATTCTGTCTGTACACCTGAACATTTGGTCTGTATGTTCATGTGTTTCTAGAATATCCATTTGCCTAAAGACATCGTGTCCGTGCTGTGTGTAAGGGGATAAATCATAGAATTCATGTTCCATATTAAGCACTCCTTTTCCCTATTATCCTATATGCTACTTCAGAATCAAATTTGTATAACAGTAGGTAGGTGTAATAGTGCACACCTTTAATTCCAGCACTCTGCAGGCAGAAATAAGGAGATCTGTAAGTTTGAGGCCAGCCCAGTCTACACAGAGAGTCCCCAGTTAAAACTTGGTCTTGGCAAATGAAATTTGAATTAATCATGATTTTTTTAATAAGCTGAGATTTTTTAATGGCTTATTTGTATATTAAAGCATCTTTATTTTTACTTCTGAAGTAATAAAGATACCTTTTTAAAATTTGTCTTAAAAGGATATTAAAAATTTAACTATGTGTATATAACTACAGCCATTTATTCTCCCCTTCTTAGTCCCCTTCACTGTAAGTAATAGAGTGGTTGTTCTTTGAAGGTTTTGAAGACTACCAGAGCTAAGTTCGTAATAGGAGTGTGAGAACCTTGTCTCAGAAGTCTTATTTTCTTGAACAATTTACCAGACTTAGAGGAGATATGCTTTCTGTCCAGATTTCTTCCTGGTATAGTTTGAATAAGTTGTCTGTCTCCTTTGTTTGGGATTTGCGTTTGGTTCTGTTTTGTTTTATGGTAAATTAAGACTTCTTTTTTAAAAGATTTATTTTTATCTTATATGTATGACTGTTTTGCCTAAATGTATGTATGTTCACCATATATGTGCCTGGTACCCACGGAGACTAGAAGGAGACATTGGATCCCCTGGAGCTAGAGATACAGATGGTTGTGAGACACCAGACATGGGTGTTGAGAGCTAAACTCAGGTCCTTTGTAAAAGCAGTATGCACTCCTAACTGCTGAGCCATCATCTCTCCAGCCCCTAGGGTAGCTTCTGATAAGGATTTCTCTAAGTATTTTTTGTTTCCTATTTTTTTCATTCCTTGGCAAGAACGTTAGGTTATTTAGAAAGTACAAATTATATAAACAGCAACTATCTAATGTAGGTGTTGGGTACATAGTAAATATTCAGTAAATTATAACTGTTATGATGACTAGTGAAAAATGCACAGAAGTTTATTTCCTAATTGGCACTTTAAAAAATTTCCAGCTATCTGTGTAAGAAGCAAAACCCAAATGGCAGTACACCACTGAGGGGACCTGATGGCATGTCTACTTACATCAGTGTAATCATGAGACTTGGGGTTCCTGGAACATAGTTTAAGCTATTGCCAGATATTTGTAAGGACTCCTAGTCTGTATACTCCCCCACACACACTCACACACACACACACATACACACTTAGTTTAGGAGGGAAGTAGGTTCTTAGGTGTAAAAGGAGTAAGTGTGAACAGAGGTATTGTACTCAGATACATCAGAGCTGAGAGTAGTGGGGCTGATAATGTGAAACTGGACATCATGGTAAGGGGTCAGGGTCCAGAACCAATGAGAACGTGGCTTCTTGGATAAAAAACTGGTTGCCTGTAAGTAGGCAGTACCAAAATAAGCAAATATATTGAGGATAATAACGGGATCATAATAATTCCTTACTGTGATAAAAGGAGTTTCTAGTATAAAAAAGAAGGAAGGTACAGTGAAACTTGAAATAAGTTTTTTAAGTATTTAAAATTATCTCAATGATTTTAATATCTAAAACTTTTAATATTTTAAAATAATGGAATAAAATTATGAGTGTAGTTTAGGATATAACTTGAAAGGATGTATTTATAAATAAATGGACCAGATATTACATATGTGCCCCTCAAAAGGGCAGTCAAGTGTTGGTAAGCTTTTAAAAGAAACGTGGTTTATAAGGCAATGCTAAGAAGCTGAAGGAAGAACTGATTTCTAAATCTTTTTTTTAAATCAAGTACTATAAGTATATACAACTTCTGACTAGGTCTGTTGTAGGCAGAAATTCATTCAAGTGAATGGTAGAGGTTTTTAAAGAACAGATAAGAACTTAAATCTGTATGCTATCAGGTTATGCTTGATAAGGTTGGACTACAGTTCTAACTGTGAGCTGTGTGATAACCAAAGCAAAAGGTTACTTAAGGAACCTCAGCCTTGGATCCAAAGCTATCCTGGGCTTATACATAAATTTGTATATGTGTGCATTTTGTTTCTGGAGCAAGAATGTGTTGTTGTTGTTGTTTTATTACTATTACCTTTACAGTATATGAGCAAAAAAAAAATTGAACCATTGTATTCATTTAAAGGAAGGTGAAAAAATAGGGGACTTGAATTTGTTTTTAGAAATCTATGGTCTCTATTAATGGTCATGTATTGCAGAATTAAATATAGAAGTTTAATCTTCAATTATTACGGGGAATCAACAGTTGATTGAATGCCTAGTATATGCCTTAAAGAAAAATTATTTTTATCTACTAATATATTTCATTCTCACAGCAGTGATTCAGAGTAAATATGATCCATTTGTGCTGATGAAGAAACTCAAACTGGCCCAAGCTCACAAAACTAACAGTAGCCCTTTAAGGCAGCAGTTGTTTCTGCTCCAGTTTGCGCCAACCCAGTGCCTGCTCTGCTGTGGGCCTCTATAGGGTGCTGGTGAGATAATACCACAACTGAACCTTGCTCCCCACACTGAAAAAGAATGCAAAGGGATCAAGTATAGGGAGAAAAAAAATAGGGCCAGTGAGATGACTCAGTGAGCAAAGGTGCTTGCCACCAAGCCTGACAGCCTGAGTTTGATTCCTGGAACCCATGTAGTAAAAAGAAGGAACAGCATCCCACAGGTTGTCCTCTGACCTACACACAGACAGACAGACACACACACACACACACACACACACACACACACACACACACACACACACACACATGCCTGCACACATATACAGTAAATAAATATGAGAATTAAACTAGTGTGACTTCCTCTAATCCTAAAAACAATGGTAAGGTAATTATTTCTATGTTCTTATATTGGACTCACTTTTCAAGTCTCCCAACATCTCTATGGGAAAGCGCCTCTAATACAAGTGCACAAGTGAGGTAGTATACAAATATAAAGGACTAGTCCACTACCAAGTCCACTAGCAGAATCAGAGTTTTAGACCAGGGTTCCTAATACTTCATGTTGCACAGGAGTCTACATATTTTCAAAAATAAAAAAAAAATTTAAGTCTACACATGTACTTCTCCATGGTACTTCCTCCCAGCTGAAGCAGGGATGTGGGTGGAGGGTTAAAACCCTGAGGATGCAGAGTGTCTGGCAACGTTACCCTGGGGACTGCACACCACAGCTGTGGACATGCACATTTCCCATCGGCATTTGCTCTGAGCACAAGGGTTCTTGTAGAAACAGCTAGGCTGAAGAAGTCAGAGAAGCTGTCCAGTGGTCTTCTGACTATGCATTCAAAGGAGAGACTGCTAAGTGGGAAACAGACATGACGACGAGGTGCTTTGTAATCTCCTCATACAAGCCAAAGAGAAGAGTGAGTTTCCAAACATGAATGCATGTAGAAAGCTGTAAGCACATGCTCTTCTGTTGTTTGTCTGGGTTCTGTGTTCTTGAGCAGAGAATCTCCTCCTAGATTGCAGTTGCTCCCTCAGGGACACCGGAATCTTGAATGTAGTTCATTGTCATTCAGCACATAACAATGTACTATTTTCTGAGATATTATATTCTCTTGGTTGTATCATAATGATAAAGTTGTTTCACTTCTGAAATGTGAATTTTACTTTCTGTAATAAAGATTCTTGATGTACTCTAAAAATGAAAAAAAATATAATCATTAAAAATACAGATGGGTTTTAGACAATGAAAATCTTAGATTTTTTTATTCCTTTTTCTTCTGTTGTCTGTTACCTTGAGCACATTTCTTGTCCACAAAGCTTTATGTTTGATTTGAAGATCTAAGTAATAGTCATGACCTACGTGTGTTAGAAGGATTACGTTCACTGTATATAAAACACACAGAATAGAACCCAGGGACTAATATGGAACTACACCCCCAACCCATTTAAAATTATATATGTAGTATATACTAGGGTGTGTTATGATTGCAAAGATACACACATGCATACTCATGCTTATTTTTTGTAGAAAATTGTGAATGTATTTTTTCAACTTAAAAATACTTGATGTTCTAAAAACTCTGTGATAAGCCATCCTTCTTGTCACTGGTCCCCAGGTGCTTCCTTGAATTACTAGCAAAGCTGTTAGACCTCTGAAACCCTTCTTGGTACCTACAGGGTGAGGCCGTAGGGCCATGTGTCTTATAGCAATTAACCATCCATTTTGCACCTAATATGGTGCATGGAATAGTGTTAGTGAAAATGAATCTGCATATGTAAAAACTTAGATTTGTTTAGGTTTTTTGTTTGTTTGTTTTGTTTTGTTTTGTTTTGTTTTTGAGACAGGGTTTCTCTGTGTATCTTTGTGCCTTTCTTGGAACTCACTCTGTCGCCCAGGCAGGTGGATCTCTGTGAGTTTGAGGCCAGCCTGGTCTGCAGGATGAGTTCCAGGACAGCCAGGGCTGCCTCTGCCTCCTGAGTGCTGGAATTAAAGGCATGTGCCACCACCACCTGGCTTAGGTTGGTTTTTGAGATGAATCTCTTATAGCTCAGACAGGCCTCAAACTCTATGTGTAGATGGAATTGACCTTGAATTCATTATCATTTTGTCTCTGTCCTGAGTGCTGGAATTACAGATTTGTGCTTCCAGACCAGAAAACTTGTGTAATTTCTTTTAAAGTTGTTTTAAAATCTTATTCTTTGTTGTCCTTGAAGCTCAAGAAGCCTTTCACTATGGACAGCTTCATTAAGTACCATCATGGCTGTGTCTGCTCTTTTGAAAACAAATGCAACTTGGCAAATGAAACTAGCAAAATGCAAAGAAAGGCTTTGCTTTTATATGACAGAGAAGATGTTTTTAACTCAAATTAAAAGATAGATAACAAGGAAGATGTGCATGTGTGAGTGCAGGAGCAAGAGCAGGGCAGAGAAGGGTGTTGGATTGACGATGCCTGCAGTAGGATCCTGCCTTGTGTTCATAAACTCTGTATGTGTTCTACAAGTGTAGCTTCAGCCACTGCAGACCAGAAATAGTCAAGGGGAAAAAAACTGTAAGAAGTATATGCAGGCATTTTTTATTATTCCCTAAGCAATGCAGTGTAACAATTGCTTACATAGAAAATTGTGTTACATCAGATGGGAGAATGTGTGTGGGTGTTATGGAATATTATTTTAATGAGGCAAAAATGTGTTACATTTGTTTATGCTGCAGAATATTACTTTAACTATGTGAAGGTGTGTTACATTTGTTTGTGCTGTATTGGTTTAATTATGCAAAGATGTGTTGGCATTTGTTTCACTTTGCCTGCCTAAGGCACCTGATTGGTTTAATAAAAAGCTGAATGGCCAATAGATAGACAGGAGAGGAGTAGCTGGGGCTAGTGGGCAAAGAGAATAAGTAGGAGGAGAAATCTAAGCTCCTGAGAAGAAGAAAACAAAGGAGAAAGAGAAGGAGACAGGTAGCTGCCAGCCAGTAGGACATGCAGAAGGGAAGAAGGGTTAAAAAAGGCCTGAGACAAAACGGGGTGAAGAGACACAGGTTAAGCTGTAAGAGCTAGCAAGAGACGAGCACAAAACAAGGCCGAGCATTCATAAATAAGAAGAGGTCTCCGTGCCATGATCTTGGAGCTGATTGGTGGCCCAAAAGAAAAAGCCTGCTTATATGTGGGTTCTGGGAAAATCCTACCCGGTGTCCATGTGTGCACATGTTCATGTAGGTGTACAAGTGAACATACATGTGAGCGTGCACATACAAGGCTGGCCAGAGGTCAGCCTTGAGTGTTGTTTCTCAGAAATTGTCTCCCTTGGTTGTTTGGGTGTGTGCATATTGGAATTCTTTTATTTTATTACATTCATTTACTCTTAAGTATGTTTGCATGCATGTGCATACCTATGCATGCCATGGCATACATGTGGAATTCAGAAGACAACTTACAGGATTCAGTTCTTGCATAACACCATGTGGTTCTGGGGATTGTATTCAGGTCATCAGGCTTGGTGGCAAACACCTTTACCCACTGAGCCATCTCACTAGTTTCACCTTGATTTTTGAGACAGACCCTCTTTTGGGGATCTGAGACCTCACTAAATAGTCTCTGCTGGCGGCTGGCCATTGAGCCCTAGGGATCCATCTGTTTCTACCTCTCCAGTGCTGGTATTACAGATGCGTGCCACCACACCTGGCTTTTTATGTGGACACTGGGAAATATACTCAGGCCCTTATGCCTGTATGACAGCTCTTAATTAATTGAGCTGTCTTTCCCTGCTTTCTACACTTATATAAGGGACTTAAACATTTGCAGATTTTGAAGTCCACGGAGGATGAATACTAACGCAGATCTCCTTGGATACTAAAGAATGACTCTATTCAATGTAGTGGTGATAACAGCAGCAGATAGTACATGTGTCTCAGTTCTGCAAGGAATACAAGATCCCTGTTTGATAATAAAGAAACCAATGATCAATAGTTCTGAAAGTCATACTGTCAGTAGCAATAGAAATCCAGTACTAATCCAGTTCTGCTTGATCTCTTTATTGCCACCATGACTGTAGCTGGAAAGATGCTAGGTTCTGGGAGAAATGGGAGAAGAGGTTAAGATTATTAGATATGTAAGAGCTTAAGATACCATTCTAGAAGGGTGATGAATTCTAAGGTTCATGATTTCAGAGGTGAGGTGGAACAGTGCCCTGTGTTCACAGGGTCAAAGGTGCATCCCATGTGATTAATCTGTAAGGCCCGGAAGAGCTGTGCTTGGAAGCACAGTCACATAGAGCTTGTCCAAGTGTGCACTGGAAACTGTATTGCTGTTAAAAAGTCAAAGGAAAGACAGGATCAATGAGACGATGCAGTCACAGTGGGGAGAAGAGGTAAGTACTGGAAGCCAAGGAGTTGACAGACTTGACTTTGTATGAAGAGGTCATTTCTTAGAGTTCTCATAGTCATACTCTTGTTTAAATTGAACATATATATTTTTTTAGGATTTATTTATTTTTATGTGCGTTGGTGTTTTGCTTGCATGTGTGTCTGTGTGAGGGTGCCAGATCCCCTGGAACTGGAGTCACAGATAGTTGTGAGCTGCCATGTGGGTGCTGGGAATTGAAACCAGGTCCTCTGGAAGAACAGTCAGTGCTCTTAACTGCAGAGCTATCTCTCCAGCCCTGAACATATATTTTTGTTATGTAGTAAATTCTATCCTGTACTAAAAATGAGTATCTTTAAATACATCAGGGTTATTTTAAAATTTGTTTGTCTCATTTCCTTATCCTGATAGGATGTAAAGTCATTTTAATAGACATCAGTAACATCCCACATATGCAGAATCTTGGATAAGTGCTTAAAACTGTAGGCCAGTTTAAAACATGAAGGCACAGGGAGATTCCATGAACCAGGGTGCGACAGATTTGTCCCTGCTATTTCCTGGTAACACCATCACTTTCTATGTCTTTACAAAATGATAACTCTTCTAGCTCCTACAGAAAGGCTCTTTTTCTTTTTCCCTAGTCATTGTTCAGAAGTTGCTTAATCTTGAGTTTTCTGTTGCTTCCAGCTATTCCTTTAGAGTTTGTTTGTTTGTTTGTTTGTTTGTTTGTTTGTTTTTTACCTACTGTACCAGAAGTTGGTTGCAAGAATAGTGTTTCATGTTGTGTTCTGTGGGACAGGAATAGGTGCCATATATAGACTCTTATCACTTTTTGTTTGATTTGAGTAGTTGCTGTCTATCATGGTGGAGAAGTACAGCAGTGAGCGACTGGCTCCATGGCAATACAAGTGTTTGGCAACTGCTTGCTCACATCTCAGCTGACCAAGAAGCTAAGACAAACTTGATAGTCATGTTCATTAAGACCTTTTCTCAGCTCTCCTGTGTTAATTCCCTAAGCATCTTTTCAGTACTTTGTAATGAAGCTCTGATCTTTGAGCACCTTATACTTTTTTTGAAGTCACTTTAGCCTGAAAGTAAAATTTTTTCAGTATTCATGCTTTTATTATTTTATTTGTTTTGGTGTTAGAAATCTAACCTTGGGCCTCATACTAGGCAAATGCTCTAATACTGAGCCCAACATTCTTTATTTTTATTTAACACATAATTTAAATACTCATGGGGTACTTGGGATAAACTTTGTTAATGATCACTGTACACTGCTTCTTCCAATAGCAGAGTTGAGAGCTCCTAGGAGCTGGGAAACATTGTCTGGGAATATAAGCTGAACAGCCATACACAAAAAGAGCTCTTAAAGGAAGACCAGACCCGCTTTTATTCCTTCATCTGTTCTGTGCTGTTTTTTCTTTTGACACCAAGTACAAAGGTCAAGCTTTGTCACTGTGCTACATCTATTGCTGCTGCCTTAAAGTTATCAGGTGATGGGACTGCTGCTCGTTGATGCAGTTTAGCCATTGGAGAGGCTAGCAAGTTGGCTGGCACAAGGAAGCCCAGGACTTTGAACTCTGCTTCTGATCAACTTCCAGTTTCTACATGGAACCCTCTGTGAATGGTCTAAGAGGAGATCTGAGATAGAAGAGTGGAGTAGGAAAGGTAACTGGTACATATTGAGTCCATTCTCATGTGAGACATTTGATCGCATGAAGACCTTTGGAAGGAAGTCTTAGAGATCACAGAGACCTGACTTCGCTTTACTCTACTCAGCTTCCCAGGACTGAAATCTTTTTAAAAAGGACATTTGAGCTAAGAAGCATTAGTGGAGAGAAAGCAAATAACTCCTCATTTCGCATATGTACATTTGCATGTAAATTACAGGGACGAGTAATCGAATTTTTAATCTAGGTCACCCTCCTGTTTAAGTAGTGTTTAAGGTCAAGGGATCTGAAACTGCAGAATAGTTTTCTAAATCTTTCTTCCTTTGAACACCTCATTAACATAGCAATGGACCTGTGTAGTGGTATTTGCTCTGCCCTTGGGCTATACTGTCCGAAGGAGGCAGTGCTTCTTGCTGGGAGAGGGGTCATGAGGTCCCTTCTCCCTGCTTCCTGCTTGCTGGTGTGATCAAACTGCCAGGTGGATTCCCTCCAGGTCAGAACAGAGGACAACTTCAGCTGTCTACTCGATTCTGTATTCATGAGTGTATTTCCTCAATTTAGATGCTAATAAATTCCCTAATACTCCTTAAGCAGACTCCTGTGGATTTCTCACTTTAGACCTGTTCGGTGTAAAGAGAAATTAAATGTAGGGGAGGATTCTTTAGCTGTTACTACATAGTCCATTGCTATTGCCCCCAATGAGTTCAACCTTGTGATGACCATCTTGTGTTAAAGACCCAGATTAAACTGGACAGTGGTGGCGCATGCCTTTGATCCGGCACTCTGTATCTGTGAGTTAGAGGCCAGTCTGGTTTACAGAGTGAGTTCCATTATGGCCAAGGCTGTTACACAAAGAAACCCTGTCTCAGAAAAACAAAACCAAACTAACAAAAACCAGATTAAACTTTTGACATTTGAAACCTTATGCAAAAAGGCTTATGGGCTGTTTGTCACTTAGACTCTTTCCCAGTATCAAATAATGCTGTGGGATGTTCTGTATGGCAAATGTGTTGCTAATTAGTCAATAAATAAAACACTGATTGGCCATTGGCTAGGCAGGAAGTGTAGGCGGGACAAGGAGGAGAATAAAGCTGGGAAGTGGAAGGCTGAGTCAGAGAGACACTGCCAGCCGCCACGATGACAAACAGCATGTGAAGATGCCGGTAAGCCACAAGCCATGTGGCAAGGTCTAGATTAATGGAAATGGATTAATTTAAGCTGTAAGAACAGTTAGCAAGAAGCCTGCCATGGCCATACAGTTTGAAACCAATATAAGTCTCTGTGTTTACTTGGTCTGACGGCTGTGGGACTAGCAGGTGAGAGAGATTTGCCCTGACTGTGGGCCAGGCAGGAAAACTCCAGCTACAAAGTAAGATTATAAAAAAGCCACAGGCCTTGGCTGGTTCCTTTATTGAATATAGGAATCTAGTCACTGAACCCTAATTGTGCAGCAAGCCCTTTGTTTACTTCATAGACATAAATAAGAATCATCTATAAAGGATGCCTTTCTACCTTTTATAAAACCATTGTTAAAAATTTCTTACACACTCATCTACTACACGTTTCTTCATTAAGTTGTTGGTGAATTCTCTAGCACTTTTTTTAACAGCTAATGAAAACTTATAGTGAAAACTGGTGGTACCAGAAAAAATCCAGAGTGTTCAATTGTAGTGACCTTAGTTTATATCAATCCATAGTTCAGTTATCTTTCTTCCAGTTCTCCATTACCTTTTATTCTTGAATACTATTTCTTATTGAAGTTTTTAAATGCATATAAACTTGTTTTTGTTTTGTTTGAAAAAAAGAGTCCACGTAGCCCAGGCTGACCTTATCTGTGGAGTGATTGTCTTAGTTAGGGTTTTATTGCTGTGGATAGATGCCATGACCACAGCAACTCTTATAAAGGAAAACATTTAATTGGGGCTGGCTTACGGGTGCAGAGTTTTAATCCATTATCATCATAGCAGGAAGCATGGTAGCTTTCAGGCAGACCTGGTGCTGCAGAGGTAACTGAAAGTTCTACATCTGGATCTAAAGGCAGCAGGAAGAGAGAGTGACACTGGGCCTGGCTTTGTAAGTTACTCTAAAATCTCTTTTGGAAATAAAGTAGGATGTGACTTAATAACTTGCCAGTTATTACAACAGAATTACATAATAATATGTAACAAAATTACATGATAGTATGCAAAAACCAACTCCAGGCCTCAGGATTTCTAGTCATGAAGTGCATGAGCAGAGATGTACTGTAGCTGGAGTTTTCCTGCCTGGCCCACAGTCAGGACAAATCTCTCTCACCCGCCAGTCCCACAGCCGCTCAGACCCAACCAAGTAAACACAGAGACTTATATTGCTTACAAACTGTATGGCCATGGCAGGCTTCTTGCTAACTGTTCTTATATCTTAAATTAACCCATTTCTATAAATCTATATCTTGCCACGTGGCTCGTGGCTTACCGGCATCTTCACATGCTGCTTGTCATGGCGGCAGCTGGCAGTCTCTCTCCCACTCAGCCTTCCACTTCCCAGAATTCTCCTCTCTCCTTGTCTCGCCTATACTTCCTGCCTGGGCACTGGCCAGTCAGTGTTTTATTTATACAGAACGATATCCACAGCACTTCCTCTTTTCTTTCTTTTTTTTTTTTTTCCAAAAGGGAAGGTTTTAACCTTAACATAGTAAAATTACATATAATTTGGGAATTTGGGCGTAGCTTCTCTTACTACTTCCTGCTGGAGGGGGGCGCTATATCTTATGGGGACACAAAGAAAATTTTAGGATTATGGAGTAGTCCATGAGGCTGTATTGTCTGAGCCAGTTGCCTTCAAACCATTCTGGATATTGGATCATCTGGGCCATGGTGTCATTGGAGACCTTTCAGGGGGTCTTGGCTGGTCAAACCTGATGTATCTTAATCTGGAACAAATCCATAGCCTCTGGTTTTCTGTGGAAACAAAAGCAGAGCCTCCTTTCCAAAGCAACTTATCCTTATCCAAATTTTGAAGTCAGGGTACCTTTAAAATATACATTTTGGCATAACTCAACAGCTTTTGCAATCAAATGTTTTTCATCAAAGAGAACATAATCCAGATTCTCTGTGTGGTAGCCATCTTTACATGGCTTATTTTTTATATTACCTTGAGCCTATTGCTTTAAACCACAGCATTCTAAGACTGAAAGGGCGCTGTGGCTGCTGGCTCCGCCCACTTCAGCTTCCAGCTTC
This sequence comes from Peromyscus californicus insignis, assembly GCF_007827085.1. Classification (NCBI taxonomy): domain Eukaryota; kingdom Metazoa; phylum Chordata; class Mammalia; order Rodentia; family Cricetidae; genus Peromyscus; species Peromyscus californicus. The sequence goes on along the minus strand of NW_026294584.1, from coordinate 130,893,084 downwards.
CCAACATGGTGGTGGTACATTTTCCACCAGCTCTGGGAGCCATCGTGGGTCTATGCTTTTATCCAAGCAGCATATAGCCCAGAAAACCCTTTTTTTTTTTAAATACTAGCAAAGGCTAAATCTTCCACACAGCAGCAGCGTAATGTGCCGCTTATTGATGCCTTATTCCCGCCATACTGCAGGTCAAGCGCAAATGCCAGGAACCCACCAGTAGCTCAAACCCGCTTTTTGCGGCGTCTAGCTGCCTGTATGAGACATGAAGCAGGAACCAGTTTTGGGCTCTGTTTAGAATTGCTTATTAAATATTCTCAGGTTTAAGGTGGAAACTCGAGCCGTTGGGCACCATTGTACTTTTTGAAACATAGCTTTAGAATTAAGGAACCAACTATGAATGCCAAAACTACTAGCTCTGAAGAAAGGAATTCAGTCCTGCAGCTTACAGGTTTTCTTTCTTGCCCTGAGGGGTGTGGGTCATATACCAATTGGTTCTAAGATTTTGAAACAGTGGGCTATTGCTAAGCAGTCACTGAGTCCACATATCCCATATGGAAGTTTTTAGTCTATGTTTATTGAAACTGTAATTTCTCTTTGGTTGTCATTGTTGTTTGGTTTTTGGAGACAAAATTTTGCTATGAAGCCCAAGCTGGCCTCAGACTCTCAAGTGCTGGGATTGAAAGTATATACCACCAGGACCACCTCCAGGGTGTTTTGGTTTTGGGGGGATTTTGTTGTTGTTGTTGTTGTTGTTGTTGTGTGTGTGTGTGTGTGTGTGTGTGTGTGTGTGTGCGCGCGCGCGCGCATTTGGTTTTACTTGCATTTTTAGTGGTACTCAGCTCTTGTGTATTTGGAGATACTTTGGACTGAGTAATTTATAAACAACAGGAATTTTACTTCCCTCCACTTTCGGAGTCCAAGATCGAGGTACCAGCAGATCGAGATACCAGCAGATTTAATTTTTGTTAAGGGCCTGTTCTCGTTTGGATGGTGCTTTCTTGTTGTATCCTCGTGTGGTAGAAGAGTCAAGAGAGTTTTAGGAAGTCTTTCATAAGGGCACTGAATCTGTTTCTGAAGATGGTTAAGTAATAACTTGCCAGAGGCGCAATACTAAAACATGGGTGTTAGAGTCTAAGATGGGGTGGAGGGAGTCACCAGCATTTGAACTGTGGGTGCAGAGCACCACAGGTTTAACAGTGTATGTGTATACACTTGGTTAAGGCAGTGTCAGAATATTGGGGTTGTTGTGCTTTTGCTCTGCTAGGAAATTAAAATCAGGGCCCTGCACATGTCAGACAGGTGCTGAGCCACTGAGCCATACCATTGGGCGCTAGCACATAACTGGCGGGTAAGCTCTGTAAGTTTTCCTTTCTGCTTTTGTACTATAAATATTTTAAAGGCAAAAAAAAACCAAAGAGAATAACATAATGAACACCTAAAAACAATGGCCAAGCTTGTTGCTGTATTTGCTTGAGGTAGAGTTGATTTTTATGTGCCACTCCTCTATCTGTTCCACTTTTTTAGAGGCAGTTTCTAGTCTGAGTTCGGAGTTTTTTCATCAATAGACATTTATGTATTACTGGAACCCATCTAAACTACCAACTTGGTTGAATTGAGAAGCACCAGGAGATTAGTAAAGTACACCTCTAGGCGTGTCTGGAAGTGTTGCTAAGAGGATTGAAGAAGTCAGGGTGTCGCACCCTGAATGTGGGCAGCACCACCCCTCAGCTTGAGACCTGGGTGGAGTAAAAGGGAAGGAGGAAGAAGCTCTACCACAGGCATTCCCTCTGCTTCACACCCTCCAGGACAGAAGCTCTGCCTTCACCGTGTTTTGTCACAGCAATGTAAAACTAACACAATTGCATGCACACACCATGTGCTGTTTAACAAGGATATATCCTAGAAATGGGAGTGTGTGCACCTGCATGTCACCAGCCTAGGTGGTTTTGCTGGGGCATATGATACGACTTATTGCCCCTAGACTGTCCTGCCCTCCATAGGTGACTGAGCTGAATACAGTTATAACACAATGGTGTAAACATAGAAGACACTATTACATACCAGTTAAAAGGTTTTGTTTTGTTTTGTTTTTAGTGTTTTGATATCATGCCTGTACTGGACATTCACATGAAGAAGCTGGCAGGGCTGACTAGAAGTAGCTCTAGGTGAGTCAGGGAATGAAGAGCGTTGACTAGTCTTTTAAGGACCAGAAATTTCTGTAAGGCCCTGTTCTTTTAGGATGCATGAAATTTTTTCTTCAGTAATAATCTAACCTTAGCTTATTGTGAGTAATTTTACTTTGTAGACTTTTTAAATTTTTTTATTGTTTGGTAATGACACTTAAAACACACATACAAGCTGGATGTGGTGGCCCACTGCCTTTAATCCCAGCACTTGGGAGGAAGGGGCAGGAGGATCTCTGTGCAGCCTAGTTTACATAGTGAGCTCCAGGATATCGAGTAGTATCGAGACCCTGTTTTAAAAAAAAAAAGCAAAACACATTTTACAGGTGATTGAAAAATATTTTCTTTATGTGCTAAGTCTGTAAACTGTTTTCCTATGCTGCTGTTGTGGTGTGGGATGGTTTTGTTGTTGTTGTTTTGTTGTTTTGATCTTTGCTATTTTTAAAAACATTATATATTTTGTTAAAAACTAAAGATAGAGAAGGCTGTACCAGATGGTTAACCAAGTAAAGATTACCAAGCATAGCAACCTGAATTCAAGGTGGAAGAAGAAATCAGCTAGTTGTATTCTAACCTCCACAGGCGTGCCATGGTATTGGGCCCCCCAACCCCCAGTAAATAAGTAAATGTAAAAAAAAATTTTTTAATCATAAGACACAAGCACAGTCTACCAGGGTCAGGGTTGTGAACATCTACTAACTCCACATCCTGTCCCACTAGAAGTGAAGCAAAGGTGAGCTACACATTAGTGGAGCTGCTGTTACCTCCTATGGCAATAGTGCCTTTTGGACTCCCTCCTGAAGGGCCTGCCTGAGGTATATTTACCATTAATTTAAAAACATGAAGCTAAATGTACAGAACTAGATATATTGTCAGCACACGAACCACAGCACACGGCTTACCAAGTGCTCTGTGCCTCATTACATTGTATATGTCTTTTGTTTATTTGGTTGGTTGTTGCTGTTGTTTTGTTTGTTTTTGAGACAGATTCTCACTATGTTGCTCTGGCTGGCCTACCACTTACTATGTAGACCAAACTGGTATAGAATTCAGAGATCTCCTTGCCTTTACCTCCTAAGTCCTGGAATCAGAGGTATGCATCACAATGCCCAAAATTTTTGTTTTTGCACTGTTGAGGGCCTTAGGTTTACTAGGTAAGTAATATACCACTAAGCCACATCTCTGATTCTTGTTTTTTCAAGGCAGAATCTCTAACCTGCCATTAAAGCAACTATTTGAAAACTCTGAAAGATATGCTGTAAAGGTAATTCTTTTTCCAGAAATGGTACTTCAGAACCCAATCTAGGCTATCAAGCACATGGGGCAGAAGGTTCACTTGGTTTATTCTAATGCAGGTGGGGACTGTCTTTTCCCTGTTGGCTGAGGTTTGACCTCACAGTATTGAAATTGGTTAGTTTTTAAAGAATTGATGAAAGAAAGAAGGAAGAGGGTAAACTGCTCTAGACCATCCAGTTCCTGGAAGTGGGGAATGTGAACCAAAGCTTTACCAGGTGGGAAAAATGAAAAGATGGTATGGGAGCTAGGCTTGATATCTCATGCCCTTAATCCCTTTAATCCCAGCGTTAGGAAAGCAGAGACATGCAGATCTCTATGAGTTGGAAGACAGTCAGGGCTTCTTAGTGAGACTGTCTCAAAAATTTAAAAAAAAAAAGAGAGAGAGATTTGCATAAAAGTTTTACAAGTGGACAAGCTACCTTTCATGGGGGAGAGGGGTGTTATTTCTTACAGTATCATCACCGAATTTATCACCTCACCCATCCCCAACCTTAAATTCACAGACCAGAAGTGGGCGTCACTGTGAGTAGATAGAATGCTAAGAGAAGCCCTGGGTTCTAGCTGAAGGAAGAAGAAAGATTATTATAATACTCAGAAGAAGCACAGAAAGGACTTGTTTTTCTTTTTTCTCTTTTCTCTCTTATGCTGAGAAACTCACGCAATTCTTTAGTAACAATAGATTGAAGTCTAGCAGGAACCTGAAACTCTGAGGGTAGAAACCATCTCTGATCAGTGGAAAGGAATATTCCTTTCAGCTGCTTGTCTCCAAATGCAGTCACTGTCTAGAAATTACATGGCTGAGAGAAGAGGGCATGAGTTCCCAGCCTTCTGACTAGATAAGGAGGACCCCCAACTGCCCAGAAAATACTAAGGTGATTAGATTGGCGGGAGACTTAGGAAGTAAACTCCAGTTGTTTCACTAACCATTCCACTTGCCTGTGTGTCCATATGCTGTGCATGTACAATCTGGCCCCAAACAGGCTTTGAGAAACAAAGTGCAGCTTAGACTCTGGCTGGGTCCCAGACTGTTGATTGGGCTTGGTGCACATGTGGAGCAGATCTGCTTAGCATTGCAAAGACTTTGACACTTAGCTCATGTTGGAGCACAGTCTACAGGAGGCTGACCAGAGACTGTGTACAAGTAGGTTGGCCCCACTGGTAACAGTGTTATTCTTTATATGCACTTAGCATTACCTAGATTTTTACAACAGAATCAAAATATCTAGGATACAATAAAAAGTAATCGTACACTTGAAAAAGTAATAAAATTACCAGTTCACATGGTGAGAGGAGTCCAATTTTAACATTGATATTAGCATTACCCAGAGGAACTTAGAACATCAAATGTCTTTACATCACCAGACCTGCAGAAGTAGGAAGGGAAACTGGCAGCACTAAAAAGGTCAGTCGATCCACAGTTAGAGATGATAGCACTCCTCTCTCCATGATTCATAGAACCCAGTAGTCAGGAAGTAAGCAAAGATCCAGCAGAGCTGAGCATCTGTTCTGAACCAGATTCTAGAACATGCGAAGCAACAGAATACATATTACTCTGAATGTCTGTAAAACATGCGTCAAGATGTGGGCCCTGTCATGGGTCATCAAACTAGAAGCATAAAAAGTGATATAAAAGCTGTTCTCCAACTGAAACAAATTAGGGAATAATAGTATATCATGTCAGAATTTGGTAGAGAACTAGACAGAGTAGGAAACACCTTTAATCCCAGCATTTAGGAGGCAGTGTCAGGAGGATTGCTGTAAGTTCAAGGCCAGTCTGGTTTACATAGTGAGTTCCAGGATAACCGGGGCTACACGATAAGACCCTATCTTTAAAAAAAAGTAAAAATAAAATTGGTAGATGCAGGACTAAGGAGGTGGCTCAGTCAGTAAACTCCTTGCAGAGAACAAGCCCAAGGACTTGAGTTGGGATCCCCAGTACCCATATAAAAAGCCAGGTCCAGTGTTAGGGAGGAAAAGACAAGAGGATTCCAGGAGCTTGACGATCACCAGCCTAACCAAATATGTGAGCTCCCAGTTTGGCAAAAGTCACTAAAAGGCGGAGAACATTTGAGGAAGATAACCGTAGTAGAATATTTTAAGGTATGTTACTTTTGTTTATGTTGCATTTGTTTAACTCTGTGAAGCTGTGTTACTGTGCCTGTCTAAAACACCTGATGGTCTAGTCTAATAAAGAACTGGCCAACAGCAAGGCAGACAATATATAGAGGGAGAAATCTGGGAAGGGAGATCTAGAAGGAACCAGAGAGGGGGAGGACATAAAGGGACCAGCCACCCAGCTACACAACCAGTAAGCCACAGAGTAAGAGTAAGATTTACAGAAGTGAGAGAACAGGGAAAGCTCAGAGGAAAAAGGTAGATGGGATCATTTAAACTTAAGAAAAGTTGGCTAGAAAAAAAAAAGTGGCGCACGCCTTTAATGCCAGCACTCGGGAGGCAGAGGCAGGCGGATCTCTGAGTTTGAGGCCAGCCTGGTCTACAGAGCGAGTTCCAGGAAAGGCGCAAAGCTACACAGAGAAACCCTGTCTCGAAAAACCAAAAAAACAAACAAACAAACAAAGGCTGGGCATTCATAATTAGGAATAAGCCTCTGTGCCCCCAAAGAGTAAAAAACAACAACAGATAACCAGTGTCACTGACTTCTGACCTCCACATACATACATGCACAAATTGCTAATGTCCAGAAAAAAATGGACTGTCACCACAGATCCTATATCAGGATTGTGAAAAAGAACTGTGAGTAATTCTGTGCACATAGTCACCTCAGTGAAGTGCTAGACTTGCCGAAGATGAAGTAGATTACTTTTTTGGGGAGGGGCGGGGGGAGTTAGAGCCTCATGTATACCAGGCTTATCTGAAACTCCGTATGTAGCCAAGGATGACCTTGAATTTCTGATCCTCTTGCCTCCTCTTCACTGCTGGGATTAGAGGGTCACACTACCATGCCTATACATGCTATGCTGGGGACAGAACTCAGAGTCAAATGCATTCTAGGTGAGCACTCTGCCAGCTAAGCTGTATCCTCTGCCCTACACTTACAGACATTTTTGGTGAACTAAAAAGAACGGTATACATGAAGTTGGGCATATGTGAAAAATGAAGTTATTAGTCACACCTTCAGTCCTAGTGTATATCCATAGCCAAAGATATGTTCTCAGAATATTCTACCTGCTCTGTATTAAAGTGACAGAGAAGGTTTGGAGCTTCTCAGCTAGGTCTCAGGGTCCAGAAACAGGAGACTCCAACCTCTTGTCAAATCAGAATCAGTGTGTTTGTGATATCAGTCGAGTGAACCAATGAGTTCTTCAGATTCCCCACTTCCTGTTCAAAGAGAACATTTCTTTCCTACATTTTAATACTGTGAGCTGCCTGTGATTGGTGTTGAAGGTGTTTTGAGTGTCATTGCTTAACTGGACTGGAGGTGATCTCATGTGACAGCATGGAGCTCTTGTTTTGGAGTTGCCATTACTTTCTAGAACAGCCATTCTGTACAGCTGCCAACATGCCCTGGGTACTCTTGCTTCATATTGCAGTGATACTGCTTTGTCAGGGTAGAATTCAGCCTCACAGGGCTAGAGTCAGTCTGCTGACCTCATGCCACAGTACAGCATGTTCAAACCTGGGAGAAACTCAGGGGTTACTCGGCATATTCCTCTTCCTCCTCCTCCTCCTCCCTCACAAGCATGGAACCGGCACTCTCTTCGGAAACCGTATGTTGTATATGTGTGTGTATCTGTCTCTTTTTATAAATCTCTTCCTCATTCCTTTAGTTATACGGCTTTACGTGGGGGCTGGTTGCGCAGACACAGGAAACCGACTGAGCTGCTAGAACTTAGCACTTTTCAGCAGCAGAGCTCAGCCAGGGCATGTGCTATTTTAAGACGGTGAGGTTGGGGTAATGGACAATCCTGTTCTGTTTCCTAGCTGTTTGTTTCACTCATAGCTATTTGGACAGAACGCAAAGGGTATTGTGTGGCAATGTAGGCATGCTCAGATCATACTAGAGTGTCCCAGCAACTTGGGTGTGGGGGTCTGTTTCCATGCAGAATAGATGTTCTCCTGGGTTTTTCAGGCTAAAAAGTTACTGGAAAATAAGCATTGCCTTAAGTGAACGAAAGGGTTTCATTTGCCTTGGCAGATTAGAAAAGGCTTGGGTTAAATGTGAAGATGCCAGGCATGCAGAACAAATAGGAATTTGAGTTAAAGCCAGTTTGAAATATTTCTCACACTCTTCTTTAAGGAATTCCTATCATTGAGCTACTTGTTTTCATTGTTTTCCCTGTGACATGGTGATTTTCTGAATTATAAACAGTGTACATCTCGGTGTTGATTTTCATCTTTAGATCAACAGCACAGGGCTGTGCAGTGAACTAATAGGAAGATGATCCAGCTTTATGCAACATCCCCCATGCTCACATTTCATCTTTCGTTCTGAATAGAAAACTGAGCCATTATATTGAGTTCACTATGGTTGCTTTTATAAACAATACACAGATACTTTCTAGGAGATAATTTTTTTTTAAAGCAAAGCCAATTCTTTAGAGATTGTTTTTCCCCCCTCCCTCCCCCTTATTCTAATTGCTGGTGAGCAGTTGGACTTAAGCTCCAAACAGATTTTTCGTTCTGGAGTTTGATATTTTAAATGCCAACTTTATTAGCAGATTTGTGCTTCTGATCTGTACCCTCCTTTTCTGTTTGTTCTGAATCTTGAATCCTAAAACCTTGGCACATGGTGTGTTTGTTCTGAAGTTATAAAAGGTCAGTTTATTTATCAGTGTTTTAGTAAGAATGCTTGTACAAGGGCTGGAGAGATGGCACAGTAGGTAAGAGTGCATACTGCTCTTGCAGAGGACCCAAGTCTGGTTCCCAGCACCCACAGCAAGTGAATTTCAACTGCCTATAACTCCAGACCTAGGGGATCTAGCAGCTCTAGCTACCATGGAGACCTGCACTCACATTTAGAAACACAGTAATTAAAAATTATAAATCTGTGAGGGAAAAAGAAGAGAATGGTAGTGCAGGCTGAGTGGAGTGGTCGAAGGGAAAGTATTCATAGACAAGCCCTAAGAGATAGGGCAGACACCGTCAGAGTTACCTTTGTACTCCGTCAGTGCCACTGTGAGACAGAAACGTAAGACAGAACTGAAACATTTCAGTTGTCTTTACCTTGCACTTGTATTAACTAGTAGAAATCTCTTTAGAGCTGGGGTGACCCAACAGGGTATAGCTCAGTTGTAGACACTTGCGTAGCATGCAGAAGCCCTAGGTCCAATCCTCAATACCCCTTACACACACACACACACACACACACACACACACACACACACACACACAAAATAATAATTTTCTGAAACACAGTGTGCCTGAGTGAGTTTCTTAGATTAAACAATAGCCTTACTTCATTATCCATGTCTCTTACTCAAACTAATAATCCACTCTGGTCAACTAAAGTGTTCTTACTGAAGCAGTGATTTAAATATTCAGCAATGAGGTACCTGCTTCCACATCTCAGATTCCTAACAGGACTAGATACATCAAGAGGCTGTAAACTTGGGACCATTTGTGAGAGCTGAACACCTTCTACACTACAGAATTCACATTTTGAAGGAAGACTTGCAAAAGGGGAAAATATAGCTGACTGTAGAAAATCAGTGTGGAATTTGAAGAAAGGAGAACTCTAGAAGTCACTTATTGAATTTGTCTACATTTTAAATGTTTACGATTTTATAGTGTCTCCAGAGGTTTTCATTCTAAAGATTTTTGCCCTTTTCCTTTCTCAGTAACCCTGCAGTGGCCACACCTTTATATATTTATGTTAAGGCTACAGACATTCTAAATAATTCCTTGTCAATATTATATGAGCTTTTTCTACAGACACTCAAAAATTTACCATGGCAACTTAGAACAAGCTTGGCCACATACAGATGCTGTACTTTAAACCTAAGTTTAATATACATTGAGCTGTTGCTTTATTGAGTGGTTAGTTTTGGTTTTTTTATGATACAATAAAATTTCTCTCACATCCAAATCTCTAGCATATGAAGCCTAGAGGTCACCTTCAAGTGTCGTTCCTTAGGAACTATTTACCTTATCTATTTAAGATTGTCTCTCAGTGAACCTGGAATTCACCATGTAAGATAGGCTGGCTCACCAACAAGCTCCAGGGTTTGGCTTGCCCTGCCTCCCTGGCACTAGGATTATATACATGTGCCCCCATGCCTGGCTTTTTTATGTGTGCATGGGGATCAAACCCAGGACCTCAGTCTTAACAAGGTAAGCAAGAAATGACTGAGCCTTCTCCTCAGCCCCTTAATTTTCATTATTAAAATATAGAACCAAAGCTGGGTGGTAGTACATGCCTTTAATCCAAGCACTCAGGAGACAGAGGCAGGCGGATCTCTGTGAGTTCTAGGCTAGCCTGATCTACAGAATGAGTTTCAGGACAGCCAGGGCTACACTCAGAAACCCTGTCCTGAACAACTAAAAATGGATGGATGCATAGATGGATGCATGGATAAATGTAGAACCAGATCACAAAATTGGAGAAACAAGAGGACAGAACTTTTATCACCTTTTTCCTAAACCAGAAGAGGGCATTACATCCCCTAGTCCTCTTCAGGAGCAGCCAGTGTTAACAATTATCAACCAAAGTTGAGCCGTCTCTCCAGCCCCCAGGGATGGTTCTTAATGAAACTGTCCAATACCTGTTTATCTTAGGATTGTCCCTTGTGGAAGCAATGGCAAATTGCTTGTGTTACTTGTTTTGTTGTTATTCTCCATTGAATTAATTATATTCCAGATTACCTCTGAGTTTGGGGCTAAATGAAGGAAAGAAGATATAAAACTTAGTTAGAGCTGAGAACAGCTTTTGGCGTTTGCAGGGAGCAAATCTGAAGAGCCATGCTCAACTCTTTTTTGTTTTTGTTTTTTGTTTTTGTTTTTTTTTTGGGTTTTTTTTTGGTTTTTCAAGACAGGGTTTCTCTGTGTAGCTTTGCACCTTTCCTGGAACTTGCTTGGTAGCCTAGGCTGGCCTCGATCTCACAGAGATCCGCCTGGCTCTGCCTCCCGAGTGCTGGGATTAAAGGCGTGCGCCACCACCGCCCGGCTTTTTGTTTTTTTTTTTTTGTTTTTTTTTTTTTTTTTTGGTCATGCTCAACTCTTAAGGTGTGAAAACAGAATTAGAATATGACAAACATCTCTGTTCTCACTGGCTATGTGGTCATGGTTCAGACTGAGCAGAAGGAGCATTTTCATTTGGAGGCTGCACTGCTGCATAGTCTCAGTTGTCTCTGGTGAACATGATGAGGTGAGGTTCAGGATGAGTAGCTTATGGAGCCAACCCTGCTGTAACTAGATAGGAACAGGAGGAGTTCAGTTAGCATGCCAGCATTTTTATTCCTTATTGTGAAATAAGGCTCTTTCACTAGAAAACTCCTAAGGATCTTGCAATTTAGGGTGCTTAGATGAGTACATGTATATGCATACTTGTGGACAGACTTGTATAAATTGGCTTTTAAAATAAAGTAATATGAGGGCTAGCAAGATGCACTTGCTGCTAAGCCTAATGATGAACACCCCCCCCCACACACACACACACACACACACAAAATAAAGTAAGATGGCTTAGTGGTTAAAGGCCGTGAAGCCTGATATCCTACGTATTAGTTCCCAGGGCCCACATGATGGAAGGAGAGAACTGAAGGGGGGTCTTAGGTTGTCTTCTGGCCACACACATAGAAAATAAGTAAATTAAATAAAAATTTTAAATCAAAATAATACATTTTCCTATGGCTCTCAGAAGTAGAAATTTAAGCCACAAAATATATGCATTCTCTGTTTATATTCCGTTATCTTAGATTTGGAAAACAATTTCCTAGGGCTGGTAAGAAGGCTTAGCAGGTCCTTGCTGCCCTGCCTGACGGACCTGAGTAGTTTGATCCCCAGGGCCCACATATTGGAAGAAGAGAACAAAGTCCTGCAAGTTAACCTTTGGGCTCCACATATGTGGGACACATGATAGATGGGTGGGTAGGTGGGTGGATGGATTAGATAGATAGATAGATAGATAGATAGATAGATAGATAGATAGATAGATAGATAGATAAATGACATAGACTTCTTAGAAGTCTAGGCACATGAAGGACTTAGATTGAACATACCCTGGCCTCACCATCTTGTCAAAGAAAGCATTTGACCTTTGATTAAGGATCTTCCTCATCAGTAATTGTTAACATAGGTATGTGTAGTTAGTGCCTCTGCAAAGGCCTTATCTCCAAATAGAGTTCTGTGTTTCCATAACCAGCCTGAGAGTTCATTGTCATTGACTTGACTGCTTAGGATTAGCCACAAGAGAAGACAAAACACAGTTATCAGCGACCCACACATGGATTTCTAATGTGAATCTTAGATTTACTTTGATCTCAAAGTAGTCCTTAGTCTTTAAAGCATTCCCCCTTCACATTAACTTTGGGTTCTATAAGTTTAAAATTGAAGAACAGCTGCCTTGCAAACTTCACAAGATAGGTAAAAAGCCTAGCCCTTTAACCTAAAAGTAGATCGTTTTAGGACTTAGGCACATTTTCTTATTATTTTTTAATTCATAGGCATATCTTGCCTGTATATATGTCTCTGTACCACACATGTACCTGGTGCCCATGAGGGCATCGTATCCCCTGGAACTGGAGTTATAGATGGTTGTAAGCCCCTCCATGTTTTTCTTTTGATGCTATTTAGGAATGTTGGCCAGTGTAAGAGAAAGCCAGAGCCATCCTCACCTCCAGTGTACTTTATTCCTTTGTGTGTGTGGGCATGGGTATGTGTGGATGGATGTGTGGGGAGGTGCGGGGGGGGGGGGGGGGGGGGGGGGGGGTGCACATTGAATTAACCATATAGCTCAGGCTGCTGTCCAGTTAATGATCTCCTACCATTGTGTATCACTATACCTGGCTAAATTCAGGGCTTTTAAAAATAATGTTAAAATTAAATAAACAGCCAGGCATAGTAGTCAGTGCATGCCTTTTATCCCAGCACTTGGGAGGCAGAGGCAGTCTTAGCTCTGAGTTTGAGGCCAGCCAGGGCTGTATACTGAGACTCTATCTCAAAAGGTGGAGCTGGAGAGATGGCTCAAGAGGTTAAGACAGAACACTGTATATATAATGAATAAATAAATAAATCTTTAAAAAATTGTCTTGTAAAATACGTTTTTTAAAAAGGCAAACAATAATATTCTCTAGAGATTGTTAATGCTTTGAGAAATAACTTCTCAGGTTCCTTAGCACTTGATTATATTCATTAAAAACAAAAGTGTATAAATAAATGCTTTATAAAGGAAATCCTATGGATGTTTTGTGTCTGTGCACCACCTTTGTGCCTGATACCAGAGAAGGCTAGAAGGGGGCATTGGCTACCCTGGGACAGGAGTGGTGAGACAGTTGTGAGTTGTCATGTGGGTGCTGGGAACCAAACCTGAGTCCTCTGCAAGAGCAGCTTTTAATCACTGAGCCATCTCCACCCCTTCCCCCTGTTCCCCTACACGAGCATTTTTTAAATATAGGTTCTAGAAATTGAACTCAGGTACTTATGTTTGTAGAGCAAGTATCTTAAGTATTTTGAAAATTAATTTTAATCAGACTATAAGGAGGTAAAATAATTTTGTCATATTCCTAGGAAGATGGAAAATGTTTATTTTTTAGGCAGCTGCCAAAGCTAAGAAAAACTAGAGACAGTGATGTATTGATCACCCCCTGTGTTTTCTCAAGACTGGATCTTGTAGACAAGGCTGACATCAAACCCCTGGCCATCCTTCTGCCTTAGCCTTCCAGTGCTGGGATTATGCTTGTGAGCCACCACAACCAGCTGCATACTGATTTTCTAAGCGTGCCTTAAAAACAGACCATCCACATTCATTCACTGCTACTCTGTGTTTACGGTACACATGCGTACTAGGCCAGAACACATGGACCTTGGGCTTCATGGTTTTCGACCTAAATACTGCACAAGTCATAACATGTCTTAGAGACTCTGTTCACTTAAAAACAGTCCCTTACACAAACGGTTAGAATGAAAGCAAAGACCCGCAAGTTTTGATTCAGTTTTTCCCTTACAGCAGTTTAGAGTATTTGAAATTGAAATTAGAATTTTTCATTCCCTAAACTAATCCTGCTTTCGTTTCCCATATTTCAGTCACATTCTCCTTTTCTTATGCTGGAAACGAGGGCCCCAGCTTTCTTCATTCTTCTCCTTCATCTCCCAGAGGCAGCAGCTTGCAGAAGAGCTATTGGTTTGTTTTAACACGTTGAGTAATCTTCTCAGTGGTCTCACCTCTTTTCTTCAAGCCTTTTTGACTCTTAAGTAAAAACTGCCAATGCAGAAGGCCTGAAAACAGTGTAGAAAAACAAGGTAGCTTAGCCTGAGCTCATCCAGCACATAATGGAGTAACGTGTTCCTTTTCTGCTTTCAATCCCAAAGATGCATGTTTGTGTTCATCAGAACTCATTAAATACCTGCTCTGTCTGGTGCTGGTAACCTCCTGCAGCTCGCTGTCCTTTGACGGCTCACCTTTCCTCTTGCGTGGCGAGCCTGTTTATGCTTTGTCTGTTTTCTTCTTGTTTCGTGGTCCTAAACTTTGACTCATTTTAATTGCATTTTATTGGGGGGGGGGGGGGGGGGAGAAGAGAAAAATACACCGGAGTCAATTTTCTCCTGCCACCATGTAGGTTCTGAAGATCAAATCCAGCTCATCAGGCTTGACTACACGTGCCTTTACCTGCTCAACCATTCTGGGGACCCCGATTATTTTAAGCTCAGAGAGGATGGGTGGAAAACAAGGACTCAAATCTGTCTCCTAGGAAGACTAGCACACCTTAAACCCAATTACTATGGCCTGATGGCTTGAGCTTAATGTTGCCAAACAGTAGATTACAGTCATGTGATGGCATCTCAAGAGGAAGGGTGAAAGGTTGAGAAACTGGTTATTTGTTTCTTTATTTGTAATATGATGAAGGAGGTTGAAAAAGACTTCCTTTTGGTAAGTTGCCAGCTGATAGCTAGTTTTCACTCCTGCTTCTTCGTTCTTGTTATAGCTCTTTATCTTCACTCTGGTAATTGTCTTAATATTCAGAAGGCATTTCTTTGAAACTCTGGGGTTCTCTGCAGTTTAGTGGCAAAGCAACAGTGATAAAGCTAACTGGTTAAACGGTGTCATGGTTTTGTACTTTTTTCCCCCAGGCCATCTGTGACAACTGATATTTTGCAAAGAACAAATAAAAATAAACCTTTGTTTTCACACTGACTTGAACTAACTCATCAAATAACATTATTTTTAGCAGTTTTCTTATTTTTTGACAATGTGTTCATTTTTCATATTTATACAACTACCTGTTGAAAATTATTCAGTGATGCTTGCTGGAACACTGTGAGGCAGGCTGTAGGTCCCACAGTGGGGAGAGTGCAGCATGAGCAGGGTGTGCTGTGGGGCGTAGGTGGTCATGATAGAAAATGACCAAGAGAATAACAGAGATTCTGGCCTGCCTGACTTGACAAGATTCCTCCCAAAGACAGTCAGAGGACAAAGAGCCAGGTCAGACACTGAAGAGGATGCATATCAAGGAAGGAGTTCTAGACAAAACTTACTTAACCAATTTTGATAGAATTGGATTTTAGGAAGGACACAGTTGTACCCAGGAAAAAGCTCAGAAATCAATAGAAGTTTTGGCTGAATAAAGAGTCTTAGTCAATATTCACCTAAAATTTAGAAATCTAATAGCTATCTAAGTAGGACTTTGAAGAGAGTTAGAGCTCGCCCTCTAACAGTGATAGACTATAACATGAAGCACACTTTTTAAAAGATTTATTAATTTTTATGTTGATGAGTATTTTGCCTGCATGCATGTATATTCACTGTATATGCACTGGCTGCAGGGGTCAGAAGAGAGCATCAGATCCCCCCCCCAACAGGAATTAAAGATTCCAGTGAGCCACCATGTGGATGCAGGGAACCAAACCCAGGTCCTCTGCAAGAGCAGCCATTGCTCTTAATCTCTGAGTCACCTCTCCCGCCTTTAAATGTATTTGCTTATGTATGTGGGTGATGTATACGTATGTGTATGTGTGTTTGTGAGTACATGTGCATATGTGTAAACATACTTGTAGCGGCCTAAAATTGATGTAGGGTGTCTTCCTCAGTTTATCTCCACCTCATATATTGAGACAGTTTCTCATTTGAGCTCAAGTTTGTCACTTTGGCTAGTCTACCTCACCAGCTTGCTCTTGGGATTGATTACAGGGAGGCTATCACACCTCTCCAGCATTTACCTGGGGTCTATGGATCTGAACTCCAGACCTCACACTTGACTAGCAAGTACTTTATCTACAGACCATCTTCTGCCCCTGTTAGCATTTTTTAACAGTATAGTTTACCCATGCTTCCTCTGAGGGTAGTTTTCTGGTAGTATACTAAGTTATGATGATTCATTTTCTTCTTTTGAAATTGTTGAGTTCCTTTATTTAGCATGGAAGATCATTTGGAAGATTAAGCTTTAGTTAGCCTGGGTTCCGTGGTTATTTGCTCTTTGCCTTGTTCTGGGCTTGAACCTGAGTCCTTGTTCATGCTATCATACACTCTACTGTGGAGAGAAAGCCCCGCCCCAGGAGTCTTGGTTGGCTGGTTGTTTTCCTTCCTGAAGAAACTACTATTCTGAGACTGTCAATCAGTGACATTGTACTTGCCTCAGATGTTTAAGATGTAGGTTCAATACCTAGTTCTGCCAAAAAGGGAAGGAAAAGGCTATTTTGAAAATGTTTCTATATAATATTGGACATTATTTTCATTTAAAATAACAAAAGGAAAGGACTTAAAGCCAGGTTTTTTTCTTCCTCCAAATTGAGACAGGGTCTTGCCATATTTCCCAGGCTGACCACAAAATCACAATCTTGATAGCCAGGCATGTATCTGAATAGTACTAATATAGCAATACCATGTGCATTTTTAAGTTCCAAACAAAATTAAATACATTAAATGTCATTTTAATCTGCCTAAGGGTGAAAGTACACTTCCTACTGGACTTCTGGAAATCTTGAAAACAATTGTGCCTTGTGTGTGTGGCTTTGGGTTTAGAGACGTTCTCTAGTCTCATCACCTTGAGAATATTGGGCTCTTCATCTTACAAAATAAATTTCTGCATACCTCTTCATTTGTTGGAGGGATTGCTTGGGAGTTTCCCCGCACTTCCTCATGTAAGGCCATGTGTCACCATGCAGGATTTGTGGTGATTGCTGCTATGAAAAGCCCCTGCAGCACCCTTTTCCCTTAAGGTGATTGCCATGGATTAGAATGTACCTCCTAAAAGTTCATATGATAAAACATGATTCCCCACATCAAATGGTAATAGTATTTGGAAGAGGGACCATTGAGAAATAATTAGGATTAGATGAAATTTGAATGGGACCTCCACAGTGGCCTGAGCAGCTTCATGAAGAGAGAGCAGCAGCAGCATTCTTGCCCCATCTCACCATGAAGTGCCCTGTTCTTTGTTAGTACAACAGGAAATCCCTGACCCAGGTGCCAGTGCTATCCACTTTGGCATCCAGCTTCCAGAACCATGAGCTAAATGAACTTGTATACCTATCAGTCACATGGTTTCTGGGATTTTGTTATAGAAACAGAAGATGGACCAGACAGTAGTGAGTGACATTATAGTATCTCAAATGTTTATTAAATGCTGCACTTTTCACGATTGTTTGTTTGTTTGTCTGTCTGTCTGTGTCCTTGCATGTGTACGCATCAAATTCAGGTCATTGAGTACCTCCATCCACTGAGCCATCCCACCACCTCCTATCTTCATTGTTGTTGAAACAAGGTCTCTACATAGCCCTGGCTGTCCTGGAACTCACTATATAGACCAGGTTGACCTGAAACTCACAGAGATCCACCTGCCTTTGCCTCCTGAGTGCTGGGATTAAACATAGGTGCTACCATGCCCGGCCCCTGTACTCATTTTTGATGTATTGCTAGTCTGAAATGGTCAATGCCAATATTCTTTTTGGAAATCTTACAACTCTGCCACTAAGGGAAAAACTCTGTGTCCTCCTTTCTCAACTAATTGGCTCTAACAGTGAAAGAAAATGCTTGCCCTATTTAGATGCTCATATGACCATTCCCAGCTCCTTGCTTTGTAGTTTCTGTGCTTCCCTGCCCACTGGATGATGTTAGCTTTTGCATAATTAAGAGCTACCATAGTCAAACAAAAATGTCCCTTTTCCTGAATTCCAGTGGGAAGTTAATATAATTTGGGACTTTGAACTGATCTAGTTTGGGGGTTGGAGTAAGAGTACAGACACAGAAGATTCTTTGAGGGCCATGGATTCCCAGCTGACTAAGGCCTTCACTACAAATATGTTCTCTGCCATCCATGACTGTTTCATTTACCTCTCACTTCAGTGCCCCTTGGCTCAACTGGTAGCCCTGGCTGACCTGGAGCTCACAGAAAACACCTGCCTTTGTTTCCTGAGTGCTGGGATTAAAGGCGTTTATCCCCACACCCTAGTACAGACCTGTAATCCCACTGCAGGAATGGGGCAGGAAGATCATGAATTGAAGGCAAGCCTGGGCTACATAATGAGATCGTGCCTCACAAAAACAAAAAGTTAACTAAGTCATTGTGGGCCCCTGATTAAGATATAAACAATACCTGAAGGCAGGTGTGGTGGCCCAGGCCTTTAATCTCAGCACGTCGGAAGCAGAGACCAGTCTGATCTACAGAGCAAGTTCCAAGACAGCCAGGGCTACACAGAGAAACTCCCTCTGGAAAACCCAAGAGAAAAGAAAGAAAGAAATAATACCTGGTTGTTTAATCAATATAGTTTATAGGACATAATGTAAACACACAAAGGAATGCCCTGCTAAGGTCTTTAGTGTCTTCCCAAAGAATAACCTTTTTCTCCAGGACCTGATGTTTTCCTCTGTTTTTTGTTTTTTAGGTTGGTTTTTGTTTTGGTTTTTTTTAAGATTTATTTGTTTATTATGAATACAGTGTTCTGCCCACATGTATGTCTGTACACCAGAAGAGGGCACCAGATCTCATTGTAGATGGTTGTGAGCCACCATGTAATTGTTGGGAATTGAACTCAGAAAGAACAGCCAGTGCTCTTAACTGCTGAGCTATCTCTCCAGCCCTTGGTTTTTGTTCCTTTGTGGTGCTGGAGCACAAACTCAGAACCATGTCTATGCCCCTGAGTGAACTACAAACCTTACGCATGATAATCAGATCTATTTGGATGATCTGTAGTGGTCAAATTAAAGTGATTACTATTTCTAACTCCTTAATCATTGGTCATCTCTTTTGTTGGCACCTTCAAAGTCCTTGCTACTGTTTCTTTATGAAATGCCTAATTATAGTGAATTATGGTTACCCTTCTGTACTATAGTGTTACATGGTATTTTAATCATTTAGACCATAACAAAGCCAGAAAGGTAGCTGGGAGTATTGTACATCTGTAATTCTGGCACTTGGAAGGTAGAGGCAGGAGTTTATGGTTATCCTCTACTACATAGTGAGTTTAAGGCCAACTTGGGCTATGAGCCCCTTTCTTGCCTCAACAAACAGGGGGAAAGAAAATCCAGAAAGTCTTTTTGGTTTTCTGAGGAAATTACACAGAAAAACATTAATGTCTCTTATTGCAGATGAAGATATTGATCAGCAAGCCAAGGACTCACACCCACCAAAACTTCAGTTACATACATGGGGACAGTTACTACAGTGTCTTTTCAGCGGAGTATTTCCAAAGCAAATACGGTTGTTTTTCTACATTTTCCTTCTTTCAAATTCTGGAAAAGCTGCCACTGTACTTGGAAAGAATAATAGTCCCCCTTCTGCTGCTGCTGCTGCTGCTGCTTCTCCTCCTCCTCCTCCTCCTCCTCCTCCTCCTCCTCCTCCTCCTCCTCCTCCTCCTTCTCTCTTCATAAACAAGTGGACTTAATTCTTTGTAATTCTGTCGCTTTGTTCCTAACATTATTCCATGCACTTGAATCAATTATAAACTATTTTAAAAAATGGCCATCAAGATGGCTCAGCAGGCTCACTTAGCACCAAGCCTAATGACCTGAGCTTAGTCCCCATTGCTGCAAAAGTAAATAAATAAAATGGTTTTAAATACCATAGGGTTTTAAAAATATTGGCTGGCATGACCATAAAATTTTTGTTAGTGTTGTCATTCAGGTTTCTTATGTTGTGTCTGTTTGGGAGTTTCTGAGATGATATCACACTTTATACCACTGTCTGGCTTGGAACTCCCTATGTAGACCATGGTGGCCTTAAACTGTTAACAATCCTACTGCCTCAGCCTCACAAATGCTATGATTATTAGACTACACTATGAAGCCTAGATTGTTTTGTGTTTTGAGACAGAGTCTTGCTCTGTAACTTCGGCTGGCCTTGAACTCAGCAATCCCAACAGTTTCACTTTAAATTCTGGGCCTATAAGGTATGCCCCATTCCCAGCATCCTAATAGTCGTTTTATTGAACACAAACACTATAGTAAGAGTAATATTTTCTTTTTTTGGTCAGTAAGTCAGTAAGTTTAGAAAGTTCAGATGAGCTTTTCTGTACATCAGAGAATAAACCCAAGTGAAATAAGAATGCATGCAGCAACTCAGGCTTGATGTGCTAAATACTTACCCAAGTACATGAGTGTGTGTGTGTGGGGGGGGGTGTTTTGAACTCCAGGTGTCACCTATGCTAAGTACACACTCTGTCACTGAGTGTGTCACACTCCTCCACCAGCCTGGATTTGAATTCATTAAATGTTTCTGAACTATAAGATGGATTTTTTTCCTCTCTACCATGTTTGAAGTATTAAGTATTCATGAGTTTATTTTATTGGGATCTTAGGGATATTTACATGCTTATTTAGCTTAGAAAGACAGTAAAGTTGCCGGGTGGCAGTGGTGCACACCTTTAATCCCAGCACTCAGCAGGCAGAGCCAAGCGGATCTCTGTGGGTTCGAGGCCAACCTGGTCTACAGAGCGAAATCCAGGACAGGCACCAAAACTAAAGAGAAACCCTGTCTCGAAAAACCAAAATAAATAAATAAATAAATAAATAAAATAAAAATAAAAGACAGTAAAGTTACTGCTTTAAGAGACTGCATAGGGGTTTGAGGCTAGCCTCAGATATAAGAGATCCTGTCTGGGAATGGGGGGGAGAAGAAAAAAAAAAAAAAGACATTATAATCTAACTTACCCTTAAAGATAGGAAGCATTTCCATCTATAGCATGTTATGATAACATGGTAAAAAGCCATGGCCTTTCTGAATTACAAGCAGATACACAGAGATCTGTGACTGAGCTTCTAACACCTCAGTCATGTCCCCAAGTAAACACAAACTCCTGAGACCTCACCAGTCCCTGTCTGGAAGAGCTGTTCTCCTTCACAGTATATACCAAATTCTTAATTGAACTATGAACTACTCTCAGCATAAACAAGTGGCCTATGGTGATATTTATTGTATTAAAATGTTATTTGTATGTTAATAAATAAAGTTGCCCGGGGGTCAGAGCTATTAGCAAGCCATAGGAAAGCAGGGCAGTGGTAGCGTACGCTTGTAATCCCAGCACTTGGTAGGCAGAGCTAGGTAAGTCTCTTTGTGTTCAGGGATACAGCCAGTATTGGATACACATGCCTTTAATCTCAATACCAATCACAGAAAACCTGGAGGCCTATACAGACAGGCCGTGACGAGGCGGTCATGTGGTTGGGTTTACAACCAATGAGAAGGCAGGACAGGAACTCTGTATAAAGACTTTAACACAGGGGTAGCTCTGGTTCGGAGAGGTAGGACCACCGCAGGAGGAAGGGTAAGGTTTTAGCTCTTAGCTCTGACCTCTTGGCTTTCTTCTTTGCATTGGTTCTGTGTTTCTTATTTAATAAGAAGGTTGGTTACATCTACAGTGGCCAAAAAGAAAAGCCTAGCAGACTGAACTGCCTTGTGATTTCTTGCCCCACAGAGAAAAATAGATAACTGTCAGTCTTCTCCAGAGACTGCCATATAGTCAGACAGTAAAACCAAATTCTTTTTCTATGCTGTCATCAGGGAGAACTCATTAATAGCCAATGCATAAGCCAGAAACAAAACCAGAATCTGTTTGGAAAGAGTATTGAGAGAACCAAGAAGTCAGCAAAATCAAAATGGCACTACTTTGAGAGGCAAGAAGATACCTATATAGTAGCCCACAAGCCTGTCCTCTTCAGGCAGCTCATCTGTTTGGCTCTCCATTCTATCAGTTGAATCCATTAATATCTTAGAATAACCCTTAAATTTGTTAAAGGACTTTTTTTGGGTGGGTGGGTGGGTGTCTGTCTGTCTGTCTGTCTATTGATACTGGATCTCATACAGCAGAGACTGACCTCAAACTTGCTGTGTAGCTCAAGCTGGTCTTGCTTCTGACCCTCCTGCTTCTTCTACCTCTGGAGTAATGAGAATATAAGCATGCCCCCATCATACCTTTTTAATTCCTGTTTGTTGTTTTTCTTTTGTAGTCCTGGATAATGATCCCAGGGCTTGGTGCTCGCAGGTACCTCTATCTGCTAAGCTATATATATATCTCCAGCCCCTTTTTAAAATTCTTCAAGGTGGCATCTCATTGCTACCTACAGTGGCTTTGAATTCTTGACCTTTCTGCTTCCATCTCTTGGGATTACAAGCATACTTTATGCCTGTTTCTCAAATATACTTTAAAAAAACACTTATAAGTGTACAGTGGACATTTGTCACACAAAAGGCCTGCTTTAGGCTCAGGCAACTCCCCAGGGCTGCTATCCATATAGTGGAAGCTCATACAACCAAGACACTTTGTCTCACATGCTTAAGTAATCAGAGTGGTAAAATGAGAAGCTAAGAGAGCACCTTGGAAATGCTTTGACCAGATGATGTACTCACTGCCTTTTTTTCACAATCCATTGGTACAACTGATCGAATGATTGCTAGGGGATATGGGAAATGTTATCTTGCACATGTGTCCCAGAAGGAAAAGGAACATTGGAAATACCTATCAGTGGGAGCAGTTTTGCTTCAAATTTTAGAATTGTAACATTACCTGCCTGGAGGAGAGAGCATAATCCCCAGCATTCAGCTGTATAATCATGAAGAAAATTATTCCCTAATAGATTTTATACTAGATTGAACATAATTAAATAGTTAAGTAACTATTTAAAAATGTTATATCAAGTTTATTTAGTGTAGGAATATACGACATTACTTAAAGAAAAGTGTTTACTCTCAAAATAAAAATTGAATCACAAGAGCTACTGTTTTTGAGTTACAGAAAATTCTTGCATTTATAAAACAAACTGAAGGAATAGAAATCATAGTGGTGGGGCTGGAGGAGATGTCTAAATAGGTAAGAGTGCTTTCTTCAGAATCATAAGGACCTAAGTTAGGGTCCTAGCACCCACATAAAATGTCAGGAATGGCCACAAATGTCTGTAACAACATGCTGGGAGCTTTGGGGCAGAGACAGAATTTCTGGGGCTTGCTGGGCAGCTAGCCTAGTTTTCAAAGGGGGATAGGAGGCAAGCTTTAGTTCAGTAAGAGACCCTTTCTCAGGGAATGAGGAGAGTGATAGAGGACATCATAGAAATCTGTGATTTGTTTGATTTCTGTAAGTGAGACTGTAGATAAAGCAGAGCAGGGGGATCTTGAGTCCAGCTTGCCTGCATAGTGATATTCTGCCTCAAAAAACAACCAAAAGATGTTTGGTTCTCTGGTGCAATGGAGCAGTAGGTGTCTGAGCAGACCAAACCCAGACCTGAGCTCTTGGCATGGTTTTTGCATCCATTACTGGATCTCAGGGTTGCACTGCCTTCCAAGAAGTGGAAGTCTCCTGTCTGTAGTGTCAGATTTTAGGGTCTCATACTTGCTTGCCTATTTTCTTGCTCACTGTTTTTACTCCTACTTAATTGTCACCTACATAGTTTTCCAAACATAGGATAGCAAACAAAGAAGAAACATTGGGAAATTGGAACTGTCTCCAGGTGCTTAATGAAAATCTACGTAGGTTGCCTTTTGTGTTTATTAGACCAAGCTACCTCTGAATGTTATTTTATTGAGAATTGGTTTTACTTTGTCAGCTGTCCTCAACCATACTTAATTTAAATGAGGAGACAAATGTGAATGTGAAAATAATGTCCTGTAGCTTTAAATCCAACCAGTTGGAAGCTTTTGTCTTTTATAAAAGATGCTCACAACTGGAGCAGAGAGGCAGATACTGTCTTAGCTCGCAGAGTCAAACTGTTCATTTGCATTTAGCAGCCCTAGCAAACCACTCCCCAGCATACACACACACACATACACACACACACACACACACACACACACACACACACACACACACACGGGGGGGGGGGGGGGGGGGGGGGGGGGGGAGTTAGGCTGAAGCTTTCTGTTTATTCAGCACAGTCCCAGATGCCCAGATGTAAGGCTACTGAGTTGACGCAGGAGACAGAACTGAACTGTGCATAGACCGAGGTAGGCACTGCACTGCAGAGCATCGGCTATGTGGGATGTTGATGTGGTGCAGCTGTGCCTGCCTGTTGTGTGCAAGCCGCTTCTCGGAGATTGAAAGTGAGAAGCCCAAGGATCGCCTAGAAGCTTCACTGTGCCCAGCCCTTTGGTGGAGGATGTATCCCCAGTGGTAACTGCCCTCATTTACAGTGTACGAGAGTGACAGAATCTGCTACTGCTCCTCTGCAGTTTGGAAGCCGGAACAAATGGAAAGCGCTTATGGCCAAGAGAGGTTATGATTTGTTTGCACAATCTGAGCTTGCTCTGGTGTTCGCAAATGAAGGATGGGCTTTGTGGCAAGCAAAATCAGCAGACTGCCTGACAGGGGTTTTTGGTAAGATAAATGTATTATGATAAGGGGTTTTTGTTGTTGTTGTTGTTGTTTTCTGTATCAGCTACATCGAATTGTATCTTAGCAGTATCCATTCTGCAGAATCATGTTTGGTGGAAAAGGATGAGCAAGAGAGACAGAAAAGATATTTTTGCTGCTTATTCAGGTTGTGACCTTCAGATATAATCATCAGGTTTTTCTCAGATACCCATGAGCAGTTAGGAACTAGGCATTTCTAGATCGTAGGGTATTCATTCACAATTAGGTCTTTTTCTTTTCTTTTCTTTTTTTTTTAAATGTCTTTGGATAGTTGTAATTACCTTATTTTTTTCTAGGATTTTCCTAAAGCCAGCAGTGGAGAAGGAAAAATAAAGCTTGCATCCTGTTCCTGGGCCATTGCCCCCTGGAGCAGTAGTAGGCTGAGAGCATGAGTGTGGATGTGGGGGAAGGCAAGATGAGTAGTCTGCTATTTCCATGCTGTGTGTGGTGGAGGTCTGTCTCGGGCTCATTGTCTCGCTGTTCAGTATCCAGTGGTGGTTTGAGCTGCATCTCTTTGCCCTCTATTATAATTGAATTTCCTTTTATGTTTGCTTTTGTCCCTTTTTCTTTGCCAGACCCAATTCTGTCATGCAGCCTTTTTCCTGTTACTGTTAATACATGGTAGCCTTTATTAGAGAAAAGACCAATGTAGAAAGTAGCCCTGGAAGACAAGATCCAGGGCTTATCCAGCCCCAGCACCTCAGGAAAAAGATGCAACAATCCTGAAGTAATTTTGGCCCCTAAAACAAGACAATGGACATTTTCTCTTTAAGGTATAGGTTCTGACTTTAGCAAATTTAAGCATCTTAATTTTTAAATCTTAAAATCGATGTTTATTTCACATTAAAGAAATGGATCTTCATAGAGAGTTCCAGGAGAGCCATGAATAAATGAATAGGGAGACCCTGTCTCAATAAAGAAAAAGAAAGAAAGAAAGAAAGAAAGAAAGAAAGAAAGAAAGAAAGAAAGAAAGAAAGAAAGAAAAAGAAATGGATTGCGTTAGGTCCATGAAGTCCTGCCAGAATTACTTGGCTCTAGTCCATTCTGAGTTGGATCCTATTATATGTTCTAAGGATAAAGGTTTCCTTTTCTTCACTGTAATTTGGCCATGTGTTGTTAGGAGGTCTGTGACTTGTTTCATTGGCCAAGCTCAGAGCTTGTCCTTGGACCCCTCCTCTCAACAGCAGTCACAGCCAAGTTTCCTAGCAGCTTAGAGTGGGCACAGAAGCTGTCCATTGACACCTGCCTTTCTGCTGACTCACTGGTTATGTAAGCCTCGAATACAGCCATCCATATACTGCTCTATGTTGGGGAATGGAGGCTGCCTGTTTCCCTTGCATCCTTGGGCTCTTCCCTCAAGCCTTTTTGTTAACATGGTCATAGGGTTTCACTGCAGTGAAAAGATAAATCCTTTTTCTCTTTTTGAATTGCTGTATTCTTAAACTTTTTGTATTTCTTCATGATGAAATTCCCATCTGTTCTCTTGGCACTTGAAGCCTTCAGAAATAGTGATTTCTCTCACTTCTCGCCTGGTTAAAGTAAGGACTTCCTTTTCTGTCTTTGAGAGCTCAGTTTGAACGCCCCATTATAGGAGCCTCTCTGAGCTTTGCATGTGAAGTAAGGTCTCCTCCTTCTGTTACCCTTTCCTCGAAGTACCCTGTTCTTTTCTTCATGGTGGTTTCCAGAGTCGACATAGTTGGTTACTGGTTTCTGTGTTTCTGTCACTTGCCACTCAATCATGAGTCTCATGGAGGCAGAAAGATTCATTCATTGGTAAATACCCAGCAAAAATCACTCACCAGAGCTTACAGAAAGGACTGGCAGTCAGTAACAGACACACACACACACACACACACATATACACCCGGGGAAAACATGAGTTCAGGGTGTGGAGAAAAGCCCATGTGATGAAGGTAAAAAGTGAGAGAAAATACAGGTGAGGCTTGGAGAGATGGGGACCTAACAGCATGAGACTGCAAAGGCACATTCAGATTCTTGGTGTTTGGAGGGCTGGGGAACGTTTGAGAGTCATTGGTTTGGGTGCTGGAGCTTCATGCATGTTTAGGCAAATACTGTATCATCTAGGTATACTGCAGCCCAAAATTCTTGCTCTTAGAAACTGGAGGGCTGCTAAGTGAATGTAAGCATCCCCCTAGAGTTGGGATTTTCCTTTTCTCACCGCCCCCCCTCTTTTTCCCCCTTCAACACCACAGAGAACCTAAGTGAATACAGGCAGATCTTCTGTCCAGAAGAGGGGTGTTGAGAATTTGTCCTGAGATGGCAACCATAGGGATAGGTGCAGAGCATTATGCACTCTGGTGGAAATTTGAAGTGAAGTTGATGGGACTTGGTGTTGGGTTGGGTGTCGGGAGAAGCAGATGATGTCAGAGGGGCTGCTGGCATGTGGTGCACTTTGCTTTTTGACTTTTTTAACTTGTGGACAGTAATTACTGTCCCTGAGGTAAGGAGATGAAGAAAAAGAAGAAGATGACTTTGAAGAGAGTTCTGATAGGGTTGTGATATACTCTGAGTATTCGTTCCAGAGATAAGACTGTTGATATTGTGAAGCCTTCAGTGATGAGCTGGGGATCCAATCTAGGACAGTAGTTTTGACCTGTTTGTTGAAGCTTGTCTCCTCCCATAGCCTTTCCCTGTGCCATGCTGTTACAGCCTCAGGTTACTCTGTCATTCTAAGGTTCACTTCAGTGCCATTCTTTATTCTGAGCTGTCAGCCTGAAAGGTCTTTCCTCGTCCTTTCTGTCAAAGACTTACCTTGAGGCTCATTTCATTGTCATCCCCAAGAAGCTTTACAATTCCTTCCCCTTGTTTACCGTTTGTTAGTTTTTGAGACAGTCTCTTTAAGCTCAGTCCACTTGCTTCAGCTTCCCAAGTGCTCGTGTTGCAGGCCTGCAGTGCCACACCGGCAACCCGGCACCTTCAGGGAGCCTCTTGGCCAAATCCAGTATGTTGTTTCCTTTCGATCGGTGGTTCGGTTTCATTGGTTAGAGCATGTGTTCTTGGAGAGAAGAGATTCTACCTTTATTGAGTGGTTTTTACATTTTAAAAAAGCAAACAATATAAAATTAGTTGAACAGTGGAAGGAAGGCTCATGGTGCGTGTCTGTGTGGGTGTTAATATCCCATATCTACAGTATCACAGCACCATGATATGCCTCTGCTTCCATCCTCTCCAGTTTTATTGAGACTGTCCCACATTCTTACTTAATAGAAACAGTTCAGAAAGAATACAAAATGTCTTTAAGAGTTTTAAAAACAATTGAATTTGTCCTTTTTATCATTTCCTTTTACTTTATTTGTAATTTGTGAGAAAAATTAAGGTCTTGCTATTGATTACCATTTGTGAAATGATTGATTGAGACAGGATAGGACCAGCATCCATATTAGCTTGTCTTGTTCCCTGGGTTTCCTCTTTTTCTTCTGCCATCTTTTAGAGTAATTCCAGAATCTGTACAGTACTTTTCAGTGTGGTTATTATTGGCATTTAAGATGAAGTAATTTGCCAGGTGGGTGGTGACACACTTCCTTAATCTCAGCACTCAGGAGGCACAGACAGGTGGATCTCTAAGTTCTAGGCCAGCCTGGTCTGGAGAGTGAGTTCCAGGACAGCCAAGACTACACAGAGAAACCCTGTCTCGAAAAAACAAAAAAACAAACAAAAAGATAAAGTAACTTGATGTATGGGCCTAGTGGTATACACCTCCATTCCCAACATTTGTGAGGCAGAGGCAAGAGAAATGTTTCAAGTTTGAGGCCAGCCTCTGTGACTGTTGTGTAACTTTTCCTGGGAAAATATGTGTAAATGTCTATTCACCCCAGGTATAACACCAACAACAAACCAAAGAAACTACTTAACTCACGCTTACCTTAGTAAGCCAGTAGTTTGTGTTACTTAGAAAAGTGTGGGTGATGTAAAGGCAGCTGCATCCTTGGAGCATATGCCCATTTGGTAGGCAATTTCCAGGAGAGTCCTCTCCCCAATGATTATTACTGCTTCTATAATCTGTAATCTTGGGGAGAGCATTGAATTAGATGACTTTTCAAGTTTCTTGGGCCTTCTAAATTTCCTTAGCTTCCCAAGTCTTACAAAAAAATTTTATTCCTGAGGGAGGGTTTCAGTTGGAGGAAATAGCTACACAGTGAGTTGTAGAGCAACCTGTGCTACAGAGACCGACCCTGCCCACCCTTCCCCACTCCAAAAAAGAAAACTAAACCACGGGGGGGGGGGGGGGGGGGGGGGGGGGGGCGGAGAAGAAGACGAAGAAGAAGCCAGATGTGGTAACTCACTATAATTTCAACACTGGGATACAAAGGTAAGAGGATAACCAAAATTTCAAGGCCGGCTTGGGCAAAGAATAGAAATTCTGGCTCAAAAGCAGCAGGAAAGGAAGAGGGAAGAAAGAGAGGGAGAGAGGGAGGGGAGGGTTGGCACAGAGTGAATTTGAATGAGAAGTATCAACACTACAGTGCAGGAAGAATGCCTGTGTCTTTTTCCTAAAGGGTCTCTATGTGTCAGGGTGAGGGGATGATATTTATGTCCCTCACTCTTTCAATCAATACAGGTCCTCCGCTTCCACATGCAGCCCCACACTAACTGGAGAAATGCAGAAGCAGAGTCCTGATTTCAAATTGCTTCACAAAGACTAAAGCATTCAGCTCAATTTTTCACAAGTCTGAATAGATTTCCTTGTTATCTTAATTGATATCAGAATGCCTTACCCAGGATCTTCTGATACCTCAATGTTAGTGATTTCTTATACCTGTTAGGAATGGCAGGTAACCTCCATTTTAAATCTCCGAAATGCCTGTGTGACTTCATGAGACCCCATCTAAAACTCTATGAAAAGGACTACAGCTCCTTCAGTGGTAGAGCACTTTGCTTAGCATGTGCAGGGTCCTGAGTTAGAGCTCCTGCACCAAATAAATTAGATGATATGCTTTCTGTTACTGTTCGAAGAAAATGGTGTGTTCTTTGCTATTTGAGAGAGATGAATGAAGAGGAGAGGAGAAAGGGGTTTATAACATCATCTTGAAGGAAGGGAAGAAAGAGTATGCTTACATGCTACAGATTTTGATCTGTCAGAACAACAGAGGCTCTCCTTACTGAGAGCCAGTCAGCTCTCAACAAGGAAATGGCAAGCTAGAGACAGAATCAGGAAGTCAGCAATGAGTTCTTGAGCACTTACTTAGTGCAGTGCATCGTTACTGTTTTTTAGAGAAACGGAAGTGGTAGCACTTGTAATCATAGCATGTAGAAGGCTAACACAGGAGGAATGAATGCCATGAGCATATGACCAGTCTAGGTTAATACAAGTAAACAAAGCACAGAATCCTAACCTCTATGAACTGTACATTTCGAACCGATGATCGAAAAATTCATGGAAATATAAAAATCCCTAATATACAAGGGTGAAGATGTATACATAGAAAACTGAAGTTAGGCACTGGGAAGATGGCTCAGCAGCTGGGCGCCCACTGCTCTCCCAAAGGACCCAGTTCAGTTCCCAGCACCCATATCAGGCAGCTCACAGACACCTTAAATCTCATTCCAGGGGATCTGACACTTCTTTCTGACCTCTTCATGCACCTGCACACACATGACATATACATGCATACACACACACACACACACACACACACACACACACACACACACACACAAGAATGAAAACCAATCCTGAAAAAAGAAAGAAAGAAAGAAAATGAAGTTGGGATACAGAAGAGCAAGTATGTAATAGAAATGAAGGCTGTAGCTTCCCTAGGGTGAGCAGTATAGTGGTTGCTATTTAGACTACATGCAGGAGTACAACTTTGAAGTGACAGCCAGAATATGATAGGCTCTTTCTATTCTTTCAGATGAGGTCTTACTCTAGCTCTAGCAGGCCTACAATTCTCTATATAGACCAGACTGCCTTTGAACTTTCAGTGATCCTCCTGTGTCTTCCTCCCTAGTGACATCTTCCCTAGTGCTAGGATTACAGGTTGACAGGAGTTCAGATTAGGAACTCACCTCTAGAGCATCCATTGGAGGACCTAGGACTGTTGCTTCCAGCTCACCACACAGGACCGATTGCCTGCGAACATGAAACTCAGCGGCCATCAGCACTGCCGGGTCTACTGCATGGCCTACTTTTAGGGCTTAAGGAAGCTATAACTGTCTGGCCAGAAGAGTTATTCTTGTTTTAAGAAAACTTTACAGAAGCTGGTCTACAGAAGGAGTTCCAGGACAACCAGTGTTGCACAGAGAAACCCTGTCTCAAAAAAAAAAAAAGAGGAAAAAAGAAAACTTCACAGTATTCTCCACCCCCACCCCACCCCCAATGTGTAGGGCCTATGCTAGGCATTGGAAATAATACCAAAAAAAGTATATAATTCCAGTAGTGACTGTAGAAGCAAATAAGACTGTGTTGTCTGAGGACTGTGGTGAGGTGGCTCAGCGGGCACTTGCCACTAAACTTGACCACTGAACTCAGGTTCAGTCCCCCAGGATATACATGGCAGGAGAGAACTGACTCTCAAAAGCTACCTTCTGACCTCCACATGTACACCATGGTATCTCCATCAAAAAAAGTTTTAAAATTCTAAGAATATGTTGGCTTTATAGGGGTGTTGTTTTGTGGGGGCGTTTTTGTTGTTGTTTTTTGTTTGTGGGGTTTTTTTTGGGTTTTTTTGTTTGGTTGGTTTTGGTTTTGGTTTTGGTTTTTCGAGACAGGGTTTCTCTGTGTAGCTTTGTGCCTGTCCTGGAACTCACTCTGTAGCCCAGGCTGGCCTCGAACTCAGAGATCCGCCTGGCTCTGCCTCCCAAGTGCTGGGATTAAAGGTGTACGCCACCACTGCCCGGCAGGGGTGTTGTTTTTATAGCTATTCCCTCTGAGCTGGGAAGGAAATTAACAGACCATTTACTTAAGAAAATTTAATGGGACTGGAGAGATGGATCAGTGGCTAAGAGATTATACTGCCCAGAAAGTCTGTCTTAATCCCTATTACCATTACCTCGTAAATATGTAAATTAAACCACATACTTTCTGGTTCAAAAGCAAAGCCATTTCTATCTTTGACATAAAATGTTAGCAGAACTGTGAAACTTGCTCTGCAGGTGCCCAGCATTAGCTCCAACAGGGAGCAGCAGCTCAATCTATCCTGTAAAAGCTTGCTTAGGGGGAGCGTGACAATGGAGAGATGGCTCAGTGGTTAAGAGCAATACATGCTCTTCAAGAGACCAGGGTTCAATTCCCAGCACCCACATGGCAGTTCACAACTGTCTGTGACTCAAGTTTCAGGGGACCCAACACCCATGGCCAAACACTAGTGCACATAAAATAAAAATAAATTAATTAAAAGAAAAGAAAAGAAAACTTGTCCTGGAAAAGAGCAGGAAAAAACCCACTCCTAACAAAGCTGTGTGTGTCAGATGAATTGCAAAGACTTCCTACTTCCATCTGCTTTTGTCTTCTTTTTCTTCATTCTTGAGGAAGTGATGTGTATTGTTTAGTGTGTAGAATATGAAATTTCCACAAAGAGCTAATATTCTGTAAGCCAGATAGAAGTTTTACTGAAGATAGTGATTTGAGACCGGGGATGGAGTGATGGATCTGCTGGCCAGGTAAGATGGTAGGAGAAAGTTCCCTTCTTAAGTCTGTTGTTATCCATAGGCAGAGCTGCAGCACTTAGGGTAATCATCACAGTTGGCTTCTCTTGAACCATGCAAATTCTGTAAAATAAACATTCTAATAAGCCAAGCAGAGGAGACTAACTTATAAAGACAGAAAAGGAACTGGCAATATAGCTTAGCAGGTAAAGGCACTTGCCACTAAGCCTGATGACTTGAGTTCAATCCCCAGTACCCATATGGTAACAGAAAAAAACCAACTCCCACAAGCTGTTCTCAGATCTCCACACATGTTCATGCTATACACATATACACATTCTCCGAGAAAGACACGGATGGATGGATAGACACAATATAAATAGAAATAAGTAAATAAATGTAATTTAAAAATAAAAACTTAGAGCACTTACTGTTCTTACAGAGGACCTAAATGTGGTTCCCAACATCTATATTAGGCAACTCAACAATCAGTTGTAACTCTAGCTCCAGATCTGATACCCTCTTTTGGACTCCAGGCACCTATACTCACACATACATGCATGCATACATACATACATACATACATACATACATACATACATATTATCTAAAAGTAAAAAATAAAATTTTTTTTAATCTTTAAAGACAAAAAACTAAAGAAAGCCAAAACAAAAACATTAATTGGGGGTGGGGAGCACAGTATGTGTTGAGGTAGTATTTTATCACAAAGCCCTAACTGGTATGGAACTATCTACATAGACCAGGCCAGCCTTGAACTTGCAACAGTCCTTCTGTCTGTGTCCCAAGTCCTGAGATTATAGATGTGTATCACCATACCCAGCTTAAATTGGTCCTCTCAAAGTTATTTTCTAGCAAGGGACAAGAACACAGAACAGTAGAAAATAACTGGTCAATATTGGATGCTTAAAGATTACTTTTTTATTTTTGGTGTATGTATATGTGTGTATGTGAGTGATTATGTACACATGTGTGTGTACGTGTGGGCTTGTGCAGAAATCAGAGGAGGTGATAGAGTTTCCTTTCATTCTCTGCTTTATTCCCTAGATATAGGGTCTTTCACTGAACCTGGGGCCATCCAACAAGGTAATCCTCCTATCTCTGCCCCCACCAATACTGGAGTTAAAGGTATTCATGCAATCATGCCCAGTTTTTTACATGGGTGCTTGGATCTGAACTCAGCTTTTTGTGCTTGTGCAACAAGAGCTGGTAGGCCCTGTGTGCAGTAAGTAGACCCCCACCCCTACCCCCGGCCCCAGATTACCGTTTTATGAAAGGGGTAAAGAACAGGGAACTTGGATGTGAGGGCAATCTGGCTGCGACATCTGTCACCCCATTGAATGTCAGGGTTGATTCGGCTGATCTGGCTGGCTAGGTGGGTGTCCCCTTCCTCCCTCACCGCTCTGTGTGCGTCCCTCCTGAAGCTGCACAATCAGTCGAAGAGGACGACCTTCCCCGAATAGAGGAGGACCGGTCTTCGGTCAAGGGTATACGAGTAGCTGCGCTTCCCTGCTAGAACCTCCAAACAAGCTCTGAAGAACAGGGAACTTTATTAACTGATTGAACCTGGCCTATTTAGGACTTTGGCTGTCATATAATTGTGATGAAAGATCTGATAATAACTTGGGTTTGGTTTGGTGATAAAACCTTTACTCTAAAAATGGTAACATTTGCCCGGCACCGTGACACAACTTTAATCCTAGCATTTGTTAGGCAGAGGCAGGTGGATCTCTCCGTGAGTTCCAGGTCATCCAGATCTGCATAGTAGGGTGAGAGAGGAAAGGGGTGACATTTTTAACCTATTAGGGTCTAGTCTAGGAACTTAGTCCAAAACAATAATCATATGTCATGCATAATCGAATCTAACACTCCCCTGGCTTGTGGTCTTGGGAATCAAGTCCCAGGACCTCTCTTGGGCCAGGTAAGCACTCTAGCATTTGCTATACATATCCAGTCCCCAATTCAACATCTTTTCAAAACCCTCTTAGGAAAAAAACTGTGACCCCATTGCATGGGTGAGAAAACTTAGGCTCCAAGAGAACACATGTGCAGCCCAGAGACACAGCTAGTGAATTTGGAATGGTCACAGTGAACTCAAGTACTTTGTGTCATGTTCTACAGTATTGCTATATGCTGTTGTGTCCCCCTCCCTCTGTCTCATGCCCTTGTGTGTTGTGTGTGTCACTGTCTGTCTCTTGGCTATCCTGCCTAGGGTCTCCACATAGTCTTGCCTTGTAGCCTAGGCAGACTTCCAACTTGTGACCCTCCTGTCTACCCAACTTGTACTAGTGTTTAGAAGACCAATCTTGGGCTGGAGAGATGGCTCAGAGGTTAAGAGCACTGACTGCTCTTCCAGAGGTCCTGAGTTCAATTCCCAGCAACCACATGGTGGCTCACAACCATCTGTAATGAGATCTGGTGCCCTCTTCTGGCCTGCAGTCACGATGCTGTATACATAATAAATAAATAAATCTTAAAAAAAAAAAAAAAAAAAAAGAAGACCAATCTTTAATATATTTACAAATGAAAACTGTAAGCAGTTAAACGCTTTGTCAAATACTGTTCCCTAAGTGACTTCCCTCTGTCCCTCATGAATCTTTTCACATTTTCTTTGAGTTGTTTTCTGGTCAGTTAACTTGTGCCAGCTGGTAATTTCAGTCTAGCTTTCTTAATAGAGAGAAACAAATACAGAGAGCAGTATGACCTGCAGCCGCTGCAAAGGAGCCAGTTTCCAATGACAACTCCAAGCAGCAGAGACAAACACTAGCAAGCAGGTGGTATATGCTGCCTCTTCCTGCCTGCTGGCAGCTGGCTGGGGGAGGTGCTTTTCTGTCATTGTTTATAAATTGATAATAATGGTTTTACTGTGAGAACTGGAAGGTTATCTGGCCACAGGCTAGGCCACAAGGCCAACTTTCAAAGTGTGACCTTCACTGTTGAGATGAATTTTACCTTTGTTCTGGATTCTGTGTAGCCTTTGCTTATCTATGTCTTAGAAGCAAGAAGTATGATCTGGAATCTATTAAGATGAGATCCTTAAGAACAACTCACATGCTATTGCAGTAATGGCCAGTGCCAACAGTCTGTTCTGTGCCAGATGCTGCTACAGCACTTTGACACTCAGAACTCACTTCATCCTTAAAGCACTCTCCTGACTGTGCACTGGAGTTTCTCTCCTTTACAGTGATATGCCCAGTCTTTGCTTCCCCAGGGTACCAGAGGGACCATCGTCAATCAGTCACCTTGCTCTTTCATGTTTACACCTTTTAAGAAGTTCTGGGGCATTCACAGGAAGTTGAGGCAGGAGAAGTATAAGTTTGAGGCCAGTTTGGGCTACTACTATCAAAATGCTGTAGGGAAAAGGAGAAAGTCTTGGGCTGATGATGTAGCTTACTGGTTGAGTGATTGATACAGGGTTAGATCCTCTGTGACCCCCACTCCCCGAGAGGGAGGGAGTATTTTAGTACCACCTTTGTAAACTTTTTCTCATTTGGAACTGAGTTGTCTAGAATTAGTTAGTTCTAGTTAGGATCCAGTTCTGTGTTACCTATATCCAGCCTCATGTACAGCAAAGGCACTGTCTTGGGGCCAGGTGCCCATGGTTAGAGCACAGACTTGCCCTTTAGGACTTGGTTCTTACTCTGTTTCTGAGTTTCTCCCTTTTAAAATGGGTACCTTTTCAGAATTGGGAGGTGTTACTGGGTATTCCAGTAATTTCCAGTTTCCAGTGTCAGCTGTCCTCTTACAGGGATAGTGATGTCTCTGTGGTTACTCTTCATGGGAGGAGGACACACTGGCCCCAGGTAGGCAGGAATCAGATTAAAGAGAATATGTTTTATTTAGTTATTTTATAGAGATAGAATTCTAACCAAATTGTGATCATTTATAAACATTCATATATTGAAAATTATTGTGGTTTCTTTATAAATGGTTGAACTTTGATTCTAGTCCCTTAACAGTATTTTTAAATTTTTTAGACTTATTTTTATTTTATATGTATGAGTGTTTTACCTGTGTGTATGTGTATGCATAGCCAGTGTAATGGCAAATGGTTGTGAGCCACTGTGTCAATGCTAGGAACTGAACCAAGGTCTACATCAAGTGCTCTTAACTGTTGAGCCATCTCTCCAGCCTTCTCTAACAATATTTTCCCCAGTTTGATCAACTTCTTTTTTTGTTTTGTTGTTGTTACATTCATTTGTGGAGGGGGAGGGGTGACTGTATTCAAACATATCCACAGCATGTGTGGAGATCAGAACAACATTATGGGGTCAGTTCTCTCTTTCACCAGGTGGATCCCAGGACTAGAACTCGGGTTGTCAGCCTTGGCTACAGTGTGTGCCATTACCCTTAACTCCCAGTATGATTGGTTTCGATCTCACAGATTCATAAACTTGAACATGGGGAAGCTTGCTTGAAGATTCTCCATATCTCTGTTCCATATATTCTGTGGTAGAGTTTGTACTTAATTATTGGACATAGATAAGCAGAATGGTATTGTGCACTTTAGTTGTAAGATCCTAAATATCTTGGAGCACTGAAGAGCAAGGTTTTTGGAGCTATTACTGAAGCTCTTCATACTTTATCCATTTGGGACTTGGGCTGCCTCTCCCTTCTCCATCTCTAGCTACTGTGCTTCTCAAAGGTGAATCAGTGTGGGGAAGAAGTAATGCAAAAGGCATTGTACTAGTCTTCTGTCAAGGGTTTTGTCTCTTGCTGTGCTCAGAATGGGAAGCAGGGCTCTTCCACTGATCTGCATTCCTAGCCCCAACATTCAGTGTCATTGAAATAGGAAGAAAAGAATACTGGTTTGTTGCTGATGTTCTGTTTTGTTTTCTCAGTATTGGGCATCACACCCAGGGCATCATATTTGCTAGGCAAGTATTTCACTGCTGAAGTACACCTCTAGGGTGTAAGAACGCTGTCCTCCTCCAGTCTAAGCAGTTGTCCTTTCTTCCATTCCTTTTAGTGACACTCAACCATATGAAAAGATGGTGTGTGAGCTTTGTAGTTCCTTACTCCAGGTAAACCTTTTATTGGATAAAACACAAAATTTGGGCTCCAAAAGATCTAACCTTAGTCCCTGAATTGTTTAATCACTTACCTCTCAGTGCCCCTGTCTATTCACACTCTCTTCCTGGGTACACCACAGTAATCTTAACTCCTCAATCTAGCCTCTGCCTGTCTCCCACTGCAGCAAAATGTCCCAAGAATAGAGAATGATCTCATTACCCTGGGTGTGATTTATACAAAAAACACTGTGATAACAATTGGATGCTTTTATCTCAGTAGCAACATATCTGTTCTTGCTAGCATTTTCAGGAGACCAATCTGCAAGTGTGGCTCTGACGATTTTCATAGGATTACATTGAAAAGCTGACATGCTGTCTTACATAGATTTGCTTCTGAACAGAAGTATGCATAAGAGTGTGAATTAATTCATGCTTTCAACCCATGAAGGGAGCTTTGTTATTTAAAGAAATACTGTAGAAAGACTAGCCGAGAGGGCAGCAGGGCTTTTACAGGACAGGGGATGTACAGGTCAGCCATCTGTGCTGAGAGTTGAGCATAGACAGATTTCCAGCATATTTTGGCACTTTGAGTCTGTACTGCTTCTAATATCCATCTCTTGATTTTAAAATGTTAGATCGAGCGTTTGGAAGTAAGCAGCCTCGCCCAGACTTCCAGTGCCGTGGCCTCCAGCACGGATGGCAGCATCCACCCAGAGTCTGTGGATGGAATACCAGACCCTCAACGCACGAAAGCTGCCATTGCACACCTGCAGCAGAAGATCCTAAAGCTCACAGAACAGATCAAGATTGCGCAGACAGCCCGAGACGACAACGTTGCTGAATACTTGAAGCTTGCCAACAGTGCGGACAAGCAGCAGGCTGCTCGCATCAAACAGGTGTTTGAGAAGAAAAACCAGAAATCTGCACAAACCATCCTCCAGCTGCAGAAGAAACTTGAGCATTACCACCGCAAGCTCCGTGAGGTGGAACAGAATGGGATCCCCCGGCAGCCCAAGGATGTCTTCAGGGACATGCACCAGGGTCTGAAGGATGTGGGTGCAAAGGTGACTGGCTTCAGTGAAGGTGTGGTGGACAGTGTCAAAGGTGGATTTTCCAGCTTCTCTCAGGCTACCCATTCAGCAGCAGGGGCTGTGGTCTCCAAGCCCAGAGAGATTGCCTCACTGATTCGGAACAAATTTGGCAGTGCAGACAACATCCCTAATCTGAAGGACTCATTAGAGGAAGGACAAGTGGATGACACAGGAAAGGCTTTAGGAGTGATTTCAAACTTTCAGTCAAGTCCAAAATATGGTAGTGAGGAAGATTGTTCTAGTGCCACTTCAGGCTCAGTAGGAGCCAACAGTACCACCGGGGGCATTGCTGTAGGAGCATCAAGCTCCAAAACAAACACCCTAGACATGCAGAGCTCAGGGTTTGATGCACTACTGCATGAGATCCAGGAGATCCGGGAAACCCAGGCCAGACTGGAGGAATCCTTCGAGACCCTCAAGGAGCATTATCAGAGGGACTACTCCTTAATAATGCAGACCTTACAGGAAGAGCGGTATAGGTAAGTTATGTGAAATTAAAAGCCTAAATTATTTGTTCCCTTCTCTTTGAATATGGAGAAGTAAATTTAAAAGATATCTGTCTCTAGAGTGTCCAGAGCGTTCAGATCTGTCTGTAACAGCCACAGGACATCTGCGTCAGTCAGCGCAATAGTTAATGACTCCTAGGATCACACACAGAGAACATTTCTTAACTCTTCAGTCTTCTATTCCAGTTTATGACTTTAACATGAAGCTCAGGCTTTCCAAGGTATTTCTTCAATCCATTGAGATCATGACGCATAGTCATTGAAGCCTTCACTGTACTGCATTGTATTCAGAACATCTTACTCCTGAGAACTTTGTAAACAGCTAAAGATATAGCCCAGTCAAACTGTAGTGAACCTTGTGGGTATTTGGCTTTAAACATACTTTTGTGAGCAATAGGTGTAGAAAAATTAGATTGGAAATAAATCCAGATAAATGTGTCTGTGACATTTATTAAGAACTGGGACATTTGGATGAGAGTAAATTAGCATTAAGTCATTCTACTGCAGTTCCAAAGTGCTCAAAGAGCTCAGTGTTCTTCATTCATTTCTGTACCAAAGTTCAGAGTGGGTCATTCATTCTTGCTGTAGGGATGGAACCCAGAGCCTTACCCATGACCACTTACACCCTATGTTTATTTATTTTTGGTTTTTCAACAGAGGGTTTCTCTGTGTAGTTTTGGTGCCTGTCCGGATCTCACTCTGTAGACCAGGTTGGCCCTGAACTCAGAGAGATCTGCCTGCCTCTGCCTCCCAAGTGCTGGGATTAAAGGTGTGCGCCACTGCCTCCCAGCCTACACCCTATACTGAGTCTGGTTTTTCACATTGCATCATAGATTTCTGATGGATCACTCTTATCCAGTCCCCAAATCTCTGTCCTGTCTTCCATGTAGAGAAATAATATCCTACCCAGAGTAATCACTCAGATCCAAACTTGTGGGCCAAAGACTGGCAGCCTCATGCAGATCAAGAAACAACCTTGTGAGAGCTGCATCTCTGCACATAAAGCCTTGCAAGGCCTGAGCATTGGTCTTGTTCCACTTCGTAACCAGAAGAAATCTCCAGTACTTTATTAGACATTGGGGTTTGAACAAATGAATTCCCTTTCACCTCCTAAAAAGTAAAAGTGATGTTTTGAAACTTTACTTGTATGAGGTAACTCAGTGTCTGAAATAAATTGCTCATGTTTATTACTTAGCTCTAAAGATAACAGCAACAAGCTTGCTTCAGACGGTGAAAATGATAAGCAGCCATCCAATCTGCCACCTTTTGTTAATTTTCTTCAGTTCTCATTGACACTTTGGGAGCCAAGGAGTGTGGCTCAGTTGGTAGAGTGCTGAATAAATTGGTCATTATACATCTGTAGTTCCAGTGTCTGTCAGGTGGAAGCAAAAAGATCAAAAGCACTTACTGCTATTCAGGGGACCCAAGTTCAGTTCCCAGTACCCACATCATGTGACTAACAACTGCCTATATCTCCAGCCCCTGGGTTTATGATGGATTCTGTTGGCTCCCATGAACAAACATATAGCAGACACATATAAAGCACATAAATAAAACTACAAGTAAGTCTTTTTTTTTTTTAAATCAAGGTCATCTGTAGGCCATCTTTTCTGTCCCACCAACCAGCTCCCAAATAACCACACAGAGACTTATTATTAATTATAAATGCTCAGCCAATAGCTTAGATTTGTTACTAACTAGCTCTTTCAACTTAAATTAGCCCATATTTCTTATCTATGCTCTACCACATGGCGGTAACTTCTCTCAGGACGCATGTTCATCTCCTGGTTCCTCCAAATCTTGCTGACGACTCTGCCCTTCTTCCCTGAGTCTCAAAGTCTGTCTGTCCCACCTAACTTGTTCCTGCCTAGGTATTGGCCAATCAGCTCTTTATTGACAATGAGAGGAACACATCTTCACAGTGTACAAAAGGATTATTCCACAGCAGTCATCCATAGGAAATATGAGGACAGCCTGGGCCACATAAGACTTTGTCTTAAGAAATAATAGGGTTTTGTTGTTGTTGTTGTTGTTGTTTTTCTTTTTATAGAGGGTAGTATAGTGGCAGAGTGCTTACCTGACCACCAAAAAGAGGGTGAGAGTTACTGGCAAGATGGCTCAGCAGGTAAAAGCACTAGCTGCCAAGACCTGAGTTCAATCCTCAGGACCTATCTGGTGGGAAGAGAGCACCAACTTGCACAGGTTGTCTGCAGACCTCCATAGGCACAAACTGATATGCACATGTGAGCGAGAACTAAATGTAATAATGTTTTTTGAAAAAAGAAAAAGACTTGAGGGTGAAAGAAGAGTGAGTTTAGGAATGTTACTATTTTCATCAATGCTGTCTATATTTAATATACTGAAGATAGTGTTCAAGTGGACTGATTAAAATAAGATACTTGGTTCCTTTTTTGCCATATTAAATCTAAATCCCCAATTCCATTTCTGTTACTAGCTGTGAAAACCAGGTAGATTTATTAGCATCTGTATCATAAGAGTAACAAAAGCCCTGTACAAGATTGCTGCAATTTAGGGGCTGGAGAGATGTCTCTGAGGTTAAGAGTACTGGCTGCTCTTCCAGAGGTCCTGAGTTCAATTCCCAGCAACCACATGGTGGCTCACAACCATCTGTAATGAGATCTGGTGCCCTCTTCTGGTGTGCAGGCATTCATGCAGGCAGAACACTGTATATATAATAAATAAATAAACTTAAAAGAAAAAAAAAAAACATTACTGCAACTTGTGCAGGGCAATGCTGGCCCCACAGTGCTGCAATGATGTCAGGTGACCACTGCTGCTAAGCCCCAGCCCCAGCCTCCAGAGGACCTCTGTCCGTTATTTAAAAGTTAAAATTAACACTCCTGTTATTAAATTCCTCTAGGGCTTAAAATTCCTATAGAGATTGTTTTCTTCAAGGTAGATGTAGGCCCATGTGAGAAAAGGAGAGGGGGGAAAGTCTGCCTTCCTGTGTCTATTGAGTAAGTCCGAGTAAGACAGGCGCTTCATCTCCTCATCACCACTCTAGAATTGGGTCTCAGCCCCTTATGCACATGAGCAGCGCTCTCTCTTCATTGTACTTGGGGGTCTGTGGAGTAGCCAAGCTACATGCAGTAGAGAGTGAAGAAACCTAAATCCTGCTGGATGTATAGCCCACTTGGTTACTCCTCTCTCGGCCTCACTGTGATTTTTCCTTACAACAGAATCTTAAAGACTCCATTTGAAAAAGCCACAATGCCGGGCAGTGGTGGCGCACGCCTTTAATCCCAGCACTCGGGAGGCAGAGGCAGGCGGATCTCTGTGAGTTCGAGGCCAGCCTGGTCTACAGAGCAAGATCCAGGAAAGGTGCAAAGCTACACAGAGAAATCCTGTCTTGAAAAACCAAAAAAAAAAAGAAAGAAAGAAAAAGCCACAATATATGACTTTATTTATTTATTTTTTTTTGATACTGATAATTCCCTAGAAAGGATTTTTTTTAAATTGGCCTCCATTGTTTGTCTCCATACAGCAGATACATTTTTCTAACATTGTTGGTCTCTGAACAGTTTCACAGAAATAACACTCTTCTCATTAATGAAAACCTATTTTAGATACCAAACTGACCACATTTTAAGCATTTTTGGAGAACTCCTCTACTAGCCTTTGACAAAATAACTTAGCTGAATGATAATAGCTGAGAACGTAGCCCTCCTCCAGCCGGGAGTGCTCTGGTTACATGTCTGTAGAAAGTGCTCCCAGCTGTGTGTGGGGGGTGGGTGTCCGGCTTGTCTCCTTTACATATATGGTATAGTCTGATTTTCTCCTTTCCCACCTCATCCACACTGTTACTGAGCTGCCTGCAGCAGCCTGTCGTCTAATTCTCGTTTTCTCCCCCCACCCCCACGCCCACCCCCACCCTTTGGTCTTGCACATGCTAGACAAATACTCTAGCACTTAAGCTACACCTCAACCCATATTTTTATTTCTACTTTGTTGCAGGCTTTGATTTTATAGGAAAAAAAATAGGTGATATGTGAACTATGTGACCAAGAATCAATTAACCTGGACACACTGCTCCAGTGTCTTGTCTTTTGTGTTTCTGTGATTTACCAGCCCCTGAGCAGGGCAGCAACCAGTGTTTTACCTTGTTCCATGATGGTGATGATAATGATGATTTACATTGATAACACTACCACTTTTAGAATTTGCTGAACTGTTGTGGTGCACATTCACTCACCCTCACAGCAACCTGTAGGTGGGCTGGGTTAGCCCATTTTACAGTTGAGGAAATTGAGGGTCAGTGTGAGGGTGGTTTGGGGTGGGTGGGTGGGTAGTTGGTTGGTTGGTTGGTTGGTTGGTTGGTTGGTTGGTTGGTTGGTTGGTTGGTTTTTCAAGACAGGGTTTCTCTGTCTAGCCCTGGCTATCCTGGAACTCAACTCTGTAGACCTGGTTGACCTTGAAATCAGAGATCTACCTGCCTCTGCTGCTTCCCAAGTGCTGGGATTAAAGTTATAAGCTATCACCACCCAGCCAGTGTGTTTTTTTTTTTCTTTTTAATTTGCTGAAGGTCAACAACAAAGGCACAACTTTACCTCACTTCAAATCCAATGTCATTTTTTAACACAGGTTTTTCAAGCTCAACCCTGATATCTGTGTGATTGAAAACCCATTGTAATTTTGAGAAGCACTCATGACTGCACTAGCGGTGCTAGCAGGCTTTTCTAAGGTCAGAGTGTGTGTCTATTTACTAAAGTTTGAGTTGCTATTTTGAGTACAGTATATAAAATTCTGTGCACTTTCTCAAAAGCTAATACAACAGTGTAGGTAGGTAGTGAGATCTCATAACCCAGCAGCCATTTTTCCCTTCCAGAGCCTTTCTCAGCAGTGCTGCTTTCTTAATGTGCTTCTACCCCAGTCATCTCTGGAGAAGGCTGCTTAATTCTGCAATGGTCAGGTGTTCTGATTCCTCTGTTTTCACCCACACACTTGTACCCGACAGCCTGGGCAGCCATGATAGCAGAGCCTACATCTAAGGCTCCACTTCACCCTTTGAAAGGAACTAGATGTGAGTCACTGAGCTTTGCATTGGGTTTGTTTGTTTGTTTGTTTGTTTGTTTGTTTGTTTGTTTTGACTAAACCATCTTTTAATCTATTTTTATGTGCATTGGTGTTTTGCCTACATATCTGTCTGTCTGTGTGTGAGAGAGTGTAAGATCCCCTGGAACTGGAATTACAGACAGTTGTGAGCTGACATGTGGATTCTGGGAATTGAACCTGGGTCCTTTGGAAGAGCAGCCAATGCTCTTAACCACTGATCCATCTCTCTAGCCCCTACATAGGGTTTTCAATTATAAGTGAGGTCCATGTGTAGGGGATAAGGGAATGAGGTTTAATAAGGTCTTAAGTGGTAGGTAGGATCCCTATAGATTTCAAATTTTCTTGTCCAGCTCACTTTGTCACTTCCTAAAAGTATTAGCATAGGTTTGCTGGTGGCTCCCGGGTTCAAAGCACTACTCAGAGGAGAAGAGAACTTCAGTATATAATTGAACCTGATTATAAATGCATACACTAAGGCCGGGAAAGATATGTGACTTTATCATGTCCCCCAGCAAAATCATTTCATATGCATTTATTTACCAATAGCAACTGAGAGGACGAGGCTTATTCTCAGAGTGGTATGCTGGTTAACAGAGTGGTAGAGGGTAGGTTCAGCTGAGACAGAATGCATTGACACTATGAAGGCTGGAAAGCTCTCCTGGGAGCTCCTGGCTGCTTTTTTGTTAGGAATTTTGTGTTTGCTGCTGGTGCAAGCAGTGCTGTGTAAAGTGGGCAGGAGCCTTCCTAGTGTCGATGGGCAGCAAT
Organism: Peromyscus californicus insignis; assembly: GCF_007827085.1. Lineage (NCBI taxonomy): Eukaryota > Metazoa > Chordata > Mammalia > Rodentia > Cricetidae > Peromyscus > Peromyscus californicus. The sequence goes on along the minus strand of NW_026294584.1, from coordinate 130,848,595 downwards.
GTAATTTGAAAAGCTCCAATTTTGAGGAGATTGCTTTGGAATCAGCTTCTGAGAATATTTGTATTAAGTCCAAGGATATTTTAAATCACACTGAGTCACAATAGCAAAAGTTAGAGAAAGAACAGTATCACGTGCAGTAGAACATTGAGTAACTTGGCTGACTAGTCAGGCCAGGCTGTGCTAACTATGTAAGTGGTTGTTTAAACATGGTTTCACTGTCACTGGATATGCTTAAATTTAGTTGTTTTAAACCCCTGATTTCAACTGTTAATCAACTGAAAATTGATCAGCATCTCTAGAGAATATGTAGGCTGTACTTAAACAATAACTTTTAAATAGAAACCAAGACAATTGGGATCAAATTAGCCTTTTACATACAGAGGTGGGTTCAGAGATATTCTTGTGAAAGCTAAGACCTGCTGTACATAGATATTCACCGATGCGTTCTTCCCAGCTTATCTATTAAAGAGATATAGAGAAGGAGTATGGGAGGAGAAAAAAAATTAGTTACCTACTAATTCATCAGACCTGGATAAACTTACCAATGTGTTCTTCCCAGCTTATGTATTAAAGAGATATAGAGAAGGAGTATGGGAGGAGAAAAGAAATTAGTTACCTACTAATATATCAGACCTGGATAAGCTTGCCAGCTCTGATACGTCTTAATTATATGGCCTTGAGTAGATCATGTAACTCATCTGAGCCTCAGTTTCTCTGCCTATCGAAACACGGTGATATTTATCAAAGAAGGGTTGTAACCGTTATTAAATGAGACAGAGGGAAAGAAGAAAAGGAGAGTGAGGAAGAGAAAAGAGATCATGTACATGGAAGCACCTTGGTAAGGTGCTTGGTTTAGAGTAGAAAACCAGTGTTCAGGGTTTAGTTCAATAATAGAATACATGCTTAGCATGTGCAAGGTCCTGAAATCAATTACCATCAACACCACACAGGCACAGGCACACACATCACCATGTAGACAAATTGCTAAATGGTCTTATTAAGTAAAAACCCGGAGCCAGATATAGGGGTGAAAACCTGAGAGATCAGAGGAATAGGGAAAAGCCACAAGCTAACCTCACCTCACCGACACCTCACTCTCCAAAGAGACCTACTTCCCATATACCCACACCTATGTGCCTTTCTGTAGCTAGAGTTTTCCTGCCTTGCCCACAGTCAGGACAAATCTCTCTCACCCGCCAGTCCCACAGCCGCTCAGACCCAACCAAGTAAACACAGAGACTTATATTGCTTACAAACTGTATGGCCGTGACAGGCTTCTTGCTAACTGTTCTTATATCTTAAATTAACCCATTTCCATAAATCTATACCTTGCCACGTGGCTCGTGGCTTACCGGCATCTTCACATGCTGCTTGTCATGGCGGCGGCTGGCAGTCTCTCTCCCACTCAGCCTTCCACTTCCCAGAATTCTCCTCTCTCCTTGTCCCGCCTATACTTCCTGCCTGGGCACTGGCCAATCAGTGTTTTATTTATACAGAACGATATCCACAGCACCTTTCTGTTCAGCTATATCATTTGCTCTCTCTGTTATATCACTACTTCTTCCTGCACAGCTCTGTCACTTCCTGTCTGTCTGTACAGACCTCCAGACCTCCATGGTTAACTAGTGTTGGAATTTAAGGTGTGTACCACCACACCTGGCTCTGTTCCCAGTGTGGCCTTGAACTCAACAGAGATCTAGACAGATCCCTGCCTCCCAAAGTGATAGGATTAAAGGGTGTGCTTCCATTGCCTGACTTTTTTGTTTAATATAGTAGCTGGCTTTTTCCTCTGATCCTCAGATAAACTTTATTGGGTTGCACAAATAAAATATCACCACATCACCATGCTAAGAAGTTCAATAAATGTTGTCTATGTTTTTTCCAGGTGTTCCAGGATGTTACACACATGGCGTTACCTAATCTCCACATTGCCAGACTGAATCTGTAGATTTCATTTCCAATATTCTTTGAGTATCTCGTATTTCATGTATTAAGAAAATGCACTATTAACTCTTAGATTCTTAGGGGACTAATGCTTTGCTATGCTCCCCTTTTTGAGACAGGATCTTGATATGTAGGCCAGACTGGCTGAAATTTTCAATCATCCTGCCTCAGCTTTGCAAATGCTAGGATTACAAACTAGTTCATTGTTACCTAGCCTCCTTTCAAGCTTCACACAGTGAAATCATAAGATATAAGCCATATTATCCATTTCCCCAACAAAGGCAGGAGTTGTTCACACTCCCATGTCATATTCCTCATCTATGCCTCTCCATTCTGGTCAAACATCTACCTATGTGTCCCAAATTCATTTGGGACATGTTACAGGAGTCTGCTCCTGGATTTGCCTTGTATGTGTCAGTTCATGCGTTTCAGAACCTGCTGCACAAGTTTTTATCATGCATCTGCTCTACTAACCTGTTGCCCAACCAAAGGAGCATCACAGGCTCTCAAGGTGACTCCAAATTTTTGAGCCACACCCAAAAAAGGTAATGCTTTAGATTGAAGTTCCCAGCCTGGGCACTCACCTAGTTTTTCATTCATCAGGAATTTATCCCAGAAGAATCCCTGGTTTATCTTTGATCAAAGAAGGTAGCTGCTGTGTTGCCCAGTCCAAAGACCAAAAACACTTCCAGGATCAGTAGTTATATGAGTTATTTACCTCCAGAGACTCTGGACATGACCAATGCATTGTAAACACAGCAATTTTTATTTAAAAACAACTTCGTGTTCAGGTTTCTTCTTTGCTGATAGTGAAGATGAAGCCATGTTTAGGTGTTTAGAGTCCCTTTGAATTGAAGCGATTTAGGAAAGAGCTTTGAATAAAACTCAGTAAAATGAGGTTATTGGTGTCATGCTAACTTTGTCCAGGCTGAGTTGCAAGAGATGGCCTGCTAGAGTCATGCACAGTACTTAGAGTACACCCCATCCTAGCTGTCCAGAAAATGCCTGCTCAGCATCCTTGGGGTGGAGGTGGGTAGACCTCCTTAAAGGGAGTTTTTGGTTTTTAAAGCAGGTGTGTTAAAGGTGGGACACAGCTCACCTTCCCCCTTCCCTCCCACCTGCCCTTTGGTTGACTGGATGTTTAGTGAGAAGATGGAACTGTTTCTTCTCTGACCCGTGATTTGGTTAGTAATGGAGGTGGGGAGACAACAGATAAACGCATGTAAAGCCTGAGGCAGGGCAAAGTGAGTCAGACCCTTGCCTGCCTCACTAACAGGAGTTTCAAGAAACCTGAGGAGGTCCTCTGCCTCTTCTCTCCTTACTTGTAGAATTGAGTGAGCTCCCTGGGAGGGAATGAAGGTGCTGGCGGAAACAGCTTTGTAAATCTCTGTGTGGAGGGAGGGTAGTGACCTTTGTTACTGTCAAGGATCAGTATTTGGATGTGTTGGTGCTCATGATGATTAATTCAATTAGATGGAATCCTGAATTCCTCCACACCCACTCCTTACCCAAAGAGAACACCACAACATTTGTACTGAGCCCTTCTGTTCAGCCTGTTTCAGACCAGAACCTAACTAAGGCTGTGTCAGTAAAAATGTTAGTGCCAAGTGGTAGGAATTGTGCCTTAGTAATTGAGTAGCAGGTCAGGAGCTGATACAGTGTTCTTCCTCTTTGTTGTACAGACTTTGAATGTGGTTAATAATACAGAAAAAATGCAGACAATAAAATCTTAAAACAGGAAACAGGAGTGTGAATGGAACTGAGCAACAAACTCCTGAGCTCTGGGTAAAAAACTAGGGTTAAGTGTAATTTCATATTTGTTTATAACAGTCTTGTTATTTAGCCCAGCCTAGCCTCAGTCATGATCCTCCTGCTTCAGCCTCCCCCAAGTGTGCAAACACACACCCAGCTTTGGCAAGTGTTTTTATAACAAGGCAGTGAACTGAGCCCAGCCTAGAAGATCCGCATTCCAAGAAAGACACCAACTAGGGTGTTTAGCCAAACTCTCTGGGCCTAGGAGTTTGCAAAGACTTCTATGGCTTGCTCAGTTTCCTCCCTGATGCTTCCTGCTGATTAGTGGTGTTTCTGTGCTAACAAGAAACACCTGTTTTACGAGTTTAGTAGGATTTTAGCTATATGATAACGGCCTCATTTTCCAGGTAATTGTTTGACATGAAAAAGGAAACTCACACTGGTTAGTTCTGAGGAGTTACTGGGGCCATGTCAAACCTGCCCACAGCATCTTGCTTCACCCTGACTTCCACAGCTTTGCACACTGCCTTGCAAGTCTCCTGACCAGTTTATCTACCTCAGCTGCTGAACTGAAAAGGGCGCTCAGTCTTACTAGTCCAAATGATACTTGCTGTTTAACTCACTGCTAACGTACACTAGACATTGTTCCTAGACATGACTTCTCCTTTAGGATGAATCTTGGCTTGAGGAGATTTGTCTGTTACTTTCCCATGAATTCACCAGTAATTTGTTCAACTGCTGATGAACTCATTTCTGCAGAGACATAAATTAGCAGTTTCTCCTAAGCTCTCTGGAGTTACAAAGACCAGTTAAAACTGGCTTGAGACACCCTCCCTCATGTGTATGCAAAAAGCATGCTGTGGGAGAAAGGAAGCAAGTGGCCAGAGATATTCTATAATTCTATGAATTATGAAGCCAACTTGAGCCAGGGAAATGGCAGGAGTGACATCTGCCCAGTAAAATAAGAAGTAACAGATGCTTGTTGCATCTAAAGTTGAGAGGGTATGTACCCAGTAGGCCATTTGCATGATAGAATAGAAGAAAAATACAGTTGCCGGAAGCAGTGAAAACTCTAAGTAAAATTGAGAACATGGAGAGAAATGGAGACATAAGAATTAAATAAATAAATAAGTGCGAACCAGTGAACAGTGGTATATAACTTCTAGAGACCGTGTAACAAGCAAGCAGTGTTGTTGTTGCTGTTGTTGTTACATATACTTACTTTATTGCTGAGGGAGGCCTACTGCCACTACATATGGTTGGAGGACAGAGAACAACCTGCAGTAGTTTTGTTCTCTCCTTTCACCATGGAAGTTCTAGAAATAGAACTCAAGACATCAGGCTTGGTGGCAAGTACTTTACCCACTGAGCCACCCTGCCAGCCCAAGCAGTCTTTTTGAAACACCCTTCTAAAGATTGTTAAGGGTGACTGAGATCACAAAGGAGAGAAAGCCTTGCATAGTTTTGTAGCTCAGACTGCCTCTCCCAGGCTTTTGCCAGCTGTCTCCTCATCGGCATGATTTTGCTTTAAGTAGGGAGATTTTCTCTTTGCAGTGTGACAGGGTCTCTCAAACTAGTGAGCTGCAGAATTTGAGTCCAAAACATGGATTGACTCATCAGCTAGTACACAGTGCATAATAAAATAAAATAAGAACCATATCTGGAGCTGGGGATATGGATAGAGTGCTTACCCAGCATGCATGACAGCCCTGGGTTCCCACCAGCAAATCCAACGCTCAGTAGGCAGAATCAGGAGGATCAGAAGTTCAGGGTCATCCTTCCCTACATAAGGAGTTGAGGGCCAGCCAAGGCTGGAGACTGTCTCAAACAAAAATAAATTATGGTTTCAGCTCTCTGGCCAGATACTGTTGGTAAAAACAAGATGCCTTTATTATTATTATTATTATTATTATTATTATTATTATTATTATTATTATTATTATTATTATTTAGTTTTGAGACAGTCTCACTATGCAATTCAGCTTGGCCTGAAATGATGTAGCCCAGGTTAGCTAGACTTAAACTTTATGTCCTCCTTTCTCGGCATAAAGGCAAAATGCTTTCTCTGCTGTTGATTTTGCCCTAGGAGTGGGCATTGGGGCCAGGCAGATGCCATCAGGCCAAATTAGAGCCGGGCAGCAGTGGTTTACGCCTTTGATCCCAGCACTCGGGAGGCAGAGCCAGGCGGATCTCTGTGAGTTTGAGGCCAGCCTGGTCTACAGAGCGAGATCCAGAACAGGAACCAAAACTACACAGAGAAAACCTGTCTCGAAAAACCAAAAAAAAAGGAAAGAAAATAAATCATAGGCTCCTTCCAGAGAATGCCCCAATCCTCACAACTGCCCTTCTAGGATAACATAGTTTGGGGAATTTTGTTTTTAATGATTTGGGGTTTTTTGTTTGTTTGTCTGTTGAGATAGAGTCTCAGGTAGCCCAGGCTCGCTTCTTAATTCCCAAAGTGACCAAGGATGACCTTGAACATTTCTGACCTTTTTTTCCCATGTGCCCAGGATGTCAACCACTACACACACACACAACACACACACACTCTCTCCCCCGCCCCTCTCTCTGTATCTCTGTCTGTCTGTCTGTCTGTCTCTCCCTCCCTCTGTCTGGTTCTCTGTATCTCTCTCTGTGTATCTATCTCTCCCCCCCCCCACTCTCACTCTCACTCTGTAGTTCTGGGGATGGACCCCCAAAGGCTTCATGCATGCTAGGTAAGTACTCTACCAACTGAGCTATGTGGTGCCAGCCCTTTTGTGTTTTGTTTTTCGTTTGGTTTGGGGTTGGGTTTTTGTTTTTGGTTTTGGGGGGTTTTGTTTGTTTTTCAGAGACAGGGTTTCTCTGTGTAGCTTTGGAGACTGTCCTGGAACTCACTTTGTAGACCACACTGGCCTCAAACTCACAGAGATTCACCTGTCTCTGCCTCCCGAGTGCTGGGATTAAAGGCATGCACCATTCAATCTTCCTACCTGAGCCTCCCAAGTGCTGGGATTACAGTTATACACCTCTATATATGACTTCTATATTTAGAAAGTTGGGTGAAAATAGGAAGAAGAGATCATGTGCACTTTTCCTGTCCCAGCGAACAGTCTCTAGTAGCCACATTGGGGGATGAAGGCAGAAGTCGGACTGTTTGCTAGGGTTTGGGAACTGGGAACAGGTAGTTGAAAAGCACATTCCTTTTACCTTTCTGTTTCATATCCTGATACTCTGTGAGCAGCAAGTGAAGAACAGCAAGTTGCAAACACATTAGGATACAGAATCTGGGAATTTCTAGGATACTGTAGCATGGTGCTGTGAGCTCATCGCTGGGCCTGTTTTGTGTGCAAAGAAGTTCCATTTCTCTGCTCTGTGCACCTGGAGTGGTATTATATAGGCCTTATGAGAACTATTTGTTTAACTTTCTAAAGTTCTCACCAGCAGAACAGAATGGGTCTACCAGCTGCATATCCTTGCTAACACTTGGTTTTCTCTTTTTAATCTGAATCTGTCTAGACTTTTATTCAGCCATCTTCTCCTTGTCAATCTTTAAACCATCATGTCAACAGAGCCACCGTGGCTGTGTGACTTGAACCGCTGTCAAGCCAACTCAGATTTCTTACTTTTTAAGGGAGCTTGTGTTGGTTACGCTGCAGCACTCGTGGCTGGCCACCGCCCGCAGCGGCCATGCCGGCGGAGGAGAGTGCTGATCAGAAGAATCACAAGCCATGGTTACCTTTCTAGAGCTTTATTGGGGCCGGGGGGTGGGGGGTGGGGTGGGGAGAGAGAAACAGAGAGACCGAGTGGAGGGAAGAGAATGGAAGGAGAGAGTGCAGAAAGGAAGAGAACGCACAGAGGGCACACCCGCTTTTTAGCCTGGGACGCCATTGCAGGCTGGTGATGTAATTAAGGACATAATCCTTACGGCTTGTTTGGCTTCTTGACTAGTTTCAAAATGGCATGAGAGTATAGAGTTTTTAAATGGAGGTTTTGAAGTCAAACAAACCGGGATTCACATCTTTCCTCCTTCACTTTGTTCTTCTTTAGCAGGTAGCTTTGGGGCCTCTGAATTTTAACTGCTGCTTCTGAGGGGGAGATAACACCTTCCACCCTCCCAGCAGGCCTGATGCACAGTTGGCTCCGAGGAAGCCGTGCCTCTCTGGTTGCTGTTTCCATTCTGCCCTGGGTGCACATGAGTCACATTTAATTCCAAGTAAAACTTCCCAGTAATCTTTTGGGGTTTTGCTTTGTTTTTTCAAGACAGAGTGTCATATGTAGCTCTGACTGTCCTGGAACTCTATAGACCAGGCAGGCCTTGAACTCTCAGTGATATGTCTCTAACTCCCAAATTCTGGGGTTAAAGGAGTGTGTACAGCCTATGGGCCAAGAGGTTGTGATGCATCCCTGTCACCATGCACTCTACTAAACACCACTACCCTGCTCCCTGCCCAGTCCTAGTTACTGACCATAACTAAGGAATTAGTCTGGGGTTGGGGATTTAGCTCAGTGGTAGAGTGCTTGCTAAGGCTCTGGGTTCGGTCCTCAGCTCCAAAAAAAAAAAAAAAAATTAGTCTGGTTTTTGGTATTGGGTTGTACCAGAACCTAATAAGTACACTACCACTGAGCTTTATCCCTGCCATACCAGCAGTTAGGAAGTCCAGTTTTAAGTTTCAGCACCCTTCTGGTAAACAAAGATAATGAAGAAAGTCACACTCTCACAACAGTAGGCTAATAGAGTGCTCACCTAGTATGGGTAAGGCCCTGAGTTCTAACACACCCCTACCACCACCACTAAAAAAAGAGTTCAAAAAGATAGTATAGCCAGGCTGTGGTGGTGCATACCTTTAATCCCAGCACTTGAGAGGCAGAGGCAGGCAGATCTCTGTGAGTTCAAGGCCAGCCTAGTCTACAGAGTGAGTTCCAGAACAGCCAGGACTGTTTCACAGAGAAACCCTGTCTCGAAAAACAAACAAACAAACAAAAAAGGTAATAGAAGCTTATAGCTGACACCTGTTCCTGAGTTCCTGGGTAACAGATGACATGAAAAGGCAGAGCCCCACAAAGATCAATTTAGTTGTATGTGTCAGCATGGGAGTACTGTTCTGTGACAGGCATGAAGGAAAGCACATCAGAGATGCCTGTAAAGGGTAAAGGAGACCTAAATAGGACTTAATAACATAATGAAAAGAGTCAGACTATCACTCCTTAAATTAATGTTCATTTCCTAAGGAATAGGATTTAATAGAATATAATCATTGTTTATTACATGATTATTAAAAGGGATAGCATTGGAGGATGGGCTGGTGACTCTAAGAGCATTCGCTGTGCAAACATGAGGAAACTGAGTTTGGACCCTCACCACCCAAGTCAAAAGATAGGTATGAGGCCAGTCGTTAAGGCTCATGCCTTTAGTCCCAGTACTCGGGGAATCTGTGAATTCCAGGCCAGCCAGAACTATATAGTGAGACACCATCAAGACAGATGTGGCTGCATGGATGTCTGTCACCTGAGTTTTATTGGAAACAGAGACAGAAGATCCCCAGAGGCTTAATGGCCAGGCATCTAGCTGAAACCACATGCTCCAAGTTCAGTGAGAAACTCCCATCTTAAGGGAATAAAACAGAGAGGAATAGAATAGGATACCCATGGTCCTCCTCTGGCATCCACACATTTGCTCATGGACTACTTACAGACAGACAGACAGCACATGCATACGAATGCACACATGCAAAGATGCACAGAGACACAAGGGAAACACAGATGCTGCAACATAAAATTACCTTACAAGTAGATACAGCCAGGCATGGTAATAGATGCCAATAATCCTAGAATTCATAAACAGAGGCAAAAGGATCACAAGTTCAAGACCATCCTGGGCTTTAAAAAAACAAAACAAAGTTTGTACACCACAGGTGTGATTAGAAATAAGAGTACGTTATAGCTGTAACTCAGTAGCCTGGCATGCAGAGTGACAGCTTCCATCCCCTGTGCAACCAAAAGGAGGAGGAGGAGGAGGAGGAGGAGGAGGGAGAATGGGGAAAGAAAGGAGGAGTTCTAAATATGTTAATGGTACTCTGGCACATTGGTGGTTGGTTGGTTTTTAGACTAGCCTCCAACTTAGAATCCTCCTATCTCAGCAGCTTCTTTAGCACCTGGATTCGAGGGAATGCACCGTGCCGTGCTCCCCGCTTCCCTTTCATTTTTTTAATAGAAGTCCCTGGAGTTTCACATGTGGTTTTCCCTGTGGCATGAGCCCTGCCCAACTGCACACACAGGAAGGACATCATTCTGTTCAGCAGGAGCTGGAGGTAGTTTCTCTTTCTTCCTTTGCCCTGTCTCGGTGTTTTAATGTGTTGTCTTTGGCCTTTCTCTTGGAAGCCCTTTGGTTCCTAGGACTCCACACACTGCCAACGTCATCTATCTTCACCACTACCAGACAGCTCATTTCCTTAAACACTGTCTTCTTTGGGCCCCTTCCCCAGCTATCCAGAATCTAGTTATTCTACATATTTCTTTCTGAGTGGTTTTTTTTTTCTACCTAGAATCTATGATGATCTCCCTTAAACCTTTATGTATAGAATAAGTGTGTGTGTATGTGTGTGTGTGTATGCACGCGCTCCTGAAAACTAGAGATACACGATAAATCGATAAATAAAACTAGCCTTCCAGGACCATTCTCTGTTCTTCCCATTTTGTAGCTTCCCTGGCCTGCTCCAGCCCTTACACATGCCAACCTCATTCTTGTCTTGACAAGTTTGTTCTTCTGCTCCTTCTGAGTGAGGTCCTTCCTTACACATCTTCAATCTCCTCATCTTCTAAGCCTCTGTCTGTATCATTCAAGCTTTGTCTCTCATTCTTCAAGAGAGTTGAGAAGTCTTCTCTGACCCTCCAGTGTCACTAGGCACTGCCATATGCTTGGCTATCTGCCAGTCTTGGCTACATAAATCCTATTGGTGTTTTTCTGTCTCCCTTCTCTCTGTAGAATGCATGGAAGGCAAGTGCTTCCTCTTGCTTACTACAATGTCCCAGTACTTTGAACATACCTAGCATGCAGCAGACTCTCAATAAACGTCTGTTGACAAATGTCCCAAGCACTGCTTGGCCATGAGGATGATGGATCCCTCTGGCTCTGGCTTTCTGGGGCTCCAAATCACAAACATCTGGGTGAGTAAGTTATTGTTCATCTGGTGTTGAAATAGGTCACTTCTGACAGCTAGAAGGTCTATTTCCATTAGTGCCCTTTCTCTCCTGATGAAGTGTTTAGTTTTGCTTCTCCCACACTCAAAGCAGAGTAAGAGCTGCCTCAGCTCCACAGGTGTGCAGAGCTAAACGGGGAGAGCTGTGGAGAAAGCTGAAAAGCCCGGATGCTGCAGGATGGCTCTGTGACGGCTGCCATTTTGGAGACTGAAAGCGGCAACTGCTGGCACACAGCACCCCAGGCTTGCCCTCGCTCTGTGTTTCTCTTTCACTTTGTAGACTAGATTTGGGGATTGATCTGAATTATATGAGGGAGGATGCAGAATGTTTGAAAGTCCAACCTTTCTCCATTTCTTAGATGTGAACGACTAGAAGAGCAACTGAATGACCTGACAGAGCTCCACCAGAATGAGATCCTGAACTTAAAGCAAGAGTTGGCCAGCATGGAAGAGAAAATTGCCTATCAGTCCTATGAACGGGCCCGGGACATCCAGGTTAGTGTGACTAACAAGTAAGAAAGAAGAAAGGAAGAGAATGGACAGAGACATAAGGGTAGAGAATCAAGAAAAGCTATTATCAGTTGCAGCACACCTACCTTCAACACAATGCAGGTACCTTTTTCAAAAGTTCATGCTCTAGATATTGGCAAATGTCTTAGGACAGAGCAGTCTCAGTCTAGAAAAACTAGAGCGTCCCATCTGTTGGTTGCTGCCTGGAGCTGCCCAGGTGGGGCTTCTGGCCGTCTTGCCTATCTTCTGCTTCTCTGGAAAAGGGCTTTTGTGCCTGCTCTCTAACAGGTGGCACATCATACAGTTGATGAAAATCTTCCATTGTTTGTTTATGAGAAATCCCAGCAGTGAAATTGAAGGTGAGCACTCACTTGATTCTGTTTTCTGTGGAGATTTTCTCAGAGGTCATAGTGGTTTTTGTGAAAGCTCTTGAAAGAAGCTCGTGTGGAGAAAAGGGGCTTGTAGTGCACCCATCCAGAGGAATCAACACACTGGCCTGACTGTTCGCCAGCTGCCAACTTCTTTAGGCCCGCAAATTGTTTATGTTTTTATTTTTTCAGCCCAAGGTAGTTCTGCATTGAGCAGCATCCATTATCCATTCTTGAACTAGCTTCAGTCTGATGTCTGGGCCTTGCCTCACATCCCAGGAAACCAGAACCCATTGAAGACAAGGCTGGAAAATCCCAGGGTTCCAGCCACTGGTTGCCATGGGAGGATGTCTGTCCTAGCTAGGGGATGAAGTTTGTTTTTCTGAGTTGTAGGGTAAACTTTACATAAGGCTTGGCCTTAGTGGGAGTAGGTCACTTTAATGCCCTCTGTAGAGTGTCATCATAGTATCTGCCTTAGAGATTGCCCTAGAAAGGGAGTGTGTCCTTCTTACATTGAGGTCACAGTTCCCTTTCTCCAGTCAGCGATTGTCTTGACCTAAACACACCAGGTAGTGTGTTAGTGAAGCACAATCAAAGGTGTTCACTTTATCATTGTTAGAGTGGAAAAAAATCAGAAAAAACAACAACAAAAAAAAAACTTTAAAATCCCCAAGAGGGACCCAAACTGTGGCATACCCACAGGTATGAACACTCAGGGTATTTACCATGGAGCCTAACAGAACTTCCAGAACCAGATAAAGGTGGAAGGTGAGAACCAATCCCTGAAATTTGTCCTCTAATCTACACACTTATGCCATGGCACACCCACACTGATCTGCAAATACATGCATGCTATAATAATAATTTTAAAGCCAGGCATAATGTCATGTGCTTATAATCTCAGCAATGGCAATGTGAGACAGGCAAATCCTTGGAGCTTACTGGTCAGCTAGTCTAGCCTGCTTGGCACAGTTGCAGCCAGTGAGAGACCCTGCCTGAAACAAAAGATGGAGGGTACCTGAGAACCAACACCACATTTGTCTTCTGACCTTCACGTGAACATGCTCACGTGTCCACATGCACATGTCTACACACACAAAAATGAGGTGGATCCCTATATTTTGACATGGCACAATCATCAAGGCCCACTATCGAGGAAAAAGTCAATACATTGTGGATCAATTACAGTAGAATGCTACGCACATTATGGTAAGAAATACCTATAATAACCCCATGCTAGGCAAATACATATGTGTATTTAAATACAGGTAAAGAGTGAACATACTAGTATGACAGTGTTAGAACAGCAACAGGGACTAGAACTGAGAAGAATACTGAGAAACTGCGCTTAAGTAAAATAAGTGCATGTGGCTTGTGTACCTTAGACTCAAAATTTCTAAAAGAATAAAAACCATATAATTGAGGCTAGGCCATTCTTGAATGATAGCATATGCCTATGATCTCAGCATTCAGAAGGTTGAGCCAAAAAACATCAGAAGTTCAGGGTCATCTCAGCTATATAGCAAGTATGAGGCCAGTCTGAGATACAAGAGACTCTGGTGATAAAAGAAACTAATAAAGTAAGTAAGTAAATTTTAGGCAAAATAAATCCAAGTATGTCCGCTGTTCCCCATCACTATTCCCCAAGGAGTACAGTAGAGGGGATGGGAGTAATGTCCATTTGGCTCTCCAGGGCATGTCAGCCCTAGAGTTCTGAGAGCAGAAGCCTAACCATCCCCTGTTTGGCCCACAGGAGGCCCTGGAGGCCTGTCAGACTCGCATCTCCAAGATGGAGCTGCAGCAGCAACAGCAGCAGGTGGTGCAGCTGGAAGGGCTGGAGAATGCCACGGCTCGAAACCTTCTGGGCAAACTCATCAACATCCTCCTGGCCGTCATGGCAGTCCTCTTGGTCTTTGTGTCCACAGTAGCCAACTGTGTGGTTCCTCTCATGAAGACACGCAACAGGACGTTCAGCACTTTATTCCTGGTGGCTTTCATTGCCTTTCTCTGGAAGCACTGGGACGCCCTCTTCAGCTATGTGGACCGGCTCTTCTCAACCCCCAGATGATGCTGGCCCAGAAAGCAGTGCTCCTCACCATCTGGCGAGTGCATGCCAAGAGAGCTAGGCAGCAGCGTTACCCACTCTGCGGTTTTCTACAAGAGAGTTGAGTGAATCTGTTTACATTTAGAATAATGTTTTTTTCTTCAAGAGACGCAATTGCAATAGTATTTTTTAGATTTTATCCAAGAAGTTTTTTGGGCAAAATCTTGGATCATTTTTATGTAGCATGATTTTCCTTGGGATGCAAATCTGAAACAGTCCCTTAACATGAACCAACAATCTGTAACACACTGAAGGGCATTCTGAATTGAGGCTTGGAGGGCTGCACTAAACCCACTAAACAGATGCAAAAACCTGACCAGGCCCAACACCTGCCCTGCTTGGGCTCCTCTCCTCATCTAGACTAACTCTACTGTGAAGTCCCACCACATTCCAGGTTGGAATTTTAGATTCAGGGTGGATTTTCCCCACCATGGAAGAACACGGGCATCTCCCAGGCTTTCTCACGCTAACCCTGAAGTATGATGACTTCTGAACCTGCGCCTTCCTTAACTCTGCCGGGATTGGAAGCAGGAGCATCAAGCCCACAGGATGACTGTGCAGTCCTGTTCAGTATTGTGAAGTAGCCCTTAATCCTAACTTTAAGCAAAATACCTTGGCCGCACTTTGAAGGTTTGTTTTTTTTTTTATATGTGTATAGTTACCAACTTAAAAATAAAAAATCCGAACAACATACTTGAAGAATGTAATACTCAAACTCTCAGTGCTTCCTTATAATTTCTAATAGGATTTTTTATTATTGTTATTATTATTGGGGTATTTTTGTTTGATTGGTTTTTGGTTTTTTTTTGTTTGTTTTGGGGGGGCGGTTGTTACTGGGTTGGGAGGGTCTTTTATTTTTTCCTTTGAAATAAAGCAGTGATGTTTTCAAATGAAGCCGTGTGGATATTTCAGCGTGCTGCCCCCTGTTGTCTTGAAACAGTTGAGTTGGAGACTGCTGCCAGCGCTGCCCTTTGCCACCCTGTGGCTGCCCCAGCTCTCTGGTGTCTACTACACATACAGCACCATCTCCCCGGCTTGGCATGGTCAGAGTGGTGAGGGGTTTGCAGAGTGAGGGGGTGCAATCTCAGCAGAATAGTGTGGTAGGACTGGATTTTGTCGTCGTTTCCCCCCCCCCCCCCCAAGTAAATGTTCACTTAGTGACCTTGGGCTGGGATTCTCTTTAGGAAAAAAAAATGCTACTATGTTATGAGAGTCATAAATAACTCCCTGTGTTTGCTTAATTTATTGTTTAACACCCCTAATTACCGAAACCAAAGTGATGTGGCGTCTTGTTGTCTGCATTTTGGCCTCAGCATCCTTAACTTCAAAGCTTTATTCTGTCTGCCTGAGAGAATCAATCGAAGGTGATTCTCCCAAAAAGCAGAAAAGGAAATGTCAGGTTACAAGGACCCAAGTTCTGGGTACAAACTGTTGTAAGCTTCCTATTGACCCAGACTGACTCACTAACTGCTCAGTGTCTATTTAGAGACACTTTAGGAAGAGGAGCTGAGCTTTGCCCCCATCCCTCAGCCAGTTTCCTGACCCAGGTGGAACCTGACTCAACCTTCAGAGCAAAATAGCCTGATTAATCTCATATTATTGGAGGTCACAAATGCCATGTCCAGTGGCCTCTTCCTGTGTGCCCACATGATGCAAAGGAGTCGTGTACTGTGCCATGGACAGAGAGGGGAAGTGTGTTTTTGCCTATGTCCCCACACCAGGACCTTCTTTCAGAACTAGGGTAGCAATGCCCTGTCTGTGGGAAAGCATGGTTTACATAACAGTTCCAGCCTCCTTTTGCTTTGGCCAATTGGCCTTCTCACTTTGATATTTTCACTCAGGTACCCAGTCTTCACTCCATCCCCAGATGGTTGTTATTCACCTCATAATGAGCAGGGACAAAAATAAATAAATAAATAAAACTAACACATATTCATGCCAAAACAAATGGTCCCCAAGCCTATGTTAGAAGGTTAACTTTGCCTGAAAATACTGCAGCTTCAAGGCAAGAACGCCACAGGACACTATGACCTTGTTGGACGAGCAGTCACTGCTATAATTAACAGAAGAGAGTCCCGTGGGGCTGTGGGAGAGATGAACCAGTGGCAGCCCACTGGCTTTTTTTTTAACAGTTCCACAGGAGGCCCCCCAAATGTCACTGTGATCGATAAACTGAAATTGTCTCTAATTTCCTGATGGCAGTTTCTGTTGAAGGAAGAGTCTGGAGCTTCTGACAGACAGACAGACCCGCACTGACTCCCCATCTTCCTCTAGCAGACTGTCTTGGGAAGGCCCTTTCAGTCCAGGACAGGCCCTGCCATGGCTTCTCGCTGTCTTACCCCTGCTCACTCACTAGACCTACAGTTGTCTGCACCCAACGCTGTTTGTAACACACTTCTGTTCGCCTACCTGCCTGTACTTTTTGCTGCCCATCCCTATTGCCTTTGAGTTTCTTGGAATTGTGGCTATCCTTGGATTCTCTTTTTCTATTCACAGCTCTTCAGTAGCCTTGCTCTGGTGGTTTAGCACTTGATCTGAGAGAAACTTGCCCACAATTTAATGCTTCTTTTCCTTAAGAAAATAATTTTCAAAACTAAAAAAACTCCCACTAAAGTGAAGCATTCCTTGATTCCCTTGTCCATGCTGGTGCCTAGCCCGGGTGAGTGAGGCTGGCTGTGTTGGCCTGGGTGACTGTTGTGGTTCTAGAGTTGGCCATCACTCTGCACTGATGGCTGTCTGCTCCAGTTTCAGGTCCTTGGTGTAGTCAGGGCATCCTGGCAAGGAAGGCTTTCTATTCCTTAAGAAGTGCGATTGGACCCATCGCTGTGGCTTCTTTAGCCCCATCCCGACTGGCATCAAACGTCTGTTGCCAGAACAGTGGGGTGAAGCCTTCCTCGCCAGTCAGGTCTGACAGTGGGCATGCTTTGGCGTGGTCTTCACTGGCTTTGGTTTTGTTTCTGATCTTGTGTTCTAAGGTAGTAGTGAATGCTGGATTCTGAGTGAGCTCTAGTGTTCTGGCCTTCTAGCCTTGGAAAGTACACATCTCAAACAAAACCAAATGCTGTCATCAAGAAGCCAGCACAGGCAAAGTGATGGTTCCCACACCACCCCCAATAAAACTGGGATTCTGAATGTGGCTCTACAAGTTAAACATTTCTGTGTGTTGTGTATGCTAGGTGATACCCTCAGAAGGGGCTGACTACTAGACTGTAAGTGTGTTTTATACAAGTGTGTAAGACTAAAGACTCACATGCACGAATCGCAGAGTAAAGAGACGATACTTGTGAACGCGTGAACGTTAACACTGTAGTTGCTAGATCTTAAGCTGCTAATTGTTGAGAGAGAATTCAGTTATGTTCTGTCTGGCTGCTGTGAAGTCTCAGCAGCACCTTTGCTGTACATAAAATGAAAATAAAGACCTCAGCTAGAAACCTGCCAGCTGACTTGGATTTGTTTTGTTCCTTCTTTCTGCATTCCCTATTTCCGGTGGCAGATGCATCTGTCTGGAAATTTTGGGGGCGGGGGGGGAGGGGGAGGGAGAGAGATTGTCACACTAGGATCTTGAAACTATAACTGACAACCAGGAAATTGTCACAACTCCGTGGACCTTACAGACATCATTCCAGGTTGGCATTTCCCCGTGATTCCTTTAGGCTGGTAGTTAAGACGATGTTTCAAGGGCTGGGGAGATGGCTCGGTTGGTACAATGCTTGCTGCACAAGCATGAGGACCTGTGGTTGGATCCCCAGCACCCATGTAGAAGTCAGGTGTGCTGGCATGCATCTGTAATTTCAGTGCTGTAGAGAGGGAGATTGACAGATTCCTGGGGCTCGCTGGCCAAGTCTCTCCAAATTTGTAATCTCCAGGTTCAGTGAGAGATTCTGTGTATTAGGGTTCTCTAGAGAAACAGAACTGATAGAATGAATATATATATATATTAAAAGGAGATTTATTAGAGTGGCTTACAGGCCATGGTCCAGCTAATCCAACAGTGGCTCTCCTTGACAGGCCAAGAGTCCAGTAGCTGTTCAGTCCACAAGGCTGAGTGTTTCAAATGGTCTTAAGTACGCATTGAAATCCCTGTGTCGGCTCTAATACCAGTGAAGGAATGTCTCAGCGGCAGGATGGATGAACTTGCCAGAGAGAAAGGGCAAGTAGAAAAAAGCAAAAGCTTCCTTCTTCCGTGGCCTTTTCTGTGGGCTGCCATCAGAAAGTGTGACCACATTTAGGGTGGGTCTTCCTCAAATGAGCCATTCAAGCAGATTTCCTCCTCCTCCTCCTCCTCCTCCTCCTCCTCCTCCTCCTCCTCCTCCTCCTAACAAGTGTGTTCAGCTGCTTGGGTTTTGGTTGATTGTAGATATAGTCAAGTTGACAACCAAGATAAGCCATCACACATGA
This sequence comes from Peromyscus californicus insignis, assembly GCF_007827085.1. Lineage (NCBI taxonomy): Eukaryota > Metazoa > Chordata > Mammalia > Rodentia > Cricetidae > Peromyscus > Peromyscus californicus. The sequence continues at coordinate 130,830,341 of NW_026294584.1, read as the reverse complement.
TCTCAAAAAAATAAGTAGAGATGCCGGGCGGTAGTGGCACATGCTTTTAATCCCAGCACTTGGGAGGGAGAGGAAGGAGGATCTCTGTGAGTTCAAGGCCAGGCTCGGCTACAGAGTGAGTTCCAGCAGGACAGCCAGAGCTACATGGAGAAACCCTGTCTTGAAAAACCAAAAAAAAAAAAAAAGTGGAGAGTTATTGATGAAGACACCTGAACTTGATCTCTGGCCTCCGTGTGCATATGCACATACACCACACACACAGAAACACACACACACACACACACACACACACACACACACACACACACACACACCTACCTTCAGGATTTGGGGAGGAGCATTCAAGTACTGACCTCCCAACTCAGCATCTAATGACCCCAAAATGGGCAGAGTGATGTCTTCCGTCATTTCAAAGCTTTACTATGATAGGTGGAAACAGACGTTAGGCATTCAAAATTTAGAGTTGTTATCCGTTCTAATCCTAGCTGTGGGCTTGTTAAAGAAGGCATAGTTTATTTCTCTGTGGAGCTGGGGATAGAACCAGGGCCGCCTTATGCTGGGCAAGCGCTCAACCATAGTCACATCCCAGCCCCAGAAATAGTCATTTTGTGGTTTGCCTTTTGGTTTTTTTGTTTGTTTTTTTCTGACACTGTGTGTTTACAGACTTGCCATAGCACATGTAGAGATCAGAAGACACCTCAGAAGTTGGTGCTCTCCTACCACGTGTTTGTAGGTAAGGAACTCGGATCCTAAGGTTTAGTAGGAGGTGCCTGTACCCACTGAGCCATCTCAGTGGCTCCAGAGACAGTAATTTTCACTAGGACTTCTGCCATAGCCCGAACTGGAGAAGCCAAAGTTCGGAACGTTAATGACTGTGTCCTCCTTTCCTTCCTTGTCTGTACTTCCCAACCTACCTGGGAGCTAACAGCACCTCACCCAGCCTCTTCCTACCAGGAAGGGACACCTTTTGTGACAGTTTTAGAAATGACTGTGGGAGTACCCTTAGCTTCTTGAAGTATGGGCTAGCCTACTGTGTGTAGAGTTGTAGAATGCACCCCGAGGGCCTGTGGACATCATACCCTAGGGTTGCACAGTGCAGAGGGCCTGACATAATTTCAGAATCTGATTTGTTACTATCTATTATTTATTGCAGGCCGGACATAGTAGCATAATCCCAGCACTAGTGAGGCAAAAGCAGGTGGAGCTCTGTGAGTTCGGAGGCTAATCTGATCTACATAATGAGACTATCTCAAAAAGAAAGAAAAAGAAAGGAAGAACAGACAGACAGACTTAAAAAACTAGCCAGGCCAGCATGGGACACATGAGTGCTTGTCTCCAAACAACAAAAAAAATAGAATAAAACTTCAGAGAGTATGAAAACATACCTGAGAAGCCATACATACAAAAAATAGAGCGGCTGATGAGGGTGTGCCAGCTGGAGGCTTGCCTCACCCGAAAGATGAGTTGTTCAAATGTGTTGTCTTTGAACTCTGGGTCACACTAAATAGCTGTCGCTCTTGTAAACTATCATCTGCTTAGTCAAGGGCAGCTGACATGGAGGGAGTGCCAGTCACCATGCAGGTACCTCAGTTGTCCAAGTATGGAACATGAAGGCGGGGTTGTGTAACTGCTCAAGAATGATGGCTCACACCTGTAATCCCAGCACTCAAAAGAGAATGAATTCAAAATCGGTCTGAGCTATCTAGTACCAGGGTACCCTGAGCTACATAAAGATACTCCATTGAAGAATAAGAACTTTAGGGTGGCCGGGTGGTGGTGGCGCACGCCTTTAATCCCAGCACTCGGGAGGCAGAGCCAGGTGGATCTCTGTGAGTTCGAGGCCAGCCTGGTCTCCAAAGCGAGTACCAGGAAAGGCGCAAAGCTACACAGAGAAACCCTGTCTCGAAAAACCAAAAAAAAAAAAAAAAAAAAAAAAAAAAAAAAAAAAAAAAAAAAGAACTTTAGGGTGTGGGTTAGTGCTGGAGCAGGCCCTAGGTTCCATAGGCAACACTTAAAAAAAAAAAAAACAGGGCCAGGCGGTGGTGGCGCACGCCTTTAATCCCAGCACTTGGGAGGCAGAGGCAGGCGGATCTTTGTGAGTTCGAGGCCAGCCTGGTCTACAGAGCGAGATCCAGGAAAGGCGCAAAGCTAGAGAAACTCTGTCTCGAAAAACTAAAAAACAAAACAAAACAGAATTATCGAATGGTACATGCAGTGGGGATGGACCTGTGCAGGCTTTGGACAGGAGATGAGCATCTGCTGTGTGTGACTAGAAGAGAGAAGACATTTGACTGGAGAGCTAGGAGATGCTCAGTCATAAAGAGAACCTGAATTCCCTAAAACACACTTTTTAAAAATGCCAAGTGTGGTGGCACACACTTGTAATCCCAGTGCTGTGGAGGTGGAAACAGGAAGATCCCTGGGACTTGCTGGTCAGCCAGCCCAGCAAAGTTAGTGGCAAGGTCTGGGCCAGTGAGAGGGTGTCAGGAAACCAGGTTGAATGGCACCTGAGGATAACACCTGGGGTGGTCATTTGGCCTCTACACACACACAAAGAACTCAGTAGGAAAGTAGGCAAAGCTTAACAAAGGTGCAGTAAACATTCCAGAAGAATGTCTAGCTTCCTGTATAATCTCTGTGAAGTGAAATCAGCCAGTTGGGGAGCAGGATTGTCTCCCATTTGTGTTGAGACATTTTATGTATACAAATATGTAAATGAATAGAAGCTCCAAGTGACACTACCCCCAGTGTTGTTTGAAGGAAGGTGGTGAAGGACTTCCATGATTGATTGGCTCTTGTATAGTATGAATCTTTCTCTACAAACTTTTCGGTTGGTTTGATTTTGGGTTTTTCTGGGTTTTCGAGACAAGGTTTCTCTGTAGCTTTTGGAGCCTGTCCTGGAACTAACTCTGTAGACCAGGCTGGCCTTGAACTCACAGAGATCCACCTGTCTCTGCCTCCCAAGTGCTGGGATTAAAAGTGTACACCACCACCACCGGATGGTTTTTGGTTTTTCAAGACAGGTTTCTCTGGATAGCCCAGGCTGTCCTGGAACTCACTCTGTAGACCAGAGCTGGCCTCGAACTCACAGAGATCTGCCTACCTCTGTCTCCCAAGTGCTGGGATTAAAGGCGTGCACCACTACCGCCTGGCGCAACAAACTTTTTAAAGATTAATTTTCGATTATGGGGAGGGGTGTCCCGTGCACATAAGTGCAGAGCCCACAGAGGCCAGAAGAGCACATCAGACCAATTCAAATGGAAGTTTACAGGCAGTTGAGTGTAGGCAGATTTTTCTGTCCCTCCTGCCAGCTCCCAAATCATGACACAGAGACTTCTTATTATGGAAGCTCAGTCAATAGCTTAGGCTTATTTCTAACTAGCTCTTATAACTTAACCCATTTCTATTAATTTACTTTCTGCCTCGTGGCTTTATTACCTGTACTCTGTAGAGTAAGCCCATGCTGCTTTCCTGCTTCCTCCATCTCTGGCTGGCAACTCGCCACATTTCTGCCCTTCTTCCCAGCATCCTCTCTGCCCAGAAAATCCTGCCTAGCTATTGGCTGTTCAGCTTTTTTTTTTTAATTTATTTTTCTGTTACCAGCTTGATACAGTATAAATTCTTATCCTAATAGTGAAATGTTTGATTGAGGCTTGCTCAGTAATTGAGTAAAACCAAACAGTCATACTAGGGTACCCCTGCTATATAGCCTCCCAGGTTCTGTGGGTTGCAGTCTGATTGTTCTTTGCTTTATATCTAGAACTCACTTATGAGTGAGTACATACAATGTTTGTCCTTCTGAGTCTGGGTTACCTCACTCAGGATATTTTCTAGTTCCATCCACTTGCCTGCAAATTTCATGCTGTCATTGTTTTTCTCTGCTGAGTAGTACTCCATTGTGTATATGTACCACATTTTCTTAATCCATTCTTCAGTTGATGGGCATCTAGGTTGTTTCCAGGTTCTGGCTATTACAAATAGTGCTGCTATGAACATAGTTGAGCATGTATCTTTGTGGTATGATTGAGCATTCCTTGGTTATATGCCCAAGAGTGGTATGGCTGGGCCTTGAGGTAGATCAAGTCCCAATTTTCTGAAAAACCACCATACTGATTTCCACAGTGGTTGTACAAGTTTGCTTTCCCACAGAGGAGTGTTCCCTTTGCTCCACATCCTTTCCAACATTGACTGTTATTAGTGTTTTTGATCATAGCCATTCTGACAGGTGTAAGATGTTATCTCAGAGTCGTTTTGATTTGCATTTCTCTGATGATTAAGGATGTTGAGCATTTCTTTAAATGTCTTTCAGCCATTTGTGATTCTTTTGATAATTCTCTGTTTAGCTCTTTAGCCCATTTTTTAATTGGATTGTTCAGTATTTTGATGTTTAGTTTCTTGAGTTCTTTATATACTTTGGAGATCAGTCCTCTGTCAGATGTGGGGTTGGTGAAGATCTTTTCCCATTCTGTAGGCTGTCTTTTTGTCTTATTGACCATGTCTTTTGCCCTGCAAAAGCTTCTCAGTTTCAAGAGGTCCCATTTATTAGTTGTTGTGCTCAGTGTCTGTGCTGCTGGTATTATATTTAGGAAGTGATCTCCTGTGCCAATGCGTTCAAGAATACTTCCTACTTTCTCTTTTATTAAGTTTAGTATAACTGGATTTATGTTGAGGTCTTTGATCCACTTGGACTTGAGTTTTGTGCATGGTGACAGATATGGATCTATTTGTAATCTTTTACATATTGACATCCAGTTATGGCAGCACAGCTGTTCAGCTTTTTTATTAAACCAATCTGAGTGACAAATCCTCACAGCGTACAAAAAGATTATTCCACAACATTTCTCCCTTCTAGTCTAAATAAAAAGGAAAGATTTTAACTCTTACATAATAAAACTATAGCAATAAGGACAATTATCAGATAAGAATTACATTTACCAGCCGGGCGGTGGTGGTGCACGCCTTTAATCCCAGCACTCGGGAGGCAGAGGCAGGCGGGTCTCTGTGAGTTTGAGGCCAGCCTGGTCTACAGAGCGAGTTCCAGGAAAGGCGCAAAGCTACACAGAGAAACCCTGTCTCGAAAAACCAAAAAAAAAAAAAAAAAGAGTAAAAGAATTACATTTACATGTCCAGTCCATTTGTATTTGGCGCCTGCTGGGTGTCCTGTGATAGACAAGTTCAGAACTTCTGCATCTCCAGAAGTCCAGGTGAAAATTACTGTCTCAGTGCCTGTGGATGCAGGCACCCGCCACTAAGCCTGCTGATCTGAGGGCGATACTAGAAAACACCTGGTAGGAGAGCATCACATCGCACACATTGTCCTCTGACTGCCACACATGCAGAATGGCAAATGTGCGGATACAGAGTGTCTGAACAAATACAAAAGCATACATACACACAGTGTATAAGCAAATATGAACACGCACATACAAATGCGTTGATGTTCCAGGACAATGAAGGCTATACAGAGAAACCCTTACTTGGAAAAAAATAAAAAGAAGAAGAAGAAAGCAGCCCATGATAGACGGTGAGAAAGGACTACACAGTGTCCTATGCTGGGCTGTGCTGGGCCATCTCTCTGGAGGTTGTCTGAGGCAGGATTTCAGTGGGTCCACTGCTGGGGAGCAGGGGCAGGTGTGATTGCACCGCTGGTGCCCTCTGACCCTACAGACAGCTATAGAGCAATCTCTGCGTGACCGGCCTGCATCGGGGCGCTGAGCTCATGACAGGGCCATGTCATAATGGACTGAAGCCGTGTGTGGGAGGAAGAGGAAGAAACCCTTCTGACTGCATGATAGAGAGAGGCTGGCTCAGTGAGGCTCAGAGGGGCTGGGCTGAGAAATGGAGGGGTTTTTTTCACTTTGGGGTCTGGTTTTTGACTATGTTTAGGAGTGGATGTAGGAGATGGAAGATCAAATTCAGGGCCTCACACATGTTAGGTCAGCACTGGACCACTGAGCCACACCCTAGCCTGAGGTGCTGGGTTCTGATGGGCAGAAAGAACTGAAGAGGCTGGTATAAGTTAGAGGAACTATGTCAGAAAACCACAGGGTGAGGGCACCAAGATGAGGAGCTTGATCAATAGGCAGGTAGCAGACAGTCAAGTGAAAAGCCGTAGTGGGGACCACGCTGCAAGGGACGGTAAAGGCCAGCTGGGGTGGCGGCTCAGTGGTTACACACTTGACCAGGACTCACAGGCCTTGGGTTCCATCTCAGCACTGCCAAAAAAATTACTAAAAAAATAATAGACACTGGACCGGGCGGTTGTGACACACGCCTTTAATGCCAGCACTCGAGAGGCAGAGGCAGGAGGATCTCTGTGAGTTCGAGGCCAGCCTGGTCTACAGAGTGAGTGCCAGGAAAGCCAAAGCTACACAGAGAAGCCCTGTCTCAAAAAAAAAAAAAAAAAAAAAAAAAAAGGAAAATAAAAATAGCCACTGAATGCCATGCTCCAGTGCAGCCACAAGAGAAGCCATTGAAGGTGTTGAGAGGTGGTGACCAGTCATGTTTAAAGGTAATTACAGCCTTTCAGAAAGGAACCAGTTTTTATGTCATCCTGATTGGCAGGATGGTTAAAAATGCTGCAAGCAGGCTCTGGCCTGTCACCTGTGGATGTCATGAGGAGGGGATGTAAACGGTTGGTCACTGCTGCCACCTCCTCCTTCTCCTAAACTAGGAAGCAAAGTCAGTATAAGGTAAGAATTTGCAGGGGTTTTTTTGTTTTGTTTGTTTGGTTTTGGTTTTTCGGGACAGGGTTTCTCTTTGTAGCCCTGGCTGTCCTGGAACTCACTCTATAGCTCAGGCTGGCCTCGAACTCACAGAGATCCACCTGCATCTGCCTCCCAAGTGCTGGGATTAAAGGCCTGCATCACCATTATCTGGGAAGAATTCACAATTTTTTAAAAAATAAAAAAAGATAATGAGATCTTAGTTTTCCCAGGCTGTCTTCAGAGTCACTCTGTCACTCTATAGCTAAGGATGACTTTGAACTCCACACACGCATGCACACACACACACACACACACACACACACACACACACACACACTCCTCCATGTTGGTCACAAGTGTCCACCCACTGCATCTGGTTTCAGAGTTCAATTCTTTTGAGGCTCACATCCTTAACCTCAGTTACTCTAGAGGCAGAGACAGACGGATCTGTCTATGAATTTGAGTCCAGCCTACTCTACATAGCGAGTTCCAGGACAGCCAGGGCTACACAATGGGACCCTGTCTCAAAAACATAAATAAATAAAAAGATTGTTAAATTTCATTTTATTTTCAGTAATGTGTATCTGTGTGTGCTACTTGTGGTTATGTGCTTGTGTGTGTGGTGCCCATGGAGGCCAGAAGAGGGTATCCAATCCCCGGAAGCTGGAGTCATGGGCAGTTTGTGAGCCACCCAGCTTGGGTGTTGGGAACTGAACTCGGGCTCTCTAAAGAACAGTACATGCTCTAAAGCAATAAGCCATCTCTCCAGACCTTATATTTTTAATTACAAATATATGGAGGTGGGTGAGTATTTGCACATGAGTGCGGGTGCCTGCATGGAGGCCAGAAGCATTGACACCTCTGGAGTTACAGGCGGCTGTGAGCCACTCAGTGCTGGGAACCAAACTCAGGTCCTCTGCAAGATGGTTGCATGCTCCTAACTGCTCAGCCATCTCGCCAGCCCCTCAACTCTTTTTCTTTTTCTTCCTCTTTTTTAGTCAGGATTTCTCTGGGTAGCCCTGACTGTCCTGAAACTTGCTCTATACACTAGGCTAGCCTCTTTAGCCTCAAACTCAGAGATCCACCTGCCTCTGCCTCCTGAGTGCTGGGATTAAAGGCGTGTGCCACCACGCCCGGCCTCGTCCCTCAATTCTTATTGAAAGGAAGGAAGGAAGCTCAGCCAGGGATAGTCCCCGCACTAAGGAGATGGGCACTGGAGGACTGCAGATGTAGTACAGCCTGAGCTATGTAATAAGACCCTGTGTGAAAAAGCACACAAACAAGTACCCCAGTTACCTTTAACATTGGAGTCCCGCTCATCGGGAATGCTCTTACCGTCTCAGGAGAATTCAGGTCAGGAGCAACAAAGCCACTTAGAGGTGCAGCAGTCATGAGTTACAGTAGCTGCCTCCTCTCAGGGAAGGTTTAAATTCCATAGTCACACACCACCTAGCCCAGCACTTGACAAGAGGCTTCGTAATAGAAGACCTTGTGGACAGGCACCGATGTGGCCCACCTGACACTCCAGACGGGGTCGGCTCTGCCGGTGTACCCATGGATGGCCAAGCAGAGAGAGCAGAAGAACTCCCCAACCACAAAGGACAAAACTTGCCAAAGCATACACATGGGACCAACTGGATCCAAGGCTTCGTCTTGTGTGGCTCTGTCCCAGTGTGTAAAGCAGTGTGTGCGCATAATAGGTGCTCATTCACAAGCCCACTGTTTCTCAAATCCTGCTTGATCTACTTCGAGCCCCGCAGCTGCCCTGAGAACGGAATCACTGCCATGCTGCCTGCAAAGTGAGCTCTCCGCCCTGCCTGGTGGCCTCCGTGAACAAGGCCCCTGGCACTAGCAAATGCAGTGTTGGTATCCAAGCTTGGCTGGCAGTCACACACTCAGATTCCTGCATTTCTGCTGTTCCATCTGGCCAGACAAGGAGTCAGGATTTATCAGACTGGGGAGATGGCTCAGTGGGCAAAGTGCTTTCCACACAAACATGAGGACTTCAGTTCGATTCCCAGCACCCATTTAAAGCTGGGCCCTGTGTCTGTGACCTCCCGTAACTCCAGGGCTGGGGAGATGGAGACAGGAGGATCCATGGGGCTCACTGGCCAGTGAGTCTAGCCCAGTCATCAAGCTCCAGGATCAGTGAAAGCTTTCTCAAAAAATAAGGTGGAGGCCGGGCGGTGGTGGTGGCTCACGCCTTTAATCCCAGCACTCGGGAGGCAGAGGCAGGCAGACCTCTGTGAGTTCGAGGCCAGCCTGGGCTACAGAGTGAGTTCCAGGACAGACTCCAAAGCTACACAGAGAAACCCTGTCTCGAAAAAACCAAAAAATTAAAAAAATTAAAAAAATTTAAAAAAATAAGATGGGGAGCAATTGAAAAACCAGATGTGAGGACAGTGGTCACAAAGCATTGGCCCAACTACCTGCCTCGCTGGGTCAGGGTCAGAGCACCCACAAGGGCCACAGAAAGCCAGGAGCCTGTACTGGGACTCCACACACACATGCACAGTTCCAGAACATCAAAACAAATATTGACTTACTTATAATTTTTTTAAAGATTTATTTATTTATTATGTATACAGTGTTCTGCCTGCATGTATGCCTGCAGGCCAGAAGAGGGCACCAGATCTTATTGTAGATGGTTATGAGCCACCATGTGGTGGCTGGGTTGGGAATTGAATTCAGGACCTCCGAAAGAGCAGCCAGTGCTCTTAACCTCCGAGCCATCTCTCCAGCCCCCACTTAATAATTTTTGAGGCAGGATTTCACTCTGTAGCTTCAACTAGCCTCAAACTCATAGTGGTCCTCCTGCCTCAGCCTCCCACGTGCTGGCATTACAGGTGTGCAGAGAAATCAACATAAGGAGACCAGAACACCAGGTCTGTCCTTCATGGTCAAATGCTCCTTCCCAAAATGAGAGTTACTGCCACCAGGGTCTTGGTTCATGCTAGGCCACTGCCCTGCCCCTGAACAAAACCCCCAGACCCTCCCCCTAAAATCAATATGTTCAATATTATATCAGCCCAAGAAAATTTAGTAAGCTGACTTAAACCTGGAAAAAGATTTTAAAGACAAAAAAAGAGGCGACATCTAAGTGGCAGTCTCAGAACTTCCCAGCTGGGGCAGGGACACCATGGAACACATGACAGGGACCCCTGGTTTTGGAGCAGGGTTTAGTAAGTCTGAGAGAAGAGCTGCAGCTTGTTCTTGGGGTGCAGCATTCAGTAGCACCTGCGTTACCTGGAGGGGGCTTGCGTGTTATTGGTGAGTGGAAGCAGCTGAATGTTAAAATGTGATGGATCTGATGTAAGGGGATTCCGGAGTTCTAGGAATTTTTCTCAATACTTTCATAACTTTGAAACTATTTTAAAAAACAACAAAAGACAAACCTGGTCTCTGTCGCCACCTTGTGGGTATATGTGGGCGTGCACCCTCTGGCCCAGGTGATTTCCTTTTGTCTCCTGAGACCTGCACTCAAGCCCATTTGTTGCACAAAGTAAAATCATGTGACTCTTGCTTTAAGGGGAATCAGTATTCAAGAGCCTACAACCCTGCGTCTTTCCTTAGTCAGACTGAGGGCAGAGATGGAAGTCACTGACCATGACCCAGCCAGCAGCCCACCTACCCCAATTCCTTGAATTTGACTCTCAAATCACTGCCACACCCCTAAATCAAGGCTCCCCCAAAATCCCCTTTGACCTCACATGCCAGGCCCCTCACCTCTCCACACTGTCTTTAAGAATGTCCACCATAGGCCGGGCGGTGGTGGCGCACGCCTTTAATCCCAGCACTCGGGAGGCAGAGCCAGGTGGATCTCTGTGAGTTCGAGGCCAGCCTGGGCTACCAAGCGAGTCCCAGGAAAGGCGCAAAGCTACACAGAGAAACCCTGTCTCGAAAAACGAAAAAAAAAAAAAAAAAAAAAAAAAAAACAAGAATGTCCACCATAGCATTAACAGCTTAGATGCAAGATTGTAAAACATCTGTAGCGAACTTCTGCCCTCTGGGGTTCTCCCATTGTGCTGTAAGCCTGTATTTAAGACCTCTTCCCGCCTTCAATAAACAGCATTCGGCATAAATAAATATATAAATAAATATTTAAAAAAAAAAAAAAAAAAAGAATGTCCACCATAGCCAGGAGGTGGTGGTGCACGCCTTTAATCCCAGCACTCGGGAGGCAGAGGCAGGCGGATTTCTGTGAGTTCGAGGCCAGCCTGGTCTACAGAGCGAGTTCCAGGAAAGGCGCAAAACTACAAAGAGAAACCCTGTCTCGAAAAACCAAAAAAAAAAAGTATGTCCACCACAACCCACTCCTACAGGCTCCCTCTTCCTGTGAGCCTTGCTGCACACACACTTCTGGTTCTAAAATTGTACACTTAATGACCATGCCTGTAATCCCAGTGCTGCGAAGGTAGAGGCAGGAAGATCAGATGTCCAGGGTCATCTTGGCTACATTTTAAGTTCAAGGCCGCTGGCTGTGGTGGTGCACACTGGTAGGATTTGCTGAAGGAGGCGGAGGCAGGAGGATCACGAGTTCCAGGCCAGCCTGGGCTACACATTTAAAAAAAAAAAAAGTTTAAGGCCAGCCTGGGCTGCATGAGACCCCATCTCAAACAAAAACAAAACATGTTTATGACCACTGACCTGTTTGCTACTCACACTTCCCACCAGAGTGGGAAAACTATCTCAATGTTTCTCCTGTGTCCCCAGTGCCTGACACAGAGACAAGCGCAGACAAGGACAGGCATGTCCCTGTCAGCTCCCTAATTTTGTTCCCAGGTGTCTGTCCACACAGAGAAACCACCACTCGCCCCCCAGACACAGGCACACACACAGTGGCTCTGAGTGAGTTGAAACAGGAGAGCACAGGACTCATGGTGACCCTGCCTGCTGGGACAGTGGCTCCCCCAGTCACCCCCAGCTAGAGAAGAAACGCAGTGGGTACAACCAATAATGAGCAGGAACTGGAGGCGTCCTCCTCACACAGGGAAACTGAGGCTAGGCCCAGGACTCCACACAGTCAGCAGGCCTGGGGCGGCCTTTACCGGTTGGCTCAAGTGTGCTGCATAGACAGACAACCAGAGAGGCACCCGAGTCCACCCTGGGGCCCAGCCCAGCTGGGACAAAGGGTTGGGGCAGTCCTGGGATTCAGGAACAATGATTGCAGGCCTTCTGACCAGCCACTTGCCTCCTTGCCCGCCTCCCTCAGCATGAGTCACCAGGAGGGTTTGAAAGGCATCCTGCTGCTCTGTAGATGGGCAGTTGCTTCCTTTTCCTCCCATTGTGGGGCTCCCTTCCTTTGTCTGTCATTTCTCAGTTGCGCTGTGACATTCATATCCAGGTTCGGTGGACTTGGGTTTCCGGTCACTGGGTTGTTTGAGTCTGATTTCACCTGTGTGTGAACATGGGTGCACATGTGTGTGGAGGTCAGAGGACAGCCTCGGGGGTTGCTCCTCAGACACCTTCCACCTTCTTTGAGGCAGTCTCTCATTGGCCCAGAACCTCAACAAGTCACCAGGCTAGCTGGCCAGTGAACTCCAGGGATTGGCCTGTCATCTCCCAGTCACTGGACTCACAAGCGTGTGCTACCACTCCCCGCATGTGGCTTTTTCTTTCAGTCCGGAACCTGAACTCCATGTCCGCGTGTGTGCAGCAAAGCCTTTACCAACTGAGCCCTCTCTCCTGGCTGGCTGACTTTTCTAAAAACAAACTGCTAAACTTTTGAGACTGGGGGGCTGGAGTCATGGCTCGGCCATTGAGACCACTTCCTGCTCTTGCAGAGAACCTGGGTTCAGTTCAACAGGCAGTAACTCTCTAGTTCCAAGGGATTTGACACTCCTTTCTGGTCTCCTGGGGCACCAGGCATTCATTCGGTGTATATACGTACATGCAGACAAAACACATACATAAATCTTTAAAAACACACACACACACAGACTTTTCCGAATTGGTGCACCACACCCCTCGCTCAGCAATGAACTGCATTCCACATGTCCCACACCTTTGCTAGAACCCAGTAGTGTCTTTTTCCCCCTTTGCTTCCCTTTGTATATGTGTGTGTGTGCCTGTGAGTGTGTGCCGTGCATGTTCCAGTGCCGGCAGAAACCACAAAAAGGCTTTGGATCCCCTGGAGCTGGAGTTACAGGCGATTGTGAGTCACCAGCATGGGAGCTGAACTCTGGTCCTGTGCAGTAGTGTAAAGTAATAACCACTGAGCCATCTCACCAGCTGCCCCACCCCCTGCTTTATTTTTTATTTATTTATTTATTTATTTTTAGTCAGGTCTCAAGTAGCCCCTGCTAGCCTTGAACTTGCTGTGTATCCACAGACGACCCTGAACTCCTGATTCTCCTGCCCTCACCCCACAAGTGCTAGGACAACAGGCATGTACCTGACTTGCCAGTCTTTTTATTCCAGCTATTCTGCAGGGCGAACGTGCCTCAGAGGATCCTGACTACTCACAAACCCCGAGACCCTCCCTCCTGGAAACCCACGGGTTTCATGGGTGCTCTCGTCCTTATACTGAGGGCCAGGAAGGAACCCTCAAGCCAACCCATAATGATGTCCCCACCAGTCCAGGAGGCCTGGTAAAAATGAGGGGTTGGATCTGACCTGCCTGCCTGCTTCGTTTGCAGCCTCCTGGTCGCCCAGAGAGGCAGAAGCTCGCGGGTGAACCACTAGACTTGCAAGAGGCAGACAGGCGGATGAGCCTCGCCAGCACAGGACCTCCTGGCTAGACCAGACGCCCTGCTCTGCCTCTGACACCTGGGGACTCTGCCTCTGGATGATGGGAGGTGGTGCCCTTGGCAAATCTTTACTAAACCCTGCCAGGCCTAGAGACACCATCCAATAGGAGAGATAAACCAAAACCCCAGCGACATTTGGTCAGTGGGTGGGTGGGGAGGGTGTCTTTGAGAGGGGTGTTTGGACAGAGTCCAGAGCCAAAGCAGCAGCCCGGGGAGCTCCGGGGGACAGGTAGAGAACGCAGAGAGAAGGTACAGAAACCTGCGTGGCAGGGCCTGGAGGAGGGGCAGGTGTGCTGCCAGGGCAAAGGGACAGTATCCTAGGAGCCTAAGGTAGAGATGCCAGGAAGATGTATGAGGTGTCCCTCATCGTGGCTGCCTGGGTGGTGCTGCCCCAGTATTCTGTTTCCAAAGTCCACGGTCAACTGCCCCTAGTGTTCTTCCCAGGCCCTCTCCTGGCCATGCAGATGGCCACCTTCTCACTGTCCTAACCACCCCTGGAATGGCCTGATCCTAGGTGCAGGCACATTTGGAGTCACTCAGTTGCAATGTCACAATTGGACCAGCCACCCACTGCTGTGTCTGAGGGAAGCAAGGACCTTGGCAGGGGTGGGGAAATAGGGGTGGGGAGGTGTGGGGAGGGGGGCAGATTAGCACACAAGAAAGAACAACTCATCCCCGCGGCTGCAAGTGACTGCTAATGGGAACGCGAGCTGAGTGCTCAAGCCGGGATGGAAGAAGAGGCGCTGTGGGGTGGAGGCTGAGCTCTGCCTGAGGGAGACTCCAGCTTTCCGACTTGCATTCCTCACCCAGCAAGTGCCTACTGTGTGCACTCTGCCTCTGTGGGTTGAGGGCCAGGATAAGCCCAGTGTGCTGACTCGGCTCGCTCCTCTGGCCCTTCTTCCTCCCTTGTGGGGAACCTGACTCCCACTTGGACAAACATCTTGTGGCTATTTCCGCCTCGCCTGCCCGGAGCCCTGCCGGGCCTGAACAAACACTCAGGGCCTGTGTTTCCTGCCTCGGCTCTGGGAAAAGCCCAGCCAGGGCTGCTGAGGTCAGCCTTGGAGGGAAGGGGAAGGAGGAGGCACCAGGCCCTGAAGGAAGGACCACCCTGGGCCTCCTGTGGCCCCCCGAGGCTGCCAGCACAGAACCCTGGGCTTCAGGGTGTTCTCTGAGGGAAGACACAAAGCCCTGACCTGGCTTTGCAACCCCAAGCGCGGTTGCTGGGTGTTGTGGGAATTTGAGCTGACAGCTGGGAGTGACTGGATGGAGGAAGAGCCACAGCTCCTTAGGACTGTTTGTGGCCTTTCCAGTCCGCTCCTTTCTCATCTGCTCACTTGTTTGGGCCCTACTGCAGTCCCCCATTCCTGCTGCAGGCTGGTCCAGGTGAAGCACACCATCCGAGTGTTGAGTAGAGGCTTGCAGGGAGTGTGTGTGTGTGTGTGTGTGTGTGTGTGTGTGTGTGTGTGCGTGTGTGTGTGTGTGTGTGTGTGTGTGGGCACCATGGAGCCTGGTACCAAGCCCAAACGAGCTGGACTTCCTTGTAGGAGACCACCTGAGATGCCGGTGGGGTGGGCTCCAGTGTCCCTTGGTCTGTGCCTCCTGGCCTGTCCTCATCACTCTAGGGCCCTCTGGTTTCCTTTGTCTTCCATCAGGAGCCAGACTGGCGTGGGCGGTTTGAACATGCCTCACAATGGGAAGTAAGGGGAAGGGCTGGAAGACAGGAGTGCTGGCCCGAGTGTGAGCATGGTGGCTAGACACGGTGACCCTGCCTGAACCCCCTTCTCTAGAGCCCTGTGGATGGAGACAGAGCCAGGCAAGCTTGGCAGGCCTGGAGTGGGGGTACAGACTGACCAGAGACCAGGGGCAACACTCGGTGCCCCCCACCTCACCCAGGGTAAGCGGGCACGGCCCCTGGGCAGCCCCCTGGGCAAGCCTCGTGCTTTGCCAGAGAAAACCTCTCCAGCTGCAGTTTGAGTTTGTTTTTGTTTTTCAAGCAGGATCTGGGAGCAGAGACAATGGGATTAATGTTATTTTTTTTCCTTGCAAGCAGTTTCTCCTCATCTGGGAACTGTGGGGCTGGATTCCCACCTCAGCTTCCTTCCGGCCGGCCTGCGGAGGAGGTTAGGACAAGGCCGCAGGGAGCTCCAGGCAGTGCGAGGTGAGGAAGTTGGGGGACTCTGCTCCCTCCCCTTGGCTTGGCATGTGCCATTTGCTCCCCTGAACTCACCCCTGACAGCACCCCTATGCTTTGAGATGACCGCCTCTGCCAGGGAGGCCCCCCAAACGGCACTACAAAGGCTAAGCAGATGTCAGCATCTTCCCGCACTGTCCCAAAGCTCTGCACTGTGGACTGGCTTCCCGACGCCTGGCTCCATCCTCAGCGTAAGACCAGACCCAGCACTGTGCCTCGAGAAGGATCAGTGGAAAGCAAAGCATGGCGAGGGGCCGGTGGAGCGCCCGGTCCTCAGGCTGCGCACGCTTGCTCAGAGGACAAGCTGCAGGAGCTGGGTCCCAGAGATCAAACTCAGGTCTCCAAGCTTGGCAACAAGCACCTTTTTGCCCTCGGAACCGTCTTGTCGGCCCTGCGGGTTTATTTTTAACACAAACAATGCATACTATTTGAAGGAAACAGAAGTCAGACACAACCTCCGAACGCCCCCACTGAGAGGTCGCATCACACGAACACGTCTGGAAGCTGGCTGAGCTGCCTGTCTGTCCAGGACCCCACGTCTGGGACGACCATCTTTGGGGACTGGGCCTCTTGAACACAGCCGAGGCTGCACAGTTGTCCCTGCCCAAGTCCTGGGACCATGACTTCCTTTGGAGCAAGGATGCCAGCTCACAGCCAGGGGGAACTGAGACTAGAGGAGCAGGAGTGGGTGACAGGGATCCAGGGGGGAAGTGAAAGTCCCCAGTCCTCCTACCACTCACTGTCAGGCTGCCACAGCTGGCCCACACTGCCCACCATCTGGGCTGTGAACTTCTGGCAGCTCCCTCCACACCCAGCCAGGTCTACCCTGGGTGCCCCAGGCTGGTGCAGGAAGAAGAGGAGGTCTTGACCTCCAAAGGCCACCATGAGGGGATACCTTTGCAGCTGCGGCTCTCTGGTCCCAGACTGGCCAGCTGAGGCTCAGGAGAGAGGATGGGGAAACTGAGGCTTGGCAAGGAGGCATTTGACTGGCTCTTCCTAGCCAGAAGCTGAGCTGGAACCGAAACAGCTTTTGCCTGGCCCTGCGCTTTGCAGTGACCGCTAAGACCTGGAAGATGCAGGCGCCTGCTTGTCCACAGGGCCTTGCAGGGACTTCCTTTCAGCTTCCTAAAGTGGGGTCAGTGACATGCTCTGTGGTGACCCCAGCCCGCAGCAGGTCCCGGACAGTAAATTGGGTTGGAGGTTGGGGCTAGTAACCACTTTTGTCCTCTCCATGGACCCCAGGTGAGGGCAGATGGTGGACCCAGGGGCACATCTGTGCTGATGTCACCGGCTTCTGGGGGCTGCCGACCTCCTGTTTTGTTGGGGAGAGGGTCTCCTCCTTTCCTCTTCCCCCAGGCCTCCTTCCTGCCTCCTGGGCGGTGGCTGCCCTTCCATCCAGGGACATCCATTGCACCTGGGGTACCAGGCCTACTGGCCTGCTCTGACCATGACTCACTTCCTGCTTCTGGGAGCTGAAAATAGCTCTCCTGGATGGTCAAGCCCTTTAGGGGGCTCCATATGGGACAGATGGCCCAGCCTGTGCACGATGTGGCCACTGCCCACTTAGAGACACAGGACTCCTTATAGCACGCCAGGTCTTGGGGTCTCTGCCCTCTGCTGTCTGCAGACAAACAAATTACCACCTCATCACATGCAGAAGTTAGTGTTCAAGGCCAGCTAGCGCGCATGTGGCAGCACCCGTATGAGGCCATCCCGCAGGCCGAGCACCGGGGAGGCACCCCGGGGAAGGTGAGGGTCCATAGCAAAGGCCAGAGGCAAACATGTGACTGGAGTGGTTCAGGGAACTGTGGGCGGGAGACCTGGACCTGGCTTTCACAGGGTTCGAAGTCGGAGAAAAGTGACAGGGACAGATCTGCAGATCCATCCCCCAGGAAGAGGGATCAGGTGGGGAGGGGAGGGTTTGAACAGCCTTAGTTGTTCCTGGGCGGGAGGTGGCAGACTGATAGGAGTGACAAGGGGACATTTGGGAGAGTCACTAGAAGTTACAGAGGGACCTGCTGCCTCCCCTGTTCCTCTTTGGGCAGCAGGATGGGTGGTGTGAGCTGGGACCTGGGGGTGGACCCTGCTCTGGGAGATCTGAGCCTCGGGTCAGAGCACCAGAGTTGGAGCTTCTGGCCTGGCTATGTTCATATCTCCCCAGGGGGACACAGAACACTATCCACAGGCAGGAAGCGGTCAGGTGATCAGGCATGGCCGCACATGCCTGCAACCCCAGCTCCCAGGAGGTCCAGGACCCTGTCTCAAAAAGAAAACCAAGTGCCCAAGGAAGACAGATCCAGGGGGTCTCCAGGCGGAGAGTCACCAAGGCACAGAGACTGGGAGTTGTCCTTTGCCTCCTCCAGCCCAACTGCTGCCTCCTCAGGTTCCCCTGCCTCCACTTCTCCACAGGCAGCAGAGGGATTCCCCCACTCTGCTCACTGCCTCCTACAGCTCCTTCCCCACTGTGACCATGAGACCCTGCAAGATCTGCCCCTGCTGCCCCTCAGGTCTCCCCTCCTCGCCTCTCCCTACTCTGCCTGGGCAGATGCACAGCGTACAATCAGTGTTTCATAGCCTCTGAACTTACTCTTCCCAGACTGAGGCGCTCTTCCCACAGGTCAGGCTGGCTCCTTCCTGCTTTCTATCTTTCACCTACAGGCATACCCTTTCCTCTCCTTCCCTCACACCTGCCTCATTTGTCCAGAGCCCTCCCACTCCGGGCTCCCAGCATATTTTATCCTCTGAGTTCCAGCAGACACAGTGTGAGCCCCTGGGGCGGAGACTTCTGTTCACTGCTGTAGCTGTGTCCCTGGTACTGAAGCATCACCTGGCACTCAGTAGGAGCTCAACGAGTGTATCTAGAGGTTGAGGAAATGAAGGGTGGGACTGGGCAGGTACCAGGCCTGCTCTCTTACCCACAGTCTGCCCCTCTTCTTCTCTCCCCCCACCCCCACCCCCCGCCCCACAGTCTGCTCCCAGGGGGTAGGTGAAATGGCTCCCCTAAGTCCTAGAGGGGCAGGATCACCCCATGCCCAGTTGGGGAGGTAGGTACTTGGAGAGGGGCTCTGCCTTGGTTCCCATGACGGGGATACACAGCTGCAGCTGAACCCAAGTGCCCCTGGCCTCCAGAGTCCCATCCCCATGGCCTCCAGCCGGTTCTGGACAAGGGACTGTCATAGGCTGTAAGGCACATGGTCCCTGCCTTGGGGATTGAACAGGAGGCGGAGGCACTGCAGGAGGCTGAGGAAGAGGGTGTAGGCTGCTCCCCCATGTTAACCTTCCCTGGGGTCCCAGCAGCTGACCAGAGAACACAGATCTCATTCCCTGTGATCCTGCTGAGAGCCCAGCTTCTTTCTAGTGTGGGGAATGAGGATGTGCCTCGGAACACCGTGTCCTCCAAACGCCCCAAGGTGGCAGAAGAGCCATAGCAGGCACAGGCCTTAGGGCTCCCACCAGCTTAGGGGTCTAAGTGCAGGGGACCCGAAGGACCAAGGGAGGCATTCAGGACAGTTGACAGCAAAGGGGACTCACAGGTCTTTGGGACTGACATTTGGGGGGAGGGATGGGGAAGTCTTGAAGGGAAGTACAAGCAAGATGCATACATGTCTCATCCTGAGACAGCCAGTTGAGGTCAGAGATTTCTCTCAAATGAGAAGGGATGGTGTCACCTGAAAGTCCCTAAAGGCCTTCCGGAGTGCCTTAGAATAGGAGCCATTTAATCAGGAACATGTAGGCTGAACGGCCTCAGCTTAAGTGCTGGGCCACTCAGGGTCCAAAGCTAGACCATCCAAGGCCAGTGGTTAGACGATATAAGATCAGAGACTTGGTCATCTAAGGCTGGACCATCCAAGGCCATGCTGAACTCTGTAAAGCGGAGTTCATAAAAAGCATGATGTGTCACAAGGAAACCCTCCTTCTGCCTCAGGGACAAGCAAGCCCAGGCCTTACAGCCTCCACAGGCAAGGCATTCATGGCCTTCATAGGCTCCAAGGCCTGAGCTCCTCTCAACACAGACTTTGGGCCCCTAGCTGCCAAAGGCCCCCAGCCACATTCCCACCCACTGTGCTGTTACACACATTTTTTTTTCCTGCTCCCCTGGGGCTTCTGGGAAGTTCCTTTTCCACCTCCCTAACTTTGCAGATCTCAGTTTAAGGGTTCCTGAAGAAGATCGATCAGATCAACTCATGAAAAACGGCTAGAATCACCCAGCACCCCACCCCCACCTTCCCATGCAGTAATATAGTGAGTTCTGTGAGTAGATGCAGGGCCTGAGGACTGACCAGTGCTCGTGGGTGGGTACATGACAGCTTAGGGCCCGGTGCTCAAGCCCTGCTGAATTGGGGTGAGGTGGGGGCCCGGCTCTGTACTGGGCTCTGCCTACGGTTTTGCTGTGTGTGGAGGTAAGTTAGAACAGGGTCCTTAGAGCCCTCCAGAAATCAGCCATGGAGGCCAGGGCTCCCAGGCTGAAGCAGGAGGCCTACTGTGTCCTGATACAGTGGAGATGGGTTGTCTGGGTGGCCACATGAACAAAATGGGGTCAGGAGACATCTAGGCAGGGCTTCTACATGTCCTTGAGAGGGTCTCCAGCAGGTAACAAGACCATCCTGTTTCCAGGGCAGACCGTCCTGGGGTAGCATCCATCTATGTTCATTTGTTGGTAGTGACCTATGTCTCACTGGGGACATGTCACAGCCCACTGTGGAGTCGCATCCTGCTGTAAGGTTGGCAATCTTATGGCAGATGTTTGAAGAGGATAGAAGAGGTTCTAACATTGCTTTAGGACTCTATAAAATCTTAGGAGGGTCATATAGACAAGCCCCTGAGGGATGTCTAGGAGTTCACCAGGACTTTCCAGAGGACGTAACATTTTGGCTGGCTCTTGAATGATGAAGTTCACCAAGAGAGGAAATATCTTTTCTGGGAACTGAGGTCTCCTTAGGGACTCCCGTAGGCCACTGGGCTGGAGGTGAAGGCATTATCCTGGGCCCAGGTCTCTCCTCTACAGTGTGGGGTAAGGGGAGTTCATGCCTCTGCTGCTGTCCTGGCAAGGTGACTAGTACCGCAGTTGGTCTGTGAGCTCCATGAGATCTTGGCTGTCGAGTGTGACACTGTGCCTTGCTGGTCCCCTCTGGAGAGCCCCTGGTATGCACCCCATGGCGCCTCTCTCCCTGGCTGGCAGCCCTTTTCTTGGCTAACCCAGCAGTTCCCGCAGATGTGTGGGCCTCCAGGTCCCCAGTGACTGAGACCAGGTGGAGGCAGCTGGAAGGCGAGGGTCTCACGACACACAGCTGCTCATCTGGGTTCCAGTCCTCACCTGCCTGGTCTATGGTCACAGCCCTGGTGCTCCCAGGGGTGGGTGATGCTACCTACCCTACCCCACCCCTGTGGCCTCTTAGAGAGCAGCAGCATAGGAACATTTCTTCAGTTCACCAGGGAACATTATGGGGTGCTAATGGGCTTCAGACCAGGTGAGGGGCTGAGGCTTGGTGAGGCCTCTGGGACCCACTGACGATGGAGGCCTTGGAGATTCATGTTCATTAAGAACAAGGCTCCCCACACGCCAGCTGGAGACCTGCGCGCGCGCGCACGCACACACACACACACACACACACACACACACACACACACACACACACACACACACACACACACCAGCTTCCCCACCTGCAAATGGACATAAGGACATAATGTCACCTTCTTTGTAGGTTCTTAGAGGTTTAAATTAGTCTAGACAAGGTGCTTAGCACCAACCTCCTCCCAGAGAAGGGCTAGAGATGTGTCTGTTATTCAATTCTGGTTTTGTTTCATTTTGAAACCAGAACTCAGTCTGTAGCCCAGGCCTGTCTCAAACTCACAGCGATCCTCTTGCCCCCTCCAAAATACTGAGCTCACAGGCTACGCCTCCAGCTCTAGCCCGACTCCTTTCTTTAGGTTGTTGAGACGATGGTGGCTCACAAGCAGTGTAGCCCAGGCTGGCCAGTGACTTGCAGTGATCTCCACTGTGGGGAGGCCAAGGCTCTGCCCACTTGAGGACACAGGACACCGAGGTGTCAGAGGACCGCCTCCTGAGGGCCAGATTCCAAGGTCAGAACTGGGTAGGCCTCACATGGAGGACATAAATAGGGTCACTGGATGTGTTTGTTTCTTCCCGGGCCCAGAGGCTGCCTGAGCATCCTGTAACTCACTCTGTCCCCCGCAGCCTGGGAATGGGGGGATTCCAATGCCCATTTCACAAGTGTGCCGACTGGGGCCAAGAGAGGTGAGGAATTCTCTTGAGACAGAGGGGAAGCACAGAGTGATGGCTCCGTGGCCTGACGGAGATCCACTGTCCCCCGCACCCCCCCCCCCCGAGAAGGGAACTCATGGTATTTATGTGAGACCCCCATCTCCACCTGGAGCAGCCATGTGGGCCCCATGCTGGCCACCTCCCCTCTGAATCTCAGTCCCCCAACCCCCTCTGTAAACAAACTTCTGTCTCTGCCTGGTAAGGATAAAGTTCTGGCTGGAACTGTCCAGTGAACCAAGCCATGGGAAGCCTGCCTGCCTGTCATCAGCTGACCAACCTGTCCCTTGGGGTACGGTCACCACAGTGTCCTGGCATCAATGCAGCATTCCTGGAACAGGCATGGTCAGACAGGCCAGCCCTTCACCCGAGCCTCAGTTTACATCCCCATCTAGAGCAGCCATAACAGAGACTCTGATTGTCTAGGACCCATCAGGCACACACTGGGTGTTTAACCTGCAGATTGAGTAGTGCCTGCCTGCCTATCCACTGCCCGCCTGCCAACCCGGCCTAGGCAACCGACACTTGGTGGTGGTGGCCTGCGAATGTGGGTGGGGACCCCTGGGGCGGCCCTGCCCTTATAGCTGCCACTGGACAGAGGCCTCAGTGTAAGCGGACCGGGGCCTTTCACAAGCCCTGACCCATGACGGGGTGTCTGAGAATGCTGTCCATTATCCGATTCACAGAGCACAAAGAGGCCACGTGGGGGCTCATATAGGCCAGGCGCCTGCCATGAACCCATAAGGGCTCGGGGTCTCCACCCTGCCTGGCAAGTCCCCGGACCATAGAGGTCAAGGACATGCTCAGAGTCAGCAGAGGACTCTGACACACAGGAATGAGAACCATTTCCTCCAGCCCCCACAGGTCCACAAAGAAGGAGCAGGCTTGGGGCAGGATCCCTAGGGGATGGGGTTCCCAGGTAGCAGGGCAGGGATCCTCCAGAGTCTAGGGGAAGGGGCCTGAAACATGACAAGCCTCTGTCGCACACTATCGGCAACTGTGGGGCGGGCCTCCTGACAGCGTCCCCACTGTCCCTTCTGGGCACCCTGGGAGTCACAGTAGCAATGGTCGGGAGAGCTACTGTGGAGTCCAGAGGATGAGGAAGTCGTGCTGTGTGACATCAGGTGGCCATCTCAGCCCTCTGAGCCTCACCATCCACGAATGGTAACTGACATCCAAGCCCTTGCTGGCATCAGGCAAATACGTATGCCGGCTCTAGAGGCTCTCCTGAGGGACCCAGAGGAGTGGGGAGAGGAACCCCAGTTCCAGGGGCGGCAAGTGGGCAGACACCAGGATCACGACAGACCAGCTGCTCCAACATGCGGCTGTTTCTTTGGGCACAGCAGTCCTGTGTCTTGGATTCCATGGTCCTCTTGAGATCTGAACTGAAGCTCACGCCCCTGGGGTCACCAAGAGGTTAGGGACAAAGCTGAGGCTGGGTGAAGAGCAGGGGGACACAGTGGCTAAGAGCTTGAGTTGGGACACTGTGCAGGCTGGGCGGCCCCACCTCTCTGGTCCTCCGTGTCCCCACTCAGGGCTCACTATGAGGAAGGATGGAGGGGCTCAGCCCACTCCTGACGGTGTCTTCCCTCCACCCTGCTCCAGCACCTTTGTCCTTCACTTGTGGTATGTCAGAAGCACTTCCTGCAGGGGACCTTCTCCAGTCCCCGGGCAGAGCCCCCCTTCCCAGCACAGCCAAGGCCCCCAATGTTATTGTTTCCAATTGAAGAAGAAAAACATTTCCTCTTCTCCCTCTTCCTTCCCCTCCCCCCAGCCCTGCCCCGCGTCGCCAGCGGAGCCTTGCAGGAGGGGGCAGGGGAGCACTGACCTAGGGGACATGCCCACCCTCGTCCTCAGCAGCAAGGGAAAGCTTTCCCCACCCTTCCCGAACTCCAGGCTTCTGCACAGCCGGGCAATGGCCTGTGCCGGTGCCGGGGGATCACGTTTAAGGCCCTCCACAGGTGCTGACCAGGGAAAACTGCACACACCACGCTGGAAGCCAGCTCCACAGCCGGAAGCAGGCAGGAACTTACATGCAAAGAGACGTTCCGAGTAAATTCTAGAACGCTCCTGGTGCTGGCTAAGCTTGAGACCCTCTTTCTACTAGACAGGGACAGTGACAAATGCTAGATGCTAGCGAGTCATTAAAGACGCGTTAGCCCCAGACCGAGACTTCTCCTTGATCTAATCAGGAGCCAGGAGCAGGAGGGGAAGGGCCCTATCGTCAGTTGCTGGCAGCCCAGTGGCTGTCTGGGGGTGTAACTACTTCTGGGTGCCATCTGTCTCCTAGTGGATCCCCAAATCTATCCTGGGAGGACCCCCAGAGTCTCTGCAAGGACTTCCCTCCTCCCTTCCTCCTACATCTCTTCTCACCCAGGAATGATCTTGGTCTTGAGAGAAAGCTGAGTTCCAGTCCTACTGCTGATGCTCAGTTTCCCCATCTGTGAAATGGACTCAGTGACCCCTGCTTTGTCTTCTGGTGCAAGGATGGTATGAGATGGTGGTGGCAGACTGGGCATAGGGTTTGCCCCCAGTAACCCACTGACTAGTGTGGGATTCAAGTGGGCTAGGACCCTGATTTATTGCGGCCCTCCTGCCTGGGCTCCCAGCTTTAGCAAGGTCAGTGGGGCCGTGACTCAACCTTGCAGTATCAGTGCTATTATAACGGTCCACACCAGGAAACAGGCTCAGAGAGGGCAAGTGCCCTGCTGGAGGCCACACTGTATTTCCTACTTCAGTTTATGTGAGGGTATGCAGACCCCAGAATCTAACCAGGCCCCACATGCTGAAGCTGGGGTGACTCCAGAGTTCCACCAGCTTGGCAGGAAGTTTGCCCACGGTACCCAAAACAATCCATCGGGCCAGCTAAGCCAAGATGTCATAAAGCATTATCCTCGAGGCTCAGTGGGGGGAGCTGCAGGATGCGGCAAGAAAGTAAGAGGAGAGGGACAGGAAGGAAGCAGGGAGGGGGAGGAGACAGGACAAGGGACATGGAGAGTGAGACGGCGGCGACCAGAGATAGAGACCGAGTGGAGAGGGGAGGGGAGAGAGAGGAAGAGACAAGGGAAGGGGGAGCAGAGGAAGACAACAGATGGGAAGCAGGCTAGAGGAAGATAAAAAGCCGATGGATGGGCTGCGCTGGGGCTGTCCAGTGGAAGGGAGGGCCTGGGGCTCTGTATACCTTGCTTGGCTCTCCTGTGGCTAACACTGATACTGTGCCATGAGTCTCCCCCTACAGAGGTGGAGGCAGGTCCCCTGAGTCCTTAAGTTGGGGCGGGGGCTGGGGGGCTAGGACAGAAGTCTCCAATTTCCTGCCAAGGAACACTCCTGACCATCAAAGCCAAGGCCATGAATGGGGTGGAATATGGCAGGCAGGCAGGCCGGCAGGCCGGCAGGCCGGCACAGGAACAGGAAGGCTGGGGTGGGGACCAGGGAAATGGGGGTAGCTGTAAGCTGGGCCCTTTCTGCTGACCCCTCAGGCACAGGGAAACCCCCTCCCCACCCTTCCTTCCTATCAAGCGGGAGCAAGGCAGGAGAGGTCACCCTTCTGAGTAAGGGCCACCAGTCCTCAAGTGACAGCTGCAAGCTGACAGGAGATCCTGATTGAGAACCTGTAGCTGAGGGACTGTGGCTTTAAACAATGCAACGGTGCCCCACTTTCCCCCTTAGCTGTGGATCTCTGGCTTCACTTCTGGGGCCTCAGTTTCCATGTATGTAAAATGGGTTGAGCAAAGCATGTAAAATGGGATGGCACTTGGCATGGTCCTATGTGGGCACCACCATGCTGTGGAGAGCATCACATGGGCTCTGTGACCTTAGGATACCACTACCTGCCTCTATCCCAGGGCCAACTCATTCTTTTGTAGATCAAAGGAGACTGGTGCCCAGTGCCAGCTCATATGTGGGACGACTTAAGGTCTTCTCAGAAGCTGGGACTAAGGGCAGGGGCCTGGGGGTCGACAGGGTCTGACTCCACACAGAGACATGGTCTGGTGTCCTGCTCAGCCCAGCCTGCCCCGTGGTATAGCAAGAGGGACATACTTCCTCTTGATGTAGTTTCCTACTTTTGCTGTGGGACTGCCAAGCTTGTTCCACGGTGCCTGCTGCCTGTGAACTCCCCATTTACAGGACAATTTTGGGGACAGATCATGGAGTCCCAGGGACCTGATGTTCCTTGGTCTGGCTGACGTTTAGAGAGAGACTTGAACATGTGAGGAGGGGCTGTGACCAGAAGCGGCAGGCGGTGGAGAAGAAATGGAGGGCTTCAGGGGACAAGGAGAAGGAAAGAGTAGGGAGGGAGAGCTGCGGGAACAGAAAAACGCAGGCGAGGGAGAGGGAGTGACGCGGGAGAGGCACGGGGCGGAGTTGACGGGAGCGAAGTAGGGGAGTCGGAGAGACGGAGAGAGCGAAACTCTGCGCGGCGGTGGAAGACAAACCGGAGCCCAGAAACCGAAGGGAGAAAGGGCCGGGACGAGGAGAAAGAGGAAAGATAGCAAACAAACGTGAGCGAGACCTTCCAGGTGGCCAGGATCGAGCCAAGAGGCAGGGAACTTGCAACCGCTAGGAGCACTGGCCGGCGACCCCGGTCGGGAGCCGGGGGGTGGGGCGGGGCGTGGCCCAGGGGCGTGGCCCGGGGCGAAAGGGTGTGGGCCAGGCGTCTGGGGCGGGGAACTGGGCTGGGGGCGTGGCCTCCGCGGAGCCGCCCCCGGGCTGTGCGGCGCGCCAGAGTCGGGCCGGGGCGCCGGGGCCGGGGGCGGCAGGCGCGGGCAGGAAGCGCCTCGCGGCCCGGGCCCGCCCCCCGCCTCTCGCCGCCTCCGAGCTCCCGGCTCCCGGCCGCGCCGCGCCCCATGCACTCGCCGCGCCGCGCAGCCCGCGCTCGCCTGGATGGCTCGTCGCGCCGCGGGCGGCGCACCCCCTAGCGCCCGGGCCGCCGCGGCCGTCCCCTTGCCTCCGCGCCAGCACTCGCGGGGCCCCGGTCTGCCGCCGCTGCCTCTGCTGCTGCTGCTCGGGGCGGCGCGGGCCGGCGCTTTGGAGATCCAGCGCCGTTTCCCTTCGCCCACGCCCACCAACAACTTCGCCCTGGACGGCGCGGCGGGCACCGTGTACCTCGCGGCTGTGAACCGCCTGTATCAGCTGTCGAGCGCCAACCTGAGCCTGGAGGCCGAGGCGACCGTGGGCCCCGTGCCGGACAGCCCGCTGTGTCACGCCCCGCAGCTCCCGCAGGCCTCGTGCGAGCACCCGCGGCGCCTCACCGACAACTACAACAAAATCCTGCAGCTGGACCCTGGCCAGGGTCTGGTGGTCGCGTGCGGCTCCATCTACCAGGGTTTGTGCCAGCTGCGGCGCCGGGGCAACATCTCGGCCCTGGCCGTGCGCTTCCCGCCTGCCGCGCCGCCCGCCGAACCGGTCACCGTGTTCCCCAGCATGCTCAACGTGGCCGCCAACCACCCCAATGCATCCACCGTGGGGCTGGTGCTGCCGCCGGCCACGGGCACGGGGGGCAGCCGTCTGCTTGTAGGCGCCACGTACACCGGCTACGGCAGCGCCTTCTTCCCGCGCAACCGTAGCCTGGAAGACCACCGCTTCGAGAACACGCCCGAGATCGCCATCCGCTCCCTGGACGCGCGTGGAAACTTGGCCAAGCTCTTCACCTTCGACCTCAACCCGTCCGACGACAACATCCTGAAGATCAAGCAGGGTGCCAAAGAGCAGTACAAGCTGGGCTTCGTGAGCGCCTTCTTGCACCCGGCGGCGCCTCCGCGCGGCGCGCAGCCCTACGCGTACCTGGCGCTCAACAGCGAAGCGCGTGCGGGCGACAAGGACAGCCAGGCGCGCAGCCTGCTGGCGCGCATCTGCCTGCCCCGCGGCGCGGGCGGCGACGCCAAGAAGCTCACGGAGTCCTACATCCAGCTGGGTTTGCAGTGCGCGGGCGGCGCGGGCCGCGGTGACCTCTACAGCCGCCTGGTGTCGGTCTTCCCCGTGCGCGAGCAGCTCTTCGCCGTCTTCGAGCGGCCCCAGGGCGCCCCAGGTGCCCGCAATGCCCCGGCCGCGCTCTGTGTCTTCCGCTTCGCCGACGTGCAGGCGGCCATCCGTGCTGCGCGCACCGCCTGCTTCGTGGAGCCGGCGCCCGACGTGGTGGCGGTACTGGACAGCGTGGTGCAGGGCACCGGGCCGGCCTGCGAGAACAAACGTAACATACAGGTACGCCGGGGCCTGGGGAGCCTGTGTGGGGATCCATTGTGTACGCAGGGATGTAGATGTCCCGGAGGATTGGTTGCTGGCAGTGGTGCTGGCCCGGGAGTGTGCTGGGTCACAGGTGCACACACCTAAGGGGGAGGGGGGGTCTGCGTTGTCAAGGTACCCAGGTGTTCCCGGAAGACAGAGCACCTATAGCTCGGGTCTACAGCTGGGGGCCACAGGTGCGTGCTGAGTTGAGAGGGAGTGACACCAAGAGTGTGCTTAGGGAGACTGTGGGTGCCCTTAGGACGTACGTACCACGGCACCCTGGCAGGTGTGTGAATGGGTGTGGCAGCAGAGTCCTGAAGATAAGGAGAGGGTGGGATGGAAGGGCTAAGTATGTGACAGGGGCACCCACTGGAGGTCCCAAGAGCAGAGACATGCAGGGATATAGACTCCCAGTGGGAACATGTGTCGGGAGACACTGCTATTTGGGAAGTGATTGCTTCCCTGGAGAGGTCACCTGGTTGGCAAACAGGTGTGTGCTCAAGGCCAGCTTTCACTCGACAGATAGCAGCTGTGCACCTATTAGGTGGCGTGGCAGACCTGGAGTGACCACCAACGTTGTGAACTTTTAACTTAGTGTGTCAAGTGTCCTGTCTTCAACAAATGTCTGTTCTCAGTTCCGTTATACATACAGACGAAGAAGCAGGTCTAAGGGTTTTAAGAGACACACAGCTGGGAACTAGCAGAGGCGGGGCTTGAACTCAAGCTATCTCCCCCCCCCCCCGCCCCGCCCCCCAGCCTGTGTCCATGGGGGCATCCAGGCAGCCCAGCCGGGCAGATGCGGCCAGCAAAGATGGAAAGGAGTCTTTGGCAGGGAATCTTGGTTGGAACAGAGAACTACAGAGCTGAGGATGAGGTGGGGCCTGGGGGTGAGCAGCGGCAAGAGGGCCAGGTTAGGGGTCACCATGTGGGTCACTTGGGTGCAGCTAGTCCCCTGGAAAGATTTCACAGCAGAACTCACTTCCTGTTTGCTCCAGGAGATAGGCTTGTGGGTCCTCATTTGCCACCCCAAAACGACACTGCAAAAGGCTAAGCCGAGCCTTCTGTTCTCGCTGAGGCTCCCTCTCTTGTCCCATCCTCTGTGGTCCCCAGTGGTAGCAAGACTCTCTCCCGTGGGCGTCCCCAACACTGGGGCTTTGAGCAAGCCTAGATTCCTTCTCTTGGCGGACTCCCACAGCCGCCTACCACCCTGCCGGTCGACCCCTCACAAGAAAGGTCATTGAGAGTGAGAGGCCAATGGACTGTCTGAAGCTTCTAGCCCTGCCACCCGGCAGGGTCAGGCCCCCTGTGCGGTGCTGGGGTGAGGGTGGCCACCATTCTTCCCTACAGAGCCGCAGCCTTTCCATGGCTGCGCCCGGCTGGATCTGGAGGCTGGGACGGTAGGAAGGGGGAAGCTCTGTGGGCAGGGGAGGCAGCCCTCTGTGGGCCCCTAGCTGATGAAGGGTTCTGTGGGATTCCTCAGGCTGCCTCTCCCCTCCCCCTCCAGTAAGATCTGTCCTGATTCCCACGGTCCCTGGTGCCCCTTGGGCCGCCACAGTGACTCACCAGGCTGAAGGCAGCTGGATTGCCCTCCTCCCAAGGGGGCAGGGCCTTTACAAGGAAAATAGCCCTAGGGCAGTGTAGTTTAGGCCTGCTTCTCACCTCAAGACCACATGGCATATCCCTGCTGGGGCCCTTCTAGATTAGTCTGCTGCATTCTCTCTACCCAGTGCCTGACTGTGGACACAGGCTAGGGCCCCTGGAAGGGCCCCCAGCTAGTCCCCACCCCCTACCCTGGGTCTGGACCTGTAGCAGGACACAGTGCATGCTGTCCTTGTCAAGCCATTGCCAGCTCCCCTGCTTAAAGTCTGTTTGTCACTGCCTGGCTGTGTGACCTTGACCCGGCAACAGACTCTTTCTAAGCCTTAGTTTTCTTCACCCTAAAGTTAAGATAATGCACACAGTCTTGGGACCATGCAAAGAGTTTTCCTACAGAGGCATTATGACCATGCACACAGTCTTTCTGCAGAGGCATTAGGACCATGCACACAGTCTTCCTACAGAGGCATTATGACCGTGCACACAGTCTTTCTGCAGAAGCATTAGGACCATGCACACAGTCTTCCTACAGAGGCATTAGGACCATGCACACAGTCTTTCTGCAGAGGCATTAGGACCATGCACACAGTCTTCCTACAGAGGCATTAGGACCGTGCACACAGTCTTTCTGCAGAAGCATTAGGACCATGCACGCAGTCTTCCTACAGAGGCATTAGGACCATGCACACAGTCTTTCTGCAGAGGCATTAGGACCATGCACACAGTCTTCCTGCAGAGGCATTAGGACCATGCACACAGTCTTCCTGCAGAGGCATTAGGACCATGCACACAGTCTTCCTGCAGAAGCATTAGGACCATGCACACAGTCTTCCTACAGAGGCATTAGGACCATGCACACAGTCTTCTCCCAGAGGCATTAGGACCATGCACACAGTCTTCTCCCAGAGGCATTAGGACCAAATGAGCAAGTTAACCACAAAGTCAAGTGCATGGTGCCTAGTGCACAGCAGTCATTGGTGGGTTGTGCTGTTCTCACCCCTGGGGATGCAGTTAGCACTTAGCTGGGCTCTGGACTGTCCTGGAAAACAGTGTCCTCATCAAGCCTGCTCTGGAGCTGTAAGACCCCACCATCTTTACCTGCAGCCCCAGGTGGATCCCCTGAACATTTACCACACCCCCAGTGTTATGAGACCTGCTTTCTGGGGACCCCCATGTTACTTCCCTGGTTTCTGGCCTCTTGGACAATACAGGGACCTAAGGATGGATGGGGTCTCATGTAGCCCAGGCCAGTTTTAGGCTCACTGAGTGATGGGATTACAGGCATGTGCCACCCCACTCAGCTCATGTGGCCTTGAATAGTAAACCTAGGGTCTCGGTGCATGCCAGGCAGGTACTGTACCAATTGAACTATATCCTCGTCCCAAATGGGATCATCTTAAGCACACCTAGGGTTGCTGTGGGGATTTGATGAGATGCACACACTGTTTGCCCATCACCGTACACGGGAGTGGGCAGTTGTGTGGTCTAGAAAGCCCACGATGGCCAGCAGGGAGGGACCCCGAAGGGATAGCAGTCAAGATGCTCTGGGTGAGACGTTCCTGGACACCTGCCCTGTGCTGGGCCTGTACTCTGCGCTGCAGCCACAGGACAATGGCTAGGACTGTGCCTCGGGTGTGGCCGACTGGGCCCCTCAGAGCCTGCCCTGCCCAGCCCCAGGTGGAAGGGAAGAAGGCAGTTAGGTAGGTAGGCTTCCCTTCCTCACACCACAGTGTGTTTGGAGGGAAATGGGCAGTTATATGCTATTGGCGGTGAAACTGAGGCAGGAGAGGCAAGGTGGGGCTGCCTGGATGTGACTCCTTTCTCTGAACCTTTCGCCTCTACATGACCATGACGCGTGTGTACTAAAGTTGCAGGACAGCAAGCAGATGCCAGGTCTGCTTTTTCAGAGTGTCTTTTTATAGTAATGACAGAAAGAAAAAAAAAAATCCCCAGGCGGCTTTAAAGCGGGCGTGTGGTGGGTGGCACACGGCTCAGGAAGGTATTTTCTACACCAATTTCAGGGCCGAGATGGCAGGTGTTGGTGGAGGGAGAGAGAGAGCTTCCCAGACAGGCTTTAGGTTTGGGAGGGGAGTTGAAGTCAGTACCCTCGGTCAAGGAGGCAAGCAGAGACCATGGAGGGATTTAGGGGAGGGCCTGGCTAGGAAGACCTCCTCTGGAAAGACAGGTGGGCTTGGACTGCAGCCCTCCTACCCTGAGAGTGTCTGGCTACCGGGGGACAAAGCTGACAGAGTTTCAGTTCTGCAGCCCAGGGCCAGTCAGTCACCCTCTCGTGCTTTCTCATTCTAAAGGCAAGTCTGTGCCTCTTTTCAAAGACGTGGATCAAAAACTCTCGTATGCTGCACCCAGGAAACAGCAGGTGCAGGTGGGGGTGGGGGTGGGGGTGGGGGGAGGTGGGTGATACATCTGAGCACAGCATGTGTGGAGCAGACCGCAGGTGCTCAGAGGAGGGTGGGCTGGGCCCTTGCAGCTGATGAGCTCACACCAGGCTCTGAGGGAGCCGGGATGAGGCAGAGAAGTGTAGTGAGTGTAAGCAGGCCCGTTCCCAGTGGAGCTCAGTGGGGCGGACAGACTGCAGGAGTCAGGCCAGTGCCTGCTGTGCATCCACTCAGGAGGTTGGGACAACTGAGGAAGCCGAGGGCCTCTCCTGTGTGTGTCTGTTTGTTTTTGGGGGGCGTTGGGCAGACCAAGAACCTGATACCTGGTGCTGGCTAGGGAAGTGCTTGTCACTGCCTAGTTCTCACTGGCAATGGTCCTCAGACAATGGGGTTCACAGACGGGGAAACTGGGTCCCAGAGCTCCTCTGCAGTTCCAGATCACCAGACTGCTGTCTGGCTTTGGACTCCCCACTGTGACCAGCCTTTCCTGAGGCAGGACTGGTCAGCTGAGAGCTCTGAGTTCTCTCCTGGGTTCCCCCATAGCTGGAATGAGGTCATTTGGGCAATTCCCTGGGAGATGCTGGGCACCACAGCTCCTGGCAGATAGATAGGGGGCGTGAAGCCACTGCGCATGTGCAGAAGGGTTGCCTGCTGAAGCCTCCTGAGCACAGAGGGACCTGAGAGCATCTGGCCACACTCATCTCTGATGTTGCATAACTGTATCCCAGCACTTGAGAGGCCGAAACAGGAGGATTGTGAGGTAGAGGCCAGCCTGAACTGCATAGTGAGACCGAAAACCAGAACCAAAACAAAAAGTGAAGGAATGTCTCTTCTCTGGAAGGGGTGAGGGCCCCAGCCCCTGGGAGTATGTAAATGTGTTTTCTGGACAGTAGGAATGCAGACCAGACAGGTTCCTTTTGTTCTTGCCAGTGGGGTCCTGAGTCACTTGTGTTGGAGACAAACTGGAGAGGCTACCCTGGGGGGTGCCATGGCCCAGGACACAGCCACTGCAGAGGCCTTCTCTTCTTAGGGCTGGGTAGCCTTGTTCATGAAGTTTGGGGAGCTAGTGTGTGGCTCAATTTCTGGCGGTTGCTGTGGGGTCTGAGCTGGACCACACATTGACAGAGACCCTCGTTCAGCCACCCAAAATGTAAGTGTCCATTTGTAACTGGTGAGGTTTCTTGAGAGGTTGTTCTGTGCCAGGCATTTACAAAGTGCCTTGCGACCCAACTCCACCTCCCCAAATCCAGTAAAATGGCTTTATCTACATCTGCATTGTTACATGAGCTTGTAGAAGCTGAAGGTCAACGTCCGGGTCTTCCTTTGTCCCTCTCCACCTTATTTTTAAGACAGGGTCTCTCACTGATCCTGGAGCTTCTTTGGCAGGGCTGGCTGGCTATTGAGCTCCCAAGGATCCTCTTGCCTCAGCCTCCCAGCGCTGGGATTACAGACAAAAGCAAAAGCAGCCCTACCCAGCTTTTCATGTAGGTTCTGGGGATCTGAACGCAGAGTCTTAGGCTTCTGCATCGAGCACTTTAAAAATGAGCCCATTTTAAAGGTGGGGAAATGGAGCCTAAGGACAGCCTAAGGTGGCAGTGAATGCTTCCAGGAGGCCTGTGGAATTGCCCTAGGTTAGAGTCAGAACCCTCCAGCCACCCCCAGGTGTGAGGCTCCTGCCTCTCCATTGGCCTGTCATCTTTGGTACTTATCATGTCCTGTGTCTAACTCCTGAGGGCATCCCTTAGGGAGGGAACTGGGCTGTTGCATGGCCCACAGAGAGAAGGGAGACCCTGCCCCGGTATCCCCGAGTCCCAGAACACTCAGGACTGTGCTGCTCTGTGCTGAGCCCCATCTGAGCATAGGAGGACTTCCTGGAGGAAGTGGCTCTGGACAGCATTTGGGGGATGACTGGGCAGGGAAGGAAGGCAGAGACAAGGTGGTGGTAGGCAGCAGAGCTGAGGCTGAGAACACAGGGTCTTTCTTGTCTGTGGACCAAGGTGTTAGACACCATCCTGCTGGCCCTGGGTAGCCTGTGTGGCCTTAGAAGATGAGGACTCATGGCCCATTTGGCTCTGGAAAAGTCCTGGCTGCCACCAGGTGCTGGCGAAAATCCCCCGTGATGGCTGCACCAGGTGATTCCCGAAGGCCTTTCCAGCTCTGACAATGGTGTGAGCATTGCCATGGAAACCAGCTGTCCCTGAGTGGGGACATCCCCAGGAGCATTTCTGAGTGCCAGAACAGGATCCTGGCTAGTCCAGAACACAGCTTCCTTTTGTCAGACCCGTGTTGGGCCACCCAGGTGGACATCCGGTGGTCCAGCTGAAGTGGCTTCCTGGGGTGCTGACCCATGATGCCACCAAGCTCTCAGGCAGCCCGGCCCTTGCCCTCCCAATGTACTGTCTTCAGCCTAAAACACCATAAATCACATGCTATGGAATAAGGAAGCCTGAGGCTCTGGTCCAAGGCCTGCACAGCCCCAGAGGGCCGATCACCACAGCACTTCAGGCCCAATCAGTAAATAACGGAGCTGCTGCACTCAGTAGCCTTGAGTGGAGGCCTGGGGCCGGAGCCGAGCTGGGCGCTGGCCAGCTGCCTGAATGGGCTATCTCAGCTTCTCTTTGCCCGCTATGTTGTGATGCGGTGGGCCCCAGTTTCTCCAGCGGGCACCCAAGGGCTTCCTAGCTCCAAGTGACTGTGATGGTGGCAAGCCATTAGGGACTCTGTACCCAGGGCCACAGACGGCAGAACCAGCAGACCTGCCTGAGTAGTCCAGGAGTGTGTCAGTGCCCAAGGGACGGGACTACAGGAGGCCAGAGAGGAGGGAGGCTGTGCTACAGAGGAGGTGTGAGACTCCATCTGGTCCCCAGCCCAACGGGGACCAGCAGTGGCCCGCCCAGGAGACGCAACTGGTCCCTGGCAGTGAGGAAGCTGCAGAGAGTCATCTAGTTAGGGGAAGCCTGCCTACTGGAGCTAGCTGGGGGGCAGGGCCTCAGGCTGCGGAGAAACAGTGCTGCTCAGCCCGCGCCACACTGTTCCTTGGGGACAGTAGTGGGGGGTGCTGGGGACAGGGCCCGGCCAGGGAATGAGAAACAGTCTGGAGAAGGGGAGTTGGGTGTCTGGCCAGCTGTGGCCAAGTAGCCAAACAACCACCATCTGAGCCAGCCCCTCGGGTTCCAGACAGCAGCAGATCAGCTCACCAAGCGTCTACTGTGGAGTGTGCTAACCCAGGAGCCCGTGCAGACACCTGAGTGCTGTGGGTGCCCAGCGGTCACCTGGCAGGGCTTACCCATCCTTGGGCACCCTGACTCTTCGGATGTCCCCAGAGCCACCTGTGGTGCTCAGGCTTCCAGGTGCCTCCAGGAGTCCTGTGTGGCAGGTGCTGTTACTATCCCAGTCTCACAGATGAGGAAGCCAGCAAATGGCTGGGCTGTGTGTCTCAAGGTATCTGCTGTCCGCCTTTGTGCTGGGCATCTCTAGCAGGAGCATGTATGTATCCTGGATGTGTATTGGTGGCCCTGGGAGGCTTCTCAGCAGGAGCAGTTTCCTCTGAGAGAACCTTCCAGAGTTGAGTCTGTCATCCCGTCCCCCAGCCAGAGCTGGTACAATGGTAGGCTTCAGGAATCCGTTTGTGCCGCAGTTTGCCCTCAAGTGAGGCGTTGTCTATATGGAGACAGCGTGTTCCAAAGGGCAGCACGTGCCAAAGTTGGCAGCTGGGGGCTTAGGGATGGATTTCTTGGAGGTGAAGTGCAAGCTCCAGAATATTCCTTTTATTCCTGAGACAACTAGTAAGGTCAGGAACAGAGTGCCCCAACTGCTGGGCTCTGTAGGAAGCTCCTGCCTGCTGTGGTCGCCCTTGTCCTTGGACCCCCAGGAGAACCCTGCCCCGACCTGCTTGGATCTCAGATCAGTCACAGATCAGGGTCACTTTGAGGGAGCCCTTGAAGGCTTATGTTTATTCTGACTGCACTGGAGACGCATTGGAGGCTGTTGAGCTGCGGAGGGGTTGTGGCCTACTTTGCAATTGGGCATGTGTGCGCATGTGTGTGTGTGTGTGTGTGTGTGTGTGTATGTGTGTGTGCGCGCGCGCGCGTGTGTGTGTGTGTGTGTGTGTGTGCACGTGCACGTTTAGTTTTTCAAAACAGGGTTTCTCTGTGTAGCTCTGGCTGTCCTGGAACTCACTCTGTAGACCAGGCTGGCCTCGAACTCACAGAGATTCGCCTGCTCTGCCTTCTAAGTGCTGGGATTAAAAGCGTGTGCCACCACCGCCCGGCTACTTTTCAACTTAATAGGGAAGTTACAAAGGCAGGAAAGGCCGCCCCTATGTCCCTCCCTCAGTCCTCTTTGCTGACATCCCACACTGCCTTGGTCCAGTTGCCAGAGGGGCCAGTAGTATTGGGGTGCCACCCTTAGCTAGCTACAGAAACTCCTTGTGGGATGGGGTGTGGCTCTCACCAAGGCCCCTCCCCTGTCTGATAGGCTCCACCCCAGCACAGCAGAGAAGAAGAAAGCCTCCTATTGGTTGCCATGGAGGTGCGGGGGACTCTGGGCAGCCCAGTAGCTGTTGTCACCCCACAATCAGCTATGTGACACTTGTGAACCATTGTGAGCCTTCCATTCTGGGCCTCAGACAGGAAGGTGTCCCCAGGCCAGAGCCAGCTGCACCATAGGCACCTGAGATGGAACCTACTGCCTTTACAGTGCCCACGGTGACCACGGTTGTCATGTCTCATCCTCCTCTGAGTGCCTACTGAGGAGGTATGGAGGTCTGGCAGGGTCTGTGGGCAGGATATGGCGGGCATACACTAAGCCCCCCTGCAGCTGGCTTCCTGGGGGAGAAGAGCTGTATTCAGCTGCAATTACTGTGGGAGTGAGATCAATAGGGCAGCCCTTTAATGGAGAGTGGGCAACGCTGAGCTTGGCCCCAGGAGGCAGCCAGCTCTGTAGGGAGGGGCTGTGTGCTCTCCAGGAAGAGCTGCAATCAGCGGCCATTACCTACCCCATTTCAGAGAGGGACAAACTGAGGATCTTACAGGAAACAGCTAGCTGCTAGGTTTTGTCTTGGCCCAAACACCTGCCTGCTCTGTGCCACACACACAGTGGGCCTACAGTGAAGTGTCTGCTTCCTTGCTTCTCCAGCACCCCATGGCTGCATAGTCTTCCATCACTCTGCTTGGAAAGGAAGCCGCTGAATATAATCATTTACACCTTAGTCAAAATTAATTTCCCTCCTTTAGTAAGTATTCACCCAAGAGTACTCCAAAGGAATCCGTCAAACATATGATACCCAAATAAATAGCAGTGCTGGCCAGTCACAGAGAAGTGTGTGTGCACATGTGTGTGCACTCACCTGCGTACACACGTGATGGGTGTGCACATGCATGTGGAGGTCAGAGGACAACCTCACAGATTTCTCAAAGTAGGCGAGGCTTGCTGGCCAGTGAACTGCAAGGTCCACATGTCTCCACCTCCTGAGCTCTGGGAGTACAAGCCTTTGCCACCAAACTCTTTTTTGTTTGTTTGTTTGTTTGTTTGTTTCCGAGACAGAGTTTCTCTGTGTCACAGCTCTGGCTGGCTGTCCAGAAACTCGATTTGTAGACCACGCTGGCCTTGAACTCACAGAGATCCGCCTGCCTCTGCCTCCCAAGTGCTGGGACTAAAGGCATGCCACCACCGCCCGGCCGAACTCTTTTTTTAAATTATGGGTTCTGGGGATTGAACTCGGGCCTCATGCTTACTGAGCAAGGTGTCCAACCGAGCCATCTTCCCATCCCTGAACTTACTTTTTTTGGAGTCTCAACTTGAAGATTGACTAAAACCGTGCAGCCTGGGTTACCTGGAGAGAAAACGTGGGTGGAGATGGGGCCTGAGGTGCCAGGGGAAGTCTCGGCAGGCACTGACTACTGAGGGCAGGACTGGTGGAGAGGTGTGGGGCGGGGGGTAGGGGGGTGAGGGGGGAGTGGGGCGTGTCTCAAGAACTGTAGAGAAACCATGTGGTTGGCCTAAAGTGTGGGCAGTGGGCAGAATGGAGGCCAGGGGCCTGAGCAGTTGGCAGGATGAAATCCCATGACCTCTGCACACCCTGGGGACAATAGGGTGCCACAGGGTGTGACAGTGTCACAGGAATGGTGGTGTGCTGTGCCATATAGATCTAGGAATAGGTTGGGGTTGTGTGGGCCACCTCAGTGAATGGGGCACTAAGGGAGAAATCCCAGTCCCTGAGGTCCACTCCTCAATCACCAAGTTCAGCAAGGCCATGCTCAGTACCTCTGTGCATCTCTCAGCCCTGCTCCTGGCCCAGGCAGGCAGCTTCCCTCCCCACACAGATCATTCCAGACCCTGATGCTCACTTCTCCTTTAAAAAAAAAAAAAAAAAAAAAAAAAAAAAAAAGCTTTTTTTTTTTTTTTAAGATTTTATTTTTAGGATAAGAGAAAAAAAAAAAGGTTGGGGGAAAGGCTTTTTCGAAAATTCCTTCGGCACAGAATTAATGGCTTGTGAACGTCAGGGCGGGCTGCGGGAGTCAGTTCCCAGCCTTTCCACTGCCTCCCCTCTCACCGTGGCCCACAAATCACCCCCAGCCCAGAGTCCACTCTGCCTTTCCCAGGACCCCCACCTTAGCTGGGCAGCCCAGCGGGACTCAGCAGAGAACCCCAGAGCCACCCCCAGGATATCCCAGAGCTCATATCCCACAGCAGGAGTTTACAATTTTAATTTAGAAAACAACTTATTTAATGACGCAAGTTAAGTAATCTGTATTCACTGGAGAAAGTTATGTAAGCTGTGGGAGACATGGTCTCAGTGGGATGGAACGGCCATAGCATTGTGTCGTAGGACAGCTGGGGAGGAGCCCAGCCTGGGGACAGTTCAGCACCCATGTCCAAGGTTATCTCAGCTCACATACATCTAGGACAAAGGCGAGTGGGCTGGGACCCGAAGCAGAGGTCAGAAGGAGCCAGTTAGAGTGTAGACTGATTTTGTCTGCACGGTTACACTTACTTCTGGTCAGCCAAGGTCCAAGAATATTTAATGGAAAATCCCAGAAATAAACAATTCATAATCTTGAAATCGCTTGCCGTTCTGAGAACCAGGATGGAGTCTTGCGCTCTCTATGCCTACCCTGCATCTGAATCTGAGCTATGTCCAGCGTTTCCACCCTGCCTAAGCTACCCACCTGGTAGTTGCTCAGTAGTCATGGTTACTGATCTCCCGTCCCCAAATGCCAGAGCTCTGTTGGAATGACCCTTACTTTTTCTTAAAGTACAAATACATGATGGTGGCTATTGGACACATCACAGAAAAGCCATGAAATGCCCACTCTAGGAGAAAGGGTGAAAATTCTTGACGTAAAGCTGCCGAGGTCTGCGGTGCAGTAGGAGTGGGAGCCGGAGCCCACGCTCCCACCCTGCATTGCTGTAGTCAACTGTTGTTCCATTATCGCTGCTCTTACTGATAAACTCTACATGTGGGACTGAGCCGTGCATATTAGGCTTGGTCCTTTTGTTTTCTGACGTTCCCAGAGGACTTGGGACATATTACCATGGGAGCACTGCTGTGCGCAACCTGGCAGACAGTAATGGGAAGGGACAGAAGACAGCCCTGAGGCAGGACTGGCTTGGGAGGTCCAGACTCGGTTAGATGGCTGGAATGGAGACCTGAGGGCTGGGATCGGAGAAGCCCCGTTGAGGTGGGTGAGGCCACAAGCTTTCGAGTGGGTAGTTTCTGTGTGCTGGGCCAATGTTCCGCCACTGAGCTCCATCACAGCAGAGAGCCTTTACCTCAGACTGTCCCCATGAGGGAGCATGTGTCTGGAGGTCAGAGGACAACTTTCAAGAGTCTGTTCTCGCCGTCCACTTTTGGGCAGTGACTTTCTCGTGGCTTATGTGAAGTCTGGAGGAGCCTCCTGTCTCTGCTGACCACCTGTCCATAAAAGTTCGGGGTTATAGATGTGCACCACTGCATCTGGCTTTTTACAGGGCTTGCTTCCACAGACAAACTCCGGTCATGAGGCCTGTGTGGCACACACTTGTCCCTGCCGAACCATCTCGCCAGCCCCCATTCACCTTTTTTAAAATTCTTCTTTTTTTTAGATTTTTTTATTTACATTTTTTTTTTTTTTTTTGGTTTTTCGAGACAGGGTTTCTCTGTGTAGTTTTGTGCCTTTCCTGGAACTCACTTTGTAGACCAGGCTGGCCTCAAACTCACAGAGATCTGCCTGCCTCTGCCTCCCGAGTGCTGGGATTAAAGGCGTGCGCCACCACCGCCCGGCTTTATTTACATTTTTTATACAATATATTTTGGTCATATTCTTTCCACTCCCCAACTCCTCCCAAGTCTTCCCCATGTCTCTACTCATCCAGGTCTCTCCCCCACTAGCTTGGAACTCACTGAGCAGCCACACTGGCTGCCTACTGGTTCCCAGGGAGCCAACCTGTCTGCGTCCGCAGCACAGGGGTTGTGTGTGTGTGCAGCACTGTGCCTGGGTTTTTGTTGCCTCTGGCTCTGGGCTCAAACTCAGGTCCTCATGCTTATGTGGCAAATACTTTACCAGCTGAGCCATAACCGAGCCTCAAATCCTATTCTGTTATAGGATTAGCAGTAGTCATACCTCAGAGACCTGATGGTGTCTGCCAGCAGTGTCCCAGCACCAGCTGAAGACCTTGCCCTCTGCAAGCTCGGTCCACCATTGCTCTTGTCCCGACCCCCTAAGGGAAGTATGTACACATGCCCATTTTATAACTGAGTAAACCAAGGCTCAGAGAAGCAAAGTGACATGTCACCCATAGCCACCCTCCAGGATACCTTTTGTCTATGAGATTTAGCCCAGGGCACCTCAGCCCCACCCCTTACCTGAGT
The DNA here is from genome assembly GCF_007827085.1 of Peromyscus californicus insignis. Lineage (NCBI taxonomy): Eukaryota > Metazoa > Chordata > Mammalia > Rodentia > Cricetidae > Peromyscus > Peromyscus californicus. The sequence continues at coordinate 130,789,343 of NW_026294584.1, read as the reverse complement.
TTGAGGCTCAACCCCTCCCCTCCCCCCTGCCCCCCCCCCCCCATATAGAAACAGTCCCAAGAAACTAGGGGGTGGGAACAAATGCCAGAACTTTGAGAGAACACAGTTGAGATGGGAGGGGTGCCTCTTGGGTGTCAGTAGGTGAACTGAGGCAAGGGGGACCTTGGGTGACTTTCTTTGGGCTCTTCTGGCCTGTGCTATGGCTGGCCAGGAGGAATGATGTGGCCAGGTGTGTGGCTGTCACCCAGTTCCCATCTCCTGTGTCTTTTATTCTGAACTGGGATTTCGCTGTATTGCTCAGGGTGGTCTGAAATTCCCAGGGTCAGATGACCCTCCTGCCTCAGCTTCTTTCCCAGTGTCTGAATCTGCAAATGTGTACCCCTGCACTGTAGCTCTAGTCTCTCAAAAGCCAAACTGGCCATCCTGTCTTGCCTTCCTGCCTCGCTCACACCCAGTCCAGTTCCCACACACCTTAAGCACCAGTCATCCCCTAGGAGTAGCTGTGTTACCCGAGGTCAGCAGACCCGGGTGGGGTCTGGGGATCTGTTAAACTTGGCCTCAGTTTATAGGGGGTGGCCGGTGTTCAAGCAGGGGCCGAGAGCCGAGATCCGGCTGTGTGGGTAAGCAGGGAGCCAGGGAAGGTTCCAGAGCTGAGGTCTAACCTGCCCGGTCTCCGCAGCTGCAGCTGGAGCAGCTGGATTGTGGTGCGGCCCACCTGCAGCACCCGCTGTCCATCCTGCAGCCACTGAGTGCATCGCCCGTGTTCCGTGCTCCGGGGCTCACAGCTGTGGCTGTGGCCAGTGCCAATAACTACACCGCCGTCTTCCTGGGCACTGCCACAGGGAGGCTCCTCAAGGTAAGCGTGTACGATGGGAGCCCCCCAGGGGTGGGCCACAGAAGGGCCGGTGTCACGGTCCTCTTCGGCTTGTCCCTCCATGGCTCCACAGTGGCCTGTCATGGAGGGGAAGACCTGGCCTGAGAGCTGTCGGCATCCTGTGTCAGCATCTCTCCGGGCTTGGGGTCTGTTGCCCAATAGTAGCTTCTTGACCTTTGCAACACTCATGCTCCCTCTGGGCCTCAGTTTCCCTGCTGGCTGCAGTCATTGTGGGACTTCAGTGAGGGAGGCCACAGCCCTGCTGGCCACCACCTCAGGGTTCCAGTTTCTGGATTAACCATGCTGGTGACCACCCTGCAAGTTCCAGAGCTAAGAGAGGGCAAGGAGTTGCTTCGCTTACCCCAGGGCAGGGTGGACACAGGGGACCACCCCTGCCCGCTGCCTCTCCACCTCTCTCTGTGGGGAGAGTCAGCCTCCGCCAGGCTCAGTCTAATTGACTCACAACCCATAATCTAATTCCCTTTGGCAGCTGCCTGGGTGGGATGGGGGTGGGGCTTGAGCCCTACAAGCCTGGCATGGAGAACCACCAGTTGTGGGCAGTGAAGACCCAGGGCCCCAACACATGTCACTCGGCTTCAGTCCCCTGCTGGGTGAAGGAGGTGGCCGTCAGGGCTCAGTGCTGTGGTCCAATTAGTGGCTTCTGCTTTTGACGGCTGTTCCAGGCTGTGTGACCTGAGGGCATAGTTTGTCTCGTCTGGATTCAGACTCTACTCATTGAGGAGAAATGAGGCAGATCAGGACCGTGGTCAGAGCCCTCTCCACCTTCTGCCCACAAAGCTGCCGTCATTAGGCACCTGCTGTTTCCCCAGGGCCTCAAAGGGTACATCATAGGCACCATGTCCTTTTTGCTCTGCACCAAGCTAAGGATATAGTCGTGAGTCCTACCACACAGAAGGGGGCCACTGAGGTCCTTCAAGAGAGGTGACTACCCACAGAATGACCACATAGCTAAATATGGATCATTGCTTTTCACTTTTAATTTATCTGTGCCATGCTTGGAGTGGAATCCAGGACCTCAGTGATGGAGATAAACTCAGGGAGGCGCTGCCCGCCCCACAGAGCAGCCTGGAAAGGTCACACACCAGTCTGCACAGGGTGGTGTCTCTCCTCCTGACCCTTTCTCTGTTTGGAACTCCTATCTCAATCACCAGCCCCAGGGCTCAGGGAACATCGAGGAAGTAGATATGAGCTAGTGTCTGTGGCGGGGGAGGGGGGTTGTGTGTGGGGTGAGAGAGATGCCCTGATAGCATCCCAAGAGGCCTCCGGGCAGCTGGGACATCTCAAGGGTCAAGTCTAAGCCTGGGGTGGGGCTGTGGGGAGGGCACAGTGTGACCTGGTACAGCCCAGAATGAAAAGGATGGGGGTCCTCTTAGGAAGGCGTGTGGGTGGGGTGTATGTGTAACCGTGGAAGCAAAGTGAAAAAGGTGGAGATGTGGCTGTGGGGGTTATCAAGGCATTGAGTGCCACAGCCGGTTTCTTCCTGCAGGGAACCTCTGCAGGTTTTAGAAACCCAGAGGAAGGAGAGTGAGTGGGAGGCCCCAGAGGTCCAGACCACCAGCCCTTAGATGAACAGCGTAGAGCCCTGAGCACCCAGCACGCTGGGGATGAGAGGGAGGAACACAGATGGCCGGGCTTTGCCAGTCCTCAGAGGGACCTGGGACCTTGTCCAGGGCTCTGCTTGTTTGTTCACTCTCATCCCCTCAGCCCTGTAGGACAGGTGACCCTCCTCCATGAACTCTTATTCACTGGGTAAACTGAGGCTGGGGGCGGGGGCAACTCATATGGATTGTGCATGAGTACAACTTACTTCAGAAACCGGATTCAAGCAGCCTCCCAGAGAATGTTTTGGAAACTGCAGCCTACACATATACCTAGGGGGAAGTGCTGGAGTCAAGCAGAGTTCCTGGTGGGGGAGCTACGGAGTGTGCGAGAAGGAGAGTGTGGTGCACGTCCCTTCCACCTAAATGCCTGGCTTTCCCTTCAACCCCAGGGTAGCCTGACCCTATGGGTGGCGGTCCTGGCCTTAGCAGGTAATGGCCTTTCCTCCCACAGATCAGCCTGAACGAGAGCATGCAGGTAGTAAGCCGGCGGGCGCTGACAGTGGCCTATGGGGAGCCTGTGCACCATGTCATGCAGTTTGACCCCGTGGATCCTGGTTTCCTGTACTTGATGACATCCCACCAGGTGAGGCGAGCTACCGCCAGACGGCTTTGGTGCAGGGCCTTTGCACATGCTGACCCTCCTGCCGGGGCCACCTCCTTCCCCAACTCCACCTCTGCTCACTCATGTCTGGGACTCCATGTTTCAAGGAGGCCATGTCTCCCCAACACGCCCTCACCTAACACCTCCAGCCTTAGCTACCCTCGCCTCACAAGGGAGGGGTGGCTACCTTGCTCAGCTGGGACCCTTCTGCCTTCAGGTGGCCCGAGTAAAGGTTGCAGCATGTGAGGTGCATTCCACCTGCGGGGACTGTGTGGGCGCAGCCGACGCCTACTGTGGCTGGTGCACTCTGGAGACCCGGTGAGGACCCTGCCGTGATGGCAGGGAGGGGTGGGGGCGGTGGCCCTGACCGAGGACCTGACCCCATGGTGCCTGCAGGTGCACCCTTCAACAGGATTGCGCCAACTCCAGCCAGCCGCATTTCTGGACCAGTGCCAGCGAGGGCCCCGGCCGCTGCCCTGCCATGACGGTGCTGCCCTCTGAGATCGATGTGCGCCGGGACTACACGGTGAGTGGAGCCGCACCAGCACAAAGCCTGGAGGCACGTGGAAAGAGCAGTGGCAGCCAGGCTTTAGGAAGTTCAAGCTCACAGCAAGGGCCAGGCACCACCTCCACGGCTGGGCCACCTCTTCAAGGCCCCGTCATGGACTCTTGGCGGACCTAGTCACAGCTAGGACCATGCACCCTGGGTGACAGAGCAGCACACAGGGCCGCTGCTGGTATTTCAGTTGCAGTTTCTGAATATGCTGAGTGGGGACACCTAGATGGGGAGTCAGGTCCCTCTGTCCCCTTCCTGGGTTTGCTAGGTCACCTATCCCTGCTATGGCAGAGAGGGGGGTGGTGGCTAGGGCCAGCAAAGCCATGCCTGCAGCATGGTGGGTGGTCCAGCAGCCTGAGTCCCTCCCAGCTCCAATCTTACTGACTCCTCTGAGGATAGGGCCCTCCTATGTCATCCTGGGGGTGGGAGTGGGGGTTGGGTGGTCCAGCCAGTCTACTCCACCAGATCACCTTATCAACCCTGACCTTATCCCTGGGCAGCCTGGGGTAGACATATTCATTCATCCCCTGATCCATTCACATAGTATTGAGCACATATTGGGTGCCGTGCATGTTCATACTCTGGAGACAGTCCTGGCCCAGGAGGAGCTGATATGCTCTTAGAAGGAGAGACTAAGCAGGTAAAATGTAGAGATGGTGCTGTATGCAGAATAGAGTGGGGTGAGGTGCAAGGGTAGGCAGGATAACAATACAGAACCAGCCTTGGGCTGGGAGAGGGGGTAGAGTGGGTATGAGGAAAAATAGCCTGATGGGAAACTACAGTCCAGACCCCCTGTGTAGGCAGAATATTCTGTCCCAGCAGCCAACTCCCAAATAACCACACAGAGACTTTTTAATTATAAATGCTTGGCCAGTAGCTTAGGCTTGTTACTAACTACGTCTTACAACTTAAATTAGCCCATATTTCTTATCTACACTCTACCACATGGTAGTACCTTTTTTCAGCACAGCATGTTCATCTTGCTTCTCCCTGCATCTCCTGGTGACTCCGCCCTTCTTCCCAGAGTTCTCTCAGTCTGTCTCTCCCACCGATAGCTCTTCCTGCCTAGCTAATGACCATTTAGCCCTTTATTAAACCAATAAGAGCAACACGTCTTCACAGTGTACAAAAAAGATTGCTCCACAACAGCCCTGAGGTGGGAGTGAAGTCCATGTGTCTGCGGGTGGGGAGTGGGGTCATAGCAACCATGTGCTGCAGAGCCCTTCTGGTTTTGAGACTGTAGGCCAGTCTGGCCTTGAACTTGTGATGATCCTCCTGCCTCAGATTCCCAAGTGCTGTGATTCCAGGCTATGTCTCAGCACCTGGTTTTACAGAACCTTTGTTACCTCTGAGATGAGTAGCCTCAAAAGGGAAAACTGAAGCCCAAGAGTTACTTCCCTTAGAGTGCCTCGGATTCCCTCATGGGAACCCCTTTTCTGCGGGATCAGACATGTTCTTGAGATGGGATCTGTAAGGGGTGTGGCCTGGGCCTCACCTGAGGGCATCTCTCCCCCAGGGGATGATCTTGCAGATCTCAGGCAGCCTGCCCAGCCTCAGCGGTATGGAGATGGCTTGTGACTATGGGAATGATGTTCGGACAGTGGCCCGGGTACCCGGCCCTGCCTATGACCATCAGATTGCCTACTGCAACCTCCTGCCCAGGGCCCAGTTTCCATCTTTTCCTGCTGGCCAGGGTGAGTGCCGGGCTGTGATGCCAGCCCAAGGATGGGACCCTGACATCCCAGCTTCGGCTATGGATGAAGACCTTTTGTATCCCTGATCTCTTTCCAGATCACGTGACCATTGAGATGTCTGTAAGGGTCAAAGGACGCAACATTGTCTCGGCCAATTTCACCATCTACGACTGCAGCCGAATTGGACAAGTCTACCCCCATACAGCGTGAGTGGGCAGTGGGAGGAGGCCCCAGCTTGGAGAACAGCTGCAGATTCTGGGACACACAACAGACAGGGCCCCGCATCCTTCCTTTGCCTAGAGCAGGCTCTGACCAGCCAGGCCCCTGCAAGCTGACACTAGACTGGTAGAGGCAGAGGGAATGGAAGACTCTACCTGTGCCTTCCTTGCATGCCTCTCACAGTGGGGAGCTCATTACCTTACAAGATGGTCCATCCGTCTCCTTCCCCCAAGACACTGGGATCAGACTTCTGGGGCCCAGCTGGGGGTGGGAGCAGGAATCTGACAGGTTCCCTTGTCTTCCAGCTGCACCAGCTGCCTGTCGACGCAGTGGCCTTGCTTCTGGTGTACCCAGCAGCACACTTGTGTCTCTAATCAGTCTCAGTGTGAGGGCTCGCCAGACCCCACGGTAAGCCTCGTCTCGGGTACACCCCCACCCCTCGGCTTTAGTACCTGCTTCTCTTGTTTGTAAGATTTCCATGGTGAGAGCTTCTCTTGGTCCCAGCACAGTCTTTGGCACTACTGGTGGTGAGGGGTCTCATCACAGCGTGTTTAACCGATCCCCTGTGGCTGGACAAGGGGTCTCATCACAGCATGTTTAACCGATCCCCTGTGACTGGACAAGGGGTCTCATCACAGCATATTTAACCAATCCCCTGTGACTGGACAAGGGGTCTCATCACAGCATATTTAACCGATCCCCTGTGGCTGGACAAGGGGTCTCATCACAGCATGTTTAACCGATCCCCTGTGGCTGGACAAGCTGGTTGCTTTTATTCACTCCCCTCTTTGAATCTCACTGGGTTCCTCCCGGAAGGCCAGTTCTTAGAAACAACACTTCAGGGTTACAGTGTGGCCTCCTGGAAAGCCTGAGCCAGGCTGTAGCCTACAGCTGCTGCTAAGGGTGGAACATTGTTATCACATGTTTTCAGCAGGCCTTTGTCCCTGTGGCTTTGAGAGGAGGCATCTTGTTCAAAGCCATCTACCTGGAAGGCAGAAGACTTGGGCCTTGAACCTAAATCCTTCTCCCCTTTCTTTGAAACCCAGAATTGGGTGCTAAGACCCTGCCTCAGTTCCTATGGTGTTTCACCTTTTCCTGGAAGGCCCCTCCCTCTTTCAGGGATGACACGTGAAATTCCCTAGACCTTGGCAGGTGAATAGCGGTGTTCTGAGCTCAGCCATGCTTCTCCTTGCATTAGGTCAGGGCTGTGCACCCTGAGGGGTTCATATGGCCCCTGGTGCTCTACCAGATCAAGTCACCAGACTGCTGGTCACGTGTCTCAGAGGCAGCCTAGCTTCAGGCACTGGGATTAGAGAATGCCATCAAGCCCTGTCTGCCACAACTGGGGGCCAGCCTTCAGCAGCATGCAGCAATCACATCTGGCTCACAGAGTGCCCACAGAACAGGGGCCCTCACTGACAGGCCCAGGAGTGACCTATGACCATACTGGAGGAAGCACTGGGTGTCGGGATATAGTCCAGGTCCAACATCCCCGTGGCTCTGGGGTTGGGGGCATCTGGGTTGTGGCACTTCCTCACCCACAACCCTAAGCTGCATACACAGCAGGAGCTGGTGTCGGTTGGAGACCAGAAGTGTCCATTGTATTTGCCTTCTACATGCCAACCTGAAGGTCCAGGGACCTTACAGTCCTTCAGCACTTACTGAGTGCTTGTTGTATACTCGAGTCTGTGCTAAGCACTGGGGAGAACCCAGTCAGATGTAGTTCTGTCTTTCCCATCTCAGGCCAAAAGCCTTAGCTCTCACTTGTGCTGTGTGATCCCAGGCAAGCTCCTGACCCTTTCTGTTCCTTTCTTCCTCTGTAAAGCGAGGCCCACCCCAGGGCTGGAATTACTTTAGGAGGGCAACAGCCCTATAGTTGGCACATAGATGATTTTAGAAGCTGGTGGCTACTGTGTATGGGTGACCAGGAGAGACTTCTCTTAAGAGGACTTTTGTGTGGGGTCTTGACATCTGCATAGGAGCTCACCAGCTGGGAGGAGTGTCAGACACTGGCAATCAACCTGCTTTCTCCAGGTCCGCAGCTCTCCCTCAGGGCAGGAGTGGGCTGGCCCCGGAGGGGCTGTCGTAGAGTATTACCGTAATCTGGCAGGAGAAGAGGCAGCTTCAGCAAGGCCTGTGCAAGGCTCTGAACCAGTGCTCGACTTGGCATTTAATTAAGTGCCAGTTAGCTGTGGAGGCGCCAGGCCTCCTGGGCAGACGGCGGGCAGAGGGTCTGCATGTCCTCCCGGGACCCCTGGCTCCTGGAAGGGAGGCACTGAAGGTTGTGCATGCAGTCATGTGTGTGTGGTCCCCGCGGCTCCCACAGGGAGGCTGCTAGGGCTGGCTCCAGGTGTTCCAGGCCGATGTTGCCTCTCCGAGGGCGGTGCTCCCAGGGCAGTGTGACGTCAAGCTTTGGAAGCAGAATGGGAAGTGGTAGCTGGATCAGAGCCTGGCGTGTTCCAAACCACAGGGTGGCACAGTGCTGGAGCCAGTGACTGGGTGGTTGGATGGGCATTGACAGCCATCGGGCTGTGGGCTGGGCCACGGCGAGTGACTTGGGTCAGGGGGTCCATCCCTGCTGGCTGGGTTGGGATGCCAGGACTTTTTCTCTTGAGCTTGGAGACACTGTAGGAGTTCTGGAACTCCTGCAGCTCCATTTTTCCAATGGCACATTTGGGATCCTGGCCACTTAGCTCTGTTCCCCGGCAGTTCCAGCCAGGCAAGGAGAGGCTCAGTGCCAACCTACGTGAACTAGAGTAGGTTCTGCGCACACCTCCCTGATGGTAGTTTCTGACCCCTCCCCCTCCGCTTCTGCCCACTCATCCCCGCTCTAGGTGCAGCCAGCCACAGCTTCTCAAGCTTGCAGGTCCGGTCAGCAAACGGGGAAAGCCATCTGATGGCCTGGGTGGAAACAGGAAAGGGAGGTCCATGTCCTCTTAAAGGAAAAACCCAGACTGGCTTCTGGTCCTTGGTCTTCATCAGCTAATGCGAGTGAACAGTCAGAAGGTTGTTCACCTGGAGCACCACCGGACCCAGGAGTGAACAGTGGCATCAGGGGCCTCCTAATCCTCTGGAGGATGCCTCGCTCAGACAGGCTGTTCATTCTTGGTGCCAGGTGCTCTCAGCAGCTGAGGCTGGTTGGGGACCCCTCCTGCCCAGTCCAGGGAACTGGACAATGTCCTTGCCGGTTCCACAGGAGTTGTAGTGTTGAGACTGTCCATTACAGGACCCAGATCTGCTGCCTGGACGGTTCTTCTAGGCCAGGGTGGGCTTAAGGATCCAGGTCAGTCTCCCCATCATGAGCCTGTGGAGGGCTGGTCCAGGCCAGGCCAGACTCAGAGAGGCAGATGGTAGGGCTAAGAGGCCACAGGTAGACGTGGGAGAGCGCTGACAGGGGTGTGGAGTTTTAGAAGGAGGTCAGGACTCAGCCCAGCCACACACCTACCTCAGAAAGTGGCTCTTCACATTTTGGTGGTCTAGATTACAGGCAGTCAAAGGGAACAGATGACTCTTAGGTGGCCCCATGTGTTCACTGAAAGGCTTCCAGAGTCCCGCCTGGGGCGAGCTGCCTTCCTCCACTGTGACGCAATTTCTTTGTCTTTAAAACGGGTATAGGGTTCTCAGGCTAGAAGGGTCCTCGTACATGTGAGGTCACTCAAGCATACTGCCCTGCTACCATTGTTCTTGCTTTTTTGCTAGTACCTTGGCAGCCTCTCAGGGTCTGGCTGGGCTGGGGTTCTTCCCAAGGGGAATATCCCCTGTGCGATTAGGAACTAATAGTAATGTGAAGTATCCCGTGGCTGCCCACCCGTATGCCATCTCCTCACCGAGGAGGCTGAAGAAGAAAAGGCAACTTTGAGGCCAGCTTGGGTCACGTGGCAAGCACATGGCGGGGGAAGCTGGAGTTGCTGATGGGAATGGTGGCACCCGCCTGTGACCCTAGTCCTTGAAGCCAGCCTGTCTGAACAACATAGTGTGTCAAAAGAGACAGGGTCGGGGGAGAGGAGGAGGAGGGAGAAAGAACAGAGGAAAAACTGCTCCGGGAGAAGAGGGCCTTGTCCCAGAGGGTGATGTCAGGTGCACACAGTCTCTCCCAGCCCAGTCCTAACCCTGTGACCAGGAGGTCCCTGGCTAGAGGGTCATGGTGGCCCCAGGATGCATGACTGCTCCTGGGCCCTGTAACTTCTGGCCCCAGTAGGTCAGATGTTGAGGTGTGAGTACATAGGACCTTGAAGCTCCAGTACAGATATGGTCCCCAACATCCTGTTCGGAGGGATGTAGAGAGGGTGTATCCACAGCCCTTGCCTTCTCTGCCCACCCCCCTCTGCCCTAGTTTCTTCTGTACAGTGGGGTATGGTCCCTGAAAACCACAGGGGCAATTTCTGGCTCAAGTCTGGCCCAGTGTTATGCCCTGGGAAGTTGAGTCCCAAAGACTCCAGCCACCAAGAGTTCACCACCCCGCAACACCCAGGCACTCTGGGTCTGAGGAGCACATCAAGGAGGCAGACTCCGTTTTCTCATCTAGAAAGTGGGGCTGCGGGCTGCTGCTGCTGTGAAGGCTGCTGGCACCTTGGGGAGGCAGAACTGTGTGTTGGGGGTGGGGACTCTGGAACATCCAATTTGACCCCCTCCTGTGTTTGGTCTGCAGAACCCTCAGGACTGCCCCCAGATCTTGCCCTCGCCCATGGCGCCCGTGCCCACGGGTGGCTCCCAGGACATCCTGGTGCCTCTGACTAGTGCCACCTTCGTCCACGTAAGTAGAGGCTGAGCAAGGTCTGTCCCGGAGCCCAGAACGGTGACCCTGCTTTTCTCTCTGAGCTCCACTCCATCGGTATAAGACTTGGAGCGGGAAGACCAGGCTGATGGGGGACAGCAGGCAGCCAGCAGCTGCCAAGGGAACCCTGGCCCACACCCCAGTACTCCTGCCCTGGAGGCTCCCTGGCATAGTGGCCCAGCCCTCTGCCTGGCACCACGCAGTCCACGGGTAGATGAGGTCCATGTGGGCTCCGCCTGCCCTGCCCAGACTGAGCAAGACCCTGGGTGCTCTAAGCTCTGTGGAACATACTGGCCCAGTTCAAGGCTCCCATGTCTTTCCCAGAAGAGACCATGCCCCGAATTCCCATGGTCTAGAGGGGATGCTGAGGGAGGAAGGGGTGTTTGGGAAGGGGATGTGCCCATCCCTGCCCCCCCCGGGAGGAATGTGGCAGGGGGGGGGTTGATGAGTTTTGGAAGGATGCCAGCCTCCCTAATTCCTGGGACATGCCATCTGTCTCTGCCACGCTGGAGTTGAGGCCCGTGACGGTTGTCACACATGGGGGCCACGTGCCAGGCATCTGGGATGTGTCAGGGAGCCTCTTATAGGGTAAGAGCTCTTGAGGGCCAGGGTGGAGCTGCCCTCCTCCCAAAGGCCTACCCTGCCAGGGCCTGGTGGGTCACAGGAGCAGGGTGGGGAAACTCTAGCCCCAACTTGGCCCTGGCTGATTCTCTCCAGCTGTGTGGCTCTTGGCTCATTCTCGGCTTTTACCAGCCATGGGAATCCCCACCCCCTGCCCCTTGCCCACCAGCCTCACTCTGACTATGCTTCTAGATCGCCTTGGGGGCGTGGGGCTGGGCAGCCTTGTGACAGGCTGCTCGGCCATGTCCTCGGTAGGGGACCCACCTCCAACTCCACGCGCTGGGAACAGAACCAGCATTTGGCCCTGTCAGCATCCTCTTCCCCTTGTTAGCTTCTGGCCAGGACCCCAGGAAGAAGAGGTTGTCCTGCTTTTTTCTCAGGGTGTCACATCTGCCAACGGCAGGGACGTAAACAGGAAGTACTGGCACATGGCTGCTGGGGGCTTGGTCTGTTGTCACTCAGCAAATATTTATTGATATTACTCTTGAGGGAGCAAGATGAGACGGAGGAACTGGGCCTAACTTAATGTGTTAACATTTATTGAGCACTTCCTGCATACCACCCATAACAAAGCACACATTAGACACCTGTCTATGTAAGCCATAAAACATAGGGTCTGTACTTTGTCCAGCAGACCTATTCACGTAATACAGTTAAGAAAACCAAGGCTCGGCCGGGCGGTGGTGGCGCACGCTTTTAATCCCAGTACTCGGGAGGCAGAGGCAGGCGGATCTCTGTGAGTTTGAGGCCAGCCTGGTCTACAAAGTGAGTTCCAGGAAAGGCACAAAGCTACACAGAGAAACCCTGTCTGGAAACCCCCCCCCCAAAAAAAAGAAAACCAAGGCTCAGAGAAGCAGCCCAACCTGCCTGAGGCCACATAATGAACAAGTAAAGGCGCGATCTTATAGCTAGGCCTATGGGAAGGTGAACCCGAGCTTTCCACCAACTTCTGCTCGTCTTAAAGGTGTATAAAGGGCCCTCTGGTGAGCTTGGACCTTCCCAGTTGATGAGGAGACATGTGGAAACAGGACACTGGCAGGGCAGGCTTTGGGAACAGAACAGGTTCCTCGGTGTGCACCTCCTTACGGTTGAGGGCAGGATTCAGTATGGGGTGTCCTGATCCAAGGGGGCCTCGGGGAAACAGGCTCTGTAGCTGGAATTTGGACACTTGTGATTCTCATTGATGGTAAAAAGGATACCAGCCCATGCAGAAGCCCTGGCACATGCCACATGGAGGTTGACAGGGTGTCTGTGGTTTAGCTTTACAGGGCAGAGACCAGGGACTCAGTCCAAGGGGCAAGTCAGGTCTCCTGGAGCTGGGGTGTCAGGAACTGGTTTGGGCCACTGGGGGTGACAGGGAGGCTGTCAGAGTCATAGGTCAGAGTCCTCAGTGTCTGCAGTTCCTGACATGATGGCCAGTAAGGAGATTCTGGGGCAAAAGTACCCCCTAGTCCACCTGTCAGGGTGGCAGCTGCCATGTTCTGATAGAGGTATGAGGGATGGGTGCTGGTAAAGCCTCTGCGCTGTGTCTGCAGGGTACCTCCCTGGAGTGCAGCTTTGGGCTGGAAGAGAGCTTCGAGGCTGTGTGGGTGAATGACTCGCTGGTACGCTGCAACCAAGTGGTGGTAAGTGGCATGACCCCAGGAGGGCACAGAGGAGACCCACTCAGCCTCCTTCCCTCCTCACCCTACGTGCTTCTGCTTTCTGGTCCCCCCTTCCCCTGCCCTCATCCATCTTGGTGACACCCTTGCCCCCACGGGAGACCCAGACCCCACCCTCGCTTTTCACACCTCCTCATTTTGCAGCTGCACGCCACCCAGAAGAGCCAGGTGTTTCCACTCAGCCTGAAGCTGAAGGGGCCGCCAGACAGATTCCTAGACAGCCCTAACCCCATGACAGGTGAGTGTCCAACCTATCCCACATCGCCACTGGGAGGGGCCCAGCCTTGGGGACTCCCCCAGCAGCCACAAATGTCATACCCCATAAGTGCCCAAACACTCACTGAGACGCTTGGGCCAGCCCCTCTGCTGTGGCCAGCCTTATACCAATAGTCGTGTACCTCCAGGACCTTACTTCCCCCTCTGAACCTCTGAGCTCTGTTGTCCCTATGTCAAGGGAGGCCACAGCCTTACTGCAAGACTGACCAGGACTCAGTGAACCAGTCCCTCTCAGTCTTGTCTGTAAAATGGGGCATCAGTAGTTCCTCTGCACAGGGTCCCCAGGAGGAGGCGTGTTGATGAGGCTGGGGGCTGGACCCAGGGCTGCATAGTTAGGAGCCGGCCAAGAACTTTAAGGGTGCTGACCCCAGAGTTGCCTCGCTTCAGGCTGACCGTGCTGTCCTGTGTCCACAGTTGAGGTCTACAACTGTGCTATGGGCAGCCCTGACTGTTCCCAGTGCCTGGGCCGTGAGGACCTGGGTCACCTCTGTGTCTGGAATGATGGCTGTCGCCCAAGAGGGCCCCTGCAGCCACTCCCTGGCACCTGCCCAGCCCCCGAGATCCGATCGGTAAGCGCATGCCATGCCGGGCATTACTGACACACAGGCACACATTGCTATGAGATTGGCTCATAGGTCACTTCCTGTGGCTACTGTCTTAATGGGGACGGGCACTGAGAGGTGGGAGGTGGGGGCTTTGACCCATTGATTTTCAAAGCACCCCAGGAAATCTCCATCCTGGTGACAGCTGAGGCTTATAGGAACTCACCAGCCTGATTTAGTTAAGAAAAAAACCTCAGGGAAGGATTCTGATTGACTTAGCCTGGGCCAAGTGCGCACCCCTAGGCCAATAAGCTTCTGGATTAGATGCTGAATTCTGTAGCCAGGCATGGCCACCAAGGGCCGCATGGCATCTTCAGGCTCCCGTGAGACCCATGCAGCCCAGCCACCAGTTGCCCCAGCCCTCTGAACCCTCCATGTCCTCTGCTAAGTAGAGGGTCTGTGTGGCTCCCACCTCTTGTGGGCCCATGTGACAATCAGAGGGACACCCAGACCTCAGACCCTCACTCGCCCTGGTTCCCTGGCAGATTGAGCCTCTGAGTGGCCCCTTGGACGGCGGGACCTTGTTGACCATCCGCGGCAGGAACCTGGGCCGCCGGCTCAGTGATGTGGCACACGGTGTGTGGATTGGCAGTGTAGCCTGTGAACCCCTGGCTGACAGATACACAGTTTCAGAGGAGTGAGTGTCAGGCGCTGCCAACCTAATCCTCACCCCGCCCCCCATGATGGCACATGGCTGGGCCTCCCGCTGTCTCTGCCTGGGCCATTCCTCTATCCTGCCGGCACTCTGCTGCCTCTTCCGGGAAGCCCTCAGGGCTCTCCCTGCCACATCAGCCTTGCTTTGATGAGAACCACTTGATACTAGTAAAGTTTGGGGGGCTCTGATGGGGTATAAAGATCAGGGTGCAACAGCTGGGCCCCAGGGCCTCTGGGGAATTCTGCAAGCAGGAAATTAGCAGGGTTTCCTGTTGAAAGGCACTGAGCCAGGCTTGCAGATAATGGCATCAGGTGGCTAACCTAGGCTAGCTGGGCAAACTGCCCGGTGATCAGAGATCATCTGATCTTACCCCTTGTCTCAGAGCCACAGTCTGGGGAAACCGTGGAGTGTCGTGTCCCCCTTGGCTGTCCCTGCAGTGACCATCTGCCCGTGGAGAACATTGTTGGTTGGGCATTCTGGTGTATGAGTGGGAGGCAGGAGCCATGGGCAGACACAGGTACTGGCTCACCCTCTGTCCACATGCCTGCCTGTCCTCAGGATTGTGTGTGCCACAGGGCCCGCACCAGGGGCCTTCTCAGACGTGGTGACCGTGAACGCCTCCAAGGAGGGCAGGTCACGGGAGCACTTCTCCTATGTGGTAAGTACACCACCACCACCCGCCATCCATCTCGCTCCCCATAAGCCTGCAGCCAGAGCCTAACCCCCTTCCTTCTCCCCAGCTGCCCATGGTCCACTCCCTGGAGCCTGCCCTGGGTCCAAAGGCAGGGGGCACCAGGATCACCATTCACGGCAGTGACCTCCACGTGGGCTCGATGCTCCAGGTCCTGGTGAATGACACGGACCCCTGCACGGACCTTATGTAAGCCATGCCCACAGCCTGCAGCTGGGAGGTGGGTGACCCCCTCCATAGGTCTCATCCGGATATGCCTTGTTCGGTCCCTTCTTGGCTTGGGGTGGATGTGGGAAGGAAGGAGGAGGGAGATGTCTGAGTTGGGCACAACCCAAGCCAGCGTGGGACAGTGGGAAGAAGAAACTGGGCGGAAGTGGCAGAGGACAAGGCCAGAGCACCTGCAGTGGGTGAGCAGCTGGAAAGGGCCACACTCATGGCGTCCGCTCGTCACTCCCCATAGGCGCACGGCCACCAGCATCACCTGCACTGTGCCAAGGGGTACCCTGCCCACTCTGGTGCCTGTGTGTGTGCGCTTTGAGAGCCGGGGCTGCGTGCATGGGAACCTCACCTTCTGGTACATGCAGAACCCCGTCATCACCGCCATCCGTCCGGGCCGCAGCCCTGTCAGGTGAGATCCAGATCCACCCATGCCCACCCCGTCTCACTGTCCAGGCTGCGGGGAGCCTGACAAATCTTGCTGTCCCCTCAGCGGTGGCAGGACCATCACTGTGGCCGGCGAACGTTTCCACATGGTGCAGAACGTATCGATGGCGGTACACCACATTGGCCGGGAGCCCACGGTGAGGGGACAGGGTAGATGGGGGTGAGGGGATGGGGGGGTGAGGTGGTCCTGTGCAGCCAGGGTCCTGAAGTTACTGCTCATGTCTGCTCCACTTGGTCTCTCTATCTCCCCCCCTCTCTTTACCCTCATCCTCCAAATTTCCATTCTCCTGGGTTCATCCTACCCAGTTCTGCAAGGTTCTCAACTCCACGCTCATCACCTGCCCATCTCCTGGAGCCCTGAGCAATGCTTCGGCACCTGTAGACTTCTTCATCAATGGCCGGGCATATACAGACGAAGCAGCTGAGGAGCTGCTGGACCCTGCGGAGGCCCAGCGCGGCAGCCGGTTCCGTCTGGACTACCTCCCCAACCCACAGTTCTCCACGGCCAAGAGGGAGAAGTGGATCAAGCATCATCCAGGGGAGCCGCTCACCTTAGTCATCCATGTGAGCACCTGGCTGGGAGGACAGGTGATGGGGCCAGGGGGCAGCTGACCTGGGAACCCCACCCCCATCCCAGCATCCAATCTGCACCCACAGAAGGAGCAAGACAGCCTAGGGCTGGAGAGCCATGAGTACCACATCAAGATTGGCCAGGTGTCCTGCGACATCCAGATCGTCTCAGACAGAGTCATCCACTGCTCAGTCAATGAGTCTCTGGGCACAGCTGAGGGACAGTTGCCCATCACAGTGAGTGGGCGGGGCTCTGGAGGTGGGCAGGCCCGGCTTCTGGATACAGAAGTCGCTGAGTGTTTTCGTACTCAATAACTTAGGCCAGCAAAGCAGAGCTTTATACCCTGACTTGACAGATGGGGAAACTGAGACCCAAATCATTAATTAGCACCAGAAGCTATTCAAAAGTGGCTCCTGCCTGTTTGGGTGTCCCGCCCAGAGCGTGGCGGGCCAGTCATTATGTAGTACTATGGAGAAGAGCAAAGACAGCCCGGGGGAGGGGGAGGGGGGGCTTCCTGTACTGCATCTGCATACCTCCTGCTGGGTCACCCCTCACCTGTTCCCAGGACAGAAGCCAGACCCCATGGGCTTCTCTGTCACACACCCCCGCCCCGCCGCCCCCCCGCCCTGCCCCCCCCGGCCCCCACCCACTAGGCGATCATCACCACAGCTCTGTACCGAGTTGGCCCCTCTGCAAAACCCTGAATCATAGTTTGTCAGGCACAGTTTGGTCAGGAGGTCACTGTGGCTATCTGTGAGGCTTAGTTAGAGCGGCCAGGTCACTTGCCTGTGGGCACACAGCTAGTGAGAAGAGCTGAGGCTTAGCTCTAGCAAAGCCTGATGTACCACCCCCACCCCACTGTGCACAGATCCAGGTGGGGAACTTCAACCAGACCATTGCCACCCTGCAGCTGGGGGGCAGCGAGACGGCCATCGTGGTGTCCATTGTCATCTGCAGTGTCCTGTTGCTGCTGTCTGTGGTTGGTAAGTAGCCGGCACTTGAGAGAGTCAGGAGGGCATATGTGAATCTCTCTGAGAGTGGCGGTGGGTAAGGTGTGGGCACAATTAGGCACCCTGAGGTGGGGACAGGTCGAAGGTGGCAGATATCGGTCAGATCTCCTGTGCTCGGGCCATTGGCTTTGGATGCAAGGCAGAGGGATGTGAGGGCTGCTGGAGAGAGGCTGTTCAGGAGAAATGATCCCGTGTGTTTAAGCAGCGTGGCAGAGCAAAGCCCCCCTGCACTGCTGGAGGAAGAAGGTACGCTTTCCTTGGGAAAGGGCCTCAGTTCCCAAAAGTTGTTAGGCAGAGATGGCCCAGTAAATCCACACTGGGATACCTACCCAAGAGAAAGGAAACCATGTCCACATAAAATCTTGTGTGCGGATGTTTGTAGCAATATTACTTATAATAATCAAGAGGTCACAACCACCCAATGTCCATCAAATGATAAATGGGTAATTAAAATGTGGTGTATCCATACAATGGAGTGTTCAGCCATAAAAAGAAATGAAGTCCCAATACATTCCACAACATAGATGGGTCTTGAAAACATGGAAAATTAAAAAGATAGACACAAAAGACTATATATTGCCCAACTGTTTTTTTATTGGAAGTATCTAGAATAGGCAAATTCATAGAGACAGAAAGATTAGTGGTTGTCTGGGAGAGGGAGGAAATGGGGAGCAACTCCTTAAAGGGTGAGGGTCTCCCTTGAACACTAAGAATGTTCTAAAACTGCCGGGCGGTGGTGGCTCACGCCTTTAATCCCAGCACTCGGGAGGCAGAGGCAGGTGGATCTCTGTGAGTTCGAGGCCAGCCTGGACTACCAAGTGAGTTCCAGGAAAGGCGCAAAGCTACACAGAGAAACCCTGTCTTGAAAAACCAAAAAAAAAAAAAAATGTTCTAAAACTGATAACACTGATGGCCCATGGTCTATAAACTCAGACCCCTGGCCTGGGTTATAGAGTCCTTGTGTGCATTTGGAGGCCAGAGGCGTGGCCGCTCAGTGGCTGTCATCTCTGTTTTGAGGCAGGATCTCTCACTGGGACCTGGAGCTCGATGGCTTCGCTAGGCTTGCAGGCCTGCGAGCCCCAGGCATCTGCCTCTCCCTCCCTTCCCAGCACTCGGACTGCAGGCTCATGCCACCATGCCCTGCTTTCTATAGAAGTCCTGGGGATCAAACCCGGGTCCTCACATGTGCACAAATGCTTTCCCAAGTAAGCCATCACCCCAGCTCCCATGTTTTGTTTTTTAAATTCCTGTGTCCAGTTTTCAAAAGCTATGAGGGAAAACAGGAAGATGAACACCCTGGATGTTTTGTTCCTAAAACTACTATCCACAATATTTCTCTATATACCAGTGGATGGATACTCCATCCCTCCCAGGGAAAGCAGGTACTGTATACTGCTTTGAAAAGTTGAACTCACAAGGCACACCAGGGCAGAAGAAACAAATCGCCCATACTTTTTTTTTTTTTTTTTTTTTTTAGTTCTTTTAATGATGTCAATGTTTCCATCTTGTAACGCCCATACTTCTTTGACCCAGAGAAAGCCCCTGGTGACTGCTGTTTGACACATTTCTTTTTCTAAGAAAAGCCATCAAGGGTTGCCCTGCTGGCTGGTCCCCAAACCCTCCGTTGTCAAGGAGGGACAAAGGGCAGAAGGGCTGAGGACAACTGTTTGCCTCCTGCCTAGAAGCACCGAGGCCCGTGGGTCGAGCCTGTCCTTCCAGGCCCACAGCCTCAACAGCAGCTGCCCGCTCACACCTTTTCACGGCCTCTGCTGTCCACAGCCCTGTTTGTCTTCTGCACCAAGAGCCGCCGTGCCGAGCGCTACTGGCAGAAGACCCTGCTGCAGATGGAAGAGATGGAGTCTCAGATCCGAGAGGAGATCCGCAAAGGTGGGTACCAGGGTCGGGTGGCGCGGCCCGTGGCTGGGCAGGACCGCTCACGGCTGACCGCTCAGGGCTGATCGCTCACGGCTGCCGCTCCGTCCCACAGGCTTTGCAGAGCTGCAGACAGACATGACGGATCTCACCAAGGAGCTGAACCGCAGCCAGGGCATCCCCTTCTTGGAGTACAAGCACTTTGTGACTCGAACCTTCTTCCCCAAGGTACACAGCCTCCAGCATGCATTGGTCACCACGGGGGCGGGGGGGGGGGGGAGTTGGAATCAATGCACCTCTGTGGAGCCCGCACTCCTGTCCACAGCCACCCTGGTTCCCTCTCTCTCCCCCGTTCCCTGCTTACTTGTTGTTTAGCTTTCTATATGGAAGACTGCTGTCATGTCCCCGTGTTGACCTACCTCCCCCCTCACTAAGGGAGCTGAGCAGGGGGCTAAGGACTCTCTCGGGTCCCTGCCAGACTTCTCGGTCTCCACATTCCCATTTCCTCTTGGTCCAGGGTCCATGGGCTTACTGTCCCCTCTGCAATAGCCCAAGGAAAAACCTGGCTCCACCACTTCAGGAACTCCCCTCCAGCTTTTTCCAACCTCAGAACCTAGCAGCCTGCCTGCCTCAGTCTCCCCTCTTGCAGCTGAGCTCAGTGGCTCTTGTTTGACCCTGAGGCTCAGGTCCCTTGCTGTGCTACACCATGATCTATGCCCCTCTAGGGAGCCCTGGGTCCCAGGCCACCGTGCGGCCCCGCCACTCTCCATGGCGTGTGGCGACCCCGGTGCCTGTCAGTCTGCAGAGCTAAAGCACTGGCTTCTCTCCGCAGTGTTCTTCCCTCTATGAAGAGAGGTACGTGTTACCCTCACAGACCCTCAACTCCCAAGGCAGCTCCCCACCCCAGGAAACCCACCCGCTGCTGGGAGAGTGGAACGTGAGTACCTGGCTCCAGGGGCTTCCACCCACTCTGTGATCCAGATCATTAGAAGGTAGCGGGTCCTCCCCTCTGGGAGACATTCAAGCAGCCGTTCAGGGTGCTGGCCAGGCAGAGCGCACAGCCATGTGATCTCATGCCACCGCTGCGTACACATAGGAAGGGGCACACAGAGTGCATGTTGGGCTGCCCCTCTGAGCGCCTCTTTGTCACTCTGCCTGTCTCCAGGAGAAGTTAGGAAGCATGCCCCAGTGGCAGGTAGTGAACACCCTATCCCAGGGGGCATCTAAGCAACCAGCATGGGTCCGGGGGGCCTCCTTGGATACATAACACCAGTGTTTCCCTCTGCGTCCACAGATCCCGGAACACTGCCGGCCCAGCATGGAGGAGGGGATCAGCTTGTTCTCCTCGTTGCTCAACAACAAGCACTTCCTTATCATCTTTGTCCACGCCCTGGAGCAGCAGAAGGACTTCGCTGTGCGGGACAGGTCAGGCTGCGTGAGATGTAGGGACACAGGGGTCCCCGGGCAGCTGTCACCCACCACATATCAAACCACAGTCTCTGGGACTCCCGGACGTTCCTCATGGCCCCTCACAGGCTCCCGGTGTAGGCAGACTCTTCTGGCTATCTGTAGGAGCTGCCATGGAGGGCCACCCTGGTCCAGCAGGGAGGTGGCCTGACCTTACTGATCCTCCATGCCTGCAGGTGCAGCCTGGCGTCACTGCTGACCATCGCGCTGCATGGTAAGCTGGAGTACTACACAAGCATCATGAAGGAGTTGCTGGTGGATCTCATCGACGCCTCGGCCGCCAAGAACCCGAAGCTCATGTTGCGGCGCACCGAGTCGGTGGTAGAGAAGATGCTTACCAACTGGATGTCCATCTGCATGTATGGCTGCCTGAGGGTGAGGCCCCTCTCTGCCCAGAAGCCCCGCCCCTACAGGCAGAGCTAACTTCATTAAGGTCTGCCCTTTAGGGCGGGGGTGGTGCCGTTCCATGGGACCCCTTTGGACAGGTGGGATACGGAAGCTTGGCGAAGATCTGGCTAGCCTGCTCCAGGGGCACACAGCACTCTCAGGCGGGCCAGAGGCTGGTGGGTCTTGTCCTGTAGCCTTGGTCCTCAAACCCCCTCCCCTAGTGGGGAGCAGCATTTGGAGGAGCTTCAGGTCCCTGCATTCCTGAGCCTTCCTCCCCTTAGGGGAGGGGGCACAGAAGCAAAACTTCAAGTATTGAACAGCCCCTGCCATAGAGCAGAGCCTGGCCCAGTCTGGCTGATGCCTGATTGGAAAAGCCAAGAGGGTTTCCTGGAGCAGGTGACTCACCCTGAGCCCTGAGGGCTCAGTGGGAAGGAGCTAAGGGGCCCAGGCCAAGGGGGCAGCCCAGATATAGGGTACAGCATGAGCCAAGATCAGGGGAGGGCACATCACAGAGCTTTAGGCAGCCAGGGCCTCTCTCTGGAGTCAGACTAGTGAGGACATCGCAAAGCACCACCCGTGGGCCAGCCCAGGATCCAGCTACCCCAAGGTGGCAGAGGTCCAGGGACCAACTAGGCATCCTTCAAGAAAGGCAAAGGCCTGGACAGGACCCAGAACCAGAACCTTAACTGTTCTGGGCTGTGACTGGACGCTGGTACAACCTGGCTGTGTGGTTCTGGGCAAGTCATTACCCTCTCTGGACTTCAGTTTCGTTTTGTCAAATGATACCCCAGCCTAGGAGCCCTGTGGCTCGTCCTGGGACAATCAGAGTAGAAAAGAAATAGGAGAGAAGCCACGTTCTGAGCCATCAGGGACCACAGGGGCCACAGTAGACTCTGGACCCAAGTTTTGTAGCCACTGTGGGTGACCTTAGCCTGGCTTTCCCCTGCCAGATAATGGGGTGCTGGTGACTCCCAGGCCAGACCACTGTAGCAGGAAGCAGGGCTGGCAGCTGCCTTGACGCTGCTGCCAAAGCAGCCTGATGTTATTACAAACTTAATTTTCCCTCCAAACCTATTCACCATGGGCCGTTCAGTATCCGCCCTCCACGGAACAGCTGGGCCCTAGCCCTGGAGTGGTGGGGAAGGTCAGCTTGAGGCTGCGGGCGGTGGTCGGAGTGGGATGTGAAGTCTGGTTGGGCGGACGTTCCCTAAAGACATCCATCTTGGGTCTCCTCGAGGCTTCTTCTGGGTCCTGGTTCCACACAGCCGTAGCTGACAGGCTCCAGCTTTGTAGAAAGGCATAGGAGTCCTCAGGCACAGGAGTCCAGAGTTCAAGTTTTACGTCTCCCTTTTACTTCTCTCCCTCAGAGGTGGCAGGGTGCTTGCCCTCTCTGAGCCTCCGCGAGGATGGCTGCTGGCCCCTGGCTGTGTGGCTGGGATGCCGTGGAGACACCCTGGAGAGGGGGTGGGTGTCGGCGTCTACAGGAGGTGGTGACTCCTGCCCCTCTCGGTGCTCACAGGAGACTGTAGGTGAGCCGTTCTTCCTGCTGTTGTGTGCCATCAAGCAGCAGATCAACAAAGGCTCCATCGACGCCATCACGGGGAAAGCCCGCTACACGCTCAATGAGGAGTGGTTGCTGAGGGAGAACATTGAGGCCAAGCCCCGGGTGAGCCAGGGCCGGGGCACTGGTCCCCTCGTGGGTGAGCGTCCTTAGCTGGGCTGTCCTGGCCTCCAGTCTGGACCAGGCCTCCCCAGCTGGGGCCGCCAGGCCTGATGATGACGATGGCCCTTTGCTGACACCCCCCCCTCTCTCTTGTGCAGAACCTGAACGTGTCCTTCCAGGGCTGTGGTATGGATTCACTGAGCGTGCGGGCCATGGACACAGACACGCTGACGCAGGTGAAGGAGAAGATCCTGGAAGCCTTCTGCAAGAATGTACCCTACTCACAGTGGCCGCGGGCGGAGGACGTGGACCTCGGTGGGCAAGGGCAGGCACCATGCCTGGCTGCTGGCTGCTGCAGCCTCTTTCCCTGTGTTAGTCGAGGCCCTGGAGTTCCCCATGAGGGAGATTCCCTTGTTCTGCAGCTGTGGGCAACAGCAAAAAGCAATCAAGAAACGCTTGTCCAAGAGGGCTTGGGGGCTGGGTTTTGAGGGATGTGTAAGAGTCACAGTCAGACCACTTACCAGAAACTCTTCCTGAAGTTCACCCTGCATTAGGCCCTGCCCTGTACTCTGGACAGTTAGGGTGAACAGCTGGGCTCCCAAAGGGGTGTGGCCCTGCTTTTTAATCCAGAAGGAGAAAATGAGGTTGCTTCTGCTGTGGCCCAGGCTAATGGCTGCCCCTGGAGCCACCCACTTCCCTAGCCCTGATGCCCCTTTTCTCCTCCAGAATGGTTTGCCTCAAGCACCCAGAGCTACGTCCTCCGGGACCTGGATGACACGTCAGTGGTGGAGGACGGCCGTAAGAAACTGAACACGCTGGCCCACTATAAGGTGCCCAACCTGACCCAGCCACCCCACCCCCACCCCCTCTCCTCTCTATCCTCTGGCTTCTGACCTCCTCTCTCCTCTTGTCAGATTCCTGAGGGTGCCTCCCTAGCCATGAGCCTCACAGACAAGAAGGACAACACGCTGGGCCGAGGTAAGGATGGAGCTGGGGAAGGGATCCAGGCGGGGGTGTGAGGGAGCTGCCTTCCTGGGCTCCTCTGAGCTGTGCTGGGGGGAACTGAGGACTGGGGGCCCTCCACCTCGGTGCTGCTGTATCCAGGCTGATTGCTTCCAACAGCTAGAGCAAGGCCCCAGGAGGATACATGCACTTCTAGGAGGCCCTGACCATGGCCAGGCCTGATCCTCCAACTCCAGACCACGCCCTCACATGCCCCAGGGCCCAGATCCTTGGGGGTCCCAGGATCCCTGTGAGGTGGAAAGCCAGATCTTGGCTCTCTCTATCTCTCTACAGCTTGTTCTCTGGGCATCTCTCTCTCTTGCTCCCTCCCTGACTCGGGTTACCCTCCCCACCCCCCTCATTTGTTTATTGTGTGTTTCCCTTTTGCAGTAAAAGACTTGGACACAGAAAAGTATTTCCATTTGGTGAGTGCCCGGCCTCAGGCCCTGGGGAGCCGGCTTTTCTGGGCGTGGCTTTGGCTTTCTGCCTCCCCAGGCCTCCAGGAAAGTGCTCCTAGGCCCTGGGAAAAGCCAGAGTGGGTGAGGGACCCGAGGTGGGCCCAGGGGCTGGGAGGACTGGGGAGGGTGCCAACCCTGCCCACCTTGCAGGTGCTGCCCACAGATGAGCTGGTAGAGCCTAAGAAGCCCTACCGACAGAGCCATCGCAAGAAGGTGTTGCCAGAGATCTACCTGACCCGCCTGCTGTCTACCAAGGTGGGCCCCACCTCCGTCTCCACCCCTGCAGGGACTTGAAGGGGGTCCTGTGCTCTAAGGAGAAGTCTGTGTATTCTTGCCACCACCCAGTGGGCAGCAGAGGACCCAGGGGCACTTCGTGTCCTCAGGTCCCAAGACTCAGGACAACACCCAGAGCCCCCATTCTGGTCCCCCTCCCCCACTATGTCCCGGGGTCTTGATGGGCATTCCCACCCTGCCAAGAAAGCATCATTGACAAAACACATTTAAGAATCTTGAGGCTCAGGGGGCTGGGGAGATGGCTCAGCAGTTCAGAGCACTGGCTGCTGCTCTTCCAGAGGACCCGAGTTCAATTCCCAGCATCCACATGGCAGCTCACAACCGTCTGTGACTCCAGTTCCAGGTGTTCTGACACCCTCACACAGATATACATGCAGGCAAAACACCAATGCACATAAAATAAAAATTAAAAAAAAAGAATCTTGAGGTGCAAAGATGCTCTGAGGCTGGACTGATGTCCCACATCTTCCCTGCAGGGCACACTGCAGAAGTTCCTGGATGACCTGTTCAAGGCTATCCTGAGCATCCGAGAGGACAAGCCCCCGCTGGCCGTCAAGTATTTCTTTGACTTCCTAGAGGAGCAGGCAGAGAAGAGAGGCATCTCTGACCCTGACACCCTGCACATCTGGAAGACCAACAGGTGGTGGCCGTGGGGTGGGGCACAAATGATGTGATGGCATCAGGGTAGGCAAGGCAGAGCCTGGCCTGGGTGCTGCCTGCCTGGAGTCAGATCCTGTCTGCCATCCCCCCTACCCCCTGCTGTGTGGTCTCCAGTGAGAGACTTAGTTAGCTCTCTGTGCTGCAGTCTCCCTCTGTAAAACCAGAAGGCCTCATCTGAGCTTGCCCTCACCTCCCTCTCTCCATGCCCCATCACGTAGAGGGACGCCAAAGCCCTTAGCCATCCAGGCCCGAGGTCGCACAGACTGGGGAATGGCAGGACACGCTGCAGCTCTGTCTCACACGCCCAGTTCGGAGCTTCCTTTGAGGCCCATCTTAGCTTTTGGGGGTCACATACCCCACCAAGAAGTTCCCAGAACTCAGCCTGACCCTCCCGAAAAAACGCCCGTGTAAATTCAGTTGCAGTTTTCTCCCTGCTCGGGGGAGAGGAGAAGCCCAGGCTCTGCAGGGCTGAGAAGGGGATTGTCCCCAACCCCCTCTGGCCTCCTGAGGACAGTCAGCCCTGCCTTCTGCGTGCAAGGCCGAGTGGGGGAGGAGCCTGGACCCAGGCAGCAGGGGGGGGCCTCCTAATGAGAACCAGGAGTCTAGCATGCAAGGGGCGGGAGGCTCTCTGGGGTGAGGGTTGGCCTGTAGCTGGCAGGGGAAGGCTGAGGTGCCCAGAGGCTGCAGGGGCTGTGAGAATCAGCATTGTAGTCTACCTCCCAGGCCCTTCACTGAGCTCCTGCACCCCCACTGTCCCTGCCCCACAGCCTTCCGCTCCGCTTCTGGGTGAACATCTTGAAAAACCCCCAGTTTGTCTTCGACATAGAGAAGACAGACCACATCGATGCCTGCCTGTCTGTCATCGCGCAGGCCTTCATTGATGCCTGCTCCATCTCTGACCTACAGCTGGGCAAGGTTAGCTACTCCAGCTCCTCCTGAGTAGGGGGAGGGGCTAGCCTGAACTCTGTGAGTCCTTCAAGGTGGGCAGAGAGTGGGTGGCAGGCCAGAGGGAGCCCCACAGGCACCTACCAAGGGCAGAGGAAATGCTGGTTCAGAGAGTAGAAGCCACAAAGCCTTCTGAGAAGAGAGGTGACCTGGCTAGGCAGCCCAGAACTCTGAGGCCATGAGCACCCATGGGATCGCAGAACCAGGCTGGTGCTGTGGGGTGAGGGCCGGGCCCTGTCTCTAGCCCTGGAGTCTGAGCCCACAAGGGAAAGGAAATGTCACCACTTCACACATGCATTCCGTGACAACAAAGAACTGCCAGCATACATACGTAGCACATGGTGCTTTTGGGGTGTTGGAAGTGCAGGGTGGGAAACATTCCCGCAGCCAAGAACCAGCTTCCAGCCATCTCAGCCACCAAATCCCATCACCCTAATAAGGGTGTAAACAAGACAGGCTGCGGGCTGCGTGCAGCAGAGGGCTGCTGGCACACAGCCCAGGAGCTCTTCCCATTAAATGAAAGTCCCCCCCATGGGTCACTGTCCTCACAGCCCCCAGCATAGTAGGCCAAGGCCTCCATGCAAGAGAGGGGGAGGGCGAGAAGACTCCCAGGTCCCAAGTCTGACTGAGTGTTGTTTAGCCATGGTCGAGGACCCACTAAGGCCCTCTAGGTGGCAGTGGGGACAAGTCCCATCTTCCAGCCACCCATACCAAATGCTGTGGTATCCCTCACAGGACTCACCCACCAACAAGCTTCTGTATGCGAAGGAGATCCCCGAGTACCGGAAGATTGTGCAGCGCTATTACAAACAGATCCAGGACATGACTCCTCTCAGCGAACAGGAAATGAACGCACACCTCGCCGAGGAGTCTCGGGTAGGTGGCCTGGGGAGCCTAGGCAAGGAGGTAGTGACAATGGCCTTGACCTCGAGGGGCCAGCACCCATCAGGATGGGGCAGGAGACACAGGAAGAATTTTGGGGCAGCCACAGTTTCCCTCCTTTGCGTACACCTTCATCAACATATTTTCCCCAAAGTCCAAGGATAGGGTGGAGTATACTCAGAAGATGTGGGAGGTTGGAATTCTGGGTCCAGGAAACCAGTGTGTCCCTAGGTTGGAGGGGCCTGAATTAGTCTATCAGCAGGCTGTGGGAAGGGAGTGGACTGGGTCCTAACCTGGAGGGTTAAACCTTCCCTTTCCTCTTACCCCCCACCTTTATAGAAATATCAGAATGAGTTCAATACCAACGTGGCCATGGCTGAGATCTATAAATATGCTAAGAGGTATCGCCCACAGGTGAGCTCCCCCACCCAAGATTTGCCCATTTCAGCCCATAAAAGTGAAGTTCTCACTTTAGGTTTATCTGGGGGTGTTGGCACTTTGATGAGGCCACTGGTGAGTGCCCCCTCCCAAGACCTAAGGCATGGCACAACTGACCCACCGCCTCCCCTCAGATCATGGCTGCCCTGGAGGCCAACCCCACTGCCCGAAGGACCCAGCTCCAGCACAAGTTTGAGCAAGTGGTAGCTCTGATGGAGAACAACATCTATGAGTGTTACAGCGAGGCCTGAGGCAGGAGAGTGACCAAAAGCTACTGCCAGGGAGATGGTGGCCAGGCCACTTGGGCCTCGTCTGGTCTCTTCCCCACACCTCTTAACCTGGGCTGGGAACTGACAGAGAGGAGCCTGCTGGGTGAGAAAGGAGGAGGACCCTGGCCTCTTAGAGCCCCAGAGCTCTCAGCCTCGTCCCCTGGGGCATCTCTGTCCTTCCATCTACCCAAGATCGGACTCTGGGACAAGGGCTTCGAACATCGCTGCCAGTCCTGGAGAAGGCTTTCCCTGCCAACCAGGACGGCCTGGACCGCGCCTGCCTGCACCGTGCCTGCCCGCTCGCTCTGCTCCAGGCTGCTCAGCACACATTGGGAGAGGTGGCCGTATCCCAGAACACTACCTCATCCACCTGGCAGAGGGGAGCCTGCGATTGATTTCAGCTTCAACCACCAAGATGTTGTCTGTGTCCCTCACCCAGAGGGGGCCCTGGCCACCAACAATTCCAAGCAGGGTCAGATTTTTTTTGTTGTTGTTGTTCTATCGGCCAGCGGCAGCATGGGCAGTGCCCATTGCCCACAGAATGGTGGAGAGGAGGAGACAGGTTGGGGGGTTCCTGGTCCTCCAGAAAGGGAGGAAGTCGAGGACGCGGGGCTGTAGCTGGACTACCCAGTCTTCCTGGAAGTATTTCTAAAGAGCACCACTTTTTTTGTTGTTTTGTTTTTTAAATCTTTTATATATTAAAGAAAACTTATCATGCACCAACTGTGAATTGCTGCCGCTTGTGCAGAAGACCCATGGGTCCCCAGGGGCTCCCGGTGTGACACTGGAAATGACTGTCCCAGGAAGACAAAGTAAGCATCTGTCCCCGTAGCTGTGGGGACTGGCTCAGAGCCTGAGGCGGCTGGGCTGGAGGGGAAGGCTGGGACTCTCTGGAACATTCTTTATAATAAAAGCCTGCCGGGAAAACCTCCTATGGGCTTCAACCTTTGTCCTAAGATGGCCGAGGGGGAGGATGGGGCTGTCTCTTCATTCTGCTTATGGCAGAGAGGAAGTGCAGAGCCTAGCCTCCCATCCTGCCTAAGGGCAGACCTCTGCCCTCTGCCGACTGGGAGTTTGAGGCTGCACCCTCTCTCCCCATGGACAGCCCTGCCACCCAGGAAGACGTCACCACCTCGTGTACTACTACCTCCCATTTGTGCTGTACTGGACATGGAACCCATTGCCCTGTGCTGGCTTGAACATACTCTCCCACTGAGCCACACCCAGCCCCCACCTTGTCTTTGTTCAAACCTAGGAGAAGCAGACACTGTCTTCATTTTGCAGACGTAGAAACAGTGTCAAGGGGCTGGAAGAGTTTCAAGGGGTCACACAGTCAAGAAGGCCAAAATGGGAACTAGACATCTGGATCCCTTTCTCCTTGCCCAAGCCCCTCCCTCTAAAGAAATCCCTACCTCCAAATTCGAGGGGGTTCCAAAACTGACCACACACCCCCCAATTCTCTCATCTGGTCTTCAACTGTACACCCCTTGTTTCAGGCGAGGAAACTCAGTTTCCCTGAGGCCAGCTGCGGCCTGTACTCTTCCCACAGCAGACCTGACCATCTATCTGACCTGGGGTAGCACACACTGACCCGCCTGGGGCCCCAGTTCCTCAGGGCTGAGTCAATGAGGTTCTCCCCAGAAGCAGGGCGTGGCAGAGCCAGCCTGAGTAAGGGCCACTGGCACCAGTGTCTCCTCAAGAAGGAAAAGTCCCCACTGTGCTCGCAAAGAGTGAGCCAGGACCAGAATTCCCAACAGCAAAATCCAAGACCCGACCTAGAATTCACCAGCTCAAAAAAAAGTGAACAACCTCCACTCCAAAAATAGCTTTCTCCTGCAATGGCTGAGGGTGGAGAAACCATCTTTATCTTTCAGATCTCTGATGCTGGGGGTTCTTATTAAGGAACAGATTTGCTGATTTCCATTATTGGCAGATTTGATGGGTTTGGGTTCCCCCCCGCCCCACTTGATGAGGTGTGACTCCAGAATGGGATTCACAATTCCCAGAAAAATACAACTGCAAAAAAGCCCTGGAGAATAAAAGCTTCAATATGCTTTCGGGGACACTGTCACACAAGGCGCGGCCACGTAAGGCTAGCACCCTTGCCTGAGCGGGGCCAGGAGGGAAGACGGATCAGTCCACACTGCATTCTGAAGCCTGACTTTTCCCTTGTGCAACAATATGTCAGGGACATCTTTCGAAGTCATTAAAAATTCCACAGTCTGGCTCCGTCTCATTAACATACAGCTCGCTGACATTCAGAAGGGAAGCTATGCACAGATCTGGTTTCCAGGGTCACTGGCGTCGCCTGGTGGGCCACCTCCATGAACTGTCGGCAGTCCTTGCCTGGGGACCCCCAAAGACATGCCTGGCAGCCATGGGCACCTAGGCAAGGATCTGGATGGAGCATCCTCAGGCTAAGATTGCAGAGTGGGGGAGACCACCACAGAGGAGGGCGGTCTCCCAAGTCTCTAAGATGGTTCGAGGTCTATTCCCACCTTGTCACCGGGGCAGGTCTGATCGGTCCCTAGCTCCTGGAGGCAGGAGGCTACAGGCTGTCCCTCCAGCTTCAGGCCTCACCATGCAGGAGCAGAGGCAAAAGCTGAGCTGCTGCTTGGGAAGTGCCAGCCTGCCATCTGCCGGGTGCCCCTTGGGGCCTGCTGACAGGCACATTATAGAAACCCCAGGGAGCCGGCAGAAC
This sequence comes from Peromyscus californicus insignis, assembly GCF_007827085.1. Taxonomy (NCBI): domain Eukaryota; kingdom Metazoa; phylum Chordata; class Mammalia; order Rodentia; family Cricetidae; genus Peromyscus; species Peromyscus californicus. The sequence continues at coordinate 130,759,215 of NW_026294584.1, read as the reverse complement.
CAGACACAGCTTTCTGTGGGACTCCAGGGGAGAAGCCACGGACAACAGAGAGCCCTGAGCCCCGTACTAGGCACTCAGTTTCCCTGATGCTATCTGCTCCCTTCCCAAGGATCCCCCCCCCCCCCGGTTGAGAACGCCCTTCCGACACACCCTTTGCAACAGCCTCTAGGCCTTGGCAGAGTCCCCACCTCACCAAACAGACCTGCAACTACGAACATATCTTTGACCCCTTTCTCCAGCCGGCTACCTCCAGGCCTCACCCACATATTGAAGGCCTCCTCTCCCCTCATCTGTACTACAACAGGGGTGCTCTGGCTGGCTACATGTGCCCACCATGCCCTTAGGGCCACTCCCTCCTTTCCTTACAACTGACAGTAAACCCACAGAGCCATCCTTTGTGATACCCTTCATGGTGGGGACTGCCTGCCTGCCTGCCAGCAGCCCCATCATCCAACGTCCAGATGCCAAGAGCAGCGGCAAGCACTTTGCTTAGGCATTTGCCATGGGGACATCGTCCCTTTCTACACGGTGTCAGCAGGGAGAGCTCAAAGGTGGTTCACTCCCATGGCAGTAGTGACCTGAAGCTTGGGACTGAACTGAGTGCCTTGACTCTGCGTGGGTGGTGTGGGCTTCCCTACAGCGTGAGGGATATCTATGAAAATACAAGAAACTTCAAAAGTTAAAACTACCAGTGTGTGTGTGTGTGTACAGGTACATTCACCTATGCATGCATGTGTAGAGTCCAGAGGTTGACATGGGGTGGTTTCCTCAATCACTTCTCCCCACCCACCCCCATTTTTTAGTGTATGTATGTAGATGTAACCAACCTTATTAAATAAGAAACACAGAACCAATGCAAAGAAGAAAGCCAAGAGGTCAGAGCTAAGAGCTAAAACCTTACCCTTCCTCCTGCGGTGGTCCTACCTCTCTGAACCAGAGCTACTTTCTGTGTTAAAGTCCTTATATAGAATTTCTGTTCTGCCTTCTCATTGGTTGTAAACCCAACCACATGACCGCCTTGTCACTGCCTGTCTGTATAGACCTCCAGGTTTTCCATGATTGGTATTGAGATTAAAGGCATGTGTATCCAATAATGGCTGTATCCCTGAACACACAGAGACTTACCCAGCTCTGCCTACCAAGTGCTGAGATTACAAGTGTACGCCACCACTGCCCTGCTCTCCTATGGCTTGCTAATAGCTCTGACCCCGGGCAACTTTATTAACATACAAATAACATTTTAATACAAATAAAATATCACCATATATGTATGCATGTGTGTAGGCATATGTGTGTATGAGTAAGCACGTGGGGGCAGGTGCAGGCCCAAGGTTGATGTCAGGAATCATCAATAGCTTTCTCCTGATTCACTCAGGCAGTCTCAGTCAAACCCAGAGCTCACTGATATGACTAGTCTTGCTAGCCACCCTGCTCTCTGGGTCCCATCTAAGTGAGGGTTTCTGTTGCTGTGATGAAACACCATGACCAAAAGCAACTTGGGGAGGAAAGGGGATATTTCAGCTTACAGCCTTATAGTCCACCATTGAAGGAAGCCATGGCAGGAACCTGGAGGCAGGAGCTGAAGCAGAGGCCGTAGAAGAGCACTGCTTGCTGGCTTGCTCAGTCTGCCTTCTTTAGAACCCAGGACCACCTGCCCACAGTAAGCTGAGCCCTCCCGCATCAATCATTAATCAAAAAATTTAAAAAAAAAATCCCCAGAGGCTCATCTGGTGGGGACATTCTCTCAAGTGAGGTTCCTCCTTCTCAGATGACTCTACATCGTGTCAAAGTGACCAAAAATAGAACCCTAAAAGCTAGCACACTACCTCCATTGGCTGAGGCCGAAATTAAAGGGGTGGGCACAGTGCTCACCTGGCATTTATGTGGGTTCTGGGGGTCCAAACTCTAGTCTCACACTTACATAGCAAGGGATTTAACTACTGAGCTACCTCTCCAGCACTTGACCCTGGGTTGGTTTTTTTTGTTTTTTTTTAGACATTTTGAGTCTTTCACTCAACCTGAAGCTTGCCGTTTAGCCGAGGCTGGTTGGGAAGTGAGCCCCCGGGGGCCTCCTGTCTCCACCACCTGGCACTGGGTTATAGGCACACATAGCCACACCCAGTTTTTTATGTGGGGGATTTGAACTCTGGTCCTCATTATATAGCCAACACTGTGCCCACTGAACCGTCCTGCATCCTCAAGATGAGCTGGAGCCTCAGATTTGTACCTGTCATCGCCACTGCGCTCCAGTCAGGCCACGCAGAGCCGACTCCCCCTATCCATGGGAAGTGTCTCACAGATGGTTTACAAGCAATGCAGACTTTGTCCCCATAACTTGTCCTCACCCTTTGGACTGTGGCCACATAGGGCATGTCAAGCACACCCCTGCCCCAGGGCCTGTAAGGGTTGATGTTGATCACCAGCTTGACTGGATTTGGAATCACCTAGGACCCACACCACTGGCTGTGTCTTTGAAGCCATTTCCGTCTAGAGATGTTTAGGCGGGAAGACCCACCCTGAATTTTGGCGCAAAATGCAAAGTCCCACACTGAGTAAAGAGGCGAAAGCAAACTGAGCCATGCACCAGTATCCATTCATCTCTCTCCGTTCCCTGTCTACAATGTAAGCCTTCAGTTCACACACTCGGGCTGCTGTGCCTTTTCTGCCATGAGGGACTATGTCCCTTTAAGCCACAAGCTAAAATAAACGCTTCCACCCAGACTTGGGGCCCTGCTTAGCGGCCCCCTCCTGTCTGAGATCGCACCAAAGGCTGGTGGGATGGCTCATCAGGCAAATTTGCTTGCTGCCAAGCTCGAACAAATTCCATCACTGGGACTCACAAAGTGGAAGGAGGACTCCCTTCAAATTGTTATTTGACCTATACATATATATATACATACATACATACATACACACACACACACCATGACACATACATCTGCACTCACTAAATAAGCTACAGTTGCACAGAATTGCACCCCTCTGGAGGCAACAGTGCTGATCCCCCAAGCCAGAGTCTGCCCCTCTGGGTGGAGGCTTGTCCACAGTCAAGCTCAGGAAGAAGCTTGCAATGGTCTCTGGCTCCTCAAGTCCTCCACCCCCTGTTCAGCAGTCAGAAGGCTCTTTCTAGGGACATCAGCTATACCATTGCCTGTACTGCCCCTCCCACGCCCCCACCCCCACCCCTGCTCTCAAGTCCTCAAAGTCTGCCTCTGCCCCTCTGGGCCTTCCTGCCCTACAGTCCAGTGTCCAACATACCAATGTGTGAACAGAAAGAAGTCTTTATTGATAAATAAATTATGATTAAACATTGTGACAGTTAGAGAATAAAAAAAGCTCAGAGTTGCCATCTCCTCAATCCTGGCCCTAGCTACCAGCCTCGGCCTTCTTGCTGGGCACCTTGGATGAGGTCTTGGGGGGTAACCCAGGCCTTTTGGAGTTCTCGGGGGTCTTTGTTCTCCTGACCCTGTGTGTGGGTTGTGCTTTGCATGCCATGTCCTGGGGAGGAGCAGGTGCTTTGCTCTTGTGTACCGTCCTAGCCCCCTGAACAACTGTCTCAGTGTGGGCCGCAGCTGCCATCTTCCTTTTGGTAAGGGAAGCAACACTATTCTGGACCTGTAAGAAAGCAAGCCCAGTGGTAGGGAGATGCTCGCCAGTAGAGTGCTCACTTCATGAGCACAAAGACTTGAGCTCACCTCCCAGAACCCACAAAGCAAGCCTGGCAATACTTGAGACCCAGGGGGTAACAGGCACCTACCTACCTTGCTGGCCGAGGGCTCCGATTTCTCACACACATCTTTGGTTTTCCTATAGGCCTCTGCTTCTAGAAAATGGAGGGAGTGGTGAGGGGCAAAGGGTCCAGAGGCTCTAGAGTTCCCAGCCTGCCTAGGTCCCAGGTCATTGCCTGGACAACTGAAGGCCATGTGACCTAGGCCAGCTGCTTTACCCCTGAGTCTCAACAGGTCCCAATTTGGATAAGATGCTGTCCCTACGCAGCGTGGGAGCGTTGGAATTGGACTGCCTCCCCATGCAGGGAGCAGGAAGAGCTGCCCCATGAGCTTTGTCGCCTACCTGCTGATGGCGGTACTTCTATGTTTATTTACTTTTGCAGGAGGGTAGGTTTGGTTGAGACAGGTCTCATGCAGCCCAGGCTGATTTCAAACTTGATATAAACCTAAAGATGTAGCCTTGAGCTTCTGGTCCTCCTGCCTCTGCATCACCAAGTGCTAGGATTAAGGGTGTAGCCAGCTCCGTTGATTGTCTAGAGTTCTCACTCATTGCTTCCTGCCAGAACCCTTCCATAGCTGCTCACTGCCCTCAGGTGAGCCTAGACTCCCTTTTGCTAGTCAAAACTCCCTCGGACTTCTGACTGCATCCACTGACTCCGCTGCATACAATGACTGCATACACTGACTCCACTGCATACAATGACAGGCAGCTTTTTTTTTTTGTTTTTTTGTTTTGTTTTTTGGCAGATGCTTCTGGGGTGCCTCCTCCAGGAAGCCTTCCCTGACCCTGCCTCAGGGATGTGCTGGGCCCTGGCCTCTCTGGAACCCATCCACCCGCTCCCCGCCCCCACTTTATCCAGGTCTAACACTCAAGGCTGGCTCCCTAGAGAGGGAAGCCCCTCCCATCCTCCGCAGAGGCTGCTAGCAACCCCTGTCCCTGCCCATCATTCGCATACCTACCTTGCCTGCTCCCACTGCATCTGACATTCTGGCCTATCTTGTTGGCAGTGGGAGGGGCCCGTGTGGCTTTGTCTGGTTTTAGGGGGGCCTTTCTGACCTCTCCCAGTTTTGCCTTGCTGGCTTTCGTAGGTGCCTTCTCCAAGGTGGCTGCTGGGTAGGAACAAGCCTTCGTCTTCGGTCCTGGTTTTAGAACCACCTTTTCTATCTTGGTATTGCCAGCATGGTCTGTCTTCAGCTCCGTAGGTTTCTTGGGACCTGTCTTCTTGGCATCTGTGGCTCCCCTTCGGGCTATTGAGGAACAGGTTCTCTTTTTCTTGGACTTGGGAACTAGCTAAAGACAGAGTGTGGGGTTGTGGATGAGAACAGAAGTTCTGGGTATCCCTGTGCCTCACATGGGACACCACTGGGGCCATGTTCCCGATGACAGGATTGAGAAAGTGGTGGGATGAGGGGAGATGCACACACCTCTGTGGTCCTCACACATTGTGCCTGGTATTAATCTGGAGTGCCCCGCCACTTACTTCCAAGGATCTGACCTGCCCTCTACCTCTCACCCCCTTAGCCCCAAGCCTCACTCTGCCTCACCCTCTCTGCCCCTGCTGCCTGAAGCCCTGTCTCTCCTTGATTCTCCAAGAATACAGGCTGAGAGGGGAGATGGCCCAGTCCCCAGCTTCCCGCAGGCCTGTGCAACTGAGGCTCTGTCGAGCCGTCTGCCTCCCACACTCCAACCAGGCCCCAGCAGAGTTCCCGGTGTTGGGACTTCCCGAGGTGGGCACCACACGTGGTTAGTAGAGACTGTCCCATAGTCCCCTCTAGAAGCTACGGATCCGTGGCTACGTGGCAGACACGGGTAAGCCATACTCAGACCCTGATACTGGGCAGGCTTCCCAGACCACACAATATGGGCCAGCAGAAGGGCTGTGGAGGGGTGGGCTGGGGTGAGAAGCAGCACGTGCTAAGGGTCTGATGTTTACACCTTGCACCAAGGCCCCCCTCCCCTCCTTGTTTGTGGCTCACTTTGAAACTGCCAGTGGCACCCTTGGCCTTGGAGTTGGCAGGCCTGGTGAGGAGGCCTCGGCGCATGCCAGTGTCCAGGGCCCGCTTCAACAGGTACTTAAAGCGGGTGACATCCACTGTGGGGTACTTATGTAGGATGTAGAGCTTGATGGCTACAACTGACGTGCCCTGGCGCTTCTCCCTGGCCTGCAGAGCCTCCAGCACCATGCGGAGCATTGTCGGGTTCCGTCGGCCTACTAGGACTCTCCTGGGGTTTGGACCTGTAGGACAGACCGCAGGGCGTCACCCGGACTGCCCTCCACCTCAGTCAAGGCCTGACTGTGGAGGGGCAAAGCGCACACTAAGAACCAGCTCCGGGTCACTGGTTGCCAGTCTGCAAGCTTTCCACTGACCACTGGCCCTATGGGGCTCACCAAGTTCCTCTCCATGGGCGACAACAGCTGTCCATGGGCGACAACAGCTGTCCATGGGCTCAGAGAAGCAATCAGGAAGCTCAGTGAGACCCACTGAGCTCACATACAAGTCACCAAAAGAAAGGGGACCAGGACCCTGGGAACAAGAACACTGCGGAAGCAGCCTCTCGGACAAATGCTGCAGGGCCCTGTTTAGACTCAGGAGGACTCAAAACCACTACCCTGGAAATCCAGGCATGCTGGGGACACACCTGTCACCCCAGGACTCCAGACGCTGAGGTGAAAAGATTGCCATTTCCAGGCCTTAGCTTAGGGCTACCAAACGAGGTGGCACCTCAAAAATAAGATGTACACAAACAAAATCCAACTGGACAAAGAAACAAAGCGACCAAAGAGTCATAAATGCTGGGAGAAGAGCAGCGGCAGAGACGGTTCCGATTTGGGTGTGCTAACGGGGTCACGATTTGATTGTTTTTACAGCACTCGAGGTTTTGTGCACGCATGCCAGGCAAGTGCTCTGGTGCTGGGCTACACCCTAGGCCTGACATCACTTCTTAAAGGTCCCTAGCCTCTGGAAACAACCCTGGACTGTTCCCAGCTGAAATGCTGGGCCTGGCATGTGTCTGAGATAGCCTGGTAGGTGGGCAGAGCAGCCACAGCTGAGGACGGCTGAGCTTGATGGGCACAGGGGAGAACTCAGTTGCTCCTGCTTCTGCTCTCAGCCTAGCCAGACATTGGCATCATCTGTGGGTCCAGGATTCTGCAGCTGTAAAATCTTATGTCCACAGATGGGATGAGGGTGGAAGTGAAACTATCTGGGGCAAAGGGAACTGTGAGAAGCGGGGAGGGGAAGAGGATTCAGGGGAATATGCTCACACTCAAAGTATATATACTTGCTTAAAATGGCCTCATGGATGGATTAATGAAAGTATAAATAAAGGGAGCCAGCAAGCTGACTCAGCAGGTACAGGAGCTTGCTGCCAAGCCTGATGAGCTGAGTTCAATCCCTGGAACACACCGTAGAAGGAGAAAACCAGCTCCACAAGGTTGTCCTCTGTCCTCCATATGCATAAGTCTACACACACAGATAACTGGGGAAGGGGACTGAGACAGGGTCTTACTATGTAGCTCTCGCTGGTCTGGAATTCACTATGTAGACCAGGTTGGTTTTGAACTCAGATCCACCTGTCTCTGCCTCCCAAGTGTGTGCCATCATGCCCAGCTTACACAAATAATCTTTTAAAGGAAACTTATTTTCTGAAAAGATAAAGTAGAAACAATCACATTCCTAGAAATATGTGCCCCCAAAAGTGAAAATGTAAGTAAAGACTGGTGCATGAGGGTGAAGAGGAGGGCCACAGTGGTAGATAGATGCTGAGTGTGCATCAGGCCCAGGGCTCCGTCCCTAGCCCGCCAGCAGTGTGCATGAGTGTTTATTCCTAAGAGCCCAAACGTGGGAGCAACTCAAATGCCTGTGACCACACATGTAGACACATTGGAATACTACATGGCCATAAAGGGGACTGGCCTGTAAGCTGCTACAACAGGAAATGCTTCTAAATATAAGCAAGCAAAAAAGCCAGTCTCGCCGGGCGGTGGTGGCGCACGCCTTTAATCCCAGCACTCGGGAGCCAGAGCCAGGCGGATCTCTGTGAGTTCGAGGCCAGCCTGGGCTACCAAGTGAGTTCCAGGAAAGGCGCAAAGCTACACAGAGAAACCCTGTCTCAAAAAACCAAAAAAAAAAAAAAAAAAAAAAAAAAAAAAAGCCAGTCTCAAAGCTGTGTACGGGATGACGCAAGCCCACAAACACAGGTGCAGTGAGGCTGGGGAGTGGTTGCTAAGAGCTACAGCTCAGCTTTTCTTCTTAGGAAGTGACTGAATTCTAAAACAGGATGTGGTACTGGATACACAGGATGACATACTAAAGGTCGCCGCATGCTGAACATGGGGGAGCCATGCAGTACAGGAATCTTTTGAAATGGGTTGTTTCTTTTGATGAGCTGTAGCGGAGAGGAAAAGAGAAGTGGGGGAGGACCCTACCAGCCACAGGTGCATGATTTAAACTCAGAAATGATGTTATCAAAATGATTTGCAAAATTCAGACTCAAAAGCAAGTTTTTAAGTAGGAAGAAAAAGCCAGATGGAACTACAAGCCGCTAAGGACTCCTACAGCCCGGCCACTGGCAGCCTGCACATGGAGTCTTCGTGGAGAGTCCCAAACCAGGAGATGGGGCTATCCAGCTGTGCCCCCAGGACCATTGCCTCCATGACCGGGTCCCCCATCTGTGTGGTGGGAATTGGTCTCTCTAGCTGCATGCGCCTTCCCAGCTCTTGACACTCAGCTTCCAGGGACCTTAGCCTAAACTGGACAGAATTCCACTCCCGTTTACCTGGTTTGTGAGTCTCATGGAGCTCAGGTGACCCAGAAGGTGACGTGTCCCTAGAGGGAGAGGAGGAGAAAGAAGAACTGGAGACACTTCCTGGGGCCATGGCACAGACAGCGGCAGGCCTGGCGCTCACTCAGCTACCAGCTGCCAGACCTCTTGCCTTAAATACCTCTCACTGCCGGCGAACCAATGACCAACCCGCTCACCACCTGAACAGTGGATAAGGCCAATCTGGCCTGGAGAGGGAGGCTCATTCTCCAAACAGATCATCCTGCCTCGGCCTTGTGGGACCTGAGGCCAAGCGAAAATAAGGAGATGGAGTCACTGTATCCTACCTAGCTGGTGGTGCTGGCAGTGAATGGGGGACACCCAAGTTGTGGAGGTGCCCACAAGGGTCTCCTAATCCCACCAAGTGGGCAGGGGGCTGTCTGCCCTGTTCCCAAATAACTGCTGGCCTCAGTTTTTCACTTAGTAGCAACTGGGCCCACAGGACGTGATTGCTTGGAGGCAGTGGCCTCCCCTGGGCAAGGAAGGCTCTCAGTCTGCTCCTTCCTTCTGTGTGATTCTGATGTTTTAGATTATATTACAGTTTGAGATGCAGGAGGAGGTTGTGACAAGCTCTCATGTTGCCTCGGCTGATGGCCACTGTCCTCAGTGTCCTTGGCATTCAAAGACACTCACATTGGGACAGGCATAAGTCACTGTTTCCATCATACTCCCAAACACTGGAACACTGGCCAGGATGACAGAGCCAACCATCTGCCCTGCCAGGGCTGTGACTTGGGAAAGGGTCCCCCTAAGCCTGGCCACTCCACCTCTCTCCTAGGAAGGGCTGTGTCATCTAGAAGAATGAAAAAGAGCAGCAACTTTGCCGTGAATCACACAGGCCTGAGTATATTGCTCCCCTGCTGTAAAACACGCTACAGTCTATATGCCAAGGTCTTATACAGACTGGATGGCTGATGTCTGTTGTTCCAACGCTGAGGACACTGAGGCTAGGGAGTTTGAGGCTAGCCTGGGCTACATAGCAAACCCCTGACTCAGAGAGTCAAACCAAACAGAAACAAGAGAGAGTGGATCGAAACAAGCTGTGTCGCTGTCCTGGCTGAATGTCAGTATTTCTCGTATGAAATATGAGGCAAGCATTTCTCACAGTGACTGTCAAGGATGCATGGAAACTACACAGGAGCTGGGGGAGGCTGACGGGTCAGCCATCTCAGATGTGATTCGACATCTTCAGGAGCAAAGATGAACTTGCCCCATGGTGCACCCACCCCTCCCTGGGGAGAAACAGGGGACCTTACACACAGGGACTTTGCCCCAGAATCAGCAGAAATTCAAGGCAAAGTGAAATCTTTTCAGGTAGAAGCAGGCTAAGTCAGTTGTGGCCTGTTCGCAATGGAATGGCCCACAGCTGTGAAAAACGAGGAGGCCATCCTGTAAGCAGGTCTCCCAGGACTCAATCCAGTGTGGTATCAGCAATTACCTTGGGGGAGGGGAAGGTCAGATGATGGTTTAAAGTAGACCTACATATGCCTCCCTCTGCGTGTGATCTCTTTATTTTCTGGGATTTCCCCAGAGAGCTCACCATCATCACAGGTCTGGTTTGAGAAAGGCGGTGGCCCTCAACGTTCTTTGCAATGAAAACATATCTCACTCCGTTTCTAGAACCTTCCATGGCTCCCTACTTCCTTTGGGGAAAAGTTTGAGTTTTTCATCAGGTTCATGGTGCTCTCCTCTCCCTGAAATTCCACAATTCAGCCACACTGCCGGTAGGGCTGGGGTTGTGGCTTAGTGGTTGAGTGGGGACTGAGCATCCCTGAGACTCTGGGTTCAACTTTCAGTAACAAACTTTTTAAAACTCCCACCGTGTGGCCTTTGAATAGGGTATGACTAATACCAGGACTTCGTGCTTTGTGCTTCTTCTATGTCAAACTAATGTACAGATGGTATGGAGTTTCTATCTCTGTCCTCATCTACCCCACATGTAATGAGGCTTTGTAGTGCTCAGCCATAGATCAGTGCTAGCCTTGTGCAGCTGAGATACCGTGAGAATGGTGCTGTCCTGTTCCCATTGCCATGGGAGCAAGTCCTGGCTAGTTTGTTGGATGCTGAGACCCATGGTCCAGTCACTTGTCACCCAGCCACCAGTCAGTCATCAGCCAATCCCTCACTTGACCATGGGATGCTTGAAAGATCCCCAGAAGAGATGGTCGAAGCTAGATCCCCACCAGCAGAATCACCCAGCTAGTCCCTAGAGCTAGAAGACAGGATATGTGATTCGTTGTTTTAAGCTGTGAATTCTGGGAGTGTTTGTCACACAGCACAAGGTTGCTGCTACATTAGGCCTAGAAAGCCCCCTTTATTCCTCCCTACCTTCTCTGGAATATGTCTTCCTCACTCAAGTAAGTAAGGCTTGCTCAGGAATGCCACCTCTGATCCCTAGAAGATCAGAGTCACCAACTCTTAAGCCTCCAGCACTCTGAGTCACAGCTGGGACTTATGGGCCTCTGACTCTTGAGCTCTGTGGTGGAGGAGGGCTGTCTGTGGCACCCAGCCCAACACTGGCACACAGTAGGTCCTCCAGTCTTGCCGCTGTGGTTTTGTGGCTCCACTGAGTGAACAGAGACCTGCAAATTGCTGCTGGCCCCGGACTAGACAGGGAAAGGGTTCCAGGGAGGCAAAGAGGCAAACGGGAGCTGGCACCAATGGGGGCTGCAATTTTGATCCATTTGCGGGGCGTTTCCAAGAACTGAGAAATGCAGAGACTCTGTGGTGTAAACATTCCCACGAGCTCTGCTGAAACCCTGCTCCCAGGCTGTGCCAGGAGCGAGTTTTGTGTTGGGAAGGAAGTTTGGGAAAAACTCAGCGATCTAAAAATTCTCCGAGGGGTTTGCCACTTGACAGGGAGATGATGGCAAGTTGGGACTGCAGCGGAAGCAGCGCCCTCTGCCAACCTCCTGACTTCTCCGTGGGGCCGGCAGTGAGGTGTTGCCTTCCTTCTGGAACCTTCTCCTCCCACCCGCCCTGGGACTTGCTCCAGCTTCAGAGATAAATGTCCTGAACTCTGAGATGATCCGAGTGCCCCTGCTTTGTACGGTGCCAGCTCCTGCACCATCAGGACATTGGAGCATTTATTCCCTAACTCCGGTCCATCAGTGCGTCAGGTTGCAGTGAAATTTCAGCCACTGCCATGCCTGATGTCTGTATAAACTGGCCTCTTCATCATTTTATTTACACATGAAGAGGCTGAAGTTCTGAGTGGGCAAGCCCTTGGATCTTCCCAAGCTCCTCTGTGCTACTCAAGAAAGGTGCGGTGATTCCCAAATAACCATTCCTTCTCGAAGCCATCCATCCCTTCAGAAGCTCTTTAAGTCACCCTGGCTGGCGAGGATTCAACTGGAGGCAGCTCCAGGGGAGCCTGGCCCTCTCTTCACCCTCTGCACTTGTTGCTACCTAGGGTCCATTTCATGATTCAGCATGGCTGTGGCTAGTCCGGTCACTATGACCACATTTCAGCCAGCAAGACAGAAAACAGAGAAAAGCGGAGGGCGCTTCCATTCTGTGAAATGCACAACTCAGAGTTTGCATGCTTCTGAGCCTTGCAGACGAGAGGGAAGCCCAGCTAGAACTTAAGAGATCACCAACAGAAGGGGCGGGGGAGAGGCTAGAGCCCTAGCACTCCTTTCCTGGGACCTCCATCAAGCTCATCTCTGCACACGAGACCCTCCACCGAGGCTGCTTCCTCTGGACCCTGGCCTCACCCCTGGGAGGGAAGCCGTGTGCATTGAACAACGGCTGTATGAAGTGTCATTCACATTGATATTTCCTTGATCCTTCTGACCCCCGGTTCTTAGGCTGTGGGTCTCAAGCCCACACAGGGTCCTGCCCTTGAATGTGGTGGTAACAGAACTTTGAGAACAGTAAAAAGGTTTCTGAACACACAACGATCAAAAAGTAATTCAAGGGCAGGTAAGACGGCTCAGCCGGAAAGGGCACTTCAACCTGATGAGCTGCGTTCCAACCCTGGGACCCGCATGACAGAAGAGAACTGACTTCTAAAAGCTATCCTCTGACATCCCCATTCACACTGGGGCACGCATGTGTTCCCCCTCCCCTGACAGGTATGATAAACAAAATGTGATTAAAAAAAATTTTTTGCATTAACTCAAAATCAGACGTGTGAATCTGAGGTGTGTTAGACGTGCTCACTAGTGTTACATCACGTGTCTTCACAAAGCCTCGTGCACGCTGCACTGCGCATGCCTTCGCACCATGCGGCACCAACAAACTGCCCGGAACACAGCTCAGATTCCAGACTATTGGATGTTGTGAACCCCAGGGTTTTGTTTGCTTGTTTTTGCTGTACACAGTGTTCTGTGTTGTTGGAACATAATAGTTGAATTGCAGAAAACAAAGACATTTAATATTTTCCCACCATCATCCTTCAGCACGTAAGGGTCAAATTAATCTATTTTGGGGTTGCATTGTGTTAGAATGTTTGATCTTAAAAACTTCTGTTTGAATCGCTGACTTGAGTTTCGGATATAAACCATTCACTTGGGAGCTGGGGTGATGTCTTCATCAGTACTGTAATTGCTGTGCAAGGATGAGGACCTAAGTTCGGAACTCCAGGACCCATTAAAAGCTGGGGTGACTCCCATCTGTAACCCCAGCTTCTCTTCGTTTATACACACAGGTGATAGCATCTCCACATGTACATGTATACACAGGCATATGTGTGAGCATGCACACGCACACACATGTGCACGCGTGCACACACACTGTTCAGTAAAATTTTGGACTGGGATAAGGAAACAATTTCCAACAATTTTTGAAACAGCCTAGATGTACTTCTGTCATGTGATACTATGTATTTATGCAAAGAGGCATTCTCAGCATCGATGATTATAAAATCAAAATATCAACCAGCTCTGAGGAACGTTGTAGATGCTGTGTCCTACATCACTAAATATTCAGCCAAGATCTAATTCCTTATGAAAAAGTAAGCACACCCATCTCATTAGAATGCAAATTTATTTTAATCTTTAATCAATTGTAAAATTGCATATATACCAAAGACTTATTTTACAGTAAGTTTCTTTATGATTATCAGTAGGTATTTGACTTTTAGTGCTCCTATTTGATTCCCTATATATCTGGGGTCACACCCAATGTTTTCGAAGGTAAAGGGACCATGGATGGACACAGTTACAGAGACTCTCTCACCCTCTACCAGCTGAGATGTATCTCACTTTCAGCTCAGAGTCATGGCCTGGGTAGTCCAGGGACTTGCCCTGGGACTGGCACTATGTTTCTCTGGGGCACCCCAGGCTATCTGAGGTGGTGTCTCTTTACTGGGGTGACAGCCCTGTCTGGCCTGTGATAGGCTGAGTGGATTGCATGCCCCACAAATGCTGCTTGTCTAGAGCCTGGCAAGTGGTCCTGTGGGAACTCCACATCCCAGCCTGGGTCAGCAGCCCTTCACCCTATACCCACAGTGACAAGTGACAAGGAGAGAGCTGAGGCTGCTTTTCACCATGACAACAAGAGTATTTTTCCTAGAGAGGAGAAAGCAGGGGCAAAGGTGACACTCCACAGAACAAATGAACTGGGCGTGGAAGAGTGAGGTAGGACAAGACCAGGCAACTCAAGTGTCCCATCAACAGCCACCCCTAACCGTAAATCACGGGAAACAGCCAGAGCTGTGGCAGCCATGGTAATACCCCACACATCACACACAGGAGCCTTGTCTAGCACCTCCCAGCCCCCATCCCTCTGTGTTGGTCCTGATCCTGTTCCCCTTGTTTCTTTTTGGGGAACACATCCTATAGACTTCTTAATATGTGAAGTCAACTTCATCTTGTGGTATTGGAAAACATGACAATTGAGGGACCCCTATATCAGGCATAGTGATTGGCTTAGAGGTGATCAGGTGACCCAGGTCTAGTCAATCAGAAGATGAATCTCCATCTCCGGCATGATGATTGACTTAGAGGTAATCAGGTGACTCAGCTCTGGCCAATCAAGATGAAGCTCTATCTTAGACATGCTGATTGGCTTAGGGATAATCAGGTGAACTAGATCTGCCCAATAAGAACCTGATCTGACACCATGGTTATAATAAGGGGCAGGAAAGCTTCTTTCTGGAGGGATTGCTGGCCCTAGAACTGCAGACAATTCTGCCACTTCTAGGGATAGGCCTGTGAGTAAAGTCAACACAGAAGAGAGACACAAAGGTCACAGGTTTGAGTTTCTACATCCAGCCAGCCTGAAGTGGAGGGGAGGTGGTTTCATGTCTACAAGCCAATGAGATCATTCTCTGTTTCAGCAGTTGGTTTGGATTTCCTGTCACTTGTGACCAAATGAACCCTCACTGATATCACCTATTGAGACAGCATAGAAGATAACCCTTTACTGTCCCCTGCCCTTGGCCACCACAGCACTGAGGGGCTTCCATCCCAGGCCCTGGCACTCTTTCCTCCTTGGAGGAATTGTCACTCCACATCTGAGGCTCTGTCCCATTCCCTTGCTAGGTGGGGTTGTCCTGGTAAGGGCAGCTCTGAGCCAAGGCCTAGAATTCCAGAGTGTACCAACATCTTCAGCATGCCAGGAAGTGGGCTGGCCACATAAGTCCCTTAGCTCTAATCTAATCCCTTCAAGGGCAGGTCTAAGCTCTTCTTTGCAGATACAGAGGCTTAAAGTTAAAGAGGTCACCATGTCTCTATCCCACCCAAGTTGAGTTTCTCAGATTGATGAGGCTGCTCTATCACATTCTCTAGGGACCTGGACTTCTGTCCCAACACAGTCTAGCCCTCTCTGGACAGGGATCACAGAAGCTTCCCAGTTTCCATTCATTTTGTAAGTAAAGAGCTTGAGAGCAACAGACCACCACTGCCACCGAGTGAGGAGCTGAGCTTTTAATGCCCCCCTTTGCCTCCATCCCCAGGCAGAACTGGGCCTGCTGGGGGCCCAGCTGTGGTTCTGTGGAGGAGGGATGCAGACTGAAGCTGCTCAATTCTAGTGCCCCCAGTGTTCCTGTTGACCTCAAACCGAGACTCTCTGGGATGAAGAAAACACCAAATGCCAAGGAAAACAGTATATCCAGCAAGGGAGCTAGGAACCGGATTCATGAGCATTCTAGGGAGGAGGTCTGGCCAGGTCTCACACTGTGTTTCTGAGCTCTTCTGAACAAGGATGTCATCAGGAACTAAGCCATTTCTTGAGGGTGGCAGATAAGCATGGCTTCTAGAACTCCATACTGGCCTGGAACTGTTGCTACCTGGTTGCTGGTGTGGAAGAGCAAATGTGTCCAGAAGCCAAGAAGGGCTGGGTCTCAGGCCAAGTAGGATTGGAAGACATGAACCAAGGATGCCACACTGGAGGAAAGAGCCAGGCCTTGTCTGAGACCCTGGCCACAATGCTTTCTCAGTCCTAATAGCTGTAGCCCACATTGCTGTTATTGCCATCTCTGTGATCCAGCTCCAGCCCCGTGCAGGCCTGAAGGCCTAGGTCACTGGTAAAAGTCTACTGGGGCTGGGGGAAACACCCTGACTGAGTGCTTGGGCCCAGCCAATTCCCAAGCAGTCAGTAACAAGCAGAGACTATCAGGATGGTTAATTAATTGATATTATTTGTAATGCAACTACCAGCTGTGCTGTTTATATACAAAGTATTTGCACACATACACACACACACATACAGGCACATACATTCTCTCCCTTTCTCTCTCTCCCTCCTTCCTTCCCTCTCCCCGTCTCCATCTCTCTGTCTTTGAAGCAGCCAAATGCTATCAGGGCCTGGGATTTGGGATTTCCATATGGGAATTGGGGGAGAAAACCAGGGTAGGGGTGTAAGAACAATTGCCTATAGATTCCAGCCAAACATGACTGGATCTGCCAGGTTGGGCGCCTGAGGACATACATGTTCCCCTCCATCAATCCTCTCACACACATTTCCACTCATTCAGTGATTCATTCCTCCCTTCATCCAGCTACCATTTATTAATCAGCTACTGTGTGCTCCATTCTGTCCTAGACACTTAGCCCTAAGCTGGGACACTTGCCACGTTTTTGAGAGACAAGCTAGGGGGAAGGGTTACAGATCCCACTGGCCCCTGGGAATTGGGAACTCCAGGTTGGGGGTCTTAGTGAATGGATGTCCTTTCTTGGGCTGTTCCTGTTTAGTGGGGAGCCTCAGTTTTCTGTCATAAATCGATTAAAAACAGTGAAAAAAAAAAAAAACACTGAGGGAGTCCGCATGACCTCATTCCAACGGGTGCTGCTCCTGGTGGGGCCTGTGGCTGGGGTGGGTTGGGACAGGAGACTCCTACAGTCAGCCACAGTCTCTGGCCAGGCTTAAGCTGGGGCCACCTGGCTGGTCTCCGTCTTGGAGGCAGTGGCAGACGCCTCATCATCACCCAGGGGATTCTTGCCACAGCAGAGGGTAGTGAGCATGCAGTTCCGGAACTGGAAGGCAGAGGGTGCCAGTCAGGACTAGGCCCCACCACCCTGCCCATCTTCAGCCCACCACCCACAGCATGTCCCCTCACTAAGTCTGGCTCCTTGGGGGAGCTTGCTAAGTGTATGCTGCCCCACCACCAGAGATGCCAGGAACCCAGCAACAAGGGTTTTCATCAAATGATATTCCACAGTGTCCTGTGAATGCTTAGGACCTTCTGTGACTGATCTCTTGTAATTAGGATTTGGCCCTTCCCTGTAAATAGAAAAACCAAAGCCCAGAGAGGGAGACATCTGACTCCCTAGGTCACAAAGTCTGAATGTGGCAGAGCTAGGACATGAACCCAGAGTCTAAGTCCAGAGACCACATCCTTTCCTGCAGAGAGGCTTGGTTTTTAACAGCGGCTTGTTCCCTCATCTCCCGGTTCTAACATTTTTAGCAACTTCTTCAGCTTTGCAAACAGTGAAATCATTCCATTCCCAGTCTTGTAACTACTTGACATTTTCTGGTTGTATTTTGAGACAGACTCCATGCAGCCCAGGTTGACCGCCAGATCACTGTATGGTCTAAGATAGCTTTGAACTTCTGACCTGCCTGCTTCAGTCTCCCGAATGCTGGGGTATGGAGGTGCACGACCACACCCTGTTTTGGAGGTGGGGGATACACATCACCATGTAGCCCAGGCTGACCTGGATTTCAGGATCCGCCTGCCTCGGTGTTTAGATTACGGGTGTGTGCCTGATTCTGGCTGACTTGCAAAGCAGACTTCCAGAATGATTGGCCAGATGTATTTCACAGGAGCAGGTGCCAGGCCACCTGGAGGGCTTACTCCCAGGTTACCCAGAGACTGGGAGGTCGCCGACCTGAGAGCTCACAGCCTGCCAGCGGTCTCGGCAGAGCCTCTCTCCTGCCCCATCCCCTCCCCTCCCCTCCTTCCCCTCACTCCCCACCCCCACCCGGCCATCCCAGGTACCTGTTTATTCATCATGATGTAAATCACCGGGTTGTAGATGGAGGAGCTTTTGGCAAAGAAAGCCGGCAGGGTCATGAAGATGGGGCCAAAGTTGGAGCCTTGGTGGGTGAAGATGTAGAAGGCCACACTAGCGTAAGGAAGCCAGCAGATCAGGAAGAAGATGACCATGAGGATGACCATGCGGGTGACTTCTTTTTCTGCCTTCTGCGTGGTGGCTGATTCCTGCTGCTGGGCAGCCGCCTATAGGGGTACAGACCTGTGTCTAGCCCGGGGGTCCACACATACCTTGGCACCCAGCTCTGGCCACCCAGCACGGTCCTAGGGACACACACTGAGGCCCCCACTCATACCTCCTTGACTGTGAAAACCAGTTGCCCATAGCAGAAGAAGATGACGATCATAGGGATGGTGAAGTGGACCACAAACATGTAGATGACGAAGGACTCATTGTTGACCTCGGGCTTGAGCGTATAGTAGTCAATCCCACACGAGCACTGCATGCCCTCGGGGATGTACCTGAGGGTCAGTGCAAGGGACAATAGGGTTGGAAGGGAACACACGCTCAGCTGGGCCTAAGTGTGAGGTCCATGGAGGCTGGAGCTCCTGCAGGCCTTGGGAAGCATGGTATCGTTATTACCTGCTGGCCCCATCGCCAGGTGAGACTTATCCGTCTCTGCCCTGAGGGTGACTCTCAAGCTTCCTGCCACTTGACCACACCGCTCTTTTCCACCAGCCTGCTGCCCTTTGGTGGTTTAAGTGAGTTGGCAGAGGGTGCTGGGGAGGAGGGCTGAGGCCTATCCTGTAAATGCAGCAGTTTGAAGATGTGCGTCTCCTAGCAACAGCAACGCGTTCTACACTCAGGATGGACTTGCTACCATCTACGGGACTTTGGGCAGCTTCTAGAAACAAGGATGTTGTAATCGTGTCTGAGGATGGTGACACTGGGCTGCACTCAGAAACCCTAGACTGTCCGTTGAGTTTATGTGTACAGGCTTGCCGAGCCAAGTGCATGAAGATGTGGAAAGAGCAGCATGGGGTGATGGGCTCTGATTCAGCAAGGACCTCTAGGTGGGCTCCCAGAGGATGGGGAAGAGATATGAGGAGAGAAGGGAGATCTGAGGCTTCTGGGTACCAAACCACTATCCCTACCCTATCTTATCTTGCCTACATTTGGAGATGGTGACCTAGAGGTTGGATGGGACCCAGCTCCTGAGGCTACAATGACACCATGCATGTTGGGAAGGTTCAGCTTCCCATGGTGCTGAGGCCCAAGGTCAGAGAAAGCTGCCCCATGCCCAGGAGAACTCAACCAAAGAGGATTGTAGTTGGGCCTTGGCTTAGCTGAGGATTAGGGACTCGGCCAAGGTGAAGGGTTGGGGTGTCCAGGGTTCCCCTTGCCATGGGTCTCAGAGTTAAAATCAGACTTGTTGTACCACGACTTCTCCTTCTTTCTCCCCGCCTAGACCTTGCTTGGTCTGGGAAAGTTACCAGGATAGTTTTAGGGGCAAGACTGTGTAATATAAGGGAACCAGCCCACAGGCTCTGTGTTCCGAATGGGAATCCCACGAAGGCCTTGCTAGACCCAACGCTCAGTGCCATTACCTGGACCAGCCGACGAGTGGGGGAGCAGCACAGGCCAACGCCATGACCCAGGTGAAGGCCACACCCATAATGGCATGGTTCTCTCCGAAGCGGAAGTTGCTCATGGGCTTGCAGACCACTACATACCGCTCAATAGCCAGGACCACCAGGGACCACAGGGCGATTTCACCTGTAAGGTAGTTGATAGCCATCAGTCCTCCAGCTCTGACCTCAGACCAGAGAGAGCTAATAACCCCAGAGAAGACAGCGTGGAAGCCTCTGCACTGGACTTGAGTCAGGCCTTAGAGATGCAGTGAGTTTGGACTAGCCAGGAAGACGGAGGCGGATGAAGAATCCATGTGCCAGAGGAAGTGAGCAAAGGAACTCTAAAGAACCAAGAGCCTTTCCGTTTGGTTAGAGCTTTCAGATCATGAGAGACACTGCCACAGAAGGGCTGGACCTGTGGCTTCAGGCCACTCACTGGCTAGTGCTTTAGCAGGGAGAGAAGTAATGGAGTGCTACCAACAAGAATTTCTGGATGACAGGTGTGGCCTGGGCCTGACCCCGTGAGACAAGCTGACAAGCATGGCACCCTAGTTTGTCCAGAGACTGGGGGGCTGTGATCACAGACGGTAAGAGAGATGCCCAACCGTGCCACCAAGGCAGCAACCTGGGCAAGGGGGGGATAAGACAGCGTCCTTGGGACTTGTACAAGCTAGACCTGGCTTTGGGCTTTGTCATGCCCACTTCTCCCGTTTCCTCTTACATCTACTGGCGACATCCCTGGGTCCCAGTTGGGGCACCCCGACTCTGATTCTGGCCCTGCCACATCTCTAAATGTGTCTTTTGCTGCTCCCTGCCTCAGCTTCCTCAGCTCAACAGGCTCCATTGTTTCTGTGACAGCCTCATTGATTTTCCAGCCAAGTGAGAGAAAATGTTTGGAAACACCTGGTGTGGCAAGGCGGTCCACGCCTGTGATCCCAGCACTTGAGAAGCTGAGGCAGGAGGATCAGGAGTTCAAGTGCATCCTCAGTCACATAGTTTAAGGCCATCTGGACTACAAGACTGTACCCCTTCCCCAAAGGTAGAAAGAAAAAGAACAGAAACAAATGAATCCTCTGAGATTCCCATTGTATGGAGCAGGCACGTATGGTGGAGGCCAACAGGGTTGGAAAGGCAGTCACATAGATGCCCAGTACACTGATCCAATCGTCACCTGGACCAGAGACACTCATGAAGGACCTGGACCTGTGTGCCTTTTCTAGCTCATCCTGGTGCTCAGTCTGAGTCTGCCCCAGCTCAGCTGCCTCATAGGATACCCTCACACACCATGGCTCCCCAGTGAGCCCTTGACCTCTCTAAACCCATGTTTCTTGCATTACTCCAAAGGAGACAGATGAGCGTTCAATGTTTGCTCTAAACAGCAGCCTAGCTCAGCATCACAGTGTTGTCAATGAATAAACAAGGCCTTGGGACGACAGTGATTGAAGAGGAGTGGGAGAGAGACCCACTAGACCCCACTGCAGACCCTCCCTAGGCCCTTTCATGCCCCCTTGGCTCCCATACTACACCCCAGTCCCTCTGCTCATACCACCCAGTGTGGCGAAGAAGCCCTCCATGTTGCATCCCGTGGGCCCAAAGACGAAGTAGCCGTGCAGTGAGGTGTAGAGCGTGGTGGTGAATCCTCCGAAGACCATGAAAAGATCAGCCACGGCCAAGTTGAGCAGGATGTAGTTGAGCGGTGTGCGTAGCTTCTTGTGCTGTACGGTGACGTAGAGCGTGAGGAAGTTGATGGGGAAGCCCAGCACGATGAGCAGGAACATGTAAGCTGCCAGCATGGAGAACTGCCAGGGTTCAGCCAGGTAGTACTGTGGGTGCTCAAAGGGGCTGCGCACCACACCTGTGATGTTGGAGAAGGGCACATAGAAATCGGGGCCCTCCGGAACTCACCTACCCCATCCCTTCCCAATCCCCTGGCCCTGGCACTAGCTCATTTGTTCATGGCTGCGGCCCTCGGGCTGTTCGTCAACAGAGACCGAGGCTGCCTGGCGAGCTCAGCCACCTACAGCTCCCACAGCACAACTCCAGGCATCAACCCCCCCCAGACCCTTATAAAGTGACCTTCTCTCCCTAAGCCAGGGGCTGATTCAGCATCTGGGAGATATCATACTAAGAATACTAATCCCACTGCTGCTACTGGGGCCTAATTAGCTTGCAGCGGGGCCAAGGTGACACCAGGTGGAGGCCCTTGAGTAAAGGAAGAGTGTCTCATCTTGTCTTCCCCAGAGTCCCCCAGGAATTTTCTACCCATGTCAGTCTGGTGGCCTCAGGCTGTGACTGGGGTCTTAGGACCCTAAGTCCATTTCTCTGTGTTACTACTGACTTCCTGAACTCACCTACCCCATCCCTTCCCAATCCCCTGGCCCTGGCACTAGCTCATTTGGACAGATCTGAGCACAGTCAGCTTGGTCCATTACCACCCATCTCACCCCACCCCACCCGAGGCTCAGCAGCTCGATAACGATTTGTTGCATTCAATTGGAATTTGCTCACTCACTTGTTCATTAAACATTTATGAGCCAGCCACCTGGGAGATCAAGAAGGAGGCCATGGCCCTGCTCAGAGTGCTTCTGGCCTGAGTAAGACTCAGCCAGAGGAAGAAACACATTCCAGTCCAGGGAGGGATGACCATGGGCTATGGAGATGGGGATAGCCTGCTCAGGTGGGGCAGGACATGGACCCCGCTGCCAGGTTATTTAGGTGAGTGCGTGGGGCCTGGAGGTCATGGCAAGGGCCTAAGAAGTTTTGCCTTATCTAGAAAGCAACGGCCATACAGCTGGGTGAATCCCAGGGGCAGAGAGGATGACCAGAGACCTGGGGCTTCAGGGCTTCAGAACCCTGTGCAGGCTGAGAGATGCTGGTACTGGTCTGCTGGGGATGCCAATCTGGGGAGAGGCTGGTCCTGGACTAGCCTGGTGTCTGAGGATATGAGGCCAGCATCTCTGCCATGTAGCTGGGGTTCCCGGAGGCCCCCATGTATAGGTTACTCTAGGACCACTGTCCAGTTGGCACGTGCCTGGAGTACCCACTAAGTCCCAGGCAAGGGGTTTCATCCTGGGGGCCCACAGGAGACAAGAAAGCACGGGCTGCAAGAAGCTATCACCCCATGAGGGAGATGGTGGTGAGTAGCCCTTATGAGGGCTAGACAAAGAACAGAAGGAAAGTTCCCACTATGCAGAAGTCAGACCATGCAGCTTCTGAAGACTGCTCTGAGAAAGTGAGGGTTAAGAACTGATTGATGATGGGAGAAAACACCATGCCACTTGCCACACAGGTACCCAGGCCCTGGAGCTGGGTAGGAGCCTGGTCAGGGAAGTGTTCGCCTCTGAGCCTCAGGGCCCTTAAGCTCTCTCTTGCTCAGTCTCTTCACACCTGGGATTCCTAGATCTGTCTGCTCAGGAAAGCAACCCCGTTTCCTGCAGGTCCCGATTGGAGAAGAGGAACACAGCACTGGCATGTATGTCAAGGGCTGGGAGCTGGCCTCTAGCAGTTGAAGGAGCTTGGCTTGGTGATTAAGACCAATGTTAATGAGGTCAAGGTGGAGGCTTTGATTCTGACATGACCCTGGTGGTCACCCCCAGTTCTCCCCTGACCCCACCCAGCTCAGCAGCACCTCAGCAGCCTTGGCAGCCAGCTCGTGCTGGGGACAGCTGGGAAGCTGTCTTCAGGGGCTTTGCCCATCCCCTGGGCTCTAATGTGAACCTGCAGGGCAGACTGGACACAGTAGGAGCTTGGTAAACACCTGCTGACCCAGTGAGTGGGTGGGTGAGTGAGTGGGTGAGTGAGTGAGTGAGTGAGTGGGTGAGTGAATGGGTGAGTGAGTGGGTGAGTGAGTGGGTGAGTGAGTGAGTGAGTGAGTGGGTGAGTGAGTGAGTGAGTGGGTGAGTGAGTGGGTGAGTGAGTGAGTGAGTGGGTGAGTGAATGGGTGAGTGAGTGGGTGAGTGAGTGGGTGAGTGAATGGGTGAGTGAGTGAGTGGGTGAGTGAGTGGGTGAGTGAGTGAGTGGGTGAGTGAGTGGGTGAGTGAGTGGGTGGGTGAGTGAGTGGGTGAGTGAGTGGGTGGGTGAGTGGGTGGGTGAGTGAGTGGGTGAGTGAATGGGTGAGTGAGTGGGTGGGTGAGTGAGTGAGTGGGTGAGTGGGTGGGTGGGTGAGTGAGTGGGTGAGTGAGTGGATGGGTGAGTGGGTGGGTGAGTGAGTGAGTGGGTGAGTGAGTGGGTGAGTGAGTGGGTGGGTGAGTGGGTGGGTGAGTGAGTGGGTGAGTGAGTGGGTGGGTGGGTGAGTGAGTGAGTGGGTGAGTGAGTGAGTGAGTGGGTAGGTGGGTGAGTGAGTGAGTAGGTGGGTGAGTGAGTGAGTGGGTGAGTGAGTGGGTAGGTGGATGAGTGAGTGAGTGAGTGGGTGAGTGAGTGGGTGAGTGAGTGGGTGAGTGGGTAGGTGGGTGAGTGAGTGGGTGAGTGAGTGGGTGGGTGAGTGAGTGAGTGGGTGAGTGAGTGGGTGAGTGAGTGGGTGAGTGAGTGGGTGAGTGAGTGGGTGGGTGAGTGAGTGAGTGGGTGAGTGAGTGAGTGGGTGAGTGAGTGGGTAGGTGGGTGAGTGAGTGAGTGAGTGGGTGAGTGAGTGGGTGGGTGAGTGGGCAAGTCTCCTGGGGAAGCGCTGCCTCTCTCTAAGGTGGGTTAACAGACGCAACGTTCCAGGTTGAAAGCTGTCACTGAGATGAGAGGACACCGGGGTCCATACAGTGTGTGTTGCTTCAGTGAGACAAGTTCAGAGTTGAGATGGCCATTAGAAGTCATCAGCTCTGATTCGCCTATGCATCTTCCCTTGCAGAGACTGAGGCCTGGAGTCCACAGTGGGCCACTGAGGTCACGTGATTGGCCAGTAACTGCCAGGGCTATCACCACACAGTCCACAAAGTTCTGTGGGTTTCTACTGCTGTTTTCCTTCCCCCATCAACACAGTCCAGAGGAGAGGCTCCGCCTCTCTGCCTCATCAAAGCATGTCACTAGGGGAAAGGGCCTGCGCTGTGTCACATGGGCTCAGATGAAGCAGTGGTCATCCAAGAGGAGGCACAGATTCTAGCCTGTGTCTCGGAGTCACCAGGATACCCTGGAAAATCCCACTTTCCCCTCTGGGCCTCTGTTTGCTGGGCCTGGGAAACCCGGGGCACAACAACCACATACAGACTGCTCCCGGCCCGCTGTCCCCACCGGCACAACTGATGTGCCCTGGCTCCTCTGCACCCCCTTCATGTCCCACTCAGGCCCTGAGCCAGCGCAGTGGCACCCTTTCCTGAACACCTGCCCCTGCAGGCTAATGGGACTTGTCACCTCAGTCCTGCTCCTCTCTCAGGTCTCCAAGGACAGCTACTATGGCCACTCTCCACACCAGGGCCGGGCCCCATGGCGTGGCTCATCTGCTATCTGCCTTATCACCAACTAGACCAGTGGTTACCAACCTGTGGTTCACGAATTCTTTGGGGGTTGCATATCAGATATTTACATTACTATTCATAGCAGTAGCAAAATTACAGTTATGAAGTAGCAACAAAATAATTTTATGGTTAGGTCACCACAACATGAGGGACTGTATTGAAGGGTCACAGCATTTGGAAGGTTGAGAACCACTGACGCAGACCGTCTTGTTGTCCTCCTACTGAACCAAACTCAGTCGTGTATCTGGAATGCAGGTCAGCTGAGCCCGTTTTTCTGTGTGTTCAGCTCTTGGTCCACGGTGGTAGGTGTTCAAGACACACCATCCCTGTAGGCTAGGAACCCTCAGCGGAGGTGGAGTACAGAGTCCGGTGACCTGCAGCCTGGGTTCTCGTCCTCTCAGGAGTGTGGGTTACTGGGGCTGGGCTATGAAGAACTGTGAGGTGCTTGGATGCCAGGGCCCTGGGAAGCCATCTCTGAGGCTAGCTACCGCCACGTTGGCCGCTCAGAGGTACGGGCAGTCGCAGGGCACTGAATGGAGGATTAGGGACTTAAGCCACCAGCACTAATAGCTCTTAAGCCCCAGAAGGAAAAGTGCTGCTGGGTCAGCAGGCCCCTCCCTCTCTTCTCACCTGTGGCTTAGTCTTCCTGGCCGTGTCCTGGCCGTGTCACCAGGGCCTTGCTGAGGACGTCAAGGGAACCTGGAGGGAGACAGGTGTCCAGTCCTCTCCTGATGTTCGCTACCCACTCTATGGTGTTGAGTGCTGTGCCGTCTCAGGGCGGCGGACGGATGACCAGGGAGAAGCAGCCATTTGTTCTGAGCCCCACCCGCCCTGTTCCGCTCTGCCTTAGCTGTGCCAACTAGAGCCAGCAAGAGGCAGAGCCCGGGGGGCTTCTGGCCTTAGCAGCCTTTCAGACAGAATCTATAGAAAATTAAGTCTCACGGGAGCACAGGTGGCCAGGCGGACCCCTGCACACCTCAGAGGGTAGCCTCAGAGCCTTGGGGCGGGCCCACGAGCCTGGGGGCTGGCTGACACTGAGGAGCCACTGTGAGTCACAGGCAGGAAGGAGCACAATTGTTCCTGTGCTCTCAGAAGGTGTTTGGAGTCAGGATGAGGGATGAGGGAGCAGTCCCAGGGTGGGTGTTGTGGAATATTATTTTAAGATGTGATACATTTGTTTATGCTGTGGAACATTTCTTTAATGATGCAAAGATGTGTTGCATTCTTTTTTTTTTTTTTTTCCAGAGTTGAGGACCGAACCCAGGGCCTTGCACTTGCTAGGCAAGCGCTCTACCACTGAGCTAAACCCCCAACCCCGTGTTTCATTCTTTGATGTTGCATTTAACTCTGTGAAGCTGTGTTACTGTGCCTGTCTAAAACACCTGATTGATCTAATAAAGAACTGAACGGCCAACAGCAAGGCAGGAGAGGGACAGGTGGGGCTGGCAGGCAGAGAGAATAAAGAGAAGAAAAAGAGAGAAAAAAGAGATTTAGGAGCGAGAGGAGGAGGAGGGCTCCAGGGGCCAGCCACCCAGCCAGCCAGCCAGCCAGCCACCCAGCCACCCAGCCACCCAGCCAGCCAGCCACCCAGCCACCCAGCCACCCAGCCAGCCAGCCAGCCATGGAGTAAGAGTGAAAGTAAGATATAAAGAAGAAAAGGAAAAAGCCCAGAGGCAAAAGGTAGATGGGATAATTTAAGTTAAAAAAAAAAAAGCTGGCTAGAAACAAGCCAAGCTAAGGCCGGGCATTTATAAGAAAGAATAAGTCTCTCTGTGTGTGATTTATTTGGGAGCTGAGTGGCAGGCCTCCAAGAGAGTTAAGAGGAAAAAAGAGCCAACAAGAGATGGGGGCCTTGCCTGTGGTGGCCGCAATGCCCCTGTCATCGCTGTGTAAAGCCCAGGCCAGGGAAGAGGCACAACAGAGGGATGCAACCCTGAGGCACGGTCATGGGGACGCCTGGCTTCAGCAGCCATGAAGAGGGAAAGGTTAAGGAGTAGAGGCCCACAGACACCCCGCCTGGTATGGCCCAGCCAGTCAGCTGCCATCTTCCTCTTCCTCACAGTGGACATGACACACAGCATCAGTACACAAGCCCTGACAGTCTTACCAAGCTCTGGGGCTCCAGCCGTCACCTCTCCCTGATCCCATCCCCTTCCTGACAGAACTGGCACCTCTAGCTCCCTGTCCTAACTTCCTTCAGTCAGGGTCACTGTGGGCTCCATTCACAGATGCTGGCTATGGCTGAAAACTCCATATCCAAGCTGAAGGGCCTTGTGTACAGAGGTGGAAATGGAATCCAGTAGGGAAGAAGCAGAACAGGGTGCTCAGTGTGAAGGCTGCCTAAGGGTGTGGGTCCAACTTTGGTTCAGCAGGTACGTTTGTTCAACCAGAGAGTGCCTCTGGCCTCAGTTTCACTATTTGTGTGGGCACCCCTAGAGGCTGCTCAGACCAGACATGACGATGCTTCAGCAAGAACTGGAGCTGTGGCCAGGCTCAGCCTCAGGGGCTTGGCTCCCAGCAGGACTCTTCCTGAATTTCTGTGTGATGGGCTGAGAGGATGCATGCCGGCATCTCAGTCAGCCCCCACCCCCACCCCCACCCCCCCACCAGCCACAGACCATCTGATCTGTCACTGTGATTGACGCCTGTTGGGTAGCTGGCGCTGTTTCCTCCCTCGCCCCACTTCTTTCCCAGCCATATGCAAATGAGTTCAGTTCAAGGCACGCGCTAATGGAAATCCTAACACATTAATAAATGTTTAGTGCGAGAGAGAGCATGCATGATCATAAGCAATTAGACACTCGACGGAGGAGTTGTGTTGGCACAACTGTCTGGCTCCCTCCTTCATTCCCTCCATCATCTCCACAGAGGGGGGAGGTGTTGGGGGGGGAGGGCCTGGACCTTGCCTGGCTCCTTCCTTCATCTCCACAGAGGCAGAGGGGGTGGGGAGGGCCTGGACCACACCTCACCTCTGTCGCTCACTCTACTCTCACCTCTCATCCCAGCAGAGGGCATGCTACTGCCAGCCTCACAAGGAGGTCTTCAGCATGGCTCCTAGCCACTCAGTTTCCCTGCTCCCGCCCGTTAAGATACTGTGTGTGTGGTGGGGAGGCGGGTGTTGCTGCCTGTCCCTGGGCAGGTAGCATGCAGGAGGACTTCAGAGATTACAACTCTAGGTGCTCACTCAAGGCTGGAAGCCCAAGGGCCCTAACTAACACCTGCTGCTCTTCTAGTCATGACCGGCACGGGGGCTGCGGCTGCACAGAGGTGCCCAGTGTGTGTGAGTTCTCCTTCCAGATTCTGCCTGATACCCTTTCCCCAACATTCTATGGATCCCAACTGGACCCCCCCCCCCCCATGCCTCATGCCCTGGAAGGAAGGGAAGGAGCCACAAGGCTGAGTATCCTGTGGAAGCGGACCCCTTGACTGGTGTACAGGGCGGGCTCCAGGAGTTCCAAGGACAAGACTATTCATCGGAGGTAGGTATCTTATTTTGTTGTCAAAATGGATCCTCATTCAAACAAAATAAATAAACAACAACAAAAACATCCATGTCCCTGCCCCTTGTTGCCATTTGATTCGATTACGTTTTAAAAGCACGAAAAAGCAATGTTCCTTTCCAATCAAATTAGAAACAGGTGCACTTTTGCATAAGGAAATTAAGTTGCAGACAATATGAGGATTTGCTAAAACGCAGACACTGATGAAAACGAGTAGCCCTTTTATTTGTCGTTATTGAGGCAATCTGTTGGCAAAGTGTTCACGGTAACGGTCTGACAGATCTGCGGACTCCAGCAGGCTGCCATGAACACTTGAGCCCTTCTGAAAGTAACAGATTTTTTTTTTCTTAGAAAATATATGTACGTTCTCTTCTGCATCTCCTGGCGCTATTTACAAGGCACGAAATGCCATAAATAGGAAATCTGTGGTTACACAAGGCGAGGCCCCTCCCCATTATACAAACTTCATCTGGGCAGGAGACACATTCTGAGGGTTTAATTCTTTCTCCTCTACAGTCTGGGTACAACAAGGAGCCAGGGGAGCGGGTGGTCCCAGAGGTCAGTCAGGGCTCACGAGCCAGTGTCGTCGATGCGTCTCCGGCAGTAGGGGCAGCAGGCATGCTGGAGCACCAGCAGCTCATAGTCCTCCGAATGGAACATCTGAGGAGAGACAGCCCATGACACAGGGAAGCAGGGCCAGGTGCCCTAAGCCCCGAGGAGAAACAGCTAAGCAGGGAGTTGCTGCCAACAACAGCAGATCGATAGGACTGGAGGGCTCTTCATTCTGAATGAAGTCCACAGGTGCATCATCCCTCAGCCAGGGCAGTGCAGAGCAGGAACCAGGTAAGGTCCACTGCAGCCAGCTGGGCAGATGCAAAGGGCAGGCTGGGGCCAGCTCACGCTCCTCCCCCGACATGCCCGGCTTCCCACGGGAGACACAAAGAACGCAAGAGCAGGAGAGCCTGCCAGCGGTAGGCTGGGTACCTGAAAGCAGGAGGGGCACATGGTGATGGAGGCGTCGGGCAGCAGCGAGCGGAAGTACTGCCATTGCAGCGGTGGAGGCCAGCGCTTGATGAGAACGTCCCTTCGGCTCATGGAACGCAGCACTGACCGGTTCACCACCACGGGCACGAACTCAGAGCCACCTTGCTGTGAGGGGGGATGTACATGGGTGCTGTATCCTTGGCCTGATCTTAGGATCCTTGGTGGCCAAAGGGACAGCACCACATCTCAACTCCAGGCAGCCCTGACAGTGACAGGCCCCGCCCCCATGCCAGCACTGAAGTGTCCTTGGAATCACTCAGTCACCACAGGAAGCTGTCCAGTTCTCTCTCCCACTGCCATGTCTGAAGTTGTAGCTAACTGCCACACTACCCAAGGGTCCCTGTGTGCCTGGGGGAAGTACGGATGGCTCTCCACCAGGCCTCTCAGCACCCTCCCACTCTTGGGGCGTCTCACCTCAAAGCTCAGCTTGGCTGTGAATGGGTCATCATCTCCTAGGGAGTTCACGGTCTCATCCAGCCTCAGTGTCTGGGAACCTGGAGGGTTCTAGTCAAGGATGGAGCTGGAGGTCCAGTAAGGCATAGGCACCACCCTCCAGCCCATAATTCACTCCCAGGAGCTCAGCCAGGGCTGACCTCTCTCACAGACTTGGGGGAGTGGTACAGTGGCTGGAAGAGGCCTCCAGGTGGAAGATGGGGAGGGGGGCACAGGCCAGAGAAGGAGAGAAGGGGCCCCATGGGGACCATCAGCTTCCCCTATCCTCCACGGCTCACAGGGAGCGGCCATTCAAGGGCCCTGAGTGTGTGGAGAGCACAGGCCCAGCTGCAGCCTGAGAAACTCAGCAGTCACAGCCACGGAGTGAAGGGCAAAACCCTTACGGAATCCAGTCAGTCCTACCACCCTTCCCGCTGCCCAGTGGCGATGGAGCTGGTATAAGGCAGAGGCAGGAGGGCCTCATGTAGGGATTAGGTGGGTATGGCCGACTGTTCCAGTGAGGATCACCAAGGATGCTAAAATACCCACAGGGGATCAGCTGTCCTAGGGTTTCAGCCAGACTACTGGCGGCCACCTCTGTAACTACCTAAGGACGAAGCACTCGGACAACAGAATCAGGGGGACAGAGAGGCCTCCACGAGAATAGGGTGGACATCCTGGAGCTTCAGCCTGAGTAGTGACTGCTACCACTGCATGAAAAAGCTACCTGAGTCGAAATCTGGGGGTCCCTCAAGAATACACACTACTCCTTCTGCTTAGCTGCATGGGCCAGAGGCAGGATCGGTGTCTTCATGAACAGGGTAGGGGACCTCACAGGAAGATGACGGTGCCCCTCTCCTCGTGCCTACGGGCTCTGATGTTAGTCTTCACTACGTGGGGACCTCCAGTCTTTCTGGATCTCATTCCTTCCATCCCTGCCTGTTGGCACAGACCACGCGGAGGCCCCTGCCCTGCCCAGCCCAGGCCTGGAGCGTAGGATACCGTTGCTTGCCACCTCCTGCCATTTGCTCTCCCTCTTGTGTCTTGGAGCCTCCAGGTCGATGAGGGCAACAGCTTCTTCGTCGGTGATTCCCTCTTCCAGGTAGAACTCCACCAGGTGCAGTACCTCTGCGGGGACAGGGAGGGGCTGGAGAATAGCCTCGGGGAGCGTGGGACTGTCGCTCACACCAGAGCATGCCCCCTCCCCACAGCAGCTGCTTTGAAGCGAGGTGGGCAGGACAGCTCCTGCAGCCTCCCAGACTGAACAATGAACCCGAGCTTGTCACTATGATGAGAGTGGGGCTTCTGGTTGGGGACATGCTGGGCCCTGTCTCTGGATCCTGACAGCACTTCTTCATGGAAGGCATGGTGGCATCGGCTTATGCACAATGTCACAGGTCTTGAAGCAAGGGAGTGGCTCACCATAGGAAGAGGCAGAGAAGATAAAGGGCTGGCGGCAGTTGATGCACACGTTGCCCAGGTTGTTGAGCAGCGGGTTGTTGGTGGAACAGCGGTAGCACAAGGGTACCAGTTCCTACAAAACACGCGCGTGTCTGCCCAGGCTGAACCAGAAGTATGCTCACATCCACTCCCTCCAGGGCAAAGAACTGCATGCTGCGGGGAGCCTGGCCGAGGCCTACAGACAGAACTGAAGACTCCATCTGCGGCCCACTAACCCAGACACTCCCTCCAAGTCAGGCCTCAGCAGGACACTGTCTTCCTGGGAACAACTGTACCCACTGTCACTTCCTGCCACTCACCAGGCTCTAGCAGTGTGTCAGGCACACCATGGATGCTGCACAAGTGGCCTCTGCCCTCCTGTGGGGAAGGGTTTGTAAACACCCATCTGACAGAGCAGGAGACTGAGGCACTGGAAGCCTGAGGCACAGCTAGGACGTGGTAGACCTAGGATTGGAACCCAGGCCTATTGACAAGTCCCTGCTCTGAGCTTAAAATCGGGGCTATATAGATCTGGGTTGTTGATGCTGCAGGAAATCTGTTGGGATGCAGCCTGGGGGAGCACAGGGACACCCAGGAAGAGGGTCAGCCCTGAGCTAGGCTTGAGGGAAGAGACAGTCTCTGAGCATGGAGGAGCTGACAGCACTAAAGGTCAGGGTGGGCTGGAGCATAGCAGGCCAAGTGGAGGGCAGAGGGCAGCTAAGAGGAGGGGACAGACGAGCTCACAGGCAGGGGAGCCCTGAGAACACAAGAGCCATCTTTCAAACAGACCCCAGACCAGGCTCAGAGTCACACCCTCACCTCACTGTCATGGAAAGGCTTGGAACGGATGGTCAGGGTGCCCAGCTCAATGGACTTCTGGATCCTCGCGGGGATCTGCAGCCCCCGCAGCTTGTCGTAGGCATGCCGGGCCAGCTTGTAGGCACCCAGGGCCTTGCTCTGCTTGGCCAGTGTGAAGAGGGTATTCCTGACATTGGCAAGGTTAAGGACAGCAGAGGTGTGAGGGAGCCAATACTACCCGCCCTGGGCTAGAAAAAGTATCTTGTGCTGGTAGCAGACCATAGTCAGGAACTGAAGAGATATTTGTTCATTCTGAGGTCTATCTCTCTAGGATGGCAAGGCCCAGGAATCTTTCCAGAGACAAAGGTAATACAGGGTCTTTTCTGGGTGTCTCTGTCTCTGTCTCTGTCTCCCTCTCTCTCCTCTCTTGCAGAGGTGGGGGGCATCATGGTCTCACTATGTAGCCTAGGCTAGCCTCAAACTTTGGTGCTGAGATAGCAGCCATAACCTGACTTAAGGCTCTGGGCCTCCTGGTGGCTTTCCCTGCCCTGCTGCACCTGCCCATCCAGATCCAGGACACCTGGCACCAGGGTTCTCCTGCCCTGCCCTACCAGCTGGTGTAGACTGGCTCACAGGGGCCACACAGCACTCAAGACTCCCCTGCTCTCTGGGGTCCCTCTGGGCCCCTCATCGGAGGACAACAGACCTCTGTATGGCACGTGAGGTCACCTCCAATCTGGCTGTGCCCAAGCCCTTCTCACCCTCCCTGCCTCCCCAGAAAGCGGCTTGGCCCTGGCATCCCAAGGTGCACGGCCCTCGCTCTCCTTCCTCAGCACGACCTCTCTAACACTGTCCCGGCAGGCAACTTGTGCTGCTGTCTCCCTAGCTGGTCCACTCTAACTCCTCCACGCCCGGGACCGTGTCAGCCGCCACTTCCGTGTTTCCACTGGACACCACCAGGGCAGGCTCGACACTCAAGTTAGCTAAGACGCTGACTCAACCGAACTTTAAGACAAGTGAGATCCAGGAACTGAGGGCAGCAAGGATGGCTGTGCACTCCCTTGTTGGGCCTGACCTGCCAGTGAAAGGGGTTATCACAGTGAAGGCCATTTGTTTGGGGCGCTTCCCTGAGGAGCAAACGATGAGTCTGGACCCTCCAGGAAATGAGTTCTTAACGGTGAGCGGGGGTGCTTTTCTGGGAGGCGTTCCTCCAGGAGCCAGGTGGACCAGCCAGATGAGGACAGGGAGATGGCTTGTCAAAGGTTGGACCATTTCTCCTCTGTGCTTCTGGCCCTGCTGTATCTCCTTGGCAGGGGAGGAGTAGACTCACAGGGCCTCGCTACGCCACCCACCCTCTTGATAATCTTCCCCGCGGCCTGGCTCTGGAGCACTGGAGGTAACCTCCTCTGGGCAGCTGTCCCTGACGAGGCCCAGCCTTACCTCCATTTTACTCTTGGACACAGTGCACCTATCCTTGAAACAGGTCTTGCCTCTTGTCACCACCCCTACTAGATGGCAGCTTTGTCACCTGGACTAACATGCCCCCTGCCCCCCCCCCCCCATTCCAGCAGAAGGTCTGCCTGGGCTTCCTGGTCCCAGCCCCACCCTTCTTTGTGCGTTCTGGGAGGCCTGGGATAGGGTGCTGGCCAGAACGGCAGGTCAGGGGCCGCTAGACAGCCCTGGAAGCTAATCTCCCCTTGGCACCGGGCACTCAGCTGCCCAGCTGAGCCTCTCCCCACTCCCCAGTGGTTGCTGAGAGAGGGCGCTTCTGCCAGTAAAGTGCTCTGTGGAGCACTGGGGCCATTAGACAGAGGGCTGGGAGGGTGGCGGGGGAGGATACACTTTCGAGATGCCCAAGGGGGTGGCCTTGGTCAGGCTGTGCAGCAAGAACTTGGAGATGTTGAAGAGGGTTTCAGGGAGGTCAAAGCTGAACGGCTCCTCCTGCAGTGAAAGAGAGAGCACAGCATTCCCACTGAAGGAGGTGGGCGCCCTGAGCACCCACTGTGTGCTGGCCAGTGCGGCTGCCTTTAACACAGGCTTGTGGGCTATGCACTTTCAATCACACTGTACCAGGGAGGGACGTGATGCCCTAATAAAGGACAGCCCATGTCACCCACCAGAATGGGGCAGAGATGAGATTCAAACCCAGGGCTTAGCCCCTCAACCCCAGAGAATGTGCTTCTCACAGCTGCAGTGTCCCTGGGGACACTCCATTTCCTGAGCGCAAGACCTTTATGGGAGTGAGGACATGGCCTAGTGGGATGCTTAACCCCTTCCTGCGGGACCCAGCAAGTCTATTCTTTGTTCCTCAACAGCGGCTGATGCAAAATGTGCCACCAAAAGCACATGACGCTCAGGCTGGCCCAGGCTCTAACCGGTGGTCTCCACGACCACTGGTGGAATGAACAGACCTGTTGCACCCAGGGGCTGCCAGAAGTACAGTCAAGCCCATCAGGGACGGTTCTATGCACAGGGCTGTGCATGGCGAAGACCTGCTTTGAGGGAGTCTGACAGTGCCATCAGGCTACAGTGCAAACCACACCAGTTATTGGCAGGCCGGTCAGCTCCCCCCTGCCCGGAGCTCTCCCGAGGGTCTGGCGGGCTCTCTCATAACGACCACCAGGCTTGACCCCGGTGAGGCCCAAAGTTGTGAGAAGTGACTTTCTACTTCTCTGGTTCAGAGTCCAGAAAATTCTCTCCAGCGACTTCTCTCTAGTGTTGTCTGAATTCCTAATTACATTTTTCTTCCTATTTTCCTTTTTTTCCCCTCCTCCTCCTCCTCCTCCTCCTCCTCCTCCTCCTCCTCCTCCTTTTTGTTTGTTTATATTTGGAGAAGGGGTCTTTGGCTTAGGTTGGCTGTGATCTCCTTATGTAGCCAAGGATGATCCTCCTGCCTCCACCTCCTGAGTGCTGGGATTCAGGTATGTGCCACCATGCTGGTTTACCCATTTACATCTCTGCAGCTTCTGTTGGCTCCAGGAATGGAGAGAAACTTGAGCCACGGGCTCTCCTGGGTGTGAGCTTGAAGACTCCAGGCACTCTGTGAGCAATCCAGATCAGCACTGCCTCCCCAGGAAAGAAGCCCTGGGCCTCTGGAAGGGTCTGGGTTTCTCTTTGCTACCTTATGATCCACTCTCACGCAGGGCTGCAGGCCCAGTACCAAATCCGCAGTTGCCCTGGTCACAGCCTGCCTGCCACAAAGCCTTCCCTCTACTCTTCTTAGGCACTGTCCCCTCCTTGGTGGAGGGACCACCTCTTCAAAGGAGCCACCTCCAGGCTTTTCCCTTGAGGGGCTGTCCTGCTGACTATACTGTGAGTTCCTTATGGCAGGGACTATGTCTGGCTCACCACTGGGTTCAGGCCTCATCACAGGGACTGTCACACACAGGCACTGGTTGGAGGAATAGCCCAAGAAAGCAGCTTGGGCCTGGAGGCCAGCCTGGGTCCCAAGGGTGGCCCTAGCTCAGCACCATGTGCATCAGGAACAGAGCTCACTGTTAGGTGAGAAGACTCCTGCACAGACAGAGAGCAGGGAGAAGCAAGGCACGCTGGGAATTCAGGAGCCAAGGGCTGGGCACCCAAGGCAGCTTAGCATGCCCGGGCCTGGCCTGCCTCCAACACCAAGCTGGGTGCAAGCTCCCTGGTTCATAGCTTTTCAGCTGTTTGAGACAGGGGCCTGAATGGAAGACGAGCCCGCTTGAACCCACAGATGCTGCTGGCACAGAGAAACGGCACCAGGGCTACACAAGGCCCAGTGGGACCTAATGCTTCCCAGAGACTAGGAGAGTGAGAGAGCAAAGGGCAGGGACGCTCAGGGAAGCAGGGCCTCTGAGAGGCCAGAGAGCCGACACTGGACTGAGCTGAGTGGGCTCTGAAAGCTGCTATGAACCTTCCACCGGCGGTACGCCGGGCACCAGAGCCACATTTCCAAAGTGAGCTCGAGAGTCCTCGTAGACACCCCACCTATCATCTCCATTTCACAGACATGGAGAGTGAAGTACAGAGAAGGTGCAGGACTTTCCACGGTCACACATCGGCGTGACACGAGGCATCCCGAGTCACCTCGGAACCCACATCCCAGAGGCTGGGAGGACAGACTGCTGTCAGTAAGGACCAAGGCCAGCCTCCACCACGTGCTAACTGTGGCTCTCTGTGCGGCACCTGGGCGTCCTCGCCTGCACAAGAGGGTGAGGTACTCCTCTCACAGCACGGCTGAAGATGAGGCGATCCCTACGGTAAAGCCTACCGTGTCCACACAGCAGGAACTTACTGACGGGTCGCTGGTGTGGCCCAGCTTGCTGCCACACGATAAGCTCACTGTGGGTTAATCAAGACTGTGGCGGGCTGAGGAGACATGGGATGAGGTAGATGGTGACTCATTTAACGTGGCCTCATCACAAGAATCAGGGAATGATCTCAACCAATTGTGGGTCTCTGGAGATCAGGCCAACCCTCTCACTTTATAGAGGAGACTAGGGGCCAGAGAGAGAACCTGAGCCTTCACGTATCGAGAGAGGTATCAAAGACTGAACTAGAAACTGGAAAGGCCTATCCCAGCTCGGGACTATAATCCTGAGTCCCGAGTTTGCTTCATGTCAAAAATGGCAGGTGAGGGGAAGCTCTTCCCAAGGAGAGCAGGGTTTCTGGGCAGTTCATCACCCCTCCATGGGCACTTCTCTTCAGAGGCCCTTGCTGAGCATGTGAGGCCCAAAGGTGCCCATCCCTCAGTCTCTCGGCCACCTTACCGTGTAGCGATGAATGGTTTGGTAGCCATGGTACAGCTCAGCCAGGTGCTGGAAATGGTGGAATTTCTCAAGCATCACATCCTTCTGGGCAGGATCTGCTGTGAGGGAGGAGAAAGGGGGGAGGAAGGAGGAGGGCAGGAGGGGAGGAAGGAGGAGGGCAGGAGGGGAGGAAGGAGGAGGACAGGAGGGGAGGAAGGAGGGCAGGAGGGGAGGAGGGCAGGAAGGGAAGAGGAGAGGAGAGAAGGATGGGAGGAGGGGGGAGAGGAGGAGGGGAAGAGGGGAGGAGGGTGGGAGGGGAGGAGAACAGGAAAGGAGGAGGGGAGAAGTACAGGAAAGCAGGAGGGGAGGAGGGAGGAGAGGAGGAGGGGGAAATGTGGCAAACAGTACCACTTCTTCCTATGCTGCTCAGAGGGGCCATGAGGGCAGTGGTGGACAGGTGCCCTGCTTACGCGTGGTCCATCTTGGATGATAAGAGTCTTGGCCGGGCAGAGCTCTTGGCCAGGAGGCACCTGAGGCTAGACCTCTCCCAGACCACACACTGTAGCCTCCCAGCTCTGTCTGCTGGGCCAGCATCTGCTGTGTCCAGCAGTGGAGGGAGCCGACTGGCCCAGACACACCAGAGGAGCCTGGCAGGACAAGGATGGACAGATGGCGTCTTCATCGGCTCTCTGTGTTCATGGGGCACCTCTGCTTGTCAGCTATCTATCTGAAGTGTACATCAATGGCCAGGACAGAAACCCCACCTCACACGTGGGCCTGGTGGCTCTGACTGGGAGCTGACAGCTGTGACTCAGGGCGAATGAAGGAAGCAGGATGGGGCGGAGCAGTTACGGAAGGCTGCCACCCTGCAGCCTCTGCTTCCAGTGCTCAGAATTCTTACTACTGCACACGGCCTTGGGCACGGCCATCTCCCTTCCCTCCACCTCAGAACTCCCCAGGGCACCATGGGAAGCCACATGAATGAGAGCAGCTCTGAAACGGTCCTCCTGCCTGAAACGAGGGAGACTCTGGAGTGGGTTATTGTAAGGTGATCTCTTCATCTTTTCATTTAATTAAAAAAATGTTTTAAGCCAGGGCTCACTCGGGCCCAGCTCCAGGCTCCCAGGTAGCAGGAGAGGGAGATGCTCTGAATTA
Organism: Peromyscus californicus insignis; assembly: GCF_007827085.1. Classification (NCBI taxonomy): domain Eukaryota; kingdom Metazoa; phylum Chordata; class Mammalia; order Rodentia; family Cricetidae; genus Peromyscus; species Peromyscus californicus. The sequence continues at coordinate 130,721,120 of NW_026294584.1, read as the reverse complement.
GCAACGCAGGGTGGGACCTCCCACCCAGAAGACAGACTGCCAGCCAGTCCCACTTACAGGCAAACTTGAAAGAGATGACAGGCCAGATTGTGCCACTGCAAAGCTTGCTCAGGGACAACACACTCAATAAACAAGCCCAGGCTTTAATGAAACAGCCCTGCTCTTCTGATTTTATCTGGTGCCAGAGAGGGGCCAGGAAAGAGGCCAGCCGGCTGTCACTCACTCACCTTGTGCCATGTCAAGGCACTGCATGGACAGCATCCAGTAATAATAGGCAGCGTCGTTAAACCTGCTCTCCACCACGGCATTGTGCGTGAGCTGCTCCAACACGCGGACTGCTTCCCCTTGCCTCCCGGCCTTGTGGAATGCTAGGGGTCATGAAAGCATATGCATGTCATGGGGAGTCAGACATGAAGCAGGGAGGTTGTGCAGGGCTTACATGAGGCTGCTTGAGAGGCAGGCCACTCGTTGGAGCATCTGTGGTGCCTCGTTGCTGAGATGCGCCTCTCAGGCCGCAGGCTATAAATAACCAAGGCTACATCCTGAAATAAGCACAGAGAGATACACTCCTTTTGGCTGGGAAATGGCAACCTACTTTAGCAAGGCACAGCAGAGACAGAACCTGAGGCACTAAAGCTGGCAATGGCCAGAGACTTGCCTCCACTCCACTCCAGAACGAGACTTTGTGACTCCTGGGTGGTACTAGCAGTCCCGCTACGCTGTGGAGCTTGGTGGTTCACAGAACACCTCCACTGCTGACTGCATTAAATCCTGAAGACAAAATTCTAAAGGAGAAAGCCAGCCCCTTTCTAATGAGAATAACGGGCTTCGCCAGGCGAGGGCAGAGCATCATGTCCAAGGTCAGATAACAAGCCAGTCCAGTCCCGAACCCACCTTTAGCTGCATGCTTTCAGATACCAACCTTGAAAGATCTGGCTCAGCTCACAAAACCAGACGTTTGTGAAAACAATCGAAGAATTTCTCAATCATGCCTATGTCTGTTAACAGAAATTTCCTGGGCCCTTCACTACTATGTGGCCAACTTCTGGGGACCATGGGACTGCCAGAGAAAGACTAGGAGCCCTGACTGTGCACGTGTGGGCATCCTTATGACCCACATCCTCCGCCTGCAGAGAAGGAAAGGGTCTGGCCTTGGTTCATTCTCATCTCCCGTCTCTTGTCTGAGTACCAAGTTACTATGGCGATGGATTCTTGGAAGGGCGGCACAGACAGATGGATAGGTTGATGTGTTTTGCCCAAACATGCAGATACTTCAGCAACTGGGTGCTCTGGAAATGCTGAGGCAGTAGAGAACATGCTGTCCTTCACAGGGGCTTTTAACCAAGGAGCTCCAACAGGGGGACATTTGTTCTGCAGTGTGTCAGGAGGTGGCAACTGCCACCATACAGAAGTGTAAATGAGATGCTATGGAATACGACCCACCCACTTCAATTAGGAGACTTTCTAAACAGGCCTAAGAATTAGGCTCCCAGTTGGACAGATCCTGATCCAATTCCGGCTCTGCCACTCGCTAGCTTCTCACAGCACATGCGGCCTCTGCATCTCTGCAGGACTGTTGGCAAGATTCAAGGTTATGCAGGTTAAGTGCCCAGCCAGCACCTGCCACAGTGAAGGCAGTCACATGGCTAACCGATGATGAACGTTATCAGTTCACGTGCCATACTTGCTTTGGCCTTGATATCAGATGCCATCACACCCTGTGTGTGTACGGCTCATTTCACCAACAGAAGCACCAAGGGCAGAGAGACTGCTTGGCTTGCCCGAGCCAGAATCAAAGTCCATTTCTGTCTCAGGAGAGGAAAAGGAAGACAAAACTATGCCCAACACTAAGGGCAATTCTCTCTTTTGTCCTGACCATGTATACTTTGGCTCATGACCTCTCTGCAACTTCCCAGCTAGTGGACTACAGGCAAATTCCTTTCCCTCCTTCAAACTCAGTTTCCTCATCCACAAATCACACTGTTGCCCATACCAGAGAGCATCCTTAAGATCAAAGGGAAGGCACACTGGAATGCAGGTGCTGTACAGGTTAACAGGAAACTGCTGAAGATCTAGGACCTTCTAGGGTCCTGAACAGGTGAGCAATGGGCCCAGGGGAAGTGGCTTCAATGTCCATGTCCTTGTTCTAAAGTCTTTCACCAGCAAACCCATCACGAGCCAGGATGAAGGCCCCTGTCCTGGGACCTGAGGGTGGGGCCAGGTACTCTGTACCATGTCTGGGCAGCCCCTCCCCGCCCCCTGCCCTTCTACACAGTCCAGTCTGTGTGGCCTACCTTTCTGGGCTTCTTCAAAGCGGTCATTCTCTGCTAGCCACTGCGCATAGGGCACGTAGATGTCATCCTTGAACTCAGGGTGCTTCTCACCCAAAGCAAAGGCCTAGAGGGAGGAGTTGAGGCATTCTTAATGAAGCGGCCCCCGCAGCCCCTGAAAATGTGGCACTTGGCTGAATCTGTTAGGGATGTCATATTTTGCCAGCCTGACAACTCGGAGGGGGAGAGCGTCTCCCCCTCCAACCACCCCCAGCAACACAAAAACAAACCAGCTCTTTGAAAACAAAAGGCAATTAACGGCAATATGCAACCGACTGGATTCAATAACAACACAGTCTGTTTCTGGACCACAGAAGCAGCACAGAATCGGAAACATTTTATTTTGAGGGTTTGCGTGGGCTCCTGTAGCGCTGCAAACAGATTTCTTTTAATTGCAGGCGACACCTAAGGAAACAAGATTGACATTATCTCCATCACTGCTTATTAGCTGTCACAGAGGGCTGCGGACACAGTGTTGTATGGGACTGGGTGTCTGCTTCATTAAAGAAAGCCCTCAGCCACCTGCCAGGCCAGGAGAGCAGTGGAGGAGGCATGGGAGGGTCTAAGACCAGCGCCTGCCGCTGTGGGCTAACGTTTATCTTGAGATAGAGCCACTACTGCTGCCATCACCAGCCTGTTTTTCTTGTCCATGGCCTGTCACCTCGAGAAGTGGAGCCGTTTGGAGGGCAGAGGAGGCAGGCTGCTCTTACTTGGGTAGTGCCCTGCTATGGCTCTGTAAGAGACTGCCATGGTAGGTGGACACCACTAATTCTCTCCAGGTGACACTCTCCAGAGCACAGGCACAGGGAGGCTCTGCCCTGGCTGCCTAGCCAGCCTCGGCTCCAGGACAGCTGTCTTTCTGATTTGCTGGCTGATTCTGCTCACTGGCCCTCTCACTTCACAGGAGTCAAGACTGTGAAGAAGGATGAAGGCAGGGAACAGCTGCCCTTGAAACAGCTCTGGTAGCTTCTATTTGAAAAAATATGGTTGGCATTTTCTGCTAAAATGCCACACAGGTTTTTAAATGCCATCCTGGTGTGTCCCTACCTCAGAGGTGAGCGTGAGACTGTGGAGCTGGTCAGAGGTGACTCACACCAGCAGCAGGCACTGGAGCTCTTGTGCTGACCCTCACAGCCTAGTGCCTGTCACAGGGCTGGCCTACGGCTGGCTGCCAGCAACAGTGTTCTGAATGAATGAATGAATGAATGAATGAATGAATGAATGAACAAACAAATGGGAAGTTATGGCGAAAAGGCCCTCCAAGATATTCTGGCTCAGAGACTTTGAGGCAAAATCTGACTGCCAGGCAACGGCTTCTCTCCATCTTAGCCCCCAACTGCTCAGTACCCCCTTGCCTGTGGCCAAGGGCTCAGTTAAGAGTCCCAACCCAGCGAGTGTGCTCACTCACTCACCTCATCCCAGCGCTTGGTGTCCACATAGAGCTGCACCAGAGACTTCAGGTCGCCCACCTTCAAGTAGGTCTCAGCAGCATAGCCAGGACTGTCCAGCTTCTTAAAGTACTGAGCACACATGAGCAGGGGCTCCCGCTCAGCCTTGTCCAGCTTCCGGGCAATGTCAATCAACCTGGAGAGGAAGGGAGGGCACCTGTGAGGATCTGAGGGAGGAGGAGGAGAAGGTGGGAGGCCTCTGGTCCGCTCAAGGGCAGGCTCTGTGCCGGTTCACTCTGCTGTGCCCCATGCTAACGATGGTGCTGTGGCCCCCGGGAGGCGCTCCACAGGCAGTTATAAAAAGAATGGACGCACACTCCAGAAGCAATGACGCGCCCCACTGAAGACACTGCCCATCCCTTGGATGCCTCATCCACCAGTTATTAATCTATCCATTGAGAGCTGGGATCCGCTGCCAGATACTGAGAAGGACCCATGAGATCTTCCAGATGTGGTCTCACAGAACCATCTTTCCCACCCTGAGAGGGAGGCACAGGCATTCCCACTTCACAGGTGAGATGGCTCCAGTTGGGTCTGCACAGAGGGGACGCACCCTGCCCAAGACTCCACAGCAGGAAGTGGCAGAGAGTCTGTTCCAGCACTGTCAGGAATTCCCACAGGAAAGTAGATGCTGGGGCAGAATGCCTCGGCAACTGACACTCTGGAGGAAGTGACAAGAGTGAGGCCTGTCCTGGGCCAGGAGGAAGATCAGAAGCCCTGGCAGTGTCCTCCTGACTAACAGATTGATCACAGGGAGGGTCCCTGAGGCCCAGTCACTCCTATCTTCCCGGTAGCGACTGGGGCTCCTACTGCTCACCGGCACATGGACTGGATTCAACACTTTGGGGTCTAAGCAGCCCAGGGTTGGAGTAAAGCAGCTCTTGGGGTGAGGACTCTACCAGCCTGCTTTGTGTGAGAACAGAAGAGGCTGTAACAGACCCGAATTTCAGACAGGCAGGCTCAGGGAGGCCTGTCAGTCTGCGCTCAGAATAATAATGGCATCTAAAAATAACACTGCTCAGCAGCAAAAGGACATGTTTTTAGGGAAAGGTAGAACAGGCAGCCCCCCAGAGCCCAAGAGCCCCACCCACCAAGCCGACATACCCAGGGGAAAGGTGCCTGTTACAGCCAGACCCAGAAGAGGGACAGAACACACTAATGTCTCTTCCTTGAACTAGTTAAGTGTCCCCAGGGGAACTTAATACATAGCACTTGCAAATCCAAGTGACATATGAGAAACTAGTTGGGGAAGTAGAGACCACGAGTCTGCGTGGCTCCCGTCAGCACCACCCTTTCTGTAGAGAATACTTGGGGCGCAGTCTAAGATCTAAACCTGCATCTTTCAGACACTATTCCTAGACAAGGAAGATTGGGGTAGGTTACCCACAAAGGTCTCTTAGTGCAGGGCCCACACACCAACCTGTCTTCCTCCTCAAGGCCTGACTATGGCGACTAGCGTCTATCTGTGGACCACACTGTTGCCTCCTGAACAACCAGTGTCCTTTAGCACACAGCCTTCTAGCTGAGAGGGCCCTGGAGGATGGCGGCCAAGTCCTAAGATGGAGCCATGGCGTGCCACACAACTGCAGCCCCGCCCGCCCGCCCGTTCCCCCTCCTCCACTCTCTTGTATCAGCTCCTATTCCTCTGTCCCAGCTCCTCCACTCTCCCTTGGGGCCTCAAGCCACCACAGTCCCTGCTGGCCTACTGTGTCTCCTGCCTATATTCCTTCCCCTTCCAACTGTCTCTGTCTGAAAATTCACCAAGGCCACTTCACGGAAGGCCTCAAGGAAAGAGGCCCGGGTCCTCCCAGAGAGGTCCCCTCCTGACAGACAGGAGGGCTCTTCTTGTGCATTTCGCACTCTCATGCTCAGGGTTGGGGGTACTGAAACACCCATGCCAGAGTCTAAAGCTTAGCCCTACAGGTCCTCAGAGCTTGGCCTCTGAGGACACATGAGTCCCTTGATTTCCTCATTTGCCAGATGAATGTAGAGATACCAAGCTGGTGCAGGGGAGAGTCAGATGCCTGTAAGGTCAACACAGTGCCCGAGTGACATCTGTGTGTGCCCCTAGGTTCTTACGACCCACTTCTCATGCTCCTCAAAGGCAGGGCTACCTTGTTCAAGCTCTTCATCTTCCAGAGAACCTAGTCACTTCCATGTTTGGTTAAGATATTTAGAGAAACAATTTTTCCCTTGTCAGTCAAAACTCAGAGTTGGCACACTGCCAAGTGCTCCCAGGCAGGGGCTGAAACCTACATGTCAACCCAGCCATGGCTGCCACTGATCTCTATGGCCTTGGTGTACTCCCCTGCCGAGATGTACATCTCGGCCGCAGCTTTGGGCTCGTTGATGTTTCTAGCCCAGTCGGCCTGCTTGGTGATGAGCATCTTTGTTTCTTTAGGGTCTCCAGATCCAAGGAAATCCTGAGGAAGCACAACAAACAAAAACACTCCGGATTAGGACTTCCTGTGCCAGCATTACATCAGCTCCTGAAAGCAGAGTGGGTAAGAGCTCCACTTGGCTGTGCAAAGGAGCAGGATGCATGGGAGCCCAGCCCTGTGGGACTGAGTGTGGGGCAGTCCCAGGTGTCCAGGAAGGGAGTGTGCGTGGACCACCCACAAGTGCTGCTGGGGCCGCAGGGACATCTGCGGCCTCCATGTTTCCTTCCCTTCACACTTGTTCTAAACACCTTACTGACTCTGCAGGTTACTCTGTGACTGCCACAGTTGACAGAAATATGACTGGCTGCGACATTACATATACTAGTCCCACAGTCACTGGTCCCACACTGGGATGACACCAGATGCCCCAGACCAGTACTGAGCACACGGTCCTCTAAATTAAACACGCAACGATGCCGAGTCCTGGGTTCAGTCCTTTGTGCCCTCCTCTGGCTGCCACACTAGAGTGCTATCATCTCTTTTCTCGGATGTCCTGTGGCCTGAACTCAGGTCATTCTGCTGGCTTTGCTCCTCAGATGACAGGTCTATGACAGACAACTGGCAAAACACTCTTTGGCTCACTCCTCATCTTTCCTTCCTCCCCGCCCCTCCACCCACCAAACAGGGTCTCACTACGTTGCCCTAGCTGGCCTGGAACTTGCTATATAGACTAGGCTGGCCTTGAACTCATAGAGATCTACCTGCCTGTGCCTCCCAGTGCTGCCCAGTGGTTCATTTCTTAATTGGGTGATACCAGATCTTGTCTTGAGGTCAGGTCTGCACACACAGAAATATGATCCATGGAGGGCCAGCAGGAGCCATAGATGAAGGAAATAGTCCTTTCTGAAGGTTCAGAGATTGGACAGGGCCTGATTCCTTTTACCCCAATGGGAGGGGGTGGCGTTCCCTGAAGGCCATGACCGGTTTCCCTGGGTTATCCCCAAATGTAGCAGAAACAGCCTCAGAATATGACCTCTTTTCAGGACAGGGCTGCCACTACTGAAGCTGCCTCAGGGCTGATAGTTTTCAAGGTGAGGCTTTTCAAAAGGGGGAACTGAGAGGTGTACAGCCCAGATCTGCATTGCTAGTGAGAAGCGGTTTGTCTTAAGAGAAGGTACCCTGCATAGAGTGCTCTGTGTCAGCCTCACAAAGTATAAAAAAAGCACTCTTTTCTTCGCGATTAACACTCATTTGTCAGGAAAGTGCAGTCAATGTATGCTGAAACCCACTTGAACAATTAGCTCATTTCTTTTTCCATTTGCTTTCAGGGTAATTATGTAGCCCCCTAAAACCATATATTAGGTTGGCCTAAGACAATCAAATAATTCAGGAAGGGGAGGAAGGGCATCATTTTACCTGTTACAGACCAAATAAAGACAGGGTCACCTGAAGCTGGCCTCTGCCTCCCCTTGGGGCGCATAGAGAAAGAGCTAGGGACCAGCCACTGAGGGCACCTGACTTGGGTCATTACAGACACACTTTCCTCTCGGCAGTTATGACGACATCAACAAAGCTTCCCTGCTCAGCTAGCTGCATGAGGTTAACAGCAGAGACAAGCACAGAAGCGTCCTTCAAAGGGACTTTGGCAAGTGACTGCTCAGTGAGGTAACAAAGGGGAAAAGACCAAAAGCTAAGACGGGGTGACAGTGTGAGGCGTCTCCCCAAGGGGACCACGAAGGCACACAGCTCACTGGCTTGCAGAAACCTCCCTGACAGGAGGTGCACCTCCTCGATCCCAGCAGTCAACTCAGGCTGTAACTTAATTCAAGCTGAGTCTAAATAGATCCTCCTAAGCTCAACCAAGGGGCTTCAAAGCCTTTTTAGTTCTATGAAGCCAATTTACACGTTATCTGAGGCCACAGCAAAGACTTTGTCCTGGAGTGGACAGAAAGAGGCCGTGCTGAGTGATGAATGACACTCACCAGGGTTCTCATGCTCGGGGCTTCTGATAAGGACTCACTACACAAGAGTTAAGAGCATTATAATCCCTTTATCACCACATAAACATGTCACTTGTCCGGAAAGCATACAATTTATTTGTACGTGGGAATGTAATTTAAAAATTTTCCAAAAACCAGATTGAATCTTGGGAAGCAATTTTCGAGTAAACAAAAACATGCCATGTTAATAAGCACTGTGTCTCCCACCCCCAACATAATGTGTGCACACATTTCCCAAATGCAGACTACCAAGCCAGGGTGGGGTGTGTGTGTGTGTGTGTGTGTGTGTGTGTGTGTGTGAGAGAGAGAGAGAGAGAGAGAGAGAGAGAGAGAGAGAGAGAGAGAGAAAGATGAAACCAACATACTCAGAATTGTGATCAAAAATTAAAGTCAAAACAAGTCCAGAGTATTTACCTAGCCAGGTGTGTGTGTGTGTGTGTGTGTGTGTGTGTGTGTGTGTGTGTGTGTGTGTATTTGAGATGGAACCAACTCAGAATTGTGATCAAAAATTAAAGTCAAAACAAGTCCAGAGTATTTACTCAAGGAGAGCCACAGCAGATGGAGTGTGTGAATGGGCTGCACTGCTGGGTAGGAGGCCATGCATGCAGGAAGTGCAGGCAAGCCATGGGAAGACGCTAAAGAGAGAGGAGGGCGGCCAGAGTGGTCTAAAGACACCCACCCATGAGTCACGTGTGCCTTCCACTCTCCAAATCTCTTTATTTTGTGTGTGTGCACTGCATGAAATGCCGAGATTGAACCAAGTACCTGCTCTCCCACCAAAGCACATCCCTGGATGTGGACTTTTATCCAATTCAGTCACAACCCTCACCTTTCTTCTTTCTTTCTTTTTTTTTGGACAGTCTCTCCATGCAGTCCTGGCTGTCCTGGAACTCACTCTATAGACCAGGCTGGCCTTGAACTCACAGAGATCTGCGTGCCTTTTGACTCCCAAATGCTGGGATAAAAGGCATGCAGCACCACGCCCAGCTACTCCTCATCTTTCTACAGCTGAGCATGTTAGGGTTTTATGCATTGTTCTGTGAAATTCTCAGAATTAAATTGAGCTGTAGCTCTGCTATGCTCTGAGAAAGAGGCAAGGGTTGAGCTACCCAAGTCTTCACGCACTAGTGAAGTGTGGGCTCCATAGTCACACTGTACTCTGGAGGCCGAGCAGGCATTTTCAGCTGTACCATAAGTTGCCCACCATCAGCTCCAAGGAGGGCATCAGTCCCAAAGAACCACCAGGGCGGGCTGGCTGTAGTGCCACATTCTACCTCTACCACCTGCCCCTTTTAAGTGTGATGCCTTCTCCCAGGGGAAAGAGCATTTCATGTAATCCTGGACATGTACAGATAGGAACACAGAGGAGGCTAAGGGTGAAGAGATGAAAGGCAGAGGAAGCCTGAAGCCCGGATCTGAGGTGTGAAGGAGGAAGCACCAGGAGTAGCCCAGGGGTTCCGCCCTGTGTGAAGGAGCCCCCAGATCTAACAGATGTAGGAGAAGAACCTAGCAGTGGTTAGGCACACACACACAGATGAGTCCTTCCTGGGGCTCCTGGGCTAGGCGATTAGCATTAACAGCCACTGAATGGTGTGGCTAGGACTTAAGGACTCAACAGGATTCTGAGAGCCTCTTCCGCCACTACCCAGAAAGGCCAGATACAAAGCCCTCAGTAGAAGAGCCTTACTATCCCACACCCAGGCTTTAAGCCTTGCTGGAGGCTGAGCTGCTGACATCTGGAGGGCTCTGGCTCTTTAGTGGGGGCTCATCCTCACATAAGTCCATGTGTCTAGGAAGCTCCTTCAAAAGTCTAGAGTACCTCTGGACTGACCTTGAGGTAGGACCTTGTGGTAGGACCAGCTTTCACCGAGGACACCAATCTTGGTGGCTCCTGACCCAGGTCTGAAGGAATTTGTAGAGACTGCTCTAAGCGCTCAGTACCTGGCGACAGCATCATGCTGGTATGCTCAAAGCCTGCACAGCTGTTGCTGACAGGTACCTTGAATGTGCTGTCCCTCTGACATCTCCCTTCAGGGAAGGTCCCCTTTCATTAATTGACCCACCCTTTTTCTGAGGCCACCACCTTTTTCTGTCTGCATCATCGCTTGGACACACGGCCTAAGACACCGCAGGTAAAAGCCTTGGGAACTCCTGGTGGCGGGCTGGGCCCAGGATGTGGTGGATTTACCTTGGCATACTCGAACATGCAGAGGTCAGTATACATGTCGAGTGCGAGGCTCTCGTGCCCGCTCCTCTTGTACAGTTTGGCAGCCTCGTGGAACTTCCCCTGGTAGGAAAACACATCTGCCAGAAACAGGTCATGGTTGGTCTCTCCCCGCCTCTTCCTCTCCTGGAAAAACGAGAAGCACGGGAAATGGCTGCCACAGCCACAGCAGGAAGCAGCCTGTACAAAGGCGAGCTGCTGCTATTTCGGGCTAAGCCCTTGGGTCTTCCTACGGGAGCCCTGCTTGACTCCTGGGCTGCTATGTCTCTCACCTATGTCTCTACTGGGAATGTTCCACAACAAAAGCTGACTCTTTTTTCAGACCACTGAAGATCAAACAAGAGGTGAGCCTTTGTTTGCTTGGTGGAAATTCCACTGGACTGCTTTCCTGGATGCTTGCCCAAGGTAACCAGAGGATAGCTTGGACCGTGTGCCCTGTCTAGCTGGGGACGGCCCTTGCATTCCCAAGACCTCCCAAAGCCCCAGACACCTGGGTGACAGACAAGGACAAAGTTTGGGATGTTCAACCAAGATGGAGGCTATAAAGTAGGATCACAAATCTGGCTATGCTGCTGTTTCTAAGAAAAGAGGAGACACTCTGTGCTGGTTGGTTTTATGTCAACTTGACACAAGCTCCTCATTGAGAAAATGACCCCAACGAGGTGTGATGGCGCACGCCTTTAATCCCAGCACTTAGGAGACAGAGGCTGGCAGTTCTGAGAGTTCGAGGCCAGCCTGGTCTACAGAGTGAGTTCCAGGTCAGCCAGAGCTGTTACACAGAGAAACCCTGTCTCAAAAAAACAAAAACAAAAAAGAAAAGAAAGAGAGAGAAAATGACCCCACCAGATTGGCCTGTAGACAAGCCTGGGTGTGTTTTCTTGATTGATGTGTGTGTGTGGGTGCCTGGCTCACTGTGGGTGGTGCCACCCCAGGAGTTACTCCTTGGTGCTGTAAGAAAACAGGCTAAGAACTGGGCAGTGGTGCCACACGCCTTTAATCTTAGCACTTGGGAGGCAGAGACAGGTGGATCTCTGTGAGTTGGAGGCCAGCCTGGTCTACAGAGTGAGTTCCAGAACAGCCAAGGCTGTACAGAGAGACCCTGTCTTCAAAACAAAACAAAACAAGACCAAAAAAAAAAAAAAGAAAGAAAGAAGAAAGCACACTGAGCCAGCCATAAGAAGCAAGCCCGTTAGTAGCACTCCTTCATGGCCTTTGTTTCAGTTCCTGTCACCAGGTTCCTGCCCTGTTTGAGTCCCTGCCCTACTTCCCTCAGTGATGGACTGTGGTGTGGAGCTGTAAGCTGAAATAAACCCTTTCCTTTCCAAGTTGCTTTTAGGGTGTCTCATTAGAGCAAGGGGAACCCTCACTGAGACCCCATGTGCTAGTGTCCACATTGCACAGCACCTCAACTGCTCTCAGTCAGCCCAGCACCACCAAGCACTGCAGTGAAGGAAGGGGAGATTCCAGTCAGCACAGTCAAGGTCACACAAAGCTCCATCTTCATGTCCCACGATTCCACTTTCTGAATCGAGGGATGGTCCCTAACACACACCTGCGTGAACATGTGTGTACATGCGAGAGCAGGCACATCGAGCAGTGCTAGGACAGAGGGGTGCCCACGCTCGCACGCACACCGCTTCCCTGTGCTGGGAAGACTCCTTTGTCTACAGCGCCAGGATCTGTACACACGTGCCAGCACTCAGTCCCTCAGCCCCAGCACCTGCCTTTCGCTTGTTTTCTCTCAAGTGTATCGCACTGGAGGAAGACGAGACATGGAATCAAACTCCTAGACAGGCTGGTGGAAGTTTCAGCAGCTGGAGGAGACAACGTGCCTCACCAGGGACAGAAGTAAGTTTTTAAACCTTCACATGGTGCAGGCTAGTCAACCAAATAAGCTGACATCTTCAACTTGTGAGTGAATTAAACGCTTGCAGTGAGGTTGGTGTGGAGTGAGGGCCACAGAAGAACATGCTCACAAAGGACTGTCAACAAGGGCAGATTATTCTACCATGATGCTACCCTTCCAGTTACTCAATTGGAACCCACAGAGGCACACAGCTCCCTGGTTAATGCTGGCCACCCAGAAGCCAGGAGCTGAGGCCTCAGGACAGCCACAAGGGATCACTTGAGCACAGAGACAGTACCATAAGCACAATTCTCAGCTCACAGACCACTAGCAGAGGGAGACCTTTTGAACAAGTAAGACATGACAAGGGATGGAGTCAGCTCTCATAGAGACCAGCATCTTTTGTGCAAAGAAAGGTGATGTTCTGTAGCTTTGGATGAAGACTCCAAGGACCCAGCTGGCTAACACCAGGCACCAGCCCTGAGAGCCAGCAGCACGGGACAATGGCCCCCGGCCAGCCCTTGGCCACCTGGGGAAGACCCTGACAATAGATGACTTGCTGGGGAGAAAGGGCAGGGAGAGCTCTCAAAGTAACATGGTGGAGCTTAGGGAAAAGCGGGGAATAAGTCTGAGTTTCGACTGAGTATTTGAACATGTCCCCTCAAGGGTATGTCCCATCCTCTCCTAACTTTCCTCTCTTCACCCACTGAGCAGGGCTGACGACAACAGCACCTGCCTCACGGCACTAAGGACCTTGCGCACACTGGTCATACTCTGGTTGTACAGACTCAATGAAGAACAGCTACCATACTGTAGTCTCCCCTTGTCTCAGCTCTACTTGCTGGTCACCCCGCACAAGGCTGGACCCTCACAAGGCTGGGTCCCGCACAAGGCTGGACCCCGCACAAGGCTGGACCCGGCACAAGGCTGGACCCTCACAAGGCTGGGTCCCGCACAAGGCTGGACACCTCACAAGGCTAGACCCTCACAAGGCTAGACCCCGCACAAGGCTGGACCCTCACAAGGCTGGGTCCCTGCACAAGGCTGGGTCCCGCACAAGGCTGGACCCCGCACAAGGCTGGACCCCTGCACAAGGCTGGACCCCGCACAAGGCTGGGTCCCGCACAAGGCTGGGTCCCGCACAAGGCTGGGTCCCGCACAAGGCTGGACCCCGCACAAGGCTGGACCCTCACAAGGCTGGGTCCCGCACAAGGCTGGACACCTCACAAGGCTAGACCCTCACAAGGCTAGACCCCGCACAAGGCTGGACCCCGCACAAGGCTGGACCCCTCACAAGGCTGGGTCCCGCACAAGGCTGGACCCCTGCACAAGGCTGGACCCCTGCACAAGGCTGGACCCCGCACAAGGCTGGGTCCCGCACAAGGCTGGACCCCGCACAAGGCTGGACCCTCACAAGGCTGGGTCCCGCACAAGGCTGGACCCCGCACAAGGCTGGACCCCGCACAAGGCTGGACCCTCACAAGGCTGGGTCCCGCACAAGGCTGGACACCTCACAAGGCTGGACCCCGCACAAGGCTGGACCCCGCACAAGGCTGGACCCCTCACAAGGCTGGACCCTCACAAGGCTGGGTCCCGCACAAGGCTGGACCCTCACAAGGCTGGGTCCCGCACAAGGCTGGACCCCGCACAAGGTTGGACCCCTGCACAAAGCTGGACACCTCACAAGGCTGGACCCCGCACAAGGCTGGACCCCGCACAAGGCTGGACCCCGCACAAGGCTGGACCCTCACAAGGCTGGACCCCTCACAAGGCTGGACCCCTGCACAAGGCTGGACCCCGCACAAGGCTGGACCCCGCACAAGGCTGGACCCTCACAAGGCTGGACCCCTCACAAGGCTGGACCCCTCACAAGGCTGGACCCCGCACAAGGCTGGACCCCGCACAAGGCTGGACCCCGCACAAGGCTGGACCCCGCACAAGGCTGGGTCCCTGCACAAGGCTGGACCCCGCACAAGGCTGGACCCGTCACAAGGCTGGACCCCTCACAAGGCTGGACCCCTCACAAGGCTGGGTCCCTGCACAAGGCTGGACCCCTGCACAAGGCTGGACCCCTGCACAAGGCTGGACCCTGCACAAGGCTGGGTCCCGCACAAGGCTGGGTCTCCGCACAAGGCTGGACCCCGCACAAGACTGGGCCCTGCATCAAGCATTTTCTCTGCCGAACTGAGTTAGAGGGGCAAGACATTTGCAGTTTCCTCACTGTTTCCAACTGAGTGCTCAAATGTGTCTCCCATTCCCTTAGCCTCATAATAAATCTGTTCAGGAGGAAAAAATATGTATGTCTTTTTACAGACAGTCAGACAGCCCTGTTATACACAGAGATTCAAAATAGTGTCTTCCACCACCCGTAAACGGTGCAGTCAGAACCGGATTCTTTAGCCCATCACAAGCCTTCTGGGCAGGAGGATGGCTTGGTAGGTCTCAGAGCAGCTTAGGAGCATTTGGGAAATGCTTCATTCACTGACAGATTACTGGAGTCCAGGAGAATGGCAATAGTCATCCCAGAGAGGCATATCACGTTTCAGCCTGACTCTGCCTCACAGCCTCACCGGGGAAGGATAGACCGCCCCCCCCCACCCCATCTTGGTTTTTTCAAGACAGGTTTCTCTGTGTAACAGCCCTGGCTGTCCTGGAACTCACTCTGTAGACCAGGCTGGCCTCGAACTCACGAGATCCGCCTGCCTCTGCCTCCCGAGTGCTGGGATTAAAGGTGAGCACCACCACTGCCAGCATATAGACCCCATTTTAGGAACAAGGAACCCAAGATTAAAAGAGACCCAGCCTTCTGTCTCATTCAACTACCAAGTGACTAATGGGGTGTCACTTGGCCACTCTGTCCCCCAGAACAGAGTACAAGGCCTGCGTCCCCATGTCCTCAGGACTACTGGCCACTGTCTCCTGAGAAGGAAGATGGCTGTTTCGTGAGTTACCTCAATGCTGCTGATCAGCTCTAGGTAGCGAAGGTCCTGGACTCTGGTAAAGGCCTATGGGAAGAAGGGAAAAGAAGAGAGTCAGCTGCCTTCTCCTTCTCCACAGGCTGATGGGGGTGGGGCACATGAAGCTCAAGAGAGAGCGAGCCAGCAAGCAGGGAAGGAAGTCTGATTCATCTCTGTGTGCTTGGGAGGTGTGCCACCCGGCGAGGCGCAGCCTGTCTTCATCTCAAGGATTAGTCCTCACAAAGAACGGTAAAGAAGTCCTGGGAGCATCAATCATTTTGGGATTAGGTAAAACAGAACTATGATCCTGCAGTCTGCAGTGGAACCCTTTGCCAGACACTGCTCATAATGGAAAGGCAGGCCGGGCTGATTCCAGTCAATGGCATCTGCAGAGTAGGCAAGACAGAGACAAGGGCCTGCACGCTTGTCCCTGTGACCTGGAGGAGGAGCAGCAGACTGCTCTGCTAACCCAATGGTGCTTCGCACACGGGGCACACAGGGAGAGGAGGAGGGAAAGAGCTCAGGGAAGAAGAACGCTTCTGAAGGAGGACGGCAGGGAATAATCTCCCAGTCTCTAGAAAGCAAACTTGCGTGTTAGCCCTGAACATGCATCTTAGACTCACGGCAGAGGGAGACTTCTAATGCACGGATTTCTGGAAGGTTGTGAGGGTCAGGCAGAGGTGCCAGTGAAGCGTCTTTTGCTGCTTTCAGGTACCACAAGGGGCTTATGGGAACTGACCTTCATGTGCTCTGCCGGTAACATTTCTACCCAGCTGCACTTTCTGTGTTATCCATGTGAAATGGACTGACACATGCCCAGAGCAGCAGCTTCTGAGCCATTACGGTTTCGAATGCACAACAGCCCTTGGCCACTGCAAGGCACCCTCTGTGCTGGAAGAATGAGGGGAATGATCAAGTCATCAGCTTCCGGCTGCCTTACCAATGACCACAGGGTGATTTCATCCTCCCACCCTACAGGACCAGGATCTATTCAAAGGCTGGGGACACAGGCGTTTCACTTGGCCTCTGTCCCCCTCCCTAGTTCAGGGGTTCACAGTGGAAAGGGGAAGCTAGGCAGATTAAACAGAGAGCTAAATCTCCCTGAGCCAAGAGCTACATAAGCATGAGGCAGATACCCTAGGGAGGACACTTCCTGTCTGAGCATGGGCAGCGGCAGACTGCAGGATTAGGCAAAGCACTGCCCAGGAGGGACCTGGCAAATGGCTTTCTTTCTGAAACAGGGACTTACTATGTTGTCTAGGCAGGCTGGCCTTGAACTTTGCACTCAGGGGATCTTCCTGTCTCAGCCTGCTGAGAAGCTGGGGCAAGAGGCACATGTGCCCAGCACTTGGCTTTTCTTGAACTGGTAAAAGGGTGTATTAGGCAGCGTGTGACTAAAGGTCCGGTGGCACTATGTCAAAGGTCTTCCTCATCTGTTTCTTGAAACAAGTACAGAAATCGATCCCTGGTGCTGGGCAGAGTAGGAAAAGGAGACTCGGGTCTCAGCCACGCTCTGAGCCCAGGCAGGACCTTGAGCCTATTTCCTCCCTGCTTTTTGGCTCCAGCCACCTTCTTTATGGTCAGGCAAGCGAGGCCCTCTCCAAGAGTCTTTGTGGTTCTGGGCACTGGATTCTTGAATTTGATAATCGGCCGTTGACATCCTTCAGCCCTGATATACCGCAGAGTCACAGTGCTATTCCGAGTGGTCAGTCACAAGACTGTGAACCACTTCCACAGAGGGAAGTGGGGAGCAAGGAAGAGATGCAGCCAGCAACACTAAGCAGCTCTCCGCCGCCATCTAGTGGGGACACCTCTCTAGGCCAGACCCCTCCCTCCGCAAGTCTTAAGTACTGAGGGACTGGCACCCAGGGTCTCCCCTGGACAGCCAGGGATTCAGGATTGAGATAAAACACTGGTCAAGGTCTACGGTCAAAGCTTCAAGCCTTTTCTAAACAGCATGCTTCCCACAGCAGTGTACACAACTTTCATTTGTCACTGTTCGAACAGAGCCCAGTGCTCTGAAACAACTGTGTCTACTCTCAGTGTTCTGGGATGCAGGGTAGGTTCGAACTCAATCAAAGGGTATATTCCAGTTTCAGTTCCCTCTAGTTAGGCATCTGCTCTGCAACTGACAGAGGCCATGTGCAGGGCAGTACTAGCATGGGCTGGCTCTTAGGTTCTACGTGAGAGGGGTACAACCTAGGGGAGACAATTTATTCCTAGTTACAAACAAGATAGCCTAGGAACCTGTTGTTACTCCTCACAGGCTGGCATTTCTGCGTAGGCAGGAGAAAAGTAAGTTCCTCCAGGAGAAGCCTCCCCTCTCCCCTGAATCCCCACAGCCCTAGTCTAATAGTTCCCCACAGCTTATCTGATCTCAAATATGCAGGCAATCATTGGGTAGGGTTATTTTCCCTCATGTGCTGTGTATTGAACCAGGGCCTTGTGCATGCTACCCAGTGCTCTACCATGGAGCTGTGCCTCCAGCTCTGTGTATAGGGCTGGCATTTGCACAGCCACTCCAAACTGCTCCTTACCAGGCCTGGGGAGGCCTCAAGAGTGAGTCCAAAATGCAGGAAGAGCACTATGCATTTCACAGCCCCACTTCAGAGCAGAGGTAGGGAGGTCAGGCTGAGAGAAAAGCCTAG
This sequence comes from Peromyscus californicus insignis, assembly GCF_007827085.1. NCBI lineage: Eukaryota > Metazoa > Chordata > Mammalia > Rodentia > Cricetidae > Peromyscus > Peromyscus californicus. The sequence goes on along the minus strand of NW_026294584.1, from coordinate 130,703,286 downwards.
AGGAAAGGACAGCTCTGAGGTGTGCTCTGGTTCAGCTGTCCTCCGTTTAACAGGAGGCAGGCACCACATATGTCTGCAGGTCCTTCAACACCAGCAGCCTGAGCAAAAGGAGACTTGCTATTTGGCTCTGGGAGAAAAAGCAGGAAAGAGAAGGGAGAGGCTGGAGGTCAGTCCTTCTCCCTCAGTCTATCAGATGGAAACACATATGGGACTCTTCATGTGCCTACACAAAGGTTAACTGCTTTTGACCATTTCTTTAGCTTTAATCGACTAGACCGGAAGCGACAGTATGAATCACACCGTGAGGGTGTGGGGCACCAGCACACAGCTGTGGGAATCAGAGCCTGAGTACTTCTTTTGCACTAAGCTGGTGCTAAGAACAATGTGGTGTGCTAGTGGCTGCTGTTCATGCCCAGCGTGAGATACTTGACTGCTGAATGCCTGTCATGCACAGGCTTTTCTCTAGGTTCTTTACATAAATGATCGCTACCATGACCGACAGTCAGGGTCAACCAGATGTTTTACTGACAGCCAGGGTCAACCAGATGTTTTACTGGCAGCATCTGCTTAAGATCTTCCCAACTTCGTGAGGACAGAGCCTAGTCTCCAGAACCCTCCAGAGAAAGAACCTTGGGAAGGCTGTTCCTGCCAGGCCCCTGGTGAAGGGGTGACTGAGGAGAGATCAGGACTCAGGGCAGTCTGACTTCAGAGCCCATTACAGGCAGTCCCTGCCCCTCCAGTGTTAGCTGGATCCCTTCTGCCTCAGGAGACCCTCCAGGACCAACTTCCGGTCAAACAGACTAGATGTGTACCTTCTTTGCAGTTTCAAACTCTAGTCCTTCTAGAGCTTCCATGGCCAGTTCACGCCAGTCAGTGTCTGTCACTCCCAGACAGGCGATCTGGTAGGCTTCTCGGAACATTTTCCTGTCAAGGTATTGATACATCGGAGCAGACTGTGGAGTTTCAGAAAAGGGAGAAAGTTAATAGTCTGTTCAGAGCACTGGAAAGTGTTGGATTCCAAGCAGGCCTGCTTCCAGATGTTCAGAGTAGTATCACCGGAAATGCCTACCTCAGACTTCAGCCATCAGTCTGCACCTTAGTAGCCTTGCCCTAGCCCACCTGGGTGCCCTCCTTTCTGCCACCCTCTCCTGCTGGGCCATAGCACTCCCAACATACACTTCTGGCTGCCATCTGCCTGACCCTAGGTCTACCTGACCCTAACATGTCATCTCTGGGAAGGATCTACCCCACCCCCCATAGGAAATGCCTACTTGACTTTGTAAAGCTCTGCTAGCAGGCCCCTCCTGGAAACTCTTCCCGTGCTTTCTCTTCAAGCTGCCCCTGGCCTCTGTGTAGACAGACCTTGGGCTTGTGCTGGGCCCTAATTCCACAGGGGCTCTGGGGTGAAACCCTGCACACCCTGTGGCAGCAGCAAGGCTATATTCACTCCCAGCAGTTCCTCCATCCCTGGCCAGAGGAATGAGTCACATGACCAGGAGGGAGACATCTGGGATGACCTCTTCTCAGATGGACTGAATCTGAAAAAGGCATGGATATGGAATTTGCTCCAGACTGCCCAGGAAAGCTCTGAGGACAGATCCTGAGGTCTCTGGTGCTGAAGACCAACTCTCCCCTCAAGACCAAGCTGCCTAGCTAAGAATATCAACAAGAATTCCCTAATGACTTCTTTTTTTAAGGCTATCAAGAACTCTGCAGTTGTCCAAACATCCCTGTGTAAGGAGGTGTTACCTCTGATAACACCCAGGAGAAGGAGATTCCTGGAGGACACATGACTTGCCTGAGGTCATAGCAGATTAAAAACTTGAAGCTAGAGCAAGAGGTGACCAGCAAATGCATTTACGCACGTCAGACTTAGCTGGGTCTAGCATCTTCAGCAATAAAAGACTCTGTCTTGATCTGAGGCCAGTCAATATGCTCAGGGACCCACATCTCCCTTCTGGATTCCTGGGCAGTAAAGATCAATCAACCAGTACCTTCATGCTAATGGTTCCCAAATGTGGACTTGGAAATGCGGTTTTCTCCATTTGGGGCCTTTATCTTTGAAATTTCTGGTCCTTTTTTTTTTTTTTTTTTTTTAATTTCAAAATTAAAAGAAACCTTTTCCTTTCAATCCCATCTATCCTCTGACAGCAAGACACAACTGTTCCCAGGGGGTTGTTTTTCCTGTGGTACCACACCATCCACTTCCCCTTACTGACCACAGACAAGGAGCAGCTGAGCTAGCACCCAGGCCTGGCTCGGCCACATCCTAGCCAGGTGCCCCCTGGGAAAACATACTACCTTCTGTTTAGAGACTCTGCCCACTCAGGCTGCTGTGGGCCAGCGAGGCGCCCATCTCCCTGGACACAGGTTTCATCACCTCCTTGAAGCTTTCTCAAACTCCACCCACTCTGTCCCACAGTGAGCTCATTCTCTGGACTCCTTAGACTCTCTGGTCCACTTTAGTTCTGTTTTGTGGCTTTTGCTATTTCATGACTGTCTGTAATAAGAAGGAATAATAACAGGAATTGGGACAGGCGAAACCTGAAAATAGGTGTAATTAACCCCATTTCACAGTGACAAAGCCTGAAGTCTCGGCTGCTCCTGAGGTACAGATAGGAGGATCACTTTAGCCCTGGAGTTCAAGACCAGCCTGCGGAACACGGCAAGTGTCGGTCTCAAGCAAAACAAAACAAACAAACACACACAAAAACAAAAACCAATAACCTCAATACACAGAAAAGAAACGAGGCCCCAAAGAGGGCTGTAAGGTGTTCAGGATGCAGTTGGATCAGGTTTCAGGGTTCCTTTTTGCAGAACTTCTGCTATGCCGACTGCCCCAGGACAGGGGGACATGAATATGCAGCACAAGATGAGCTGATGGGCTGATAACACAGGCAGGGAGGCACACGCTGAGTGAGGGTTTGAAAAACATACTGATGGACCAGTCCCCCTGAGCAACCCCTTATCTGGCTGCTGTACTCCAAGCATGACGCGATGGTGCATAACCGGAGCTTGCTGTCCTACTTGGCAGCTTGGACACACTAGTTCTTGCACAAGATGATACAAATTTCGAAAGGAAACCAAAAAAATCCCAAGAGCAAAAGTGGGGCTTTCTGCCTGGTCTGGAGGCCCAAACCGCAGGACGACTGGAGGCCCAGGCGACAGATAAACAGCCTTTGTCTCCAGATCGCCTTTCCCAATGCTTGGCAGCTCTGGCCTGCTGCATCAGCAGGAAGGCTGGCTGCAACCAACAGCGACTTTGGCTACTGCATCTTGAGGCCCTGGTAGAGGGAGCCCCGGCTGCCCCTCTGGCTCCTCTGGGCTGGCCAGAATCTGAGAGCAGCAACTGCATTTATTTTTGAGGTTAGGATGGCAGTCTGGGGAGAAAGCCTTTTAGTAAGCGAAGCCTGTTTGGCACAGATGAGGAAGAGTGGGGTCTTGTGCATGTGTTGCTGGGGTTCAGGATGCTGACAGGGAGCAAGCAGGTAAGGATGGCAAGGCGAAAGTCCAGCAGGCCTCACCATCTCCCACATGTCAGCCCATTGCCATCTCTCATGCTTTCTCTTCTTCTGCTGTTTACTCACATCAGAATTCTCTACCATTACTTGACTACTCACTAGGGATCAGGAGCTGGTAGGAATACTGCTGCTGTAACCCCTGCAGCAGCAAGTAACAAGGGCCTTCCTGGCCAGGGAAGAAGCAGGCAAAGGCTGTGTGTAGGCAGACAGACGAACAGAGCCTTGAGGAAAGGCAGTCTAGAATGTCTGAACATCTTTCAGTGTACAGGGCCTTTGGCCCAGCAATTGCATTTCTTGGAATTTATACTGAGTCAGGACACATACTAGTTAGATATCCACTATTCCCAAGAACAGAAGCTTTGGGCAGCCAGGTGTGGTGGTGCACGCCTTTAATCACAGCACTCAGAGGCAAAGACAGGTCCATCTATCTCTGTGGGTTTGAGACCAGCCTGGTCTACATAGAGAGTTCCAAAGCAGCCAGGGCCAATAATGAGACCTCGTCTCCAAAAGGAGAAAAGAAAACCAAAGGTTATGGATAGTATAAATGTCCAACAGCAGGTGCTGGTGGAGTAAGCTACGGACCGCCCATGTGACAGAGTGCTGCGTCCATTACAACAAAGCTGGGCACGCAGAAGAGAGGGCACGAGCCTGGGGCAGGAAAGTGTTCCGGGCTGCATGGTGGAGCACACCAACAACTGCATTATAGTCTTGCACATTATTACCTATGGGGAACCGAGCAACACACACGAGGAATCACCTGTCATTTCTCACACATACGTGTGAGCCTACGATGGTCGGTTTGAAAATTCTGGTCAAGTATGTTCACTGACAATGGTACAACACTTTCAGGAGACTGCTGAACAGAAAGCCAGATCAGTAAGTAGGGCCTTTGGTTTTGGCGATTGTTTTTATTGTCTGTGGTTTGTTTTGTTTTGTGTTAAGAAAAAGTCTTGTGATGTGCCCTAGGCTGCCTTTAACTCGAAATCCTACTGCCCCAGCCTCAAAGTGTTGAGATCACACACATGAGCTACTGTGCAGGTGACATTGCTGGTTTTCAGCCAATAATTCATCGAAGGGATGGGTCTGGAACAGCTAAATGTCAGGTTAAAAGAGGTGGCATAGGGCCTGGCCAGATGCTCAAAAGGAAAAAGTACTTGTTGCACAAATGTGACAACCTGAGTCCAATTTCCAGGACCAACCATGAGAGAAACAGCTCCCCAGAAGTTGTCCTGGGACCTTCACAGGCACAGGCACTCACACTCACACATATACACACATACACTAATAGACTTTAAAACACTGTAAAACAGCCGGGCGGTGGTGGCGCACGCCTTTAATCCCAGCACTCGGGAGGCAGAGGCAGGCGGATCTCTGTGAGTTCGAGGCCAGCCTGGGCTACAGAATGAGTTCCAGGAAAGGCGCAAAGCTACACAGAGAAACCCTGTCTCGAAAAACCAAAAAAAAAAAAAAAAAGAAAAGAAAAAGAAAAACATAACAAAACAAAACAAACAAAACAAAAAAAAGAAAACATTTTAAAACAGAAGATGGCATAAAAGCTCCATTCTCGTGCTTATGGTCCATAATCAGTACAGTACATACAAAAATATGTCTGGGGTCTGGAGAGATGGCTCAGTGGTTAAGAGAGGGCCTAAATCACATTCTTGGCACTCACGTGAGGTGTCTCACAATGCCCTGAAACTCCACCTCCAGGGACTAATGCCCTCTTCTGTCCTCCATGTGCACCAGCACACATGTATACACACACACACACACACACCATTTAAAAAAGAAAATATTCTCTTAAAGACGGGATGCTGTGGTCCAAGTTCCTCCTTAGTGGTTGTCTTGGTTTTATGACAGGTCTATAAGGAGTGTCACTCACTTAAGGGACAAGCACACAAGCAGCCGGGCAGCTGTAACTAGGTTAGCCACCAGGTGGGCTGTCTGGGTTCTTCTGTCTGTTTCTGTGGCTCCATACTCTCACCGCAGTTCCTAGCTGTCCTCCTCTGGATTGAGGGGACTATGCAGGGTCTCATGTGCCCTCTCTGGTTCAGTTCTCAGTGCCTACTCTCCTGTTCTCCTCTCATACCCAGCATTACATTCATGCGTTTATGCATCCGCCTGTTGGACTTGCCACTAACATAGCACTGAATACTGCTAACACAACACAGCGGGAAGGGGATCAGAAAAACCGAGATTCAGTGGGAGTGCTGGCTAGAGTTACGTCAACTTGACACCAACTACAGTCATCTGAGAGGACAAAAAAAGATCAATGAAATGATTCTAATGATATTCTGCTATACTCACAGGATCGGTGCCTAGCCCAATCGTCATCAGGGAGGCTTCCTCCAGCAGCTGATGGGAGCAGATGCAGAGACCCACAGCTAAACAATAGGTGGAGCTCAGGGGACTCCAGAGAAGAGAGGGAGGAAGGATCACAGGAACCAGAGGGCTTGAGGACACCAGGAGAACACAGAATCAACTAAGCAGGGCTCACAGAGACTGAAGTTGCGACCATGGAGCCTGCATGGGTCAGCACCAGGCCCTCTGCACACACTCTGTGGTTCTTTATTTAGCTTGGGTTTTTGTTGGACTCCTAACAGTGGGAGTGGGGGTGTCTCTGACTCTCTTGCCTATTTATAGGCTCTTTTTTTCTCTTACTGGGTTGCCTTATCCAGCCTTGATAGGAGGATATATGTCTAGTCTTAATGCATCTTGTTATGCTGAGTTTGGTTGATATCAAACTCAGGGAGGCTTGCTCTTTTCTGGAGGGAAATGGAGTGGACCTGGGGGGAGGGAAGTTTGGGGGAGGGACTGGGAGGAGGGGAGGGAGGAAAGGCTACAGTTGAGATGTATTGTATGAGAGAATAAAAAAAAAATCTCAAAATAAATACAAATCTAAGGAGTCAAATACAGTCCTAGGACCATTTAGACACACTGAAAAAAAAAAGATCGGCTGTAGGCAAGCCTGTAGACCAGTTTCCTAATTAGTGACTGATGGGTGAGGGCCCAGCCCATGGTAGGTGACGCCATCCCTGGGCTGGTGGTCCTGGGCTCTCTAAGAAAGCAGGCTGAGCAAACCAGTAAGCAGCACCCCTCCGTGGCCTCTGCATCGGCTCCTGCCTCCAGGTTCCTGCCCTGTTTGAGTTCCTGTCCTGACTTCCTTCAGTGATGGACTCCAGTGCAGATGTGTAAGCCCAATAAACCCTTTCCTCCCCAACCAGCTTTTGGTCTTGGTGCTTGTCACAGCAATAGAAACCCCGACTAAGACAATGGGGCTGAGCTCTTTGTCCAGAGACACGTGGCTACACAGTTAGAGTACAGCACATCCAAGACCACAGCACCTTGCGCCATCACAGATTCCACGCTTCCCCCTCCTTCTCTTTGCTGCTCTTTGCACCAGTTTGAGGGCCTGACCATTTGTTTTGTGGATCCTCCAGCCAGAGAGGAGGGACAAGCACCCCGGTTACCTGTGGCACCTCCACGGCAGACATCGAGAAGACATGAAGGCAGAAGATCTTGGAGCCATTGTAGCCAACCACGAAGCCCTGCAGCTTCTGCTGGTGTACTGGGAAGGTGCTGGCCTTGATGTTGAGGTAGCCTCCTCCGGAGAAGCAAAGCATGTCCTCACACTGGGTGTTCCAGGCCACACTATTGGCATTTGGTTCCTGGGGGACAAAGGCCTGTAAGGCTCTGGCTCCACTCCCATTTTTCACTCCATGCCCATGTTAAAGCCTGAGTTGCGCTGAGTACTGACAGCAGGATGAAAGGAAAGGAGCGGAGGGGGCCGGAGAAGAAGGGATGGGCAACTGCTCTATGTACCGGGGCTGTGATGGAAATTGTGGATCTGCGCTGTTTTCAAAATGATTACCCCTCCATAGTTTACTCACTCTACAGTAAGTGGAAATTCAACAAGGTAGGATTTCATTTCTACTAAAGGAGGAGAGGAGTTGCTGCTCTGTGCTGTTTGATTCTCCAGCCCACACAGACACACAGACACACACCCCCACCTACCCAGGAAGGAGGCTGAAAGTGTCACCCCTGGAGATTAACACAGTGACTGCTTTTGGGTGAGTGAAATTGTGAGAGATTTCTAGTTGCTTGCCCCCCCCCCCCCCCCCCCCCCCCGTTGCTTGTCTGGTTTCTTGGGTTATGAATATCCATTGTTTTTTTTATAATAAGCAAAAGAATGGGAAGTTCTTTTCAAAGTTAGAAAACAATACATTGTCTCTGCATTTACAGTCTCACACTAAGAGCATCACCCTGGGAGGTGCCCTGCTCAGTGTCCTGCTCAGCCCTAGAAGCCTGGGACAGGCAGAGGCTCATTCCTCTGCCAAGAACAGTAGTTTTCAAAACTCCTTTAGCAAACCTCTATCTCAAAAAAATGTTTACATTAGAAATCATAACAGTAACAAAATTACAGTAATGAAGTAGCAATGAGAATAATTTTATGGTTGGGGGGGTCATCACAGCATGAGGAACTGTGTTACAGGGCCACAGCATTAGGAGGATTGAGTGCCCCTGGTCTAGAATCTTCTACCATGCACATGGACTACGTTTTTTTCCCCCCAGACAGGGTTTCTCTGTGTAGTTTTGGTGCCTGTCCTGGCTCTCGCTCTGGCCTCGAACTCACAGAGATCCGCCTGGCTCTGCCTCCCAAGCGCTGGGATTAAAGGCGTGTGCCACCGCCTAGGCATGAACTACTTTTTAATGAGAAAAGTCAATAGTTTTCATTTGAAGGGAAATGCAGTGGATAAGAGACTAGAAACATTATGTCGCCCCGCAAGACCCGAGAGACACCTTCACTAGTCCCGCAGAGAAGACACAGTAAGGGTGAAGAGTCATATACCTTTCCAGTCTCCACACAGGACACACTGAGAGGCCTGCTAAGCACCTCCAGGCCCAGACAGAGGTAGTGCTGAGTTTAGGGAGAAGGAACATGTAAGGCTAGTTGTGCCCAGCACTGAGCACACAGAAGCATCTTGTTTGCTCCTGTGCTGTTCTGTGGCAATTCCAGGAGAAGGTAACTTCCAGCTTCATGTTAGCATGGGCAGGGAATGTGGCTTAGCTAGCATGCAGCCCTGGGTCTGATCTCAGCACGGTATAAGTTAGGTGTGGTGGTACACATCTCTAGCCCCAGTACTTAGGAAGTGGAGGTAGAGGATCTTCCTCAAGTTTATCTTCAGCTACATAGAGAGCTGGAGGTCAGCCTGAGCTATGGAGAGACTCTGTCTTTAAAAAACAAAGTTTCAGTTGGGCGGTGGTGGTGCACGTCTTTAATCCCAGGACTCGGGAGGCAGGGGCAGGCGGATCTGAGTTTAAGGCCAGCCTGGACTATAGAGTGAGTTCCAGGACAGGCTTGAAAGCTACAGAGAAACCCTGTCTCAAAAAGCCAAAAAAAAAGAAAAAAAAAAAGTTTCATGGTAGCCATAGGTGAAACAGACTGACAGAGATCCATGAATCCAGCTCAGTCCAAAGACAATGGGTACGTGTTCTTTCCCTAAACCCTCTGCTTCCTCTATGACATGAAGTGCGAATAATCGAAGTCACTTTGGGGTACTGGCAGCCAAGTATCCCTGTCCAACGGACTGAGGGAAGCCAGGCACTTCAACCCTGCTGGTTCTGTTGCCAAGGACAAGGAGGGCCTTGGGAGAGCATCCATGTCTACCCATGATATTGAGAAACCCTGCAAGGAGAAACCAGAGAGAGAGGCTCCAGCCTCAGGGGGTCCTCACTCCACATAAATTAGCTCTGACCACTTCCAATGCCCTAAAGAAGCCAAGAACAGCCCTAGCCTGGCAGAAAGCCCACTAGGTGCTGGGTACAGTCTTTGGACTACTCGTCGACACACTTCTTCCAGCCACAGGAAACAATGCCCAGCCCCAATGATCCATGCAAGTCACTGTGCTACAGCACCCTGCACTCACCCTGCGGAGTAAGCTGAGGGTGAGCCTCCACCTGTCTTTCCCAGTGTGCCCTAGGCACTGGGAGGAACTGGCAGTCCTGGGTCAGGGAGTCACAGACTTCATCAAAAGAATCACCACCACACATTAACCTGGCCACCAGACTCATCACCATCATCTCAAGTACTGTTTACTGCTATGTGAAAACTGTGTTGCTGGCCAGGAAACCGATGCTCAAGAGGCTGGCCTGGCCACCTGTTCCCTGGAGCCTTTCAGAATCTACACCTATGCTAAGTTCTAGCCCTTTGCTGTTCCTCCCAGACAGGCCTGGGTACCTTCTTGCACACCTCTGTCTAAGACTTCACCTGAAAAAGCAGCTCCTTCGTGTGGATGTCATACACCAAGCATGTGTCATTTTCATCCACCACAGCAAGCTTGTTCCGGGAGGCACTCATATCCAAGCAGCGCACGGCTGTGGCCTGCTTCAGCAGGACAATGGCGAAGAGATTGTCCACAAAGATCTTCAGGATCTGGCGAAATTTCAGAGAAATAAGTGTGAGTCACCATGGCAACCAGACCCTGGCCCACTGCCAGGCTGTTGGCGTCCCATGTGTTCTACAAGAACAGCACCCACTAACTCCTCCAGAAGCTGTGTGCAAAGAGAAGACTCATTAAATAAAGCAGGGTATGTGGGGGAGAGACCAGAAGAATGGTTCGCTGGAGGTCACTGAAGCTGTAACAAGAGGCCCGAGACATGCCAAACTCCCTCTAGCGTCTGTGCGGACTGGGGACATTTTTAATGACACTGCTCAAACTGCAGGGTGGGAACCATACACAAACACAGGACGGGCTACTGTAAACACAGGCGAGACATCTGGTTAAAGTAATAATGACTGTGCTGATGATGACAGCTGCCAGTCACTGACGTCCCTGTTTTTGACAGCCCTGTGAAGAAACATAGTATTGCCCTTATTTGGAAAACGTGACCCTCAGAGAGCAAAGTGATCTGCCCAGGGCCAGACAGCCAGTGAGAAGCTAAAAAAGAATGTGGTCCCAGGTTAGCCTGACCCCAAAGTCATGCTCTCAGCCTCACATGAGACCTGACAGCTGACTGGAGGAGGTGGGGGGCTCTCCCCAGCTTGGGTGCTACTGCTTGACAGCTCCCACTGATCTCATGCTCCGCAACTTCCGTCCCCAGCAAAGACCTGACAAGCCTCAGCCACAAGCCATCTGCTACACAGCTTGGCTCTCAGGCTAATGCAGTTATATTTTCACTTTCAAATTTCTATGTAGCCCACATAGAACTTTTCTTATTTCGAGCAAAGAATGCAGATGAACACACACACACACACACACAAATCTGTTCAACTTTCATATAGCCTAGATTTCCTAATCCATGTGTCCAAACAGCACATTTTCTTTCAGCTTCTATAACAGTCTAAGAACCAGCACTATCTAGGACCCAGAAAGCAGTACTAGTTAATCCAGGAACTGCCTAATAGGGCTCTGACCTCGTGAACAATCTCTGCCTGCCTCTCCAGCAATCCATTAAAGCTGTGGCCCCAACAAATCCCACCTTTGGGGTGACCTTAAGCCCACTAATCCCTGCTACGTGCAGCCTGGGAGCCATGGCACCCACGGCCGGGTGTGAGCATGCTGCGAGTCCGAGGGCCACAGTCTGAAGCTACCTTTATGAGAGGAAACTCCAGGCTGCCCACGGCCCATCTCAGGTCACCCCAGACAGCAAACCTGTGCCTGCCTGGGTAACAAGCCGGATGGAAGCATGGCAAGACTCACCTGGCCGTTCTTCAGGCCCACCAACAGACCTTCCCTTCCAGCCGGGCCACCGATCACCTTGATGTACCGAATGAGAGACTCCATCTGCCACTCCCTTTCCTTCACTCCGCTGAAGGACAGGCACTGCAGCCGTTTCTCCTGGCAAGCAACCCAGGCTCAGCATGGAGGGTCAGAGAAGGCACGCTCCCAGCCCCTTGGGGAAACCTTCCGGCACCATCAGCAATGATCTAACCCAGGCTCTTCCCCCAAAGGCTTCCCCAGCAGCCATCTTCAACACGGACCTCCAGAGTCAGAGGCAGCAGAACACTGCTCTCTAACTTGGGGTAGCCCCAAGTGGCAGGAGGCTCAAGACCCTCACACAGTTTTGATACTAGTTTTACAATGGCTCCTAAAGGATTTCTTCCTTTTTATAGTTTCCAACAGGCCTGGGCAAGATTACATCCACCCACAGTAGGCTTTTTCTCAACGTCTTTCCAAAACTCCTCTTGGAACTGACCTAGAGAATTTTAGAAATCTATGCTAAGAAAAAAATTTTCTTTGAAAAAAAAAAAAAACCTCTTAGAGACTTTGGTCTGTCATTCCAAGTACTCTCGAGGCTGGGGCAGGAGCACTGCAAGTTCAAGGCTTGCCTGGGCCACAGACTGAGTTCAAGGCCAGCATGGTAAACTTAGTGAAACCTAGTCTCAAAATACAAAGTAATAAAAAGGTGATAGGGGCAGGGCGGTGACGGCCTTTAATCCCAGCACTCAAGAAGCAGAGGTAGGTGGATTCCTGTGAGTTCGAGGCCAGCCTGGTCTGAAGAGCAGTTCCAAGACAGCCAGGGCTACACAGAGAAATCCTATCTCAAAAAAACATATAAATATGATAAAGGTGGTGGGGAGAGAATAGACTGGGGATGTGGCTCAGTTGTAGAGAACTTACCTGCTATAAACAATGCCCTGGGTTCAATTCCCAATGCCTCGAGAGACCAGAAAAAAAAAAAAAGGAAAGAAATCTCTCAAGAGGTAAAACTTCTGCTTATAAACATTTATCCTAGGGGGCTGGAGAGATGGCTCAGCACTGGCTGCTCTTCCAGAGGTCCTGAGTTCAATTCCCAGCAACCACATGGTGGCTCACAACCATCTGTAATGGGATCTGATGCCCTCTTCTGTCATGCAGGCATCCATGCGAATAGAGCACTCATATACATAAAATACATGAATAAATACATCTTTAAAAAAATTTATCCTAGATAGGTGTGACATGTCTTCAACTTAGCACTCAGGAGGTGGCATGGGGATCATGAATTTGAGGCCAGCTTTAGCAACTTAGTAAAACACAATCTCCAAAAAAAAACCCCAAAACAAAACAAATAAACCTTCATTGTGTAGAACACCTTACAATACACCCAATCCCAGTACAATACAAAATGCTCCATAGCACAAAATCATTCCAGCTATGGCCTTCCTCTCTCTAAAAACTGATTCATCTAGAAGCCAATGAAGTAGAAGCCGATGGCCAGCCACCAGGTCCCCTGAGGTGGACACCTGCCCTGGGGGAGGGGAGCAGCTGCCCACCTGGCACAAGATGATGTGGTCAGCACACACCACCAGCAGGTTACACTCAAACTTCTTGGCGATTTTCTCCTTCACCCGGTAGTGCATGTCTGCCGAGTCATCCGAATACAGCTCATAGATGAGGATCTTCTCTGGCAGCTGGATAGCTAATCGATTTTTGTAGATGGCAATTTTCTTGACAAGCTCTCTGCATTTAATCCGAACTGTCAAATGGGGGATAAAAAGACTCTAGCAAAAGGTTGTTAAGTAAGGTGAAAGGCAGAGAAATTAAAAGCCATCATTTATTTATTTAATGCTTCTGACAATTAGAGTGAGACACTCTCATTAAAAAGTCTTTACAGGGGTTGGAGAGGCGGCTCTGTGGTTGGAGCACTGCTGCTCTCACACAAGACTCGGGTTTGGTTCCCAGTACCCACATGGAGGCTCACAAACACCTGTCACTCCAGTTCCTGGGGATCTGATGCCTTCTTCTGGCCTTCTCTGGCACTGCACATACATGGTACACATATACAGGCACTCAGACACACACACAAAGTAAAAGTAAATAAATCTTTTTAAAATTCTTCCCAGAGCACCTGCCATGTGCAGGCAGCTGTGCTGAGTGGGATCCAGAGCTACATATGGTACAATCTGTGCAGCCCAAAGCCACACTGAAGGAAGTCAAGCAGTCAATGCTACCACCATTGTCCTATGTGTTTGAGCTCCTTCCTCTGCACAGCAAAGGCGGCCCCTAGTGATCAAGAGCCCACCATAATGACCATTTCACAGCTGGCCACACCCCTGCAACCTTCCTGACCACAGGGACTTCCATGAGGTAGGCTCTGCCTCTCTACAGACCAAGTGGGGTAAACAACCCCAAGAGGACACTGCTGAGCTGGTCCAGTGGCTACATTAACACCGCCTAGATGGAAATTTTGAAACACAGATCTACCCAGGCAGGGACAAAAGAAGCCAAACTGAATCTGCAGAATGGCCCCTAACTGGGACCTCTGTGCAAAGACACCTGGGCGTATCTGGTTAGCCACATCTAGATAGCATATGTGGTCAGCCCATCCAGATATGAATACAGCTGAGTGGAACTTGGCCTCCTTAACCAGTAGAGCTACTTAGGTGAACAGAAGGGGAACTGTCAGAATTTAGACTATGTGAAGCTGGATCCCTGTGGTCGTTTGAATGAAAATGGCCCCCAGCGACTCATAGGGAGTGGCATTATTGGAGGTATGCCCTTGTTGGAGTAGGTGTGCCCTTGTTGGAGGAAGTGTGTCACTGGGGGTGGGCTTTGAGGTCTCAGATGCTCAAGCCAGGCCCAGTGTCACTTTCTTCTGCTGCCTGCAGATCCAGATGTAGAACTCTTAGCTCCTTCTCCAGCACCATGTCTGTCTGTACACCGCCATGCTTCCCATCATGATAATGGACTAAACCTCTGAACCTGTAACCCAGCCCCAATTAAATGTTTTATAAGAGTTGCTGTGGTTGGGGGCTGGAGAGATGGTTCAGAGGTTAAGAGCCCAACTGCTCTTCCAGAGGTCCTGAGTTCAATTCCCAGCACCCACATGGTGGCTCACAACCACCTGTAATGGGATCTGGCACCCTCTTCTGTATATATAATAAATAAATAAATCTTAAAAAAAAAAAAAAGAGTTGCTGTGGTCATGGTGTCTCTTCACAGCAACAGAAATCCTAAGACAATCCCTGATCCTCTGAGCAAGCCTGAGCCTATCCACGGCCCTACTTGTCTAGCAGAACCCACCAAGAGACAAATAGAAGCTGAGGGGAAAGTATGCCAAAGAGGCTCTGACAGACAGGGTAAAGGTCCACCAAGCCGCATGCAGGTCAGCCATCATAGCTCTGATCTGTCAGCTTCTGTGTCTCAAGGAGTCCATTTATACCTTGGAATTGTTTGTAAAATGTAGTGAGTTGGTGCTTTTTTGTTTTGTTTTGACAGGTTTTATTGCTTTTGCTAGACCCTCAAAGGGATCTGTATCCTCCTTCTACTGCCAAAAGTTAAAGCAAGATAGAGAGATGCCAGGCAGTGATGGTGCACCCCTTTAATCCTAACACTCAGGAGGCAGAGGCAGGTAGATCTCTGTGAGTTCGAGGCCAGCCTTGTCTACAGAGTGAGTTCCAAGACTGCCAGAGCTGTTACACAGAAAAACCCTGTCTTGGGCGGGGGGAGATCAAAGGAGACATTTCCTATTATTTTGGGTGTCCTGTCCCCCGTGCCCACCTCTTGGCTAGTATTTATAAGCAGAGGCAAGCCTGCCTCTTACCTTTCTGCTCTGTGATCAGGTGTTGTACGATGACGTCTGTCATACTGTCCCTGTAGGCATACCGATCCTTGTAGAGTCCATGGACTGTGCTGAAGATAAGCTGGTAGAAGGAAATGGTGCCATCCTGGCAGCCTACCACCTGTTTAGAAGATAGCTGTCAATCTTGGGCTGGGAGGAGAAGCAGCCCACCCCCCATTAGGAGTGATGGCCAAGAGTCTGCCTGGCTGACCTGATGCTCAGGGCCTCCTCTAGAAATGCTCTGCAGGATGAACTTCCTCTACTCACCACATAGTTGGAGTCAGGTTTCACTCTACAGGTCCACACCCAAGAGTTCTGCTCCCCAACGGTCCCCAGTCGCACTCCATCCTTGGTGAAAAGAGATACCTGCTTGTCTGAACCCCCCACCAAAATGTACTCTCCTTTGGTGAAGTAGCTGATGCAGCAGGGGTCAAAGTTCAGTGGCCGATCCTTTCCAATCTGAGGAAAGAGACCATATACCAAGTGAAAGACCATTCCCGAACCCCAGTAAGGGCTTCCCCACCAACATCAGTGAGGTAGTAGGAGTGTTGGGGAGTGCCTAGCCTTACCTCCTAAGCTATCCCATTACCTCCACAGACTTCTCCACCTCTGGAACACCCACACCTCCCCCTCAACCTATCCAAATCCTCGGCTCCTAAAATCAGCAATGCCTGACCTAACTGCTGCAAACTGGGCCTAAGCTCCTCAGATTGATGACTGGAGGCCAGGGAGGCTTTCCCTCCTTCACCCGCCTCACACATGGCCAGCGGCTCACCTCAGCTTCTTTTCTCTGTTTATTTTCTGGGCTTATTTCACTTGAAAAGACGGCCCTTTATTCTTTACTCAATTTAAGGAAAACAAGTCTAAAAACCTGGTTCTTGCTTTAAGGTTTAGGGTCAATTTACAAATATTTTCCTATTTATAAATCTAGTAAAAGTGAACAATCAATTGGTGCTGACAGTTTAATGAATGCAATTTTGAACATATAAAACCACTGAAATAGCTCCAATTTCAACTTAGTTAATTCCCTTCAACTCATTTAAACTACAATTATAAATTTAGTATGCTCACTTTTTCTTTCCTTTTTAGGAATTTCAAATGCCTAACAACCGAAAGCTTCCCTCCTACCTCCCAATGCTACAAAGTCTAACAAGAAGCCCCGGCACGTGTCATGACACCAAGGGCTGGCAGCTGCGGGCTGGGGCTTAGGACTTCCTCTTGCACGCAACAACCATCAGCTCGGGACCAACCAGAACCAACTGAAGCAGGGGTGAGTGCCCAAAGCAGGCGGAAACCGGGCCAGAGAAAGAGCCTCAGGCAAGCTCCTCTGAACACTGGCCCTGTGAGCTCCTTTTTGGGTGGGCACAGCATCCGAGAGCTGGACAGTGAGGCGGGATGTTGCAGAAAGGAAAGTCGGAAGGAAGCCCCTTCTGCCCACAAGCTCTGCTCACTCTCTGGAAACCTTGAGCTGCCCATGCATGAGACTCATAACCAAAGAACTGTACTGAGATCTCAGCTGCTGCTCACTGAAAACATGGAGCGGAGCACGGCAAGGGCAACAACACCCCAACCCCCACCCGGCACACATGCCCATGTGCACACCTTCAAAGGAACAGGAGAGAAATGAGTTTCTATGATGTACCATTTACAGAGTGCCCAGAATATAATTCAAATGTTCAAAAAGTAGGAAACAGTGGGGCTGGAAGGATGGCTCAGAGGTTAAGAGCACTGGCTGCTCTTGCAGAGGACCTGGGTTTGGTTCCCAGCACCCACATGGTGGCTCACTGGAGTCTGTAACTCCTGTGTGTTCCGGGGGGTCTGATGCCCTCTGCTGATGGCTGTAGGTAGTGCATACATGTGGTACACATACAAGCAGGCAAAACATCCATACATACAAAAATAAAAAAATTTTAAAGTAGAAAAACGTGAATCATATTTGAGAAAAGACAATCAGCAAAGCCAGACCCAAATAACCCAGGTGTTAGAATGCTCAGATGAAATTTTTTAAACATCTGTGATAACATGGTTCAAATATTAAGGAAGAGGCTGGAGAGATGGCTCATTGGTTAAGAGCATGTACTGCTCCTGCAGAGGGCTTGAACTGGGTCCCCAGCACCCACGTGACTTAAGAATACAGTGACTGAAGCAAGTCACTGGACAACTTAACAGACATGGGGAGACAACGGAGAGTCAAGGAAGTGACTGGGATCTGAAGGAACGGAAAGTATCTCAAGAGATGGTGACCATAGTGTTACTGTCTTTTAATTTCTTGACCTGCCCTTCATCATGTTTTTTAAAACAATAATTATATAGGTTCTTGGTTTTTTGTTTTGTTTTGTTTTTAAGCCTAGTGAATCCCAAGCAGGAAAATACAATGAGTCTCTTTAAAGTCCAATATTGCTTAGGCACTTAATAAAAAATTCTTGTCTTTCCATTGAAAATCAGTTGTATAAAAATCAGTTTTTAATTCAATTATACATTTAAAATAGTCATCACTAGACTAATCTGGCAGATATTCAAATACAGATTTCTAGCATCTGTCTGGCCAGGTCCCAAACTAGATGTGGACACAGACTCAACTGTGCTCTTGAGGCCAACGGTATCTCAAGGCCTCATTTTTCCTACACACAGAACAATGATGGTAGCAGTTCCTCCAGAGGAGGTTGAGGACTGAAAGAGCTAGTCCTGTACACAGTGTAACAATGTCTGCACCAGGGAATACCAGCGGTGGCTACTAAGCCAGGGCCTCTTCATGCACTACAGATGCCTAAAAGGCCAAAATTACACAGATGTTACCAAGCCTGATGAGAAGTTTGGCTTTGCTTTATCAATCCTTTGTCCTATATTTAATCCCAAATCACTCCAGAATTAAAAAGATACTTCAAAACCAAGAAAATAACTTCACTGTTCCAAACAAGCTGGAGTTACCATCTGTACCATGGTTTGGACCTTAAATGATTCTCAGAATCTCTGTGTCAAAGGCTTGGTCCCCAGGCAATGGCATTATGGAGAAGAGGGTAAGGTTTAGGGGGTGGGACCCTGTTGAAAGAAACATGTCTCTGGGTATGTCTTCTTAAAAGCCTATTGGAAATTCTCAAAGAACTAGTAAATTCATCTGACCTGGGTCTCAATCCCAGGCTCCACCATTTCCCAACTGTGTGGTACTTACTGCTCTGTCTTGGTCTTACCACTTCTAAAAGCACATAATTAAAGTGTCTCCTCACTGGGCTGAAGAGTTGAAGAAGAGAAGACAGAGTATTGGGCCCAGGCCCTGGAGCCACAGCACAGGTTCACTGTGCAGACGGTAACAAAGATCGTGTGTCGTCACTAACAGCACAGTCTCAGAGGAACACCATCCACGTGTGCTAAGGCTGACATGTGTGAGTGGGTCTGTGTGGTGCCACATACCTGTTTCCCACTCAGCTGGTAGAAGGAAAGTTTCTGTCCCCAGTCAGCTACAGCCAGGATGTCATTATGTTCCTCTCTAATCAACAGAAGACAAAAGAGGTTATGGGGGGCACAGCCTGCTGATCGAGTGTGGCGAGGGGCTTAACAAACAACAGGAAAGAGAAAGGCCTGGCCAGGCTGTCAGGGAGCCAAGTGCTACACAGCCGTTCTGGGGCCAGTGTCACAATCAGGCCAAGCATCAATCAGTCCCGAGACTAAAGCAGAGACAGGGTTGGCCCTCCTGGGATCTACTATTTAACTGACTCCGAGCCATGAACAGCTTGGGCTAGGACATGGCTACAGCAGCCGAAGGTAAATTCCTCATTTCAGAGTTCCTGGGAGCAACTTGAAGGATGAGCATGGCTGCACATCCATGTGTACCCTTCTCATGTGTAAAATGTAGGGAGTAGCCCGGAGACACAGCTTACAGTGAGGAGGCTGCACATCCATTTGTACCCTTCTCATGTGTAAAATGTAGGGAGTAGCCCGGAGACACAGCTTACAGTGAGGAGGCTAGACTGTTCTAGGAGATGAGAAATTGCTCAATCTTCCTGAAGAGGAAGAACGGCACCCACACCCGAGTTCTCTCGCAGTCAGGGTTCTCGAAGGGTGAAATGGCATCTGAGTGAAGATGAGCAACTTTTCCAAGTTTTTGAAGACCGACAACTGCCAATGGAACAGAGGCCTGTAGACATGTGCCTTGGATGGGACTTCAGGGCCAGAACCCAGGAGAAAGGCCTCCACTTAGATGGGATGCCACCTCCTCAGAATGTAGACAGAGAGAGGCTTCCCAGCATCAAGGCTGGACCATAAACCTTTCCAGGTGGCTGAGTCTTTATTAACACCTCCTGCTTCCCTGAGCCCAGGGTCTGCCAGTCACCGAGCAGCATCCACTAGCCACATAAGCATGCTCTCTGCAGCATGGTCTGTAAAAGCCAGCCAGGGGTGGCAGTGAGGAGAACGCCATAGACACTAAGTCAGAACTAAGAACAAGGGGGAAGTAGAAAAGATGCTGGCAGCAGGCTTGCAGATGGACGGTGATGACTGACGCTGGAGTCCAAACCCTAGCCACCAGTGAAGGCCCAGTGGAGAGGCCACATTGGTGCTGAGTTAGACTCAGCCACTAGACACTAGACTAGGAGTTTCCAAGCCAACCACTCAGAATGGTGGGCAGTGGGGTTCTACCAAAACACTCACATTGAATAATAAAAAGGGCTGAAACTCCAATGGGAACCTGAAGGCCATGCTCCCTCCTTTCTTGTCCCCACTTCCCACCCCACAAACCTGGATTCCTCTAAGGAATCTTAGGTGTCGGGGTGGCAGTGAGGAGGGTCCCAGGCTGGGACATGATTGCCCAATCACAACACCCTGGCTGCCTCAGCTTTTCCCACTCCACTGGCAAGGATCTCCCTTTCAGGTAGGTCATCTCAACTGAGAGAGGAGAGACTGCCCAGCAGCCAGGACTGTGGGTGTGGGAGGGGTGAAAGCTAAGGGCTTCCCCTGTACATACATCCTAGCCAATGCAAGGTGAAATGGTGCGGGAACAGGCCAAGAAAACACATCCAGTAACAAAAAGTAGTGGGTGAATGGTGGTCCTACACGGGCGTTACAAATCAGGCTTCTCAGAGAATGTCTAGGACTGCTGGAAAGGGCTCGCTCAGAGGTTAAGAAGCAGGCATGGTTGTGATAATCACACAGGGAAGTCAGAGGGGACACACAGAGGTGCCGGGGCCTTTTCAGAGATGGCAGTTTACAGAGGTGTATCCTCCAACACACTACCCAGTTTCTCCTCCTTTCTCAGAGGATTGCACTATCTGCCACCCACACATGCTTCTCAGGGGGAGCTTCCCTTGTGAGTGTGGGGGCACACCAACAATCCCCCGGCCCCTGCTCTGCTGGCCTTGGCCAAGGAGCTTCTCCACAGCATCTGCTTCAGCAGCTCTGTGCAGGGGCCTGGGCCCTCCCGAGGAGGGTCCTCACTCTGGGACACACTCACGAGTTGCGGTCCCTGGGACTGTCGTCCTCTTCCTCTTGCTCTTCCTCCTCTGCCTCACTACCCTGACTACTGTACACTGTTGACTTCAGAATGGAAGGGATTTCCTGAAAATATCTGTTGACAATGACATCCTCAGCATCCTCGTTCTCTCTGCTCATCCAGATATTCTCCCATCGGCTGTAGACAGTAAGCGGATGTTCACAATCACATTGCCTAGGACTACACTAAAGCTATAATTTCAAAACCTGCCAAGGAGCCCCTGGACCCTGCCCGGAAGAGGACAGCCACCAGGTACACTGGGCATCCTGTTTCTCATGAATTAAAAATGGTAGCCTGAAGCCACAAAGTCATCTGTGGCCACAAAATCAAACAGCAGGAACTCTGGGGTAAGCTAATGGCCTTTGAAGGCATTATATACACATGGAGGGCCTCCGCTGGACAGAATTATTCAGGAAGAATTATAATAACCTGTTGTAAGAAATGCAACGGAATTAAACAGCCTCCTAAATCAAGCGGGCGCCCACCTGTAAAATAACATTGGGACGGTAAACAATTGAGTCCTTTAATTTACCCTCAGAGAACTCCGTGGGGATAGATTTAATAATATTAGAGGATTACACAAAGAGTCGGGAAAGCTTTTAGTCAACCCTCTAAGTCACAGGGACATAAAAGTCAAGTGTGTGTAAGGATGAGCAGGTAGGTGCCAACTGTCTGCTGATCTTTAGGCTTTAGGGATATTTGTAGGCTTAATTTTAACTTTTTGACACTGAAAATTTAAAAAAAAAAAGTACTCAAGAAAGCACTGTTCTGCTAACAGTCCAACAGGTGGGTGCGTGCAGCCTCCAGGGCATGGAGGAGGAACCAAAGAAGCAAGAAAAGAAGTGCGGGGAGACCCCAACCATCAGCTCATGAAGCCCCATTCCTCTCTCTCCTCTTTCTCTCTCTCAGCTGGCCTAGATAGTTCATCTGCTTAGCTAAATCTCTGGGATCCATTCCAAAACTCAATATAGGCTCTTTCAAAACTTCATTTATAAAAAACAGGTTCCAAAAGACCAGCCTAGCGGGGAGAAAGGACTTTAAACTACAAAGATGTCAGGAAGAGAAAAAGAGCTCAGAGGGCTGAGAAAGCCCTTCTTCGAACAGTGCCAGCCAGGAGAAAGATAGCCATGGGTACCTTGAAGGGTTCCAGCAGATGGACCATATCGGGGAGAGGGAGCCCCCTGGCCGCTCAATCTTCACCTTCTCTTCGCCATTTTTGTTCCGTATGCTGATGACCCCATTGGACATCCCCAGAGCCAGGTACTGACCATCGTTTGTCCAGCTGCACACACAACCCATGAAGAGCATGAGAGGGGGAAAGGACACAGACGATAAAGCAGGAAAGCTCAGTGGGAGGTGGCAGCGGCAGCAGCCAGGCTAAGGTTCCATCACTCCTGCTCACTCCTGACAGAGAATTAGACACCAGCTTGGACTGTCACTTACAGCTGGACTCAGTGAGACCTGTAGGCAGGGGCGTCTATTTCAGAGGGCATCTATCCCCTGGCTCTCTGCCCACATCTCCATGACAGCTTGCCCTTGCACTCCGGACCAGCCCCCATTTCTGCTTTGCATTTCAACCCCCTCCCAATTCAGGGGCTCCCAGTAAACACACTGTCTTGTGTCTTTTTAGCCCTAGAACAGGGCTTGACGCATCACTCATGCTGACAAAAGCTGAATCCCAGTGCACCCCGGAAGCTGCTGAGTTTTAGCGGGCCTGGGCCTAGTGCTGTGCTGCTGGCACTCTTGTTTATGTGCATTACCAGTTGTTATCACCCTTGGCCCATGAGGACCCCGAGGCCAGCTCAGAGAGACTCAGTAACCTTCCCAAGGTCACAGGCCTGTCAGTCACAAGATCCAGATTCTGGTAGGGGTCCAGCACCTAAGTCAGAGGTTCCTGCCTGAGCTTCCTGGTGAAGAAGCCCATGCCAGCTCACCAAGCAAAGGTGGTCAACTGCACAAGTCATTCCCATCAAGGAGACAAAAAGAAAAAAGGAAACACAGAAGCCTAGACCAACTAGCCAACACCACATTCTCTGCGGTGTGAAATTAGGGGCTTGTGTGGGTCTGTTGGGGAGAGAAGGAGCACAAGCTGTCTTCAGAGCTTCCCTAGCTTACTTACCTGCAGCAGGTGATCTTGCTGCTGGATTTGTGCTTGGAGACAGACTTCTGCTCAGGAGACCACAGCCCTTCAGTATCAGGCAAAAGAAAAGACAGCAAGACTATTCGGCAACAGGGAGGAGCAAACTATTCATCCATACAAAACTCAAAACTCTGGAGTCTTATGCTGAGTTAAAGGGGGAAAGCCAACTTGGAAAAGTTCAGTCCGTGTAAGTCCATGAATACAACATACTAAATGACAGTCACACAACTGGAGACTGGCTCTATGGCTACGGGGACTTCAGCACCAGGTGGCAGGATGGGGGTGGGGGGGACAGGCAATGGTATGGGAATGAGATCCCGTGATGCAGTGGTAGTACACTGTCACACATACAGTGAAATGACAAAACCACAAACACACTGTGCCCTCCTTCCCGGGCTCCTGTATTGCCCAGTGACTGCCTAAGGGGCATCCACTAAGAAAACTGGGTGAAGAACACATGAGGTTGCTCTGTGCTGTCTTTGCGATGTACTGGGAACTGTTTTTAAAAAAAGGTAGATGGTGAAGCTCTAGTCAACTTCTCCAGGATTTAATCTCAAGGAAAAGGACAACTTAGCTGCTCACAGCCAGGGCATGGCAGTCAGAGAACAACTCAGCGTTAAAATAACGAGTTAAGCTGGGCAGTGGTGGCGCATGTCTTTACTCTCAGCACTTGGGAGGCAGAGGCAGGCGGATCTCTGTGAGTTCAAAGCTAGCCTGGTCCAGGACAGTCAGGACTACACAGAGAAACCCTGTCTTGAAAAACCAAAAGATAAATAAATAAATAAATAAATAAATAAATAAATAAATAAATAAATAAATAAATAGATGAATGAAAGAGTGAAAGAAAAAAAGAACAAGTAAGTTAAGGAAATGGAATGTACAGGAAGGAAGCTGTGACATTTCACATTACATGAGCTGACCCAGAAAGACAAATATCACATGCTCTCATGTCTAACTTTTAGTATTTGTAAACAAGGGCTGTGATACTGGGTACAGACCGTGAAACTGGCAGGAAACCCTGAGAGGAAACAAGAGGCTTGGGGGATGGGAATGGTCACACATGACACCAAAGTGGAAAGGAGGCTCCTGGGGTGGGAGAGAGTAGGGGTGAGGGAGAATGGGGGTGGAGGGGTGGGAAGAAGCAACAAAACAAATTTTGTTTGAAAATGTCATGGTAAAACCTAATTCTCTGTTAAGTTAGTAAAAATCAAGTAAGCAATGAGTGAGCTTTTTGGAGGGCCCACTTTCTAGGCCTCGGTCACTGCACATGGCTCTATCTGAGCTGTGCACTGTGCACAGCACACTGGTCAGTTTAGGCTTGCTCCTCCAGTCCCCAGATGTAGTACAAGGCCCTAAACAACAGACAAAAGCAAACTGTGCTCTGCCTGAGCTGTGAAGTATGGCCATGTGAAATTCATTGCACAAATACGTTTACATAGCCAGGTGCATGTGTAGAGAGCAGAGGAAGCCCTGAGTGAGTAAAGTCCTGAGCAAATGTGTGCCACTGATACAACCACAGTCATGTCAAGGACTCAACAGCCTCACACCTAGAGGAATGGCAAAGCCTTCTCCCTGGGGGTGAAACTGAGGGAAATGGCAAAGCCCTCCCTTTCTGGTCTATGTGTAGATGTTGACAATACACTCAGAAAATGTTCAACATAGCTTTCTCCCCAGATATTTATGGCCTGAAGACTGCTCCCTACAGAGACTACTCTGACTGAGACTAGCTAAACCTGCCTCCTTGATCCAGCTGTATATAACCCTGCCTCCTTGACTCAGCTGCAAAGGATCACCCTGCCTCTCTGTTCAACTCCATATAATAAACAGAATGGGCTTCTAGGATGCTGTGGTTCACCTAATCCCAGTTTTACATCTGTGTCTTATCTTTTCTTCATTCCCAGTCATGAGAGTCCCTGGAGTCCCAGGAGCAGAGCAAGGTTTTGGGAATGCATGTCGAATGACTGAACCTTCCCCTCCCTGCTTTCAAACATTCCCACCCGACCTGTGCATGTTATCTGTGCTCCATTGTAAATGCACAGGGCCTTCAGCTGCAGGAACCCCTCTGCCTAGCCTCCCTCAAGCTCTGCACATAGTTGCCCAGCCTGGGCTTCAACCCCACTCCTCCAGTGCTGGCTAGGTGACTGCCAGTGACCCCAGAACTACACTGAGCCCCTGTGTTTTCTCCTTGACCAGGAGGGTGGGAACAAGTGAAACACTTGACCTCAGGAGCTGGCATAGGACTCAGAGCTTAGATTTTTTTTAAAATGGTTCTCAAACCATAAAAATTCTCTTTTTATCAGACTGGACTAAGGGAGACCTCCTGAGGATCTGCAGGCAGGAGGGAGAAAGTCGGAAAAGACTACAGGACAGGTGACATCTCTGTTGACCCTCCACATGGGAAGAGCTCTGAGACTGGATGAGACATGATAAATCTTGTTGGTTACAGAGTCTTCATGACTTACTATATTACAGTTTGGATACACAGTCCAAATGGACTTATAAAGTTGACAGATACCTTTTACCTACCCAAACATAAAACAAAAAATCATCTTTAGCTGACTTGTGCATACCACACATTTCATAATTATGTTAATGCAGATATTTATGTTACCTTTAAAAGTTTGAGTGTTTTCAGAGAAAAGGGACCAGACACCAATAAAGACACCCAGGTGATCCAGTCTCTCAAAAAAAAAAAAAAAAGAAGAAGAAGAAGAAAAAAAGAATTCTCTTTTAAAAAATTCACTGTAAACCATCAGCACAGTGCGTCCCACACTATAAATGTCCTGCAGGTACTGTTGCATGTGTGTGTACAGTGACATCTGTGTGCGGGATGCTTGCCTAGGAAGCAGAAGCTGACCTTGAGATGTCTTCCTCTATCACTCTATTTTTTAGACAGGGTTCCTCACTGAACCTAGCACTCTCCATTTTGGCTAGACTGTCTGTCCAGCAAGCCCCTGGGATCTGGCAGTCTTGCCTCCAGCACTGGGGTCATAGACAGAAGCCACCACAGCTGGCTTGTACCTGGGTACCCGGGCTCTGAACTCTGGTCCTCAGGCTGCAAGCACTTTACCCACGGAAGCATCTCCCCAGCCCAACTATTTTTACTCAAGATATTTTTACAAATCCTACCTTCCTCGTGCCACAAGTTTGAGAGCAGGGCTATTTTAACTCCCCAAACAAGCACAGAGCAGCAGCCCACAAGATACGTTAAACTGTGTAAGCAAACAGTGGTGCTCCCACCACTGATAAACTGGTTGTTTTGCATTCTCTCTGGAAGCTAAAACTATGTGAGTTGAACAGACAAGGTAGGGAACACATTCCTTTTGGATAAGGACATTGAGGTACTGAAAAGGCTTAGGTCTCTGGGTTCCTAGCCCTGTGGCTGTCCTGTGGGTCCCTTGGCATGGAGCTGGAAGCCAGCATCAACGTTTCATGCTCCAGAAGCCTCCCTCCTCCCTTCATAGACACATCACTGTCACCTCCCGTCCCAGTCCATGCCAGCCCTGTATGGCACCTGGGGGGTTGGGGGGAGGTCTGCTGTCCCCGGGAAGCAGAGCCACTGGCACAGAGACAAGAAGAAGGACACACTGAGTCAGCAGCACAACTGAAAGGGTGAATTCCACAAATATGTGGATGTGGGTGAATACCAAGGTGGGCAGAGACACAGTCCCTGCTAGGGTGAGTCAGAGTCTTCTGTGCCCTCCTGTCCATCACACCATTTCCTCCCTAGGACCCTCCTGCTCATCTGTCTCAGACATCTCACCACCCTCGAGGTCATCATCTCTCACTGTCTCTTTCTGCAAATTTAAAAGATAACTATGAACCTCGCCTCGGCTGCTGGAGGTGGAGAAGAGGCCTCTCTCTATCAGGACAGGCCACCAGGTTCTGTGTGAGTCTCAGCCTTCTCCACTAGAGGTGCTGGGAATTGAAACTTACCAAAGTCACTGGAGGAACAGGATGCCAGTTGGTGGGTAATAGGGTTGTAGGCAACACACTGTATAGAGTCATTGTGCCTGGAAGGTGAAGAACTGAAGATTATTCCATAGCAAACCACGAATATCTCAGTGGCTCCAAGTAGAGTCAAAGTAGGCTTGAAGGAGCTAGAGAAGGAGCTCTTACTACTCTCCCAGAGGACCAGGATTCGGTTCCCAGTACCCACATAGCAGCTCACTGCTGTCTGTAACTCCAGTTCCAAAGAATATGATGCCCTCTTCTAGCCTCTGCAGGCAAAATACCCATATACATAAAATAAATTAAAAATAAATGTAGGGGTTGGAGATTTAGCTCAGTGGTAGAGCGCCTGCCTAGCAAGCACAAGGCCCTGGGTTTGGTCCTCAGCTCCAGAAAAAAACAAATAAACAAACAAAAACAAAATAAAAAAGACAAAAATAAATTTAAAAAGAAAAAAAACAGCATTGAAGTCTCAAGTGACACATTGCAAGGCCCTCCCTGAGTGACCAACAGCCAGCTCAGGGACTCCTTTACAGGACTGCCCTCACCACCAGTTCCACCCACCCTGCATCCCACCTATCTCAAGCCGCTCCTCCTCCTTCAGGGCTCTCCTCCTGACACCTCCAGTGGGTGACTGAGATAAAGACCCAGGGAACCAGCTTAGCGCCAGGTGCAGACAGCACGCTTTACTTGTGGCTCTCATTGAGCCTTTCTGGTGGCCCAGAAATACAGGTTAAGTGTGAGGAAGAGGCTGCAGGCCAGGTGCACTCCATGGCATCTGGGTCCCAGCTCTAGTCCTTCACTCTCTGGTGACACTGTACGCATGGCCTGACTCACTGTTCAGCTAAACACGGCTTGATGCGTTCAGAGCAGCATCATTCACAGTAGGTAGCAGGTGGGAGCAGCCTAAGTGTCCATCAGCTGTTGAGCAATCCAAATGGGATACAGACACACAATGGAGTATTACTTCAGCCTTAAAGAGGAAGGCATGGGCCATGAGGACATTACATAAAACGAGCCAATCACAAAACACCAAATACTATATGATCCCACTTCTATGAGGCACCTGGAGGAGCCAAACTCCTAGAGTCAGAAAGGAGAATGACGGTTGCCAGGGCTGCGATGGGGCAAATGGAAGGTGCTAAGCACTGAGTTTAGGTTCAGCAAGATGAAGGGTTCTGAAGACTTCACTTGCCAAAGTTTGGTTGGCCAACAGCGTTAATGTACATAACACCTGGTGGCGATGGCACAGTTTGTATTTGGGGTATTTCTCTAGAACTGAAAATAAAAAAGTTGTCTGTCAAGTACTTACTGTGGACCAGGCTAGGTGTCAGAAATACAAGCATGCAAAAGCAGGGGTAGTGTCTGCCTTCTAGAGCCCACAGGCCAATGGGTGGCATCAATCAATACTCAGAACATGTAAGGCCACAGCTGGAAGAAATGCTCAGGACGGGGCCTCCTGAGTCTGGAGGGGAAGGGGAGAGTTGGCAGCAGGGACAGCTGCACCTGAGGCCTGTAGGATGTGTTGGGGGGGGGGGGGGGGGGGAGAGGGGCGGAGGCAGGAGTGCTTGCTAGGAAAGGGAGAGATTTGAACACTGCCCCTAAGGAGTAGGAAGCTTAGAGCACACTGGCTTTTCTAGTTTTTGACACTGGGCAGATGCAAAGCCATTCCTGGAGGCAGAGACACTGAAGAGGACAGAGTGGGTGAGAGGGAAGTAATGGAGATCTGTAGTGTCAGATTAGTAAAATACATTACACGACACACAGCTCAGTGCTAGCCAAGCTAGTTAGTGGTCACTCACTCCCCCCCCCCCCCCCCCCCCCCTCATGCTGAATTCAAGTTCATCTTGAGGAGAAAGCTCTTCTGCACATTGTTTCCACAAGGCTGTGACCACAGTGAACAGCAGTCAGAGCAGAGTCAGGTGTGGCTGGTGGGGCACACCTGTAAACCCTGCTGCCTGAGCCTGAGGCAGGGAGGGTATAAGCCTTGGTTGCCCTCACAGAATGAGACCCTGTCTCAAGCAAATAAAACAGTAAGAGTTCAACTATAAACTGTCACCCATGCAATGACTTACGTGTACTTGAGAATGCCTTCCAGTTTTGAGGTCCAGATAATGATGCTCTTGTCAGCAGATCCAGATGCAAAGCGCTTGCCTGAAAGGGTTTTCAAAAGGAAATCAGCACGTGTATTTTAAACCAGCATTTTCCAGATAGTATGTGCAAGACAAGTAATTCTTCAAGGTACCTAATTAGCTAGGACTGTAGTTCAGTTGGCAGAGTAGCTGTCTAGTATGTATGAGGCCCCAGGTTCAAATCCCCGCACTGCAGAAGCTGACAGTAGTAGTTAGTGCACTCCTATCACCCAGCACTTGCGGTGGCAAGATCAGAGCTTCAGAGTCAACCTTGGCTACACAGTGAGTTTGAAGCCAGCGGACTACAAGAGACCAGTCTAAAAAATACCTTTCGAGGGAATTAAGTGCCCCCTTATTCTATACCGCTGTTCTTGGATGTGGTGTAGGGACAGGTCCTAGGGCCTGCACATATGAGCACCCAGCCCACAAAGAAGCTGTAACCCCAGCCCTTCGCTGCTTCTCATCAACCATGGAAGCAAGGAATCCGCAGGTGGGGCTTTCCTGGCACCGAGTACACCCAGACTCTCTGAGGCTCGCCTACATCTGTGTGCCATGTTCTGCAGTAGGGCTGAGCAGTGACTGAAACAGCTAAGCTTCATTTCTGTGGTGTCTAGTCCAAGAAGCAGACATTAAGTTTATCCAACACAAATACAATCTGGAAGGTGGTGGGTCCTATACAGAAAGAGAGTAACTGGGAAAACTAACGTTAAACTTTCTTTTTTTTTTTTTAAGATTTTACTTATTTTTATTTTATGTATATGGTATTTGCCTACATGTAAGTCTGTGTACCATGTACATGTCTGGTGCTGCACAGGCCACAAGATGGCATCAGATTCCCTGAAACTAGAGTTACGGGTGGTTGTGAGCCACCCTGGGGGTGCTGGGAAGTGAACACGGATCCTCAGGAAGAACAGCCAGTGCTCTTGACTGCTGAAGCACCTCTCCAGCACCTTCCTAATTTTTTTTTAAATTTTACAGCTGTCCATGTGTATCCATGAGTTTGTGTGGTGTATGTGGGTGTGCATGCGTTCACATGAGGTCGGGCTAGCCTCCTCCACTGCTCTCCACCTTATGTCCGATTCTCTCACTAACGCAGCAGCTCACAGACCTAGCCCGACTAGCTGTCCGTGCGCTCCTCTGTCCTCACCTCCCCAGTGCTGTGCCCAAGTGTTTCTGTGGGTGCTGGAGATGCAAACTCAGGTCTTCATGCTTTTGCAGCCGGCACATAACCAACTGAGCCATCCCCTCATCCCCCAAAGTTGTATATATTTATGGAGTACAGTACAGTGTTTTGATATATTTAGTCAAATAAGTATATCAAGCAAATTAACATATTTATCACTTAGATACTTATATTTGTAACGATGAGAACATCAAAATCTGTTCTCTTAGCAGCTTTAAAATATATATTATTGTTAATTATGCTTACCACACCATTCAACAGATCTCAAAAACCTAGCCATCCTGCCTGACTGAAACTGTGCTCTTGGGTCAGCAGTTCCTAGAGCAGCCGTTCTCAAGCTGTGGGTCACAACCCCTCCAGGGTCAAATGACCCGTTTACAAGGGCCATATATCAGATATCCTGTATATCAGATATTTACACTGTAATTCATAACAGTAGCAAAATTACAGTTATGAAGTAGCAACAAAAATAATTTTGTGGCTGTGGGGGTCATCACAACATGAGGAGCTGTATTAAAGGGTCGCAGCATTAGGAAGGTTGAGAGCCACTAACCTGGAGGACCGAAGAGATGGGATCCTTCAGTGCAGATCTAAAGGATAAGCAGAGCTGACCCCAGGACAAAGAGCAAGTTGTGCACATGGATAAAACATTCACAAAGGCCTTGAGGCAGCAAAAAGCGGCATGGTTACGAGGTCAAGAGGTACCCAGCTTAGAGCAGGTGGCAAGGGATGAAGCCGGTGACTGAGGGATCTCCAGGGCCTTCAGGGCCATAGCAAAGATCTTGCTTTTATCCCCTAAGCAGTGACAAGCCGGGGAAGGCACGAATACAAGAGTGACAGATGAGACCTGCATTTCCACACTGCTTGGGCTTTAAGTGAGAACAGGCTAGAAGGAAGCAACAAATGCCAACTAATTCCTCATTTACTCCGTGGACACCAACCTACTAGCATGCGGGAGAGCAGGCGCCTGGCAGCGACACCCCCACCCCCCACAGCCTTCATTTGCTCTGATGAGGAGGACTTCAAGGAAGCCGGGCCAGGGTTTGCACGCCCAACTGCAGACGTTATTACATTTTGACGACTTATTTGTGTGTATGAGGGAGGCAGAAACGACACCATGGCGCACACTGGGACAGCTGTGGGAGTTCCCTCCTTCCCCCATGAGCGGTTTTCAGGTTTTCAGACGGCGGCAGAGGCAAACACCTGTACCTGCTGAGTCATCTCAACAGTCCAACCTGTTGCAGATTTTCAGACTTTACTCTTAGGGCAAGTGGAAGGTGACCTTCGGGAGCCACTGCTCCCAGAGCCTCAGTGTCCCTGTGTGAAACAGAGAGGGAGCAGAAGTCCTCCCTCAGAGGCCCTGTGTGGGTCGGTTCCTCTGTAATCAGCTCAAGCGGGAGCCTGAGGTCAGGCACTGTAGCAGACGCTGACCAGAGAGCTACTCTGCTGTCAGGTGTCCCCTCCCTCCACCTCCCTGACCTGCTGAGCAGCAGGGGATGACAAGTATGGGCTCCAGGCCCAGAATCCTGCCTCAGAACCCCTAGTGATGTCACCGAGCAGCTGTGTGACCGGAATGAGCTACAGGACTGTGAACAGGACTAGCTACAGGCTACCTCCAGGCTTTCAATTCCTCCTGTGAAAATGGACAGTAATAGAATTTACCTCACAGTTGATGGGAAGAAAGGACATGCATGTGCACACATGCGCACACACACGCACAGAAAATGTTCAGAACAACACATAGAAAATGTTCAGAACAGCTGGGCAGTGGTGGCACACACCTTTAATCCCAGCACTTGGGAGGCAGAGGCAGGCAGATCTCTGAGTTTGAGGCCAGCCTGGTCTACAGAGTGAGTTCCAGGACAGCTAGGGCTGCACACAGAAACCCTATCTCAAAAACAAAATAAAAAGTCAGAACTGTGCTAAAAACATAACTACTATTACTCATTCTTCACACTGGTTTATTATTCTTGAAAAAGGAACTCTGTCTTACACACCTTTAATCATGGTGGCTCATTAATTAGGAAACTTTCAGAAGTCAGAAACAAGCAGACTTAAAGAGTAAAACCATAATTTGTATGTCTCCATTTTCAGAAATAAGGGCGTAGACAAGTTTGGAGGAACTAAGACTTCCTAATATTATGTGTCACAAAAAGCCATGATACACCGGGAAAACCCAGGGACCATAGGCAGAGGACATCCGTCAGGTTCTATAATTGCTCCGGGCCTGTTGTCCCTCTGTCAGAGGGAGTAAAAGTGCCTTTGCTGCATGCTTCAGAGGGCTAAAAGAAGGGTCACATGGGAAAATGTGTGACAGAGTTCTGCAGAGCGCTGACTAATGCCATTGCTCACAGGGCTACAGGCCACAGGGCTTCTCTCACACACTCAGGACACCCAGCAGCCTCTGCGCCTGTGCATAAATCATTCAGTTACCCAGGCTGCCTGCCACTGGTCTCCCTGGAGCATCAACTTGAATTCAAACTGCTACGGCAGACACGTGACCACGAAGCAAGAAATGTGTGCTGTCTCTCCCTAACCTGCCCCAGGACCTAGCAACTCAAAGTTCTCCCAAAGCGAAGTGACTAGGCTAAGTCAGCCTGGAGCTGAATACACTGTATATATGTGCATTTACCTACAGAGCAGCCCTACATCTTTCATCTAATTCTCAAAGTCCACCATCCAAAGAAATACGTACCTGGGTCTTAGTCTCATCTAAGCTCTGTATCCTTTGATGTAGGAACTCCAACTGTGGTCAGAGCATCATCTCCAGCCCTACATGTGACCCAGGAAGTGACAGAGATAATAACCAGCTCAAAATCAGGGCTTGGGCCAGAAGTTGGCTCAGCAGGTAAAGGCACTTGTCACACAAGTTTGGCAACTTAGGCTCAGTCCCCAGAACCCACGTAAAGGTGGATGAAGAGAACAGTCTCTCTAAAGTTATCTTCTGATGTCCACATGTGTGCCATGTAAAACATGCCCACATGTGCACACACACAATAATGAGACATAAAACTTTAATTTAGATCTATTTGTTTATTTTCTGTATGAGTGCGTATGTGTGTGGGCTTATGCATGCCACAGTACACATTTGGAGGTCAGAGGACAACTTGCAGGAGTAGGCTCTCTCCTTCCACCAAGTGGATACCAGGGAACAACTCAAACCAGGCTTGGTGCAAACGCCTTAACCTGTTGGGCCATCTGCCCATTCCAATAAATTAACAAAAGTCCCACAGCTTTTGGGTTGGGCTAAGGTTGGAACTTCCACGGCATAGCACTCTACCTACCTGCCTACTCATCTACCATCTATTTCTCTTCATTCTACTGTGATTTCTGCAGTGCTGTGGAAGGAACTCAGGGCCTTGGACAAGAGAACGCTAGGCAAGTGTTCCACTACTCAGCTGAATGAATTGACTTTTAACTCACAATCTCAATCTCACACACCAATTCTCCAACCACCTCCTCTCCGTCCCAACCTTCCAGGTGTTGGAGTATAATAACCCCTCAAGCCCAGGCCCCACCCCTCTCCACTGCCCTTCTTCCCTTACAGCCCATCTCCACTCCTTTCAAGGTCATGGCAAAAGATCATTCATCCTCTCTGCTCTCACTTCACCTTGCCTGTAAACTGCACTCGGACTAAACGCATCCCTTCTCCTCCTGCTATCATGCAGCTCAGAGTGACTAGAGAAGACAAACCACACAAAGTGATGTCACCTGCAATTCATGACCACCAACCTCAAGTACATCCTTCCGACCCCTAGAGGTCTCACTGCACCTCCTAAGTCCATTCATTCTCCCACTCTCCAAAGCCGCAGTTTGACTTTTTTGTTTCTCTTCAACTCTAAAACCATGGAGGAACCAAAGAGAATGTCCTTCAGATCCGTACTACCACAGGCCCCGCCTGCCATGCCCCTTCTCTGAATCGAAGCCCTCCCTGTGTCTGAGGTCCCATATCCTCACCACTTGATGCTTGCATTCCAGCAATTTTCTCTCCTTTCTCCCATCAAGTTTCCACAGTGCCCATGTGCACACCTGAACTCTGGCAGCACCACCCACATCGGTGGAGGGTAACGCCACCATTCAGTCATTCGGTCAAGGGCTGTGACGCTGCCTGCAATGTTCACACTCACACCAGCCTGCTAGGAAATCCCATCTGCTCTGTCCTCAAAGCTATCCAGAACCTGATCGCTTCTCACCACTTCTTTGGCCCCCACAGAAGTCTGCCACTGTCACCCTTGTCCTGGAAGATGCTGGTAAGCTGTTTCCAAGGCAGATATAAAATAGAAGTCAGATCACACCCCTGCTCCACGCAGACCCCGACAACAGTGCTGACTGCTTCTTCACTGAGGGCTCTCATGACGCTGACACCGTCTGGCCACCCCACACCTGTTCTCTTCTATCCCTCTCCCAGTTCTCTCCCATTCTTTCTGCCCTAGCCCCCACCCAAGGGCTTCTGCAGTGGCTCTTCCATCCTCAAGAAGTTCTTCTCCCAAATGCCCGATGCCGAATCTCTCCATCTCAGGTCTGCAAGTCTTTGCTCAGCTGCCCTTTCTAAATGGGCCATTCACAGTTATACTGGATAATGCACCAGACCTCTGCTCCACCCAGCACTCCCAACCCTCATATTCTGTCCACCTGCCAGCCTTGTACTTAGTTCCTATTGACTATGCTCATGCTATGTTCCCTGGTCCCTCCTTCCTCCCTGGCTCCCAACAAGCCCTTCTTCTCTTTTGTTCTCTGAAATAAGCCAAGCAGTTGAGACGGTGCCTGCCATGTGGCTAGCTAGAGTCCTAACTCAGTGGCAGAGCACTTACCTGGTGTGCGTAAGGCCCTGGACTTAGTCCCAGCACCACAAAAGGCAAGCCAAAAGCCCTGTTTCCATGACTTGCTAAAGTCTAAGCTATTTCCTATCCTCTGAACATGCAGGTTGTATTTTAAAGATAATTACAGAATTCCTGAGGAGAAAGAGGAGCAGCTAAAGGCCATGACCAGACCAGAACCCAGAGAGGCCTCTTACCATCCTTTGCATAGGCCACGCAGTACACAGTGTCTTTGTGTCCCTTGAGGGGCTGAAGTAAGGTGCCATCGGAGGTGTCATAAACCTGTCAAAAGGAGTAAAAATATCGATTATCTGTGTGACATCCATTATTCAAAATTCCTGCAGGGTGCTACTGCTATTTTTGTTTTTATAACACAACAGTTGTTGATTTCCTAAATTAGTATCAAGTAGAGACAGCACTACATAACAAGAATGAATGTCTTATTGCAGGCCCAGCAGGAAGTGGAGGGCCAGCTCGATGCTCTGTGTGGCGAGGCACACACGGCCAATGGTGGAGAAACAGCAACCACACTGCTTTTCACTCGAGGGAAAGCTCTGCAGACTTCACCCGTTCTCCCCACCTCCCCACCCAGTACTGGGGCCTGAACCTGGGGCACTGTATAGCGCCAGACAAGCCCTCTGCCTCTGAGCTACATTCACAGCCTCCTCGGCTAGTTTTTATTTTGAAACAGTGTTTACTAAGTTGCTCAGGCTGGCTCTGAACTTCCTCTGCAGCACAGGCTGGCCTTGAACCTTCAATCCTCCTGCCTCCTCCTCTCAAGGAGCTGAGATTAAAAGCCTGCACAACCAGGCCTAGGCAAATTTCACTCATTTCACATGGGCTTGGATGAATGAGCCATCAAGACAGGCCCTCATTAACAAAGCCAGCACACGCAAAGAGCTGGTGGACAACATGGTTAACTGTCAGGGCCAACACTGCCACTAATGTCAGCACACACAGATGCATCATACTTGCTACCATGTCTGAAAGTCACAGATCTAACAAACGTGGGGTTTGCAAGTGGGAGGGAGTGTTATAAAACGCAGCTGCAATGTGCACTTAGGGTACTTTATAGTTGTGCAACATGGCTAAATATGTGGAGATGTAAAAAACAGAGCATCTGAGAAATGAGGCCAGAGCTCTCCCACACAGGCAGAAGACTGGAGAAGGAAGTCCGTGAAGGGAAGTGAAAAGGACCTATGCCGTCTGCCCTGGAAAGAAGCCTGCAGAACAACTCAGGCACGGCTGGGAGACGATGACTTCGCACACAGAACTAGGACACTGTCGTCGTCGTCGTCGTCGTCGTCGGTCTGTGCATCTAGACACAGCAGA
This sequence comes from Peromyscus californicus insignis, assembly GCF_007827085.1. Classification (NCBI taxonomy): domain Eukaryota; kingdom Metazoa; phylum Chordata; class Mammalia; order Rodentia; family Cricetidae; genus Peromyscus; species Peromyscus californicus. The sequence continues at coordinate 130,667,184 of NW_026294584.1, read as the reverse complement.
AAGGACGGCGGCGGCGGCAGCTTAGCGGAAGAAGGCCCATTACAGAGGTTCTGGGTCAAACAAAGGCGTCTCTGAAGATTAGTCTTATGTACTAGGATAGGTTCCAGAGGGAGCCTGTGTCCTTTGAAACTATGAACAATAGGACAGCATTCATATGGAATTACTTAGGGGCACCCGAGTCCAGAAGTCAAGGTCAACTTTCTGGCTTCTCATGGAAGGGCAGCCTTTAGCCTTGTTATTTCACTTTGGTCCAACAAAATATGAACTGACACCCACCCAGTTTCAAAGGCATTTTGATTAATTGTCTGCGACCATTTCATGGGTGTCTCAAAGGGGAAAGACAAATGACTCCAAAGGAGGCATTGTTCACGAGTTCCTATCTGATAGACAGTTTACCTACCTGTTTTAAATACACCATTTCCTTCCTTATTAAAAAGGAATGGCTAGTTTTTCCGCCCTTGCCTTTTTTATCTCAAAAAAGAGGGTCACATTTCAGAGTACTTACAAGAGGGGGGAGAAAAAAAAGCACTCAGAATGGAAACTCAGACAAAATCCTACCAGCAATCTGTTTCCTGCAGCCAGAATCAGTTGTGTTCCATCAGGCTTAAATGCGAGGTCGTAGATACTAACAGGAGACAAGGCAAAAAGACAATTAGGAACCGAAACGACGAGGTCTGCTAATGGCCAGGAAAGCAAACTTTACTTCCATTATGAAACACTGTGTGTGTGTGTGTGTGTGTGTGTGTGTGTGTGTGTGTGTGTGTGTGTGTGTGTGTGTGTGTGTGCCGGGGGTGGGGTGGTAATAATAGCTAACAATTGCATCTGGTTGCAAATTCCACTCAGTGACCACACCTTGGCAGCCCATTCAATCATGATCTGCTCGGCAGTCAGCTCCGTGATGGTTTCCTCTCGTCCAGAAGCCAGAAATGATTCAAAGGGTCAACAGCTGAGAGCACAGACTCTGCCAACCATGCCACGAAAAGGTGGGACAGCTACCCAGATATTCACCAAGCACCTGTTAGGTACGGGGCACTAACAGACACGGGGAGCTTGGCAGGGTCACTCTCTACCCTCCAGGAATGTCCACTTGAATGGGAACATATGAAGCAGACACACTGGCCAGTGACTCCTGTGGCACCAACTTCAAAGAATAGACTTTTCTAAGTGATGACATGTCAGTGAAGTATGGCATCTTTTTGCTCTCATACTGATATGCATGTAACGGTATTTTATAACCAAGGCCCTCTTACAGTGGATGAAATAATGAGGAATACTATGAGACTGGTGAAGGAGCCGCACAGAAACTGCACTGCAGCCGGGGGGGGGGGGGGGGGGGGGGGGGCATGCCTTTGATCCCAGCACTTGGGAGGCAGAGGCACGCGGATCTCTGTGAGTTCAAGGCCAGCCTGGTCTACAGAGCGAGGTCTAGGACAGCCAGGGCTACACAGAGAAAAACCATGTCTCCAAAAACAAAAAACAAAAAACAGGGCTGGAGAAGTTAAGAGCACTGGCTGCTCTTCCAGAGATCCTGAGTTTAATTCCCAGCAACCACATAGTGGCTCACAATCATCTACAATGAGATCTGGTGCCCTCTTCTGGCCTGAAGGCATACATGCATGCAGAACACTATATATAATAAATAATTTTTTTTAATGGTTTTTTGAGACAGGGTTTCTCTGTGAAGTTTTGGTGCCTATTCTGGAAATCACTCTGTAGACCAGACTGGTCTTGAACTCACAGAGATCTGCCCGCCTCTGCCTCCTAAGTGCTGGGATTAAAGGCGTGTGCCACCACCGCCCGGCTAAATAAATCTTTTTTTAAAAAATAGAAGCACGCACGCACGCACGCACGCACGCACATGCACGCATGCTTGGGGGAAAACCACCTCTGTAGTGAACACTTTTTCCCTTATCAGTATTCCCTGACAGCAGAGAATAAAAGTGATTTCCACAACATTCCCATGTCATTTGGAGGTGATTCACAGCACAGTGCTGGGTCAAGTTCCCATGCAAACATTATGCTGTCTAAAAGAAAGAACCGCCGGGCGGTGGTGGCACACGCCTTTAATCCCAGCACTCGGGAGGCAGAGCCAGGCGGATCTCTGTGAGTTCAAGGCCAGCCTGGTCTCCAAAGCGAGTTCCAGGAAAGGCACCAAGCTACACAGAGAAACCCTGTCTCGAAAAACCAAAAAAAAAAAAAATAAAAGAACCTTGAGCAGCTGTCGCTTTGGTACCTTTGGGGTTCCTGAAACAACTCTCCCATGGACATGAAAGGACAAACTGGACTCTGCTTACAGACAACACCATGGTTCAGGCTGGGCAGGAGCATCATACAACCAACTAGTAAAGGGCCTCTGAAGCCTGGGCTCCTAACCACCATACTGCACTGCCCCTACTCTCTTGGATTGCTGCCAAGTACATCAAATGTTTCCCTGAATGTTTTTCCAGTGGCTGACATTCATTGAGCACACATGTTACTGTATGGAGGATAAAGTTTAAATGCTCAATTGTACAACTTCTCCCAACCCCACAACTCCAAGCCTATCTTTCAGGTAAGAAAACTACAAAGTTAATCAACTTGCTTGAAAGTAAACTGCTTTCAGTTTAGAGAAGTGAAGCCAGGATTCCAATCCCAGCAGCCCAGCCTCAGAGCCCATGTGTCAACCTTCCCTCAGGCCTTCATTATTGCTGTTAGTATATATCATGGTTGATGAAGTAATTCACAATGGCTTTCTTACCCTATCAGAAGTACCCCCAAAGAATCATCATTTACTCAAGGCATTCCATGTAGAATTTGGAAAGTAACTTACAAATAATAATTGTGTAGATGGTGCAATATGTTTATATAATATTTAAATATATAATATGCATTGCAGAAAGCTAGTTAACGTGTCTATCAGCTCAACGACTTATCATTTAAGGTGGAGACCATTTAGTCATTTTGAAATATACAATATATAACTGTGGCCCTCCTGAGTCTGCCAAATTGTGCTCCTCCACTCTAGCTGAAACCCAGCGCCTGCTGGCCACTCTTCCCTTTCTCCATCCTCTTGTCCGAAGTTTCAGTATTATTTTATTTACTTCTTGTGTCTTTGTGGGGGAGGCATGTGGAGAGTCAGAGGACACCTTTCAGGAATCAGTTCTCGTTTTCTACCTTGTTGTATTCCACCTTGTGGTGTATTCCACTGTGTGGTGTACTCCAGGCCCAGGAGCTTCAGGTGATTCTCCTGTCTCACCTCCCATCTCACCTCAGGAGCTCTGGGATTACAGATGTGTATTACCAAATTCTTTACATGGATTCCAGGGATTACACTCAGGTCATCAGGCTTGGGTAGTGAGCACTTTTATCTGTAAACCTTTTACCAGTCCTTGTTTGTGTTTTTGAGACACAGCTCTATATATCCCTGGCTGACCTGGTCCTAGCTATTTAGCTCAAGCTGGCCTCAAACTCAATGCAATCCTCCCATCTCAGACTCTGAAGTGCTGATATTATAGGTAGATATGTAAGAACGCACCTAGCTTCATACCTCAGCCTCTGGATCCGTCCCTTCTATTCATCTGGAGTACCCTTTCTGTGTCTGTCTACTCAGATTCTACACACATGACATTATACTACACCACAGGCTACTGACTCCTGGAAGATTCCTTGAATAAAAACTCTTTACACTTACTAACAGTTGAGAGTTGTGACCGGGAAAGCTTATGTTACCCTACAGGCACATACAATAGCAAATGGAGCAGACTGGGCAGGCCCACTGAGGAAACAGAAGTATATATAGAGAAGCTGTCTTCTGTAGAGAGCTGGCTGACAGAGGTTGAGCAAAGGGAAGCCTGTCTGGCTTTCCAGTTTGGCATAATGCATAGAATTAAATCCTGGCCCAAGTTCTTCATTGCCCTTCTTCACTGTTATGTGGAAACAGGCCTGGGCTTCCTTGTTTCAAACATCCTTGACATGTGTCACATTCAAAGCAAGTGGCAGACTGTAAAGCAGAGGGGAACTGGGACCAGGAAAGCTGACCTATCTGAACTTCACTCTTATCTATAAAACAAGGTAGAAAGCTATCCTCCTAACACCAGGGGTCATGGGCTAGCCTTCCATAAAGTGTCTAGCATCGGCATACCTTTATGATGAGCCATTAGCTTGGAATGGGTTTGTACCTTTCATCTAGTCCTTGGCCTGTATACATCTGAGCCAGTCATAATGATTCTCAGACCTCTTCTCCAAGGGTTATCTGTGGTTGAATTGTTTTATTTATATTGGTTTTGCTTGCTTGTGGGGGCAGGGTCTTCCTACTCTGGCCCAGGCTGACCTAGAACTCCTTTGTAGCTTAGGCTAACCTTGAATTTATGGTGCTCCTCCTCCTCCTCCCAAATGCTGGAATTATAGATGTGAACCCCCTCACCTGGCATTTTGTTGTTGTTGTTTTTGAAACAGTCTCGTTTAGCTCAGTCTGGTCCCAAACTCATTGTGCAGTTGATGTAGCTAAGGATGATCTGAACTTTTTTTTTTTTAGATTTATTTATTTATCTTATGTATATGAGAGCTCTATCTGCATGTACAACTTTATGCCAGAAGAGGGCATCAGTTAGTTGCCCTACTATAGTTAGTTGTGATCTACCATATGGTTGCTGGGACTAGAACTCAGGTCCTCTGGAAGAGCAGCCAGTGCTTTTAATCGCTGAGCCACCTCTGCAGCCCAGTCTTGAACTTCTAATCCTCCTGCCTCCACTACTCAAGTGCCAGGATTATAGGTCTGTGCCACTGCTCTTGCTTCAGACCTTTTTATTACATTTATTTATCTATGTGGGGGGCACACAAATGCCATGGTGCACGTGTAGTCAGAGAACAGCCGACAGGAGTTGGTTCTCTCCTATCACGTGGGTCCCAGGGATCAAATTCAGGTCATCTGACTTAGCAGCAAGCACCTTTACCCACTGAGCCCTCTCAGTGTTAAGTGTCTCATTTGGGCTAAGCCTAAACAATCCTCTCAGATGTGAAAGCTCACTTTCTGGATGTCCTACAGTGTACTTTCTTAAATTACAACATCTAATTTTTGATTATGAGTCACCCAACATGGGTGCTGGGAACCAAACTTGGGGCCACTGGAAGGAAAAGCAGCAATCAGCAATCGCTCTGACTGCTGAGCCATCTCTCCAGCCTGACTTGCCCCAATTTAACTCCTACTGAACTTGGAACCTAAACAACTCAGTTTCACTCTCATGCACACAGACTTCTATATTTGACTGTTTCATAATACGCCTTCTTAATACAATCATCTGCAACTTGAGGGCAATGACCAAGCTTTACATTATATGTTAGACCCAGGGGCCTGACAAGTCTTAAATATACTGATCACAACTGGCAACCTACCAGGATTTTAGGTTTAACTCCACCCCCAGGCTTGAATGATATCACATCATCACAGAATCCCCAAACTGGGAAGCTCTCAGACTTTGTCATGGAATCTAGCACCCCACCCAGGCCATCTAGCCTCAGCCAGTACATTCGAGCCTTGTTGTCCACTGGCAGTCTGTGCTACCATGCCAGGCTCTCTCCCAACTTGTCCTCTTTTATGAAATGGATAAACTGTCAAACCTGCATGATCAGATTTCACTGCTGAGAGATGAGAGGTGAGCCCTGCCAACTGTCCTCTACATACTGAAGTTCCAAGGTGCTCTTCAAACCCACCACAAGCTACACATGCTACCCTGCTTAACGCTTTGGGCTTTCGGGTTTCGGGTTTGTTTGTTTGTTGTGCTTAGATGAAACTCAAGGCTTCCCTCCACTTTTCTGGAGACGAGCTCTCTAATAGACTGGAAATCTCCTGGTCTTAGCTTCCTGAGTAGCGGGGATTTGCAATCTCAGATAAATTATATCACTTCATTAAATTTTTAATGTGGTGCTAAGAATGCTGGGCCTCACACACGATGGGTAATCTCTCTACCACTGAACCACACCCCCAGCTCCCTCAATCAATCTCAGAATCTTTCAATGCTAGTTAACCTGCCTAGAATAAGATGGGCCAGCCTAAAAAGGCACTGTGCTTGAGATGAACCCAGAGCAGCATATTTAAGGGAGAAAGAACACTAGGACTTCAGAAAAGAAAAAAAAAAAAATAAGAGAGAATGTAAAGGTTGGGAGCTAGCTCAATGGGTGACATGCTTACTGTGCGAGCAAGCAGGAGGACCTGAGTTTGGGTCCCCAATATTCCACGTAAAACCTGGGCACGACAAGTCAGTCCAGCAATGGAGATGTGGAAACAGGCAGATCTGGGGCTTGACGGCTAGCCAGGCTAGCTTAAATGGTTAACTTCAGATTCAGTGATGAAAGCTGATCTCAGATAAATAATAAATAAAGAAGGTTGGGGGTTGGAGACAGAGCTCAGCATTTAAGAGCACTGGATGCTCTTGTAGAAGACAGGGCTCCCAACACCCACATGGTGGCTCACAACTGTCTGTAACTCCGGTTCCAGGAGATCTGATGCCCTCTTCTGGTCTCTGCAGGTGTCAGGCACTCAGGTGATGCACAGACTTACATGCAGGCAGAACACCCATATACATAACATAGAAAGTAAATAATAAAAAGTAAGGTGGTCAGAAATAGACGAAGATACCCAGTGTCAACCTCTGACCTCCTCATGTGCACACCCAGGCAAGGGCGTCTGCATGCTGCACATGCGCACACACATACAACACACACAGGAAGAAAGAAAAAGAGGGAGGGAGGGGAGGAGGGAGGAGGTGGAGAGAATCAGTTGAGAAGGATCTTTGGGTAGGAAAATGGAGTCTCTGGCTAAGCTCCAAAATACAAATCTAAATGTTAGCAAGCCTAGAGGGAAGGAGGCCAGGGGACCACCCAGGAAAATGCACAATTTGACATGAGAGGGGTCACTCTGGGTTTATGAGGAGCAGAGCAACAGAATCACAGCAACATGTCCTGAGGGAGTTCTGCTGCTGGACAGACAGAAGCAAAAGTGCAGAGCAGGAATCCATGGCTGCCTGGGGGGGGGGGGGGGGGGGGGGGGGGGGGGAGTCAAGGGCATCTGGGATTGATGGATTCTACTACTAGGTGTTAGTTTTATTCTGTTTTGTTTCATTCCATCGGCTGGCACATGTAGGCAACATCACGCTGCTGGGCTACAGAACCTCTGCACCTATTCTAATAGATTGTTTCAAATCTGTAATAGTCAGATAAGCAGTCTTCACTGGTCATTCATTCACTTGGTTATTCATTCATGCACATACACGTCTATTCACCAAATAGTAACAGGCTCCAGAAACATTTGGAAATAAGAGATAACCATTGCTTTTACAAGGTCTCTAGACTTCTGGGATAAACAGATTAAAAAATAACTCTCACACCCAACAGACTCTAAGTACCACAGAGCAGAATGAACCAAATTCCGTGCCAGGGGTTGAGAACAGAGCAGATCGGACTGCATTTGACCAGCAAATGTTTTGTTTGGCCCACATGGTGTTTTACTTTGTTTTTTCTAATTAGGTGCCAACATTTAAAAATTAGGACATTTCACATTTAAAACGCAGATTCCTAGCTTCTGGTAAAAATAGGAAGCTCTGCACACACCAGGCCAAATTCCTCCGCAGTGGTAATTGGCAGGAGCGGAGCAGCAGCTGCCCCTTTCCTGCAGAACGGGAACTTCCCAGTTTGCCACAGTCCTTGCCGCTCCCTATTGCTCTCTGACACAGACGCCAAATGCTTGGGCGCCAGTTATGCCAGCTTGTGCTGTGGGTGCTCTTTTTAATTTATTTTTTGAGAAAGCCACTATAGGGCCTCACTCTGTAGCCCTGGCTGTGCTACAACTCACTCTGTAGCCCAGGCTGGCCTCAAACTCAGAGATCCATCTGCCTCTGCCTCCTGAGTGCTGGGATTAAGGCATATGCTGCCACCATCCCTGGCTGTGGGTGTTCTTATACTAGAGTGAAGAGAAAAGTAATAAAACTATGCTATTACCCTAGCACTGCTGAGGCTGAGGACCAGAAACCCAGGACCAATCTGGACTACATGAGACCCTGTCTCAAAAAAATAAGACCAAAAGCATTTTTTTAATGTTTAAAATGTTATTTACTGGGGGCATGTGTACTACGGAGAGCTTCTGGAGGTCAGAGGGACAACTGGCAGGAGCTGGTTCTCCCCTTTACCACGTGAGCTCTACGGATCAATCTCAGAGCACTGGGCTTGGCAGCCAGCACCTTCAGCTGCTGAGCACCCTACCGTTCACCTCCAAACAGGTTTTTATTAAAATGAAAGACACTGGCAAGGTGACACGTTTCAAGCAGGGTGCAGGAGCATGTCCTGCAAGCAACAGAAATTCTTTATATTTAAGATGCAAATAAGTGCGGCCTACCCACATTACTTGCCTGATAGAAATTGAAGGGAGAGGCTGAAAGAACCGCCTTTGGAATAAGGTAACCTGAGCTGGCAAGCCGGCTCCACCTCGCACACACTTATCTACACGTCAGCTTCCTTGCTGGAAATTGGAGGTGATTACAGTACCGACCTCAGAGCCGCTGTGAAGAGGCAATGAGGTAGAAGACACAAAGTTCTTAAGCAATGTCCGGTCAAGTCAGCATTAGTTGTTACTTGTGCAAGCTGCTCCAAAGCAAGTCCTGAGGGATGTCACAGATAGAAAGGCTTCGGGACAGATGGAGAGGTGTGACGACGACGAACAGACCATCTAAGAAGATTCTGTTATTTTGTCCGCCCCTCTCTGGAGCTGAGGACCGAACTCAGGCCTTGTGCTTGCTAGGCAAGCGCTCTACCACTGAGCTAAATCCCCAACTCCTCTAGGAAGATTCTGAGTCAGGCCAAGAACTATTCGATAAGCCATAATTTCCCAAAATGTGTTCCTGGCTGATGAATTTTGGTGACAAAATAAAGTAGACATCAAATAGCACTGAATTTTAAGATGGCAAAGTCGTTGTATTGCCATTCTCCTTTATAAAACACTTTTTACTCTCCATTATTTATTTTGGTTTTCGAGACAGGGTTTCTCTGTGTAACAGCACTGGCTGTCCTGGAACTCACTCTATAAACCAGGCTGGCCTCCAACTCACGAAGATTCATCTGCCTCTGCCTCCTATGGATTAAAGGTGCGCACCACTACGCCCCGCCCTGCCCTTTTTTACTGTTTATGTGTAACAGTGTGTGTGTACATATGTGGGGTACACATGCCATGGCACTGGTGTAGAGGTCGAAGGACAGCTTTGTAGAGCTGGTTCTCTCCTTCCACCAGGTTGTCACTGGGCAGCAAGTGCCTTTACCCTATGAGGTATTTTTCCCATCCAATTTCTTCTGTTTTTTGAGACTGGGTCTCACAGAGCCCAGGTTGGCCCTGAACTCACTATGCAGCTGAGAATGATCTTGAACTCCCAATCCTCCTGCTTCCTCCCCCAGAAGTGCCGGGATTACAGGCTTGGGCCCAGCTTTCTTTCTATCCATTTTCAAACTATTTTTATTTCTCTGTGCGTAACATGTGTGTACGTCAGTATATAAATGTGCATGAATATACACAGTTGTGTGTGTGTGATCTGCAGAGGTCAGAGGGCATCAGGTGTCCTCCTCTTCCTTAACCTGGAGCCACCCCTCCCCAGGTAAGTTGATGGCTAGCAAACCCCATCAGTCATCCTGTCTTTATTGCCCTCTGTAGCAGCATGACAGGCTTGCACAGGACCCCACCTGTCTTTTATGTAGGTGCTGGGATCAGAAGTCTCTGGTCTTCATGCTTGTGCAGGAAGTACCTGCTCTAAACTACTAAGCCCCTTTTCAAACTTTCTAATCAGGAGAATGTCTTTATGTGATGCTTATCCTACATGTCTCTCTGACCTTAATGGGAATGTCCCACTTGAGACACAGTAGACCAGATGGAAACACTCCCTTTTAACAGTACCTAAATGCAAGTTACTCACACTGCTATGTTTGTTCCTACTTAAACGTTTTAGTTATTGCACTTGGGACAATGATATTGATTTTTCTTACATGCAATAATTTTCTGCATAAAACCATGTCTAAATAAAAGTGAGGTAGGCTGAACATGGTGGCGCACGCCTTTAATCCCAGTACTGAGGAGGCAGAAGCAGACGGATCTCTGTGAGTTCAATGCCAGCTTGGTCAACATAGTGAGTTGCAGGCCAGCCAGAGCTTTAAAGTGAGACTTTTTCTCAAAAAAAAAAAAAAAAAGTGAAGAAACTTAAAAAATGTCAGGTAACCAAAATTTGGGCATCTGGAAGATGATCAATGGTTAGGACGCTGAGAAAACACTGTGGTGAGTGAGAGAAGTCGGGACGGGATTTTGAGAAGAGAGAAGCAACACTGGATAGTGATGATGTATAAACGCTCCAGCAGATCGCCACCCTCGGGTGGTCCCCAAGGCCCCTCCAGGAACTCGGTTTCTCTTTCCATTGCGGAGTTGGAGGCGCAGCATCAGAGCGCTCGGCCAGGCCGCAGGCCCGTTGCCATGGCAACACGCCAGTTCCCGCCGCCTCCCCCGCCATCCCCGCGCGTCCCGCTCCTCACCACTGCTCCGCTTTGTCTCTCCACGTCAACACGGCCCTCATCGCCGATTCCCTCACGCCTCGGGCCCCTCCTCCCTGCCTCGGCAGCAACAGGCTTCTCTCGGCAAACCACTTCGGCTGCCTGCGCTACCCTTGGCAACGCACATGCGCGATGAGCCGTGCGTGAGTACGCAGAGCTCCCAGTGCGCATGTCCAAAAGGGAGCCGGGCTCCGCTGCTGAAGCGCCGAGCGCGCAAGGACGCAGGAGGCGGAAGCGGAAGTGTGACACTCGCGATTGGTCATGGAAGTTGGGTGGGGCGGGGCGTCTCGTCGACGGAGGGTGTGATTGGCGGGGCCCTGGTCATGGCGGCCGTAGCTCAAGCGGCGGCGGCGGGAAAGCAGCTGTGGGGACTGACGGATTCGCCTGTCAGTCTTTGGATTCCGCCCAGTGGTTTGAACTGTGTTCAAGTTTCACTCCGCCTCTCGACCTGGAGCTGCGGCTGCGGCCCAGGGGACCAGAGCAGCAGGGATGGCGAGCCCAAACCTTGGGGACAGCTTAGCCCCCTCCATCACCCTCAGAGAGAGCCTAGTTCCAGACCCGCCTGGGGACCTCTGGCAAGTTGTGAACCCCTCTCGAGCCTCAGTTTCACCATCTATAGAATGGGAGCAGGGGAATCGCTCTTGTGTGGGTCTTTCTAACCAACACAAGGTGACGGACACCTGGAGCTATCGCCCCTGTGGGAACGACCTTGGGTGTCCGCGGTTCCTTGGCCGAATTGACTGGGGAGCTTGGAGGACAAGGGAGGTTTTGTGATGCAAGCAGTTAGCCTGGGTCGGAAGGGCCTAGAAAGAAGTGGGAGCAGAAGGTACGTTCAGCACCGATGAGCGCCTCAGGAACGGCCATGTGAAAAGTCACAGAGGAAGCTACTGTTGGGTCGGGGCTAAAATGATGCACCTATTTGCATGTCTTCAAATCTTGACCGCTCAAAACAATTGTAAGGTCTGGGCATTTAATTTGGTAGAGTGTTTACCTGGTATACAATAAGCCGCGGGTTCGATCGGCAGCACCGAATACCCGGGCTTGGTGGCGCAGGCCTGTGGAGGCAGGAGGATCAGAAGTTGAAGATGAGTCTCTGGTACGTGGTGAGTTCAAGGCCAGCCTGGGGTGCATAAAATCTTGTCTCAAAACCAAACAACAGCAACAAAACCTTTTTTCTTTTTTTTTTAATTCCTTCCTTTTTACAGATGGAGGAAGGAGATTTTGAGCTCAGAGTGCCTTTCTCTTAGAAGCTCAGCCTATAGCAAATGGCAGAGCTGGCTTTTCCACCCAGTTTATTAACCTAAGTTTGTGGTGATTCCCTCAGATTTCAGTTACCTTGTCTCTCTCTCTAAGATCCTTCTAGCTGATAGTTAACCCCATTTAATTCCATCAGAGTGCTGTGGTTCTAACTGTGGTCATTCACTAGTTCTTACTTAGTTTCCCTATTTGTAGGAAGCAGATTGGGTTAAATGGTCTCCCTAGGGACTCATTCGCTTTTGTTTTAAGATTTACTTTATTTATGTGTCTTTATATGTGTACACAGGTGTTGGCGGAGACCAGGGGAGGGTGTCAGATTTCCTGGAGCTAGAGTTGCAGGCTGTTAGGAGCTGCCTGATGTGGGTGCTGGGTACTGAACTGGGGTTCTCTGGAATATTCACTCTTCACCCCTGAGCCATTTCTCCAGACCCTCACCTTCTAAAATATATAGTTTAGTGATTAAAATACACTGTACTCAAGGCTGGAGAGAGAGATCTCAATTGTTAAGAGCATTTATGCTCTTCCATAGTGTTGGGGATCCCCCCTGGAACTGCCCTCTCCAAACCCGGCCCTCAGCTCGCCAAGCAGGAGCTCCTCTCCTAGAGGGTATTTAAGGCCCCCAACCTCATGATTTTCCCTCCTGATTTCTTTCTTTCTTTTTTTTTTTTTTTTAAGATTTATTTATTTATTATGTATACAGTGCTCTGCCTGCATGTCAGAAGAGGGCACCAGACCTCATAGGTAGTTGTGAACCACCATGTGGTTGCTGGGAACTGAACTCAGAACCTCTGGAAGAACAGCCAGTGCTCTTAACCTCTGAGCCATCTCTCCCGCCCCTCCCTCCTGATTTCTCCTCTTCCCCTGGGACCACCCGGGAATGTTCTGCTCAGATTAAAGCCTGGACATTAATTCGGCCTGATCTGATTTATTGCTTTGGTGGAGAAACCCAATATCGGGGTATGGAAACTTTTCACTTAGGACCTAGGTTTGGTTCCCAGCACCTATGGCCCAGCCTCACAACCACCTGTAACTCAGCTCCAGGAGATCCAGCCCCCTCTGGCCTCAAGACCTGCATGAACATGGTGCACGTAAATAAAGTCCTTTAAAGGAGGGAGCGGTACACTGCACTGAAGGTTTTGTAGGGACCCCCACCCCATAATAGTATGGAGAAGTATCAGGCCACAGTTCTGTAGGCCTGGGTTCTGGTATCAGTTCTGCAAGTAATTGGATTTCATTATCACACAATGTATGAATAAGAGTAAGTTTTAACCTCACAAAGTGATGAGGATCAAGATCTAAAGATTTGGAAGTTCTTACCAGAAGTCATGCGCCTTTTGGGGGGTTACACTGTTTCATGAAAGTGGTAGGTATTGTTCCTCAAAGATGCACACATATGTGAAATGTTCCTCTCACTTGTTTGCAGGTAAGAGGGTTGATCCATTTAAGCAGTCCTGCTGATCTCAAGTGAATGCCAACTGTTATCACAAACCTTTATAGTAGCCCTATTGAATGATTACCAAAAAAGAAAAAAATTGGCAGGCATTTTCAACTGTTACTGTGCAGAGATTCCTTTTTTTTTTTTTTTTTTTTTGAGACATGGTTTCTCTGTGTTACAGCCCTGGCTGACCTGAAACTCACTCTGTAGACCAGGCTGGCCTCGAACTCACAGAGATCTGCCTGACTCTGCCTCCCCAGTGCTGGGACTAAAGGCGTGCGCCACTGCTCCCTGCTGGACTCCTAGCATTTTAAAAACCCATGTTGGAGGACAAGCAGCTGTCAGAGATGGGCAGATACTCACGGCACGAGACTAGCTTGCCGACTTTAATCTCACCTGCCACGGTCCGAGTATTTGCTGTAGTCCTGTCCTGCCGTGGGTTGATTGAGTAAGCAGAGGCAAAGAAAGTTTGAATGAGTTCATCACTTGGGCTTTGTTTTTCCAGCAAGGAAGATGTTGCCGTTGGGCTGGGAAGAGCGGAGGACGGGAAGGAACTGGTGCTAGGCAGTGGGTGTCGCTCCCGCCTCCGCGAGCCTGCTGCTTCTACTCAGTGTGGTGGCACTGCAGGGGCAGAGTGCCAGGGGCCCGTCACGTGTGGATGGGAAAGGGTTGTGAAGCAAAGGCTCTCTGGGAAAACTGCAGGAAGATACGATGTCTACTTCATCAGGTAAGCACTCGTGGAAATGAAAAGACAGCCAAGTGGGTTTTTGTCAGTAATGGGAAAGGTTAGTAAGAACCTTAGGTTTATGGGCTGGGGAATGGCTCAGGATAAGGCACTTGCCAAGCAAGTATGAGGACCTGAGTTCGGATCCCCAGAAGCCATCTAAAAAGCTGAGTAGGTGTGGCAGCTGCCTGTAATCCCAGCCCTCAGAGAAAACTGGCTAGCTAGAGTAGCTGGAATTGGTGAGCTCTGGGTTCAGTGAGAAACACTGTCTCAAAGTTATAATTTTAACTTCAGGCTTCCACATGCGTAGGCACACATGAAAACACTATGCACACATGCATACACTATACTCACATACATAAAAAACTTACTGTAAAACCATTATTGTACCTTTGGTGTCACTGGTTAGTTTTATCAAGTGATTTGGGGACAGTCACATAAACACTGTTGATCCTGCTCTCAATGGCTAATGATACATTTGGATTTAAGCTATATTTGAATGTTGAATAAAATATATTTATATTATCATAGAGAAATCTATTGAAAAGGGCCATTTATCACTTTTTGTTACTTTAAAATGGCAAACATCTTTGGTGACTTTTAGAAACAGTTAATTGGAAATCTGAAATGTGGTTCAGTTCTTTTTAAAAGTCACTCCTATTTACTAGCCTACGTTTCCTTTAATTTCATTTTTTCTGTTTAGCCCACAAGGACTGAAGTTCAGATCGAAGCATTCACTTGCTAATTATCTTCTCAAAAATGGAGAGACTTCTCTTAAGCCTGAAGATTTTGACTTTACTGTACCGTCTAAAGGGGGCATCAGGTCAGGTTATAAAGACCAAAGCTTGGCAGCTCTGACTTCCCAGCAGCCAGAGGAAAGTGACATTTCAAACTGGAACCTCAGGACACGGAGCAAGCAGAAAACAGATGTGTTGCCTCCACCAAGAGGTAATTCCGAGTCGTCAGGCGGCAGCAGGCTGTCGAACTCTGTTCATTTGCTGTTGGAAGAGGAGGGCATTCGTGACGCCAACTCTGGAAAGATGAGAAAGCCCAGGCGAAAGGTGACTGCTTCGAAAGGGAGTGGAAGTGGGAGAACCAAACAGAGGTGCAGGGAGAGCCTCTCACATTCTGCTCGAAGTAACAGAGAAAGGGGGTCTGTGCTTCAGAAAGCCGACGCTGAAAGGGAGCTGGTTCCACAGGAATGTCAGCTCAACAGAACCCTCTACCTGGCCGATGCCTGCGCAAACCAAGAGACCATCAGCAGGGCTGGGGAAGAAAAGCCACCGAGTCCAGGATCAGACCCTCATTCCACCCAAGGAACTTCCGGCATCACAAACAAATTACATTCAACTGAAGACGCAGGTGATGTGAAGCGTGAGCAGACTTTTTTAGAATTAGAGGAAATCAGATCGAAGGGAAACCAAGAAGGGGAGACGCATTTGCATATCGACGTTTTACAGAGTAGCTCTGAAATGCCCAGCTGCTCACAAGCCAAGAAACACTTTACTTCTGAGACGTTTCGAGGTACTTGGCACGTGAAAGTGCTGTTAACTGTGTGATGATCAGTTTACCCTCCTGGAGCTTGTATTCCTTGCCTGGATGTGGTTGAGATAGGGAGTATAGTGAAGAGGAGCCACGTGCCAGATATGTTCTCCCAGTTAATCCCAGTATCTACCCTCTTAAGTGATTTTTGGGCACACAGTTTCATATATCCCAGGCTAGCCTGGGTCTCACTGTGTAACTGAAGACAACTTTGAAACTGTATCCTCTTGCCTGTGCCTCATGGGTATGGGGTTAAAGGCATGTGTCACGATGCTACTTTTTTAATGCAATGCTGGGCATGAGACCCAGAACCTAATACATGGTAGGCAAGCATTTTAGCAACTGAGCCACATCTCCATCCCCTAACTGATCTTTGAGCTAGCTGATCATCAAGCCCTTAATTATGGCAGAGAGAGAACCGGCTGGCTACAGCCAGGATGCCCAGCAAAGGAAGACTGTGGTGTGTCATGGCTGCTGTACCTCTCCTGGGCAGCAGCTGGGAGGTGGAGCTTGCCCCACTTGCCATCCTCTTTCTAGACAGCAATCTTAAGACTGTAAGGAAAGTTAAAAGGCTTCTTTGTGAAGAATGTAGGTAATAAGACCACTTTTATACAAAACTGACCAAGAGTAGTCAGCATCCTCCCACCCCTCCTGTACTGCTGCTGTGTGACTCCCAATTTAATTTCATCTATATCACAGTCTTTTTATCTTCTGTTACAGCCTGATGCTTCTCTAAAAGGCCTAGGAGCTCTCAATAATTCAAAAGTATAATTGCTCAGTTCATGTATTATTTGTACTGTGCTCTTCACACAGAGTTCAGGGCTTGGCAGTTTTGCCTATACAATGCCTCAGTGAATAATAGATAAAAAGATCTGAGCAGCTCTGGGTTATTCATTATGCCATAACAGCATAATGAATAACTCCTTTAAAGGAGAATAGTAATTTTAATTTTGCTGAGACTCCTTTGGGGAAACAGCCTGCACAGATTGGTGGAACCAGGGTAACACTTGATTTTTGCTTTCAGTCCCATCCTTAATGGTGCATCTTCTCTGTGCCTGGGATTGCTGTATTTTTAACAGGAAATGGCCACATATACCTAGGGAATGGATAAGAATTCCTCAATGTATGTCCTTTGAGCTTCTTAAAGAAAGCATTGGATCATATGGATTTACTGCTGTCATAATGGGCAGGTTAAATATTAGAAGCATCCTCCCTTGACTAATATGGACGTATTCAACTCATCCTATACTAAAGTTTAGTTCTCGGTGTAAGAGAAAGTACTGTTCAGTTACTAGGTGCCCAGTGGAACAATAATTGCCTGGCTAAAAGTATCAAGCAGTAAAGGAAGCTGGGTAGTTATGAATGGGAACCCATGAAAACCTCAACTTTCCATAAGATCAGCTTCCTTTGTTCTGTTTCATGGTTTCTTCTGGGTTTTACCTGCCCAGACTAGAATACAAAAGACACTGACATCATTATGTGGAGACTTGGATATTTGCTGCAGTGTTTAGTCAACCCCAGTATCATTTTCTGGCAACTATTTAATTGTTAAGCCTTAGTTTCTGAAAATTTAAGGAATAACCCTAACTAGTCCCATTTTTCACATCAAGACAAGAGAAGGCAGCTCGAGAGATGACTCAGCAGTTAAGAGCACTTCCTGCTCTTCCAGAGGACAGGAGTTCAGTTCCCAGCACCCATATCAGGTAGCTCCTAACTCCAGCTCCAAGGGATCTGATGTCCTCTACTGGCCTCCACAGGTACCCACACACAAATTAAAATAAAGACTATTATAAGGTAGCAGAGTATGGTATTACATGTCTATAATCCCAGCACTTGGGAGTTAGGTGTAGAAAGATCAGGAGTTCAAGGCCATCCTCAGCTACATGGCAAGTTTGAAGTGAGCCTGGACACTGTCTCAAAACAATAACAAAATAATAATTGTGAGGTAAAAATGGGAAGTGAAAAAAGATGGTTTTACAATATACAAATGTAAGTAAGATATAATTAACTGATACTGAGAGGGTGTGGCTAAAGGGAGTATTAAGTATGACCATTTAAAATAAATGACAGTTGTAGAAACTTGAAAGGTCTTAATAACATTGGTTAAGATTTTTATTTCATATTGATGTGGGTAGCTGGGTGGGTGTGAATGCCACATATGTGTGGGTACCCACAGAGACCAAAAGAGGTTATTAGGTCCCCCAAAGGTGGAGTTACAGGCAGCCACTCAACACTGGTACTAGGAACTGAACTCTGGCCCTCTGGAGGAGCAGCAGGTGCTCTGAGCTGTTGAGCCGTCTCTCCAGCCCCTCGTTTTGTTTTGTTTTGTTTTTTTTTTTTTGAGACAGAAGCTTGCTGTGTAGCCCAGGCTAGCCTTGAGCTCATATCTCTTCCTCGGCCTCTCCTGTGTTCTACCTTTTTGGTAAATACAACTGCAGAACCTTTCAAAGGCACATAAAATTAATAGAAGAAAAGAAAAATTACCACTTCTAACAACCACTGTACCATCTTAAACCTATTCTCAGTATCTGTGTGTGTGTGCATACATACACATATGAATCCATGTTTATAAAATTAGGATCATATGTAGAATCTTGACTTTTTTTTCATTTAGAAATAAATGTCAGGTGGGAAAATATTCATGATAGAGTCTCAAAACATTTTAATGACCACATCATACAAATATATTAGGATATTCATACTGCTGCGGTTTTTCCATACTGTGAGCTGGCCATGTAAATCACAGGACAGTAAAGGACTCGGGCTCCTGAGCTAGACTGCCTGGATTTCCAGTGTAACTCTCACACTAGCTGTGTGACTTAGCTGTGTAACTAGCTGGGGCTTAGTTAGCTGCTTGTGCCTCAGTCTCCTTATATATCAAGTGGAGATAAAAATAATGTCCAGCTGATAGGGTATTAGTAGAATTAGAGTAATGTATGTAGGTGTTTATTATGTAGCCCAAGCTAACCTCAAACTATACTCCTGCCTCACCCTTCCATAAAACATAGATTCGGGGCTGGAGAAATGGCTCAGCGGTTAAGAGCACCGGCTGTTCTTCCAGAGGTCCTGAGTTCAATTCCCAGCAACCACATGGTGGCTCACAATCATCTGTAATGAGATCTGGCGCCCTCTTCTGGCCTGCAGGCGTATACGCAGGCAGAACATTGTATCTTTAAAAAAAAAACAAAACATAGATTCTCTAAACTGTTTTTACTTTTCAGAAGAGAGCATCCCACGAACTCAAGTAGACAAAAGGAAAACAAGCCTGTATTTTTCCAGCAAGTACAACAAAGAAGGTACCCACCCTTCCCCAAGCAGTTTGGGAGGGTCCAAGTCTTTCATGAGTACAACTCTGACACCCCTGTGTTTTCATAGCTCTTAGCCCTCCACGACGAAAAGCCTTCAAGAAATGGACTCCTCCTCGGTCACCTTTTAATCTTGTTCAAGAAACACTTTTCCATGATCCGTGGAAGCTCCTCATCGCAACCATATTTCTCAATCGGACCTCAGGTTTGTGGGGTAGTGTCATCTGTGTCCTGGTGAGGAAGGAGAGAACTAAACTGCTTAAGAGGCCCAGGTTCAAGGTCCATTTTGAGTTCGTGACGTTGGACAGCGCCTTTCCCTTCCAGCCCGCAGAGCTCTTCACCTATGGGAACTTTAGGCTGGATGATAGCTAACATCCTTTTTAATACTCATTTCCTACATCTAGATTAGCTTTGGTCATCAGTGAAGGAGCAGTTAGTATTTTCCCGCCCTCTCTGAGCCTCCTTGGAAGCCCTCTGTGTTCATTGAATGCATATGGTAGTTATCTATAGGCCAGTTTCGGTATCATTTGGACTAGTAACCAAGTAGATTAACAGTGTTGGTGTTTGGCTCTGTAAGTTGGTACTGGTTCAGGTAATGATTTGACAGTAGTTAAACAAGCAAGGCTGGGGATATAGGTCAGTGGAGCCCTTGCCCAGCATGCACAGTACCTGAATTCCATTCTCAGAGCCACAAACAGTAATAAGAAAGCCGCTGCCTGAAGTTCCTAGATGAAAAACTACCTGGACACGAAGTCAGCCTTTCCCAAGACATGTCTGCCGTTGTTTGCTTCCCAGGCAAGATGGCCATCCCTGTGCTTTGGGAGTTTCTAGAGAAGTACCCTTCAGCTGAGGTGGCCCGAACCGCTGACTGGAGGGATGTGTCAGAACTTCTTAAGCCTCTTGGTCTCTATGATCTCCGTGCAAAAACCATCATCAAGTTTTCAGGTATGTTTCCCTAGCCCCAAAGGAAGAAGCAAATTGTGCCCACTGAAGACAGCCACACCTTAAACTTTAATGCCCTCGGATGCTCTATTAATTGAGGTCATTTAGCTCAAGCACGGAAGACATTTAAAGCAGCCTGCTTGCCCCACACCACAGACTCCTGCTGATCCAAACCATAAATCTTTGCCCAACACTGAAGTGGCCCTGTGCATAGAAGCAGGGAGTCATTTCCTCTGACTAGTTAGCGAAGCGTAAGAGAGTGGTTAGGAGGAGGCAGGTGATCCGGGCGCTGCTCCAGAGGGAGGGGCCATCCTGCCCATTACACGTCTTCCTCGAGGCTGACCACATGTGTGGGGTATGTGTCTTCAGATGAATATCTGACGAAGCAGTGGAGGTATCCGATTGAGCTTCATGGGATTGGTAAATATGGCAACGACTCCTACCGGATCTTTTGTGTCAATGAGTGGAAGCAGGTAAGCCCACCGCCAGCCATAACATATCCAGTATATTTGCCTCTTGGGCAAAATAAGTCCACCAGTATGCCTAGATGTATGAGACAGGGGCCCTGCTGTAGTCCCAACAAGATTTGCCCTCAGTTCAAGGAGCAACAGGGGCATGAGGTTATGAACTGTCGGAGGGACTCCTCGGGTGCTGCCCAAGTCCCTTTGCTGTGGCCTCTGACTGACTTGAGCAGTCTGTCACTCCTGACCCTGTTGCGGTGTTTCCCATCCATGTTCTGTCTCTAACACTGACAGGGTTTCTTCCTTAAAAGGAGCCCCTAGTGCTGGGAAGAGATGGCTTGGCTGGTAAAGCGCTTGCCCTGAGGAATGAATTCAGATCCCCGGAACTTACATAAAAGCCAGGCGTGGCGGCATGCAAGTGCAGTCCCAGCACTGTGGGGGCAGAAACAGGAGGGGCCTGGAAGCTCCTGGAGAACCCTTTCTAAGCTCCTAGACCAGGTAGCCTGGCCTGTGTGGTGAAGTTCCAGGCCAGTGAGAGACCCTTTCTCAAACAAAAAGTGGAAGGTGAGCCAGAGACATGGTTTAGCGGGTAAATATATTTGCTGCATGAGCCTGGCACCTGAACTCCATTCCTGGAACCCACATAAAGGTGGAAGTAAAGAACTGACTCTAGGGCTGGAGAGATGGCTCAGAGGTTAAGAGCACTGACTATTCTTCCAGAGGTCCTGAGTTCAATTCCCAGCAACCACATGGTGGCTCACAACTATCTGTAGTGAGATCTGGCTCCCTCTTCTGGCCTGAAGGGATACATGCAGGCAGAACACTGTATACATAATAAATAAAATAAATCTTTTTTAAAAAAAAAAAAAGAAATGACTCTAAAAAATTGTACTCTGAGGGCTGGAGAGATGGCTCAGCGGTTAAGAGCACTGACTGCTATTCCAGAGGACCCTGGTTCAATTCCCAGCTCCCACATGGCAGCTCACAGCTGTCTGTAATTCCACTCCAGTTCCAGGGGACCCAACACCAAAAACACACCAATGCACATAAAATAAAAGATTTTTAAAAAATATACTCTGACCTTCATAGACATGCCTCATAGGCACAACTAATAAAATTTTAACTTTTTTCTGAAGGTAGAAGGTACCTGAGTCCTCTGACCTCACACATGCACAGGATGTGCATAGGATGCAAACATAGGATCCTCCACAGGAGAGCAAATGTTGGGACATAGAATGTCTAATTGTCAGGTTTCTCCTCCTGTCTCATACTGGAGTGTGGCATCTACTCCACTACCCATTCTGTTTGTGCCCAGAACTGGTGCACTCTGATGGCAGCCTGGCAGCGGGAGGATAGCCTGGCACACTGCCCTTTCCCTAACATAGTAAATGAGTGCGGTCTGGAGAAAGCAGTCCTTCAGCACCAGAGCCATCCGTTTAGCGTCCCAGGGTCTGTCACTTCTGAAAGCTGGGTGCCCATCTTGACTCTTGTCGTCACGCCTCTGGGCTCGCTCTAGACTGGAAGGTATTTTGTAAGCAATGCAGGATTTCTGTCGTATGCAGTATAATTTGTTGACACTCATAGTTGTACTGGTTTCAGGGTCCCTGTTTATGGCAGGTACATTATGATAAACTCCGTCACCAAACCTTTAATGTGTGTTGCCTTTCTTCCAGGTGCACCCTGAAGACCACAAGTTAAATAAATACCATGACTGGCTTTGGGAAAATCATGAAAAATTAAGTCTGTCTTAAAGCTGCCTGTTTGAAGTTTTCTATGCATTGCTTTGTGCTTCCATTTCCAAGAGCCCTGTGGGGTACAACAAGCTCCCTTCCCGGGCATGTGGATCTTCTTCAGTTTGTTAGAAGTCAGTGTGTGTCTTAAGCCTCTGCCACAAGTAGATCCTTATCACTGAGTGGTGTGGACATATTTTGAATTTGAAAAGGTAATTGTTGGGTAACAATCCTAAAAGTGTGTTCAGTTTTTCCAGTGATGAACAATGCATTGGTGCTCACAGCCAGTTGTCAGCACTCCTGCTGAGGAAAGACTAAACATGTATTCTCTTCCTGTACAAAGTGATATTAGGGTGTACAGTTGTCATTTGAAGAAAGAACCTGCCATTCTTATGGATATCGAAGTGTTATGGGCATTTACCTAAGAAATCACCAAATAAAAACTAAATGGATCAACACATAGTGGTACATTCCTGTAATCCCAGCACTCGGGAGACTAAGGCAGGAGGATGGAAATTTGAGGGCCAGCCTGTACTACATAGAGACTGTCTCAAAAAACAAACAAGGCAGGGCAGTGAAGTGGCTCAGTAAATAGTCACTTGCTGCTAAGCCTTAGGACCTGAATCCCATCCCTGGAACCAACACCTGTGGGTTGACCTCTGACCTTCACTTGAACTCATACATATTACATACATACATAATTTTTTTCTTTTTTTATTTATTAAGAGATTTTCTATTCATTTTACATACCAACCACAGAATCCCTTCTCCTCTCTCCTCCCTCCTCCCACCCCACCCCCACGCCTTACCCCCCAACTCACCCCCTATTCCCACCTCCAAGGCAAGGTCTCCCATGGGGAGTCAGCAGAGCCTGGTACATTCAGTTGAGGCAGGTCCAAGCCCCTCCTCCCTGCACCAAGGCTGCGCAAAGTGTCCCATCATAGGCACTGAGCTTAAAAGCCAGCTCATGCACCAGGGATGGTCCTGATCCCACTTACTGGATGCCCTTAAACAGTTCAAGCTAAACAACTGTCTCACCTATCCAGAGGGCCTAGTCCAGTACCATGGGGGCTCCTCAGCTATTGGTCCACAGTTCATGCATTTCCACTAGTTTGGCTGGTCATCTCTGTCCATTTTCCCATGGGGGATGAGAACATAGGGAAACGGGAGGTTCGGGCTGGAACAGGGACAGAGTGGAAGAGC
The DNA here is from genome assembly GCF_007827085.1 of Peromyscus californicus insignis. NCBI lineage: Eukaryota > Metazoa > Chordata > Mammalia > Rodentia > Cricetidae > Peromyscus > Peromyscus californicus. The sequence continues at coordinate 130,644,034 of NW_026294584.1, read as the reverse complement.
AAGAGATACCATGATAAATGAAGACATCATGGGAATAGGGAGAAACAGTACTAGGGAGGTCCCCAGAAATCCACAAGGATGACCCCACCATAGACTACTGGCAATAGTGCCTGAATTGGCCTACTCTGGTGATCAGATGACTGAATACCCTGTCATAGAGCCCTCATCCAGTGACTGATGGAAGCAGATACAGAGATCCACAGCCGGGTGCCAGGCCGAGCTCCAAGAGTCCAATTAATGAGAGAGAGGAGGGATTCTGTGAGCAAGGGACATTATTATTTTTTTTTTTTTTTAAGAAATAGTCTGGAGAGAGATGACTCAATGATTTAGTATGCTTGCTGATCTTCCAGAGGACCTGAGTTCAGTTTTCAGCACCCTCATCAGGCAGCTCACAATTGCCTTTGACAACAGCTCCTAGGGACCTGACACCCTCTTCTGACTTCATTGGGTACCTTAGCACATGTGGCATACATGTGCATCTACATTAAAAAAAAAAATTATATCTCTCCCTATAGCATCCACTCAAAATGCCTAATATTGCATTCCATTTTTTCTTTTCTTTTGTTTTTTGTTTTCGAGACAGGGTTTCTCTGTGTAGTTTTGGAGCCTGTCCTGCATCTTGCTCTGTAGTCCAGGCTGGCCTGGAACTCACAGAAATCTGCCTGACTCTGCCTCCCGAGTGCTGGGATTAAAGGTGTGCACCACCACTGCCCTGCAGATCCCATTTTTCATTAACAAAATATATCCTAATATATCAGTAACAAAGGTCCACCCATGCCTGTCATGGTGCACACTACTATAATCCTAATCCTTGGGAGTCTAGAGAGGATTATGATCAAGTTCAACCTGGGCTACATTGTAGTTTCTAGGACAATGTGGGCTACATGGTGAGACCCTGTCTCAAACAAACAAACAAAAAAACCCTAAAGGTCCACCAGTGGCACAGTAAGAAAATAAACAGGGGCATTGGGGAGCATATGTAAAATCCCAGCACTGGGGATACTGAGGCAGGAGGACTGCTGTGAATTCAAGGCAGCTTGGCTTATGTGAGTGAGGGCAGCCTTGGCTATGCATCAGAACTCCATATCAAAAAATATAAACTAAACTTGTTAAATTATATAAAAGCTATGTTTGGAGAAGTGACTGGTTGTCCTGTTTAGTGGAATTCTTTGTTTTTTTGAGAAAGGGTTTCTTTGTGTAACCTAGGATGTCCTAGAACTATCTCTATAAACCAGGCTGGCCTCAAATTCACAGAGATCTGCCTACCTCTGCCTCCCAAATACTGAGATTAAAGGTGTTGGCCACCACCGTCCAGCCCTGTTTAATGGAATTCTTCAGATCTGATGTACAAATAGGTTTCACAGTACATTAGGTAATTAATAAAAATATTTTTATTAAAAAGGAAGGTCCTGCCAGGCAGTGGTGGCGCACGCCTTTAATCCCAGCACTCGGGAGGCAAAGGCAGGCGGATCTCTCTGAGTTTGAGGCCAGCCTGGGCTACAGAGTGAATTCCAGGAAATGCACCAAAAATACACAGAGAAACCCTGTCTCGGAAAAAAAAAAAAATAAAAGTTAGGTCCTTTGGCATCATGTGTGTGTTCTTGGCCACTCCCATTGGCTTTTAGGAACTGTGGTTTGACCTTAGCATCCCTGTGAGAATGTGAACATCTTATCTGCCCATGGCTCCATTGCAACTCACTCCCTTAACCCTGATCCTTTGTGAAATCTCATCTCCTCTCCCAGTTAAGAATGGGACCTTTTTATGTTTAATGCCATTTCCATGACAGGTGGTGTAGTATCATGGTTCTAACCTCAAAGCATTTGCCTTAGAAATCACCAAATGAAGTCCTAAATTATTAAGTCTTAATTGCCAATTGTCATTCTAAGGTTTAGTTTGAAAATTAAATCGAATGAAGGCAAAGTAAACCAACTGTCAGGAAGCTATTTGTCGTAGGATAGCATGTGCACAGGCAGATGTGCTAGGATGCAGGCTAATTGATTTTCCCCTCTGGTGCACACAGCAGCTGTTAAGGAGGGATGCTGGGGCTGGAGAGATGACTCGGAGTAGTCCAGTTCAGTTCCCAGCATCTCCACGAAGGATCACAGCTCCAGGGGATCTGTTGCCCTCCCCTGGCACCAGGCACATGGGTAGTGTGCATTCATACATAGAAATAGTAAGTACACATAAAATGTGAAGCGAGATGCAGTCTGACCAAAGAACAGGAAAGCTGGCCACACCTCCCCTTCCACTTCACAATAACCCATCACATTTTCACAGACATCACAGCAGCACACACAAGTGCAGAGCCCTGGGCTGGGGAGAGACAGAAGGATGAAAAGGCTCTGTAGAGACCTCCCAGGACGAGAGGATGGTGCAAACAGTAATGGAAGAGAAGAAAAGGGGTAAGTGTGAGGATGGACAGACACACAAGCAGCTCGGTATGGAGAAATCTTGGCATCGCAGGGCCACAGCTAAGGTTAGGTAGTACAGCAAAATTCCCAAACGTCAGCTGGGAGGTAAGTAAGGCTACAGGGCAAGGCCACTTACAGACCCCCTCCCCATCACCACGGAGGGGAGCTCTGCCTGGCTGGTTGCTGGGGTTCCAGGCCTGCCTCTTCCCTTTCAGCAGCTAAGATCACCGGGTCTCCGTGTCTTTCCTCATATCTCAGTGAAATCCTGCAGCCTTGTTCTCATGGTTTTGTCAATGTTTAAAGGAAGATGTTTAAAGGAAGGTGGGCCCCAGCACAGAGAACTTGTTCAAATGTTGATCTTTGTTTTTTGACATAAAGTTTAGAAATGACCCTTTTAGGGTCAGAGACATAGTTGGACAGTTGTGTTTGCCTGGCACGAACAAGTCTAGGGCTCAGTGCCTGCAGTACAAAATAATTTTGTTATTTGAGACAGAATCTTTCTGTGTAGACCAGGCTTGCCTCCAACTCACAGAGATCCTCCTGTGTGCCACCATACCTGGCCAGAATAAGATTTTTAAGTGTTCAGTTAAGTGGTTTTTGTTTTGCTTTTAGCACATCTGAAGTACCACGCAGTCACTATCACTAGCTAGTTCCAGGACATTCCCATCACCCAAAAGGAAACCCCATTCTAGTTAACAGTTAATCCTTTCTCCCCACTCATCCCTGGTCACCAGGAGCTGACCATTTCATAGGAATCGAACCATACAGTGTGAGGCTTCTGAGTGGCTTCTTTCATTAACTGGAGTCCTCCATGTAGCACGTGGCAGTACTTCAAGTGTCTTTGCATGAACACCCCGTATTTCACCTGTAGGTGGACATTTCAAAGGTTTATTATTGGACTGGTTCCCAGTCTCTGGTTTTGATTTATTATTATTATTATTATTATTATTATTATTATTATTATTATTATTATTTATTATTTTATTATTTGGGGGGTGTTTTTTGAGGCAGGGTTTCTCTGTGTAGTTTTGGTGCCTGTCCTGGATCTCACTTTGTAGACCAGGCTGGCCTCGAACTCACAGAGATCTGCGTGCGCCACTGCTGCTCTGCTTTGGTTTAGATTTTTTTTTTTTTTTTTTTTTTTTTTTTTTTTTTTTGGTTTTTCGAGACAGGGTTTCTCTGTGTAGCTTTGCGCCTCTCCTGGGACTCACTTGGTAGCCCAGGCTGGCCTCGAACTCACGGAGATCCGCCTGGCTCTGCCTCCCGAGTGCTGGGATTAAAGGCGTGCACCACCACCGCCCGGCTTTGGTTTAGATTTTAAAGACAGTTTCTCACAGTGTATCTCTGGCTGGCCTGGGACTCGTCATGTAACACAAGCTGGCCTCAAACTTGTTCTGTCGTCCTGCCTGTCTCAGCGCTGGGATATAGGTCCTAACTGTGGTTCCAGACCATAGCACCCTGTTAGAGTACCAAAGATCTTTTATTTGACCTTGACTGACCAGGCTTCTCATAGCCCAATGGAGTGTAACGCTCTTTTTGAGTGAGAAAAGTGAAGCCTAAAGATGGGGAGATCTGCCAGAAAACAAAATAGGGAAATTTTTTTCACTTCCGATTCAGGAGCCACATGGGGTATAGGTGTGATTCCTCACAGGAGGCGCCCGCGTGGGGCTAAGTCGGTCTCTGACACTTCCAGTTTCCTGGTTCTCTTCCCCACCTGCTTCCAGCACGTGGAAGCGCTCAGCCAATCGGTTCAGAGCATCTGTAGTTATGACAACGGGGCTTACTCGCTCAGTAACGGGTTACCTTTTGCAAAACTTGAAGCTGTTGCACCAAATGGCTAAGCCTGGGGCCTGCTCCACAGCGCCATTGCAGGAACCCGCTGGCTCCCCACGGCAAAGCCATTGGGAGAGGGCCAGGATAGGCTGGAAGCCTCTTTGTGCCGTCTCAGCTCTGCGAGAAGGGTTGCCAGGAGTTCCAGTAGGTCACGACCTCTTCCAGGATTCCCATGCCCAGACTTAGCTTGAGGAGCAGGCCTAGTCACCTGGCTTGGAATCAGAGTCAGGGCTGTTGTGCCTGGGACCCAGCATATTTCTGGGTTGGACAACAATGGGTCCTATATTGAAGAAGAGACCTAGAGAAGTCAGCTGTCAGTCCCCAGTAAAGTTCTTGGCAAAATGCTGCAACTTGAAAGGTGGAGGACACAGACAGAAAAGAAGAGGTGTGGGGCCGGCTGGCCTGAAGACCCCAGTCCTCAGCAAGCCTGCTCCCCAACCATCTGATGCTTCACCGAGTAATGCTGATTCCCCTGGCCACCTTTCCCTGGCACACAGTCAGGGTCAGACAGAAACCCCGGCCAAATACACGGAGAGGCAAAAGAGAGGAGCCAAGCTACTGCAACCCCAGAGAGCTGAGGAGAAAAGTAAACGTGAGGTGACATTCAGCTTGACATCCGTAGACCTTGGTAAGTGAGGGTATTTTTCATGGAGATGTAGGGTGTCTGGGGGACCTGGTTAGATGGTACTGGAACCGGGGAACATATGTAATCTTAGTTGGTGGACCCCTAAGACCCTCTAAACTATTGGAGTGAGATGTTTTCAGAGCATCTAGAGGCATGGCAATGCTGGGATGGGGGTCCTCAGTGCAGACGTGAGTAGGGGAAAGTAGCTGTCCAGTGTAAAGTGTTGATGCTTAGGAGTGAGCAGGACGACAGGAGCCTAGGATGGTGGCCAGAAAGGGAGGCAGCAGCTAAGAGGTGTAAGTCATTAAAGAAGAATGAGTGTGTTTTCTGAGACCAGTTAGGACCCTCGGGTAGGTGCTCCTGGAAAACACATTTGGGTCAGTGAATGGAGTCTTCTAGCATTCAGGGTCCACGGTGAAGTTCTTTGTGTCCCTGGGAATGTACAAACAGAAGTAAAGTCAGCAGTGACGGCCATTATGTCAAGAGAGCACACTTGACCTGGGCAGGAGCTGGAACACAGCGCTTTCCATTCCAGTTCCACCATCTCTTCTAATAAGAAGATGGAAGCCTCAGCCTGTCACTGCAGGAGACCACCCCCTGTGGATGGTCACAGCCATGAAGAGCACTAGAAAGATGTGCCATGAAGAAGGGGTGGTGAGCAGGCCACTGGTGGCTGGGATGTTACCTGCTGTCTTAGTCACTGTCCTATTGCAGTGAGGAGACAGCTCTTCAAGGCAGCTCTTATAAAAAAGAAAGCATTTAATGGGGACTGGCTTACAGTTTCAGAGGCTTAGTCCATTATCATCATGGCAGGGAGCATGGTAGCAGAGGTAGCTGAGAGCTACACCCTGATCCACAGAGAGAGACTGGACCTAGTGTGGGCTTTTAAAACCTCAATGCCGGGGCTGGAGAGACGGCTCAGTGGTTAAGAGCACTGACTGCTCTTCCAGAGGACCTGGGTTCAAGTCCCTGCACCCACATGGCAGTTCACACTGCACCCACATGGCAGTTCACAAACGTAACTCAAGATCTGACATCCTCACATAGTCATACATGCAGCAAAACACCAATGCAAATAAAATAAAAATAAAAGCCGGGCGGTGGTGGCGCACGCCTTTAATCCCAGCACTCGGGAGGCAGAGCCAGGCGGATCTCTGTGAGTTCGAGGCCAGCCTGGGCTACCAAGTGAGTCCCAGGAAAGGCGCAAAGCTACACAGAGAAACCCTGTCTCGAAAAACCAAAAAAATAAATAAATAAATAAATAAATAAATAATATTTTTAAAAAATAAAAAATAAATAAAACCTCAATGCCACCCAGCACTTGGGAAGCAGAGGCAGGCAGATCTCTGTGAGTTCAAGGTCAGCCTTAGTCTACAGAACTAGTTCCAGGACAGCCAGGGCCACACAAAGAAACCCTGTCTCAAAACAAAACAAAAACCTCAAAGCACACCTCCAGTGACACACTTCCTCCAACAAGACCACACCTCCTAATCCTTTCAAACAGTTCCATTTCCTCAGTATTCAAATCTGTGAGGTCAAAGGGGCCATTCTCATTCAAACCACCACACCTCTACTGTGAACCTCAGGATAGGAATCTGGAAGGGAAACCATGCCCTTTGGAGCACACAGCAACTGGGTAAATGGAACCCAAGGGCCAGGCAAGGAGCATGGAGACATGACTGAGCAGAAAGGAGCAACGTAGACAAGAGGACAAGGCGGGTGAGAAATCAGGAGAAGAGGGGCAAAGAGCTTTAGGCCATGGCAGGCAGGAGGTGTGTTAACTCCACGAGCACTAAGAAGCCAGCCTTGGTGATGAAAGCCTGTCATCCCAGCATTTGGGAAAGTGGGGTATCCTGGCCTACCTTGGCTCAAACCATGCTGTGGTGAGACTAAATGTGGGGGCTGTAGGGACCCCAAGGGAGTGGGAAAGAAGAGCTGTGAAGACTTCAAGGGATGATGATGCCTGAGCTAAGCCTGAAAAGTAAGTTAGAGATAATTAGGTGAAGGAATTGGGGGCAGAATGTGTGTGAGCTGGGCTGCCTGTGCGTGAGTCAGATCTGTTGATACAAATACAGGTGAGGGGCCAGTGAGATTGTGCTGTGTCCAATCCGCAGCCCCGGGAGCGCGTGGAGGTGGGGCGTGGCACAAACTATTTAGAAATGAAAGTCTTGAGATATGAGGATCCAGTTGCTGCTGGGTGACAGCAAATAGCTAAGAGCTTGGCTCTGGGGACTTGAGAGATGTTTCAGTGGTTAAGAGCACTTGCTGGGGGTGGGGGGCTGGAGAGATGGTTCAGAGGTTAAGAGCATTGGCTGCTCTTCCAGAGGTCCTGAGTTCAATTCCTAGCAACCACATGATGACTCACAACCATCTATAATGAGATCTGGTGCCCTCTTCTGGCCTGCAGGCATATGTGTGGACAGAACACTGTATATATAATAAATAAATAAATCTTAAAAAAAAAAAAAAAAAAGAGCTTTTGCAAAGGACCCAAGTTCAGTTCCCAGAACCCACACTCACAACCAATTATAACTCCAGTTCCAGGGATTCTAACACCTTCTGGCCTTTGTTGGCCCTGCACACACATGTGGTGCACATATATACATGCACACAAAACATTCACACACATAAATTAAAAGAAATCCTAAAACAAAAGAACTTGTCTGTGGGGCTAATTAAGCTCTGTTAGTAATCAACCCAGGGACTTCGGGCCTCAGTGTCTCTTATCTGAAAAACATGGTCAGTTATAGCACCGACCTCATGTTGACATTTGTCATTCATGAACTGTCGACCGAATTCCCATCACATGTAAGCACTATGGTGCAGCCAGGACTCCAGCAGAGAATAAGCTGTTTACTAGAAAACCAAAGCATTGCACCAGGAGTCTCAAACAGGAAGCCCCCCACCCCTTAAGCAGTTATTAATGAACTGAGCTAATGGGAAATGTGGAGAGGTCCTGTCAGCTGGAGAAGCCGTGCACCAGGCTCAACTGGAGACTTTAAGCAAAGTGTCCAACAGTGTGAGGGCCACCAGAGTGCAGCTCCGAGTGCATGCAGTGGTGTCTTAGTTATGTTTCTATTGCTGTGATAAAACACCATGCCCAAAAGCAACTTGGGAAGGAAAAGGTTTATTTCATCTTATAGCTTATGGATCATCATCCAGGGAAGTCAGAGCAGGAGCTGATGCAGAGACAATGGAGGAGTGATGCTTACTGGCTTGCTCCTTATAGCTTGCTCAGCCAGCTTTATCATAGCACCTAGGACCTCCAGCCCAGGATTAGTACCACCCACAGTGAGCTGGGCCCTCCCACATCAATCATCAATCAAGAAAACGCACCACAGACCTCCCCATAGGCCAAGTTCTAGAAAAGCACATGACAGAAGGCAGGTAAGCTGTAAGACAGCCAGTCCTTTCTTGGGAGGAGGGTGACTTTGCCCCCAGGATGCCTAACTGTTTCCATTAATAACAGCACAGAGGGTCTACTATAGCTTTTATGCGTATGGATGTTTTGCCTGCAAGTATGTCTGTGAAGAATGTGTATGCAGTGCTCTTAGAGGCCAGAAAAGGGTGACAGACCCTCTGGAACTAGAGTTACAGATGGTTGTGTAGTACCATGTGGGTGCTGGGAATCGAACCCAGATCCTCTGAAAGAGCAGCCAGTGCTTTTAACCACTGAGTCATCTCTCCAACTCCCTAATTCATTTTTACATATATTTATTTCAGCAGGTAGAGACCGGCTTGGGCCACGGTGCCAATGTGGGCAAAGGATAATTTGTGGGAGTCTGTTCTTTCCTCCCACCATATGGGTTCCAGGGATTGAACACAAGTTGTCCAACTTGGAAGAAAGTTGCCTTTATCCACTGAGCCGTCTCACTTGCCCACCTGCCACACCATTGCAAGTTAGGGCCTGAGGAATGTAGCTCAGTAGCACAGTACTTCTCCAACAAGCACCAGGCCCTCGGTTTAATTAAGCCTTAGCACCATGAAGAAGAGAACTTGTATGTAGTAAACATAGATGTGTGTATTCATATGTGCATATAGATACATGTATAGCAGCACACTTATGTACAAAGCAACTCTAATAAACACCTCCATCGCCTGAAAAATTCGGTATCCATTATCCCCATCTTACAGATGAAAAGTGAGACACAGAGATTGAGCAGGAAGCGGGCCAGCACTCAGACCCAAGCTCTCTGGATTTGCCTTTGCTCCCACCAGAGGGCGCTGTGGTGCCTAGGGTCAGAGTCTTTGGAGCACGAGCAGAGTGTAGTTGGGAGTTGGGGCACAGGTCACATTAGCTAACATCAGTTCCTTCACCATCATGATGCAGTGACAGAGCCAGGCAGGAACCAGGTGCCCTGATACACAACCAGCCCCTACAACAGTTTCCCTGTCCCTGGCTCCTGTTAGTCCTCTTCCAAAAAGGAACTCACCTTGTAACCCTCTTTTCCCAAGGGGCATTCCGGTCTTTCACCTCCATAGATGATGACTTCTATGGAACCACCAGCCAGAGGCCTGTCTTCAATCCTGAGCTGGTCACTGCCCACTGCTTCAGGCAGTTCAAAAACAAAGACTTCCACCTGCCACAAAGCCGCAGGCGAATCATCATTGTGCCTGGGACAAAGGACCAGGCACCAGCCCACCCCACGGTGCCTCCTCAAGCTCCCCCTCCACCCATACCTACCTTCAAAACTTTGGATATTAAAGACATCCAACAGCCCCCAGTGGACAGGAAGGTCTGGCTGAGCCAGAGGGCAAAACTCCGGAGGCAGCTGGAGTCATTTGGTGATGTCAAGACATGGCTGGAGAATAAGCCCACCATCACACCATCAGAGGCCAAGGTTCTGCTCTTGATTCACCAGGAGCTAAAAGCCCCCAAAGAAACTTTGGTTTCAATCAAGAAACCCAAGGTGAGAAGCCCTGATGGCCAGAAGATGCTGAAGGCTTCAGGAGTATGGTGACATTTTGTTCCCTTGGATTAGACAGAACAAGGTAGTTTGCCCCTTTTTTCCAGAGGAGCAAAAGCAAATCCCCAAAGGAAGGTGTATGAGTTATCTCTTGCTTCATAACAAGTACCCCAGAGTGACTTAAAGAAACAAATACTTATTATTGTGACTCTGGAATCCAGGCACACTCTAGCTGGGAAGCTTTGTCTCCATATCATGAGACTGCAGACCCGAGGACAAGCTCGTTCAAATGGCTACTGACCAGAGGTTTCATTACCTCCCTCAGGGACCTCCCAGAGGCTGCATACAAGTCCTCACAATGAGGCGGCTAGCTGCCCCCAGAGTGAACCTCCCAGAACAAAGAGGGAGGAAGTCATAGTGCTGTTATGCCCTAGGCTCTAGTCTTGATATTGCACCATGTCAGAAGGGTACACCATGGGGATAGAAAAGGGATTCCGTCTTGGCCAGGGGAAAGTCTGAGAACACGTAGATGTGCTTTAAAAGCACCCATCTGGGGCGCACCAGCAGTCGGTCTTGATCATGGACACCTGTCCGCTGGAGAGAGAGGCGCTAACCAGTGATTGTGGGCTAGTTTGAGGATCACATCTGAGGTTAGGGTGAGGAGGAGGGCTACCTTGTGATGGCATGACCTAACTTGGAGTCATGGTTTCTACCCTGAGAAATTCAGTCACCCATCCTCAATAAGCTGATTAAAGCAGCCTAATTAATGATAAAGAAGAGATAAAGGAGATTTATTCAATCTGGCCACATTGAAAACAGTGACAAAGACGTACAATGCATCCTCCCCTCCAGTCCATCTTTGGGTTCTGCAGTGAGATTAAATTTTAACTAGAGGGCTAGGGATATGTACATCTAAGCAGTCCAATTATCTGCCTCACTCTTGCCTCTCCCAGGGCAAAGCTCCCAGACCTATCCGTCAACCTGCACCCCAGCTGCGGCTGCCCAAACCTTCTATCCTGGCGGACTTGTACGCCTACCTGCGTAGCCGAAAGATCAAGATCCTGGAGGTATTTAACAAGGGGGAGCGGGGCGAGAACCAGCGCATCTCCAGGGAGGAATTTATCATGGCTCTGAAGGCAGTAAGTACGAGCTTCTCCACTGGGCCTGGGGTATGCTCTCCCTTCATGAGGCTCTGGGGTCCTGAGGGGCAGGCACACGGGTTCACACTACCAGCCTCATACTTGCAAAGCCACACTGGGAAACAGGGCACAACCCACAGTCAGACCACGCCTTAAAACCACCTCTACCCCAGGCTAACCCGGAGAGATGGCTCTTGCGGAGGACCCAGGTTCAGTTTCCGGCCCCTACATGGCAGCTAACAACCACCTGTAACTCCACTTCCAGAGGATCCAATGCCCTCTCCTGGCTTCCACATGCACTGCATGCACATGGTGCACAAATGCACATGCAGCACAAAACACCCATGTGCACACACGAGACAAACAACAAAACCCTCTACCATGTACGGAGTGCAGCTCAGTGGTAGAGCCTGTGTTTAGCATGCACAAGGCCTGCATCACTCTAAGCAAATGCCAATACTGTACCTGGTGCTAGAGAGATGGCTCGGTGGGTAAAGCACTTGTTGCTCTTCCAGAGGACAGAGTTCGGTTCCCAGCACCCACATCAGGTGGCCTACAGCCACCTGTAACTCTAGGAACCTCTTCTGATGCTTTCCCCCTTCAGGGTGGGTCTTTCTACTTTGATTAAGCTAATCAAGACAATAAATAACCCACAGGTATGCCCAGAGGCTACCTTAATCTAAATAACCCCTCACCAGTGTGCCTGAAGGTTTGTCTCATAGATAATCCCAGATCCTGTCACACTGGCATTAAATGTTAACCATCCCACCATATTCTTGAAAAACCATGTGCGGTCAGCGGCTCCTCTATTGGACCAGATAGGGCAGACGTTTCCATCATCTTTGGAAGTTCTGTTAGTCTAGTGCAGGATCTGGGCCCATGTATTAACTCCAGCCTGCCTCTTTAGAAAACCAAAAAGCCACTTTTGTTGAACACAGCCACACTCGTTCATCTATGAATGGCTATGGGGACTTCCATGACACGATGGCAGAGCCCCTGTGACTCACAAAACCCAAAATATGTCCAGTTTCTTCTAGAAAAAGCTTGCTGGCTTAGATGAATTAAATGTTTATGTATTTTCAAATCAAGAAGTCCTTAAAAGGCAGACATTGTTACCTATATCTTTTTTTTAAAGATTTATTCACATGTATTTCCTACCTATGAAATTTTGCCTGTGTATTTGCACCTTATGGATGCAATGACCTCAGAGGCCAGAAGAGGGCATCAGATCCCCTAGAACTGGACAGATGGTTGTGAGCCACCACATTAGAGCTGGGAACTGAGCTGGGGTCCTCTGCAAGGGCAGTGACTGCTCTTAACTGCTGCCATCTCTCCTGCCCATTTAAAATTTGTTTGTTTGTTTGTTTGTTTGTTCGTTTTGGGTTTCTCTGTGTTACAGCTCTGGCTGTCCTGGAACTGGCCTCGAACTCACAGAGATCCACCTGCCTCTGCCTCCTGAGTGCTGGAATTAAAGGTGTGTGCCATCACTGACCGGCTTCCATTTTTTTTTATTATGTGTATGTGTGTGTCTGTGTGAGAACATGTGTGCATGTATGCTGGTGCCAGCAGAAGCCAAAAGGGGGCATCCGATCTTTAGAGCTGAAGTTACAAATGGTTATGAGCAGCCAGATGTGGGTACTAGGAACCAAACCCAAGTCCTTTGAAAGAGCAGCATACATTCTTAACTGTGGGTCCCTATCTGTCTCTCTAGCTGGGGCTTGAACTCAGCACCTTGCATATACTATCAAGCTCGCTACTACTGAACTATATACCCTGACTTACAGTTTCAATTAACCAGTTTTCAAACCTTTTTATGATGAACATCATCCAAAACACTTTTTTTTTTTTTTTTTTTTTTTTTTTTTTTTGGTTTTTCGAGACAGGGTTTCTCTGTGTAGCTTTGCGCCTTTCCTGGAACTCACTTGGTAGCCCAGGCTGGCCTCGAACTCACAGAGATCCACCTGGCTCTGCCTCCCGAGTGCTGGGATTAAAGGCGTGCGCCACCACCGCCCGGCCCAAAACACTTTTTAAAAGTAAATGTCTTCAACTACCAAAACAAAAAAAATTGTTTTAAATATTAAATTCTGGGCCGGGAGAGATGGCTTAGCAGTTAAGATCACTTGCTGCTCTTGCAGAGGACCGAGGTTTGGTTCCCAATACCCACCCAACAGCTCACAATCCCCTGTAACCAGTTTCAGGGTATCTGAGACCCTCGCTGAACCTCCTTGGACACTAGGCATGCATATGGTGCACTTACATACATACAGGCAAAACACTCTATACACAAAATAAATAATTTTTCCAGACAGTGTTTCTCTATAATAACCCTGGCTGTCCTGGAACTCACTCTGTAGACCAGGCTGGCCTGGAACTTAAAGAGATCCACCTGTCTCTTCCTCCCAAGTGCTGGGATTAATTGTGTGAGCCATCACACCCGACTAATCTTTCAAAAATGTTGAAATATGAAGTCCTTTAGCACCAGGACAGTTCTGAGCTGGACCAAGGGCAGTTCAGCAATGACTGTTGTCTAAAGAGAATGAAGAGATAATTATAATCACAATTATGTTTCCTTTCAAACTTTTCTTTCTGAATATTCAGTGTTTCGGGTAAGCACTACATACCTCCAGCGTTGTCTATTGTCTCTGGAGAAACAAGACAGATAGCAATATATACGTATGTATAGTATCTATTAGAGCAGCTTACAGGCTATGGTCCGACTATTCCAATAGTCTCCTGATGGAAGGTCCAAGAATCCAGTGGTTGTTCAGTACACAAGGTTGAGAGTTTCAGCTGATCTTCAGTATATGCCCAAATCCCAAAGGAAGAAGTAGGCTCTAATGCCAATCAAGGAATGGACTTGCCAGGGAGAGCAAGAGCAAGCAGGCCAAGAGAGAGAAAGCTCCCTTCTTCTGTGTCCTTTATATAGGCTGCCAGCAGAAGGCATGGCCCAGATTAAAGTGGATCTTCCTACCTCAGAAAGTCTGGATTAGTGGTGTATTGTCCTATTTCAAATGATTTAATTAAGAAAAATTCCTCACAGGTGTACCCAGCCACTTGGGGTTTAGTTAATTCCAGATGTAGTCAAGTTGACAACCAAGAATGGCCATCATATCCTTCAAAGAAAAAGGCATATAAATTTCTGATACTTCAGTCAGGCCGGGCATACTTGTTCCTCATGGATAATGATGGATGTATGACTTTCTTCCTATCCAGTATGTTAATCAACTGAAAAAGACTTCGTAAAGATGGAGGCTTATCTGGCCTTGCTTTTGAAGGAGGGATAGGAGTTTTCAGGCAGAAAGAGGGTACTGTGTGGGCAAAAGCAAGGCATGGTAAATTGCAGAGTACACTGGGGGCCTGGCAGGGTCCCTGCGTTCCTGTGGCAGCAAGAAGTTGGAGGGTTGAGCAGGTTGGCCAGGCCTGGTGGTAAGGGTGAGGTGGGCCTCAGGAAGTTCTTGTGCCTCCTCAGATCGGAGTTCCTCTGAAGAACCAGGAGCTGGAGGACATAGTCATCTACCTCGGCTCTCTCGGGAAACAGAACGCTATCACCACGGATGCTCTGGCCAGCACCTACAAGCAGTGGTCACTGGCCCAACAGAGAAGCACCTTGCCCACTGCCAGGGAGTGTGCGTGCCCTTCCTGCCCTCAGAGCCAGACTGGCTCTCCCCAGCATTTACATCCTCAAGTGGCACCTCCTTCTCTGGCTTATAGGTTTGCCAAGCTTTGTCAACAAGGAAGCAGATATTTTCTCAAGGGCCCAGCTGCCCTTTTGTCTATTCAAAGATGAAGTCCAGCCTCTGTCCTTAGAGGGACATAAGTGATTGATTGAAAACAAAGCTGAGGGTTGGGGATGGGGAGCAGTTGGCAGAGTGCTTGTCTAGCATGTTCAAAGCCCAGGACTCCATCCCTAGCAACGCATACACCAGGGGTAGAGGTGGAAGGATCAGAAGTTCAGGGTTATCCTTGACTATGTAGAGAGTTTGAGGTCAGTGTGGGATACAGGAGACCTTATCTAAAAAAGAAAAGAAAAAGAAAAAAGGAAAGAAAAGGTTAACCAAAACAGCTTGCTCAGAAACTGAATGAACCCACTTGGAGTTCACTGGTATGGGCTTTCTGTCATCATGGATGTTATAAGTAGGGATGTTGTGCATGTTACATTTACCCTCAAGTGCGTGTGGGCTACATCTGTCCAAAAGCAGCAAGAGGCAAGCTAGAAAGGGTTCTCTGATATGGGCTATGAATTTACAGTGCACGCCTGTATCTTTTTGTTTGTTTTGAGACAAGGTCTCTCTACATAGCTCTGACTGGCCCGGAACTCACTTTGTAGACCAGGCTGGCCTCGAACTCAGAGATCCGCCTGCCTCTGTCTCCCCAGTGCTGGGATACAGGTGTGCACCACCATGCCTGGTTTTTATGTGCTGCTGGTGTTGGACTCAGAGCTCTGTGCATTAGGCAAGCACTCTACCAACTGATCAACACCCCTCAGCCCTTATTTTTTTTTAGTTTATTATTGTTGTGGGGGGGGGACCACAAACAACTGCAACATTCTTCTCCCAGCTTCCAGTTCCCTTTCAAACAGAGCAACATCATTTATTTAAGTGGAATGGGTCTAGCTCTGCCCCTCTCCACCAGGCTGGCAGGAAATTAACCTCAGACACATTTTAGGGAGGGGTGGGGTTCTGTCCCTTTGAGATGAAATAAAGCCACAAGGAAGCAGTTGAAGGGTCTTCCTTGCAGGGGTGCCAAGTTGAAGCCAAGTTTCTAGAGTTGGGGTGAATGGCCACACCAAAGGTATGCAGTGTCCTCCCTGGTGTGGTGCCCTTAGGTGGCTCCTGCATAGTGTGAATGCCCTAGTTCTAGATCTCAGACTTTCTGTTGAAGGCTGTCCTGTGGACACACTGGCACCCAACCCCATCCCCACTCCCAAGAAGGTCCCTGACCAATCAGAACCCAGGAAACCCAAGCAGCCTCACAGCTTCAATAGCCCAGGGTCAGCACCTTCTCGGGGTTGCACTTCCCCGCTCTGCTCCTCCCGGAGTCTTATGAATGCCCAGCGCTGCTGTGATTTCCCAGCTGGCTGGAGTCACGAGAGCACAGTGCTCAGCAATAATAGCTATAGTCGAAGGAGTTCGACACACATACATCCCTCCCACCCCGCTTATCAAAGAAATCCCCCTTATCTTGGCTTGAAGGCAGGCAGCATTTATCTGCTGACTGGTGCTTTTTCAGCATCACCAGAACTCTTTGCTCCTGGAGGATGGCATTGGGTAAGTCAGGTGGACTTGGGGGGAGGGCCTCTCAATTTGTCTAAAGGAACAAGCTGCTGGGAATCTGGACTCAGAGAAGAGGAGGAACCTGTATTTCCAGGGTACCATATGGGCTGGTCGCATTTGTACAACACAGCATCCTGCCTGTCTGGAGGTTAGGGTTGCTATGCATGGTTTCCATGGAGGAAGCAAATGTCCAGAGAGGCTAAGCTTCTTGTCTGGAGTCTCAGGAGGATGTGAGGCCAAGACTTCCCTTCAACATGAGGCTGCCACCAGGGCCATGGCAGGGGGTCAGAATCCCTTAAGTGGTCCCCATTTTGGAAGTACCTCCCAAATGCTAGGCCCACTCGTAGGAGCTGGGAGACTGCAATGGGCTAGCCCAAGCCCTGCTGCCATCAGCTGGCATGTGATCAGGTGATGTCCACAGAGATGGATGCCTTGGAGACAGCTGGAGTGAGTGCCAGGATGGTAGGCAGGCAAAGCCCCTGAGCTGTAGGTGTCGGTCTAACCCCCGAGTGACCGGTGCACAGCCATTGTCTGCAAAGGGCGTCCAAGAGGTGGAAATGCCAAGGTCAAGGGCCTGAGGCAGGGAGAACTTTTAGGGTACAGGAGGTAAGAACGGCATGGTGAGGGGAGACTAGGGGATGAAGGATGGCAGCTGAAACAGATTCCGCAGGTCCTGTGGCCCAGGAAAGGAGTCTGTGTTTTAGAGTGTGTTCCCTGGGAAGCCAGGATCGTACGTAGGTTGATCTTATTTACATTTTTTGTTTGTCTGTTATTTTTGGTTTTGGAGACAGGTTTTTTTTCTGTGTCATAGTCCTAGCTGTCCTAGAACTCACTTTATAGACCAGGCTGGCCTTGAATTCACTCTGCCTCCAGAGTGCTGGGATTAAAGGTGTGTGCCACCATGCCCAGCTGCCATTTTATAAGGGTACTATTTGCCACTTGGGGGGAACAAGGTGACAGGGTGAGAAAGGAGCAGGGAAGGGGTCTGGGGTATGCAGATGGGGGACTTCATAGCAATGGAGGGGACAAATTAGCAGTGGCCCTCAGATGAGCTCTGGCTGGACATATGGGAAAGGACAGAAGAGCATATTGGCATCTGCTCATGCCATCAGGTTCAGTTCCCCAGCTGGGCACCCTCTTAGTCTTTCCATTTTTCCCTCCAACTCTAGATTTGACTCAGAGGAAAGCTTCCCCGAAGCATACCTCCCAAAAGCAACAGGCTGTCCCAGCCCTGCAGCCTCCCAAGATGGACCTGCTGAAGGTGCCTGAGGTTGATATAAAGATGGAGGGGCGGCCCATGACAGAGGAAGACATGGAGGATGTGGGCAAGCGGTACCGAGAGAGGCGGAGGCAACACAAGGTACCTCTTTAGCACGGGCTTGGGGGCTGGGCAAGCCAGGGTTCAAGACTTGGCACTGACACCGGCTAGTTGGGGAGCTCTTGGGAAGGTCTCACCTCCCTCAGCCCTTGTCTGTCATCTGTGCAGTAAGCAGCTAGGTGTGGTGAAACACTCCTATAATCCTAGCACCCAGGACCTCACTACACACCATTCTCCTTCCTGGGGGCCTCTCACAGGGAGGTGAAGGAGGTGCTAGGCTGCCTCCCAGCTAGGATGAATGTCACAGACACAAGATGGAGCACCCTCTGTTCTTCCCGCTTCTTCTCCCTGCAGCTCCTTCTCCCCTCCATCCAATACGTGGAGAGCTGCCGGCTGGTTCGGTCTGGGACGAAGCACTTTGACGACCACTGCCTGCCGTCCACCTTGTCTGGGGAGATGGAGGAGCTGCTCAACATGAACCGCAGAGATAGCTTCCTGGTCTACCTGAGATGCTGGGAACTCTGCGAGGCCTACGGTCTCCCGCTCACTGAGGACATCCTCATGAGAGGTAGGGGCTTGCTTCAAGGGAGAGCCTGGGGCCTGAGCCACGGCTAATGTGGAGCTGGCCTGACACTGGCTTCCCCATGCATGCACCCAGCCGAGCCACTGTGGCCTTCAGTGGGGACACTGGGAAGGAGGCGGAGGGAAGGCAGACAGCCTGACCACTAGGTGGGACTCCTAGGGCACAGGCTCTGAGACATGTGGGCTCCTTAGGTGAGATTGGGGTGGGATCTGGGTTATGAGGCTCTGCCTCCACACACTTGTATCCACCTACCCACACGCACCCATATGAACATGTAGACACACACACACACACACACACACACACACACACACACACACACACCCCTATAAGACAAATTCAAAACAACGAGAAAACCACCATCAAAATAGTTACCAAAGGTCAGGTGGGCAGTGGTGGTGCACACCTTTAATCCCAGCACTCAGGAGGCAGAGGCAGGTGGATCTCTGAGAGTTCAAGGCCAGCCTGGTCTACAGATCGAGTTCCAAGACAGACAAAGCTACATAGAGAAACCATGTCTCGAAACCCAGCCCCCCCCAAAAAAAAGTTACCAAAGTAGTTCTAAGGGTTGGGAATGGAGCTCAGTGGTAGATTGCTTGCTTATCAAGCGTACACACACACACACACACACACACACACACACACACACACACACACACACACATTCATCCAAGCATTAACCTAGTGAAGTCTAGTTGAATCTTCCTGCCTCTAACCTAGGCTTGCTAAGTAGTTCCAAACCAATTTGCTGTTACAAACTGGTTTCCCTCTGTCCCCTGGTGAGCATGGTTGTCTAAAGTCCCTTCTGCTCCTTAACTGCATGATAATGCCATGCCACATTGTAGGGAGCTGTGGGAGAGTTCAGGGGAACTCTATACCCTACTGTGTTTTGCAATTTCCAATGAACCTACAATCATCTAAAAATAAAAAGTTGGGCTAGCAAGATGGTTTAGCAGGCCAAGCTTTGATTGTGAGCCTAATGACCCAAGTTCAATCCCTGGGACTCAGTGGAAAGAGAAAACCAGCTCTTACCACCCTACAAGTTGTCTTCTGACCTCCACGTGCGTTAGTGGTGCTCTCTCTCTCTCCCTCTCCCCGCCCCCATATCTCCTAGATACAGACCCACACAGAGAATAAATAAATAAATAAGTGTAATCTTACAAAGCTGAGGGCCAGTGAGGTGGCTCAGTGGATAAAGGCACTTGTCACCAAACCTCATGACCTAAGTTCAGCACCCAGAATCCACAGTGATATAGGGAGAACGGACTCCACAAAGTTGTCTTCCAGCCCCACATGCACTTTGCTACTCTACTTTCCAAGACGTCTTGATGGCCCAGAAAAAGTAATCTTTTAAACAGAAGTGTGAATTTTTTTTTTAACCATTCCCCTATGACCCTAAAGTAGGCAACTTTAGCTAATGGACCTGCTGTCTTCCTTGCTGCCCACAGCACTACTGTATCCAGGAGACAAGATAATTTCTCTGAGAGAAGAAGTCCGCCCGATCCGGCAGCCTGGAGGCTATTATGTAGACGAGAAGATTGGATTCCGGACCCATGGCCTCAGCAAGCTTGGGGCGAAGAAGACAGACAAGCTGAGTTTCCGGCTGTCCCTTCAGCTGCAGGGGCTTGGACACTGGCATGCATGTGGTGTCATGTTGTGCCAGTATCTGTGCCCCTAATGGGTCACTTCCCACTAACCAGTCCTAAATGTCACCCTTAGGGCATGTCTTAGGATCATGCTCCCCTCCTGACCACAGGCTTATACACGTAAGGCCAGTGGAAAAGATCCAAAGGGGGTGTTATCTCACCCTGCGGCGGAAGCCGAGGGACTCTGCAAAGGACAGGGACTAATTCCTTCCCTGCACTGCCATCCTGTGGCAGGCACACTCCTTCTCCAACAAGAGACAGGCTGGTAGTCCCCAGGAAAAGGACATGCTACCCTGACCCTTGGACTGAGTCCTCTGAAAGGCACCTCCTTTGAAGGGACCCCAAGTCAAGTCTCCCTCTGCTCCCACCAGATGTGGACCAAGCAGGAGGCACGGGGTGGTGTGGCAGAATGCCTGGGGCAGCATGCAGTGCTGCAGAGTGGACACCAGACAGGTTTCTGGTCAATAGTCAAGTTTCTGCGATCTGAGCCTCTGTGTGTTCATGTATAAAGTGGATGCAGCGCTCCTATTACACACCAAGAAGGTTAGATGAGGGCCATGGTGTAGCTGATGCTTTACGATGCACTTGTCCAAGTGGTTTTGAGTACAGGGACAGTCTAGGCCCACAGCAGTTGTGGCTTGCAAAGTGTTGAGCGTGACCCAGGCTGGCAGTAGCTTAGAGAGCCTCTGAGATGTGCCTCCTAACCTGGGGCTGACTGTCCCCAATTCCTAAGCCATGAATCCAGGAAGTGGGTGGCTGCCCAAGAAAGAGATTTTTGCTTGTGTTTGACCAGCCACAGATGTGAAAGAGAAAGAGCGGTCCCTAGCTAAAGGAGAGACATGGGCTCTCTCTCACCACTAGTGACTAGATTGTAGGAGATCCTGAGGCCAGGCACTAGGGTAGAGAGTACACAAGGCCCAGAGTTCAACCCTTTGTATCAGAAGAAAACAGAGATTCTGAGCCAGATGTGGGCTTGGGAAGGAATCTGGCTAGTGACGCCTGCTGGGCTAAGGAATAGAGGGTGAGTCTTTACCATGCTTGTCCCAGGGAGCTTGGCCTCTGGAAGGGGGAGTGACAGGCTTCAGCATCTACCAGGTGCTGAACACTTCAACTAACTATTTTGGAGGCCTCCCTGCCACAGACAAAGAAAGCCAAGGTTTTCTTCCCTCCTCCAATCTGGCTAAGCCCAGTGCCTTGGTGTGGGAGACACAGCTAGGACCTCACCACAAAAGAAAGATGTTCAGCACTCTGGTCTGAGACTCAGAAACACACCCCTGAATGGCCCCCACTTGCTCCCCAAAGCCTACTTTTCCTGAAGTTTCTTTTATGGGTCTTTTGTTTGTTTGTTTGTTTGTTTTTTGTTTGTTTGTTTGTTTTTTGAGACAAGGTTTCTCTGTGTGGCCCTGACTGTCCTGGATCTCCCTCTGTAGCCCAGGCTGGCCTCCAACTCACAGAGCTCCGCCTGCCTCTGCCTCCCAAGCGCTGGGGTTAAAGGTGTGCGCCACCGCCGCCGCCGCCGCTGGCTGCTGGAACTTCTAACAATGCCTCTCTCTATCCCCCACTAGGAAAACATCCAAGAAACTCAAGAAAATGCACTTTCAGGAGTTCGAGGAATTCACTAGGTTTGTAGTGGTCCTGCGTGTCCGCCAGGAGGGCGGGGGATAAAGACGAGAAGGCTGGCCTCCCCTCTAACCAGAGGCAGCCCTGGGACCTGTGCACACCGGGCAAGAGCCTAGGACTGTCGTGGGGCTCCGTGCCGCGGGCGGGCCGAAGGGGCAGCAGAGGAGCATTCGGAGCGTGCCCTGCATGGCTGCTCTGGGGCCTCCTCTAAGTGAACTCACCTGTGTTGTGACCAACCAGCCTGAGCTGCTCTGGACGCCCCCGTCCGAGGAGACCCCGTCAGAGGAGACCCCGTTGATACACAGTCCCACACCTGAAGCTGAACCCAGTGAGGCTGGCTCCTGAGGCTAGAGTCCAGACATGATATCCAGATGCGTCCAGATGGGGCTAGGTGTAGCTTAGCAGCTGGGTACCAGCCCAGAGCATGTGAGGCCCGCCCTGCACAGGACGGGTGAGGTAAGGGGGCTGGCGCGGAAGCAAAGCCTCTAGAGCTGTTCTCAACTTGTGGGTTGTGACCCCTTAGGGGGTCGAATGACTTTTTCACAGGGGTCGCCTAAGAACAACGAAAAACGCAGATATTTAATTATGATTCCTAACAGTAGCAAAATTTTAGTTATGAAGTAGTAACAAAATAATTTTAGGGCTGGGGGTCACCACAGCGTGAGGAACTGTATTAAAGGGTCGCAGCATTAGGAAGGCTGAGAACCACTGCTCTAGACAAGGACAGCACTCATCTAAGTTTGGGTTTAAGAAGCACTGACTGGGGCCTGAACTTAGCCACTCACTCACTGTGCGATCTTGATCTCTAGACCTCTGGGTCCTCACTGGTGAGGAGACTTGAAGTGTGTAGTGCTTTCCATACTGTGGAGCGTGGTCGCGGCTCATGTCATCTGCTGAGAAGGAGCCCTGACTGGTGTCTCTGCCACAGCAGCCTTCCCTGTGTCTTTTCCTTTTCCAGGAAGCTGAAGGCCAAGAGGCTCAGTGGTTTCTCAAACACCCACCCCAATCACTTCTGGCCCGGTCACCTTCTGGACAAGCTGCGGCTCTACCTGCCCACTGTGGCCAGGGACCGGAGCCAGGCAATCTTCAGCCGTGTGGAAACCCCACACTATGCTTACCCTGCCGCCTACTACTCTAAGGACTGGTGGCCCCTGAAAGACTGGGCTTACTTGACCCAGGCCTGTTATGATGCAAACAAGGTGTACTCCATCAACTAGAATGGCCTGGGGGCCACTGGGCCGGAAGACAGTCCAGCCAGCGGCCCCCAGCTGCAGACATGAGACATCAAAGAGCCATACACAAGAAACATTCCCAGGGACGGTCTGGAGCTGTGTCCCCTGATGCCACAGTGTCCAGTGCCTGGGAGTGTGGATGTGTCCAGGCACACACATGCTGTGTTTGCTACCCTGTCACGACCTCTGCCCTTTTCAAATAAACCAGGTTAGAGCTGACCTGTAGCCTACCTTATGTGATTTCCTGCTTAAGGACTGGGAAACTTGAAGGTGTGAGTGTGTAAGACACAGGTTCCCCAGGACCCCTCCCACCTCTCATCCTGGGACATGAGTGCCCACAGAGATGCAACAGACAGAGTGTCCTCTGCAAAATGAGGTAGCAGCATTCTCATCTCCCCATTAGACTGAGGCCCTCAATCCCTGTGGATCTTCAGAAATCAGAGACATACTCTCTGGTTCATGGGCCTTCGTTATGATTCACTCGCCTGACTTTCCCTTGGTGAAATGTACTCTGTAAGCTGCCCTTAGCTGTGCCCTTCCATGATCCACATGCCACTGGACTTCACGCAGCCTGCAGGAAGGGTGGGCAAGCCATAGGCACAGGAGAGCTATGCCTCACCCTGCTGCTTCTAGCTAGCCATCTCAGGCACGACACTTCACTTCCTGGGTCTCCACTCCCCTTTACAGGCAGCACCTCAAGGTGAGTTGGCAGCATTCCTGCTCTCATCCCATCTCACTTCCTGTTGGGGCAAAACATCTTATTCAGCTTCTGTCCCCATCTCCTGGAACCACTGCCAAGATCACCAGTGACATCTGTTGTGTTTGAGTTGTAGAGTCAAGGTGGTTTTAATTTTTTTTTAAAAAAATTTATTCTTCCAGACAGTGGTGGCACTTGCCTTTAATCCCAGCACTTAGGAAGCAGAGACAGACAGATCTCTGAGTTCAAGGCCAGCCTGGTCTACAGAGTGAGTTCCAGGACAGTCCAGAGACACAGAGAAACCCTGTCTCTAAAAACCAAAAAATAACAAAAAAAGATTTATTCTATGTGCTTGGGTGTTTTGCCTGCATGTATGTGTATGTACCACATGCATGCAGTGCCTACAGAAGAGGACATTGGATCCCCGAGGACTGGAGTTACAAGTTTGTGAGGCAACATGTAGGTGCTGGGAACTAAACCCGGGTCTTCTACAAGAGCAGCAAGTGCTCTTAACCACTGAGCCATCTCTCTAGCCCTTGGTTTGGTTTTATGTCCTCCTAAAATTAGACTTTTCACGATGATCTGAAAATCAAAAGCTAAGCAAAATAAAACAGGAACATTTTTTTTTCTTTGATTTTTCCAGACAGGGTTTCTCTGTGAAAACAGTCCTGGCTGTCCTGGAACTCACTCTGTAGACAAGGCTGGCCTCAAACTCACAAAGATCCCCCGGCCTCTGCCTCTCAAGTGCTGGGATTAAAGGCGTGCATCACCACCGCCCAGCTACCAGGAACAATTTTTTTTTTTTTTTTTTAGGTTTTTCGAGACAGGGTTTCTCTGTGCAGCTTTGCGCCTTTCCTGGATCTCGCTCATCTAGACCAGGCTGGCCTTGAACTCACAAAGATCCACCTGCCTCTGCCTCCCAAGTGCTGGGATTAAAGGCGTGCGCCACCACCGCCCGGCGTACCAGGAACAATTTTAAAGCGAGGCAGCTGAATGGTTGGAAGCATGGATCTTGGAGCCATGTCTCCCAAATTCACTTCCCATACATAACAAATGAAGGAAAGAACAAAGCCACTGTGTACAACTGTGCCAAGAACATACACTCCCATGGAGGGTTAGCTGTTAGAGTCTCATTTTTATGAAAAGTTGGCCCTCCATAGCCCTAGCTCCACAGGTGCGTTCACAGATTCAACCAACTGAAAAATGAGAACATTCGAAAATAAAACTGCATCTGTATTAAGTACACAGATTTTGTGCATTCGTGTGTGTAGGGGGCGGGACTCACTATGTACCACTGGCTGGCCTCGAACTCCCTACGGTTTTGAATTAAAAGAGATCAGCCCGCCTCCACCTCCCAAAAGCCTCTCAAGTGCTGGGATTAAAAGGCGTGCACCACCACTTTTCTTGTCATTATTTTCTAAGCAATATATCTAGCACTTAATACTTTGCCCTAGGTACATACCATACGTAGAGATGATTTAAAACATACGGAAGACGCGGGCAGGCTCTGTAGCACTTCATAGTCCAGGGAGTTTGGACATCAGTATATTCTGATGTCTTAGGACAGTTGCTCAACCCCCCCCCCCCACCAACCCCCCACGGGGAACCCTTCAAAGAAGTACCTGTTTTGCTACCTCCTAGCGACTAGGGGGCGCACTCGGAAGCGAACATATATTAAAAACCGATTGGGCGTCCACTTCGGGCGGAAGTAGATGCCCACCTAGCAGGTCTTAGTTCAGAAGGAATTACAAATTTCCTAAGTAATCCTAAGAGGAAGATACATTTTTAGTTCATTCCAAGATGTTAATGTCTAGTACAGAATATAAGTACACTGTTTCTTTTTTTTTTCAGCATTACTTC
The DNA here is from genome assembly GCF_007827085.1 of Peromyscus californicus insignis. Lineage (NCBI taxonomy): Eukaryota > Metazoa > Chordata > Mammalia > Rodentia > Cricetidae > Peromyscus > Peromyscus californicus. The sequence goes on along the minus strand of NW_026294584.1, from coordinate 130,618,889 downwards.
TCAGACACGTCTTAGGTTCCTTTGGCGGACCCAGAGCCGGAAGTGCTTCACTTTTCCCTTCCAGGACCTGAGGCTCCTTCCCATCCTCCCTTGCGCGCCCCCGCCCCTTCCTTCTTCCTCGGCGCTGCCTGCGAGGTGGCTGCCATCTCTTTAGCGGTGAGTCTGCATCGCCGGCCATCCGTCCGTCTGTGGGTTCGGCGCGGCCCTGTCGCCGGGTGGGAAGAGGCCTTGGCACCGCCAGGCGGGGAACCCTCGGCGTCGGACTCCGCGCTGGCGCCGCAGTGGCGAGCGCGCACGGGCCGGGCCTACTGGCCGCTCGAGCTGCTACGGAGTGCGCCCAGGGCCAGTCGGCGGCCCGGGCCGGGTTTGCTGCCATGCGGACGGTGGACTTGGGATGACGCACGCCGTTTTCCCGGCACTCCCTGGCCGGCGGGTCGCTTGTTAGCGGCTTTGGTAGCGGAAAGGGCCGCCGCGGTCTTGCCTTCGAGGTGCCAGGGAGCAGAGACGCTTGCTGAAGATGTTTGTTGGGTACATAGTGCATGCCCGACCTAGCAGGTTGCCTGGAGGGAACAGAATACCTTTCTGTGGGTGCCCCGAGGCGATCTGGGAGGGACAGTGATGGTGTGTTAGAAGGACAGGGTGGTTTTGCGTGTCTGAGGGCGCAAAACTTAACAACGACCGCTTGGTGGTTGTGAAGCTTTAGTGGGGTGGGATTTGCTGCCCCTTGCCCACTAGAATGTCTTGCTTCGGGTTTTAGGTCGGCTGCTGCCATTCATTTGAGGTTAGAATGGCTGAGGTGACCCCTGACCTCTTGAGATCGCGTCTGGAGAGTAGCTAGTACTCTGCCAGCTTCGGAAGCAGGAGGGAGAACAAGCCTAGCAGAGGTACCCATTCCATTCCCAGTTTGCTCAGTAGCTGGTGATTGGAAGACACTCTGCAACATCACTCAAGCCTTGGACAAGCAACTTCCCCTCCCCGGTTCTTCGATAACGTGGATCTGCCTCTTTTTTGTAGGCATCATGGCTGCCCTCCGGCCTCTGGTGAAGCCCAAGATCGTCAAAAAGAGGACCAAGAAGTTCATCCGGCACCAGTCAGACCGATATGTCAAAATTAAGGTATGTGTGCCAATCCCAGCACTGGGGAGGCAGAGGCAGGCGGATCTCTGAGTTCGAGGCCAGCGTGGTCTACAGAGTGAGTTCCAGGACAGACTCCAAAGCTACACAGAGAAACCCTGTCTCGGAAAAAAAAAAGAAATTTAAGTATGAGGTCCTGGGTGGAAGCGAGTGCTGGGGTTAAGTTCTAAGCACACATTTCTGGCGTCACCTGAAGTGACACTGTTTCCATGTGTAAGAAGGTCAGGAGACTTTCAGGAGCTGATTCTACTTCCATCATGTGGGTCGAGGTGATCAGGCGTGGGTTGTCACCTTGGCAGCAGGCAGTTCCCTGAGTGTTCCCCGAGCCATCTCTGCAGCCTGACCTTATTTTTTTAAAGATGTATTTATTTCTGTACATATTTTGTGTGGGTGTTTGTCGGCAAACCAGAAGAGGGCCTCAGGTGTGAGAGCTGGGAATTGAACTCAGGACCTCTGGGAGAGCAGCCAGTGCACTTTTTAAAATGTATTTATATGTATTGGTGTTCAGTCTGCGTTTACGTCTGTGTGAGATCCACTGGAACTGAGTTGCAGACAGTTATGAGGTGCTATGTAAGTGCTGGGACTTGAACCCAGGTCCCCTGGAAGAGCAGTCAGTGCTCTTAATTTCTGATCTTAACCTCTGAGCCATCTCTCCAGCCCCTAGGGTGTGTGTTTTATGGGGCACAAAATTTGGGTCTTGAGAACAGCACACAGACCAATCATTGTACTGCACACACAGTCTTGGCTTATTTTGACCCACGTGGGTCTGAATTTGTGGTCAGGTATAGGGAGGGTTTGGTTTTGTTGGGAAATTCTACAGCAGAGCCGTGGCCCTGGGAGCTTTTAGTTTGTTTCCTGTTAAAAGTGTTTAAAGAAGTAGGAAGATGTTACCTAAGGTTGCCTCTTGTATGGCATGTCCCCTTTGAATTTAGCCCCCTTCCTGCCAAGGAAGAGCTGGCAGTTTGCACAGAGACTAACTTGCCTGTGTGTCTTCAGCGAAACTGGCGGAAACCCAGAGGTATCGATAACAGGGTGCGGAGAAGATTCAAAGGCCAGATCCTCATGCCTAACATTGGTTACGGGAGCAACAAGAAAACCAAGCACATGCTGCCTAGCGGCTTCCGGAAGTTTCTGGTCCACAATGTCAAGGAGCTGGAAGTGCTGCTGATGTGCAACAAGTAAGTTGGGCTCCGGCCTGGTTAAGAGTGTGCCTGCCTCCTGAGAGGCCCTGTTGAGGCACCCAGGTAGACATGCATGAGGAAACCCGAAGCCATTCTTTGCAGGAGCTTAGAGAGGATGCTTGTTGGGGAGTCCAGTGTTGCCTTGGTTGAGGGGAGCATATATGCTCAGAAGGTTTGAGAACTGAGACTGGAGAAGAGGGAGGGCCTCACTTGATGCAGTGGGTGTTGGGTGTCCTTTATGGTCCCGTCTGGAACACTGATGTAGTGGTGTGAGACTAGGAGGGTTTAACCTCGGACCCAAGCAATGCTTGGCTCTGCTGTGGCAAGGGGATTTGCAGAGTGGTGCCGGTATGTAGGAGCTGAGGTAGAGAAAAGGCAGCTGCAGACACAGCTGTAGAGAGAAGGTTGTGGGGTGTACTTGGAGCAAGTTAAAATCCTTGCATGAGATGCTTGGTCAGCTCCATCAAAGCCAAGGCCTCCCAGGAAATGCCCTGACACTGGGTCTAGGTATGAATATGTGGTAGAAAGAGTTTATTTTTCCTTCCTGGTAAATAGTTTGGGAAGCTGCATTTATTTTTTCCCCAAGTAAATTAGAGTGATTGAAGGTGTGTCTGTTCTCTGAGGTGGTTGTAATACAGATGGAGGGAGTCAGTCAGCATGGGGAGTTGATTATGTACAGAAGGTAGGTTGGTGCTGCATTTCTTATGATTACATCTCAGCTGCCTAACAGCTGCTTGGCATGTTGAGCGAAGTCTGCAGGTGCACCTGCCACTGCATTCTGTCTAGGCATTTCCCCTGTGTGACTGAGAAGCAGGGGAAGTTGAAAGGCAGTTACAGAAAGGAAAAAAAACACTGAAAAGGAAGTCCTGGGTGGAAGAGTTCTGGTGGATGTGCTGGTTATGGTTATGCATGCGGGTAGCCAGGGACATAGGCTTTATGATCTAAGGGGTAATTGGATCTGTCCCCAGATAAGTGTAGATGCCTTTGTAAAGTGAGGGTCTGTCTGTCTGGACTCGGTGTTTGCTGTCCAGCTGCTTTCCTCTTGGGAAAACCCCTGCTATTCACTCTGCAGTCCTGCTTCTCAAATGGTTTCTCATCAGCTCCCTGGCTGGGGCTTTATGGTCACCTCCATTACTGGGAATGTGCTCATTCGGACAGTTTGTCAACACTTGGGGGGTAACACAATATTTGTTGTTCACTCTACTTGAACTGTTCTTGACAGTGGTTGGGCTTCCAAGCCCAAAGAATTATTCCGGGTTAGTCACTCAGGTGTGGGGAAGAACCTGAGTCTTGATGTGGACCCACCACCTCCTTGTAGACTAGTTAGTGTCTTGTCACTACCATAGACCTCTGCAGGAGCCTTAGTGCCTTCGGGGCTCATTAAGCCATTTGCCAGAACCCTCTGCCTGACAGTGGAGTGGGAGGCGAGAGACAGGAGTCACTACCTCCCTGGTGACCTTTCCTGGCTTGCTCCCTGCTCACTGACATGCTTCTCTTTCAGATCTTACTGTGCTGAGATTGCTCACAACGTTTCCTCCAAGAACCGAAAAGCCATCGTGGAAAGAGCAGCACAGCTGGCCATCAGAGTCACCAACCCCAACGCCAGGCTTCGCAGCGAAGAAAACGAGTAGATGGCTTGCCTCTGTGCTTTATTTGTGTTTAAATAAAACCACAAAAACTGCCGCCTTGGCATTTTCTGCCTTTTTGGAGATTGTCTTTGCTTCTTAGTGGTCCCCGGTGTGTGGGAGCCCGTTCTCAGGTTCCTTGTGGCTTTACCCAGCAGGTCCGAATAGAGGATGATTAGACCACGGGCCTGAGTGCAGGTGTCTGAGATGGTCTGCACTTGGCTGTGCTGGGGAGGAGGTCTTTTGCTCCACCCCCTGGTGTCTCTATAAAAACCCTGGGGCAGAGACAGTCGGGGCCCATTGGAAGAGGTTCCAGGCCCTCTCGAGGCTATCCTTTATTTTCTGTTTATCTCCGCAAGATTCTCTGCAATAAATCCTTCTAATATTTCCTGCTGCTCACACTCAAGAAAACTCTGGGGAACTGTGGGGGTGGTGGGTAAACGCCCCACACCGGTGGAACCTCCAGTTGAGGGGGTCTGTGCACGGGCAGGCATGACGTGGTTGCCTGAGGTGGTGTGAGGAAGGAGAAAGGACTTGGCCACTGTGGGTCTGCAGCATTGGGAATCCAGAGCGAGTGAAACATGGAAGAGGCCATGAGCACAGGCCAGCGCTGCTCTCACCGGCCCAGCTGTGAGCATGGCCCAAGACTGAGGAAGCCTGTTTGTGAACAGGGCTCCTGCTTAGCCTCACTCAGGACTGACAGCTACCATGACTGTCTTTGGAGGACTGATTATTCATGAAACTGGCAGGTGTGGTTCTACCACGAATATGCAGGGGCAGTGCTGCATATTCAAAACTAGTCACAGGTTAATCTGGGTTCTGTTTTACGGCGATGTTCTGCATGTAGCACAGGCTGGTCTCTAGTCCACTTTTTTTTTTTTTTTTGAGACAGTACAGTTCAGAGGGGTGTGGCAAGTGACACTCGTGACTAGACAGAAATGCACCCCAGCCTTTTTTCTGCTGTTGTCATTTTTAGAAATGAGGCTGATCTAGACTAGACTAGATCCTGTAGATTACAAATGCCTTACAGGTCTGGTCAAAATTGAGCTGCGGGAATAGCTCAGTTGAAGGCCTAGTATACATGCAGCCCTCTTAATCCCCAAAAACAAATTTGTGCAAGAACTGATTATTTTAAGGACTTTTTTCCCCCTTGCTGTAGTCTTGGGATTGAACCTAAAATAGTGTACATGGTAGACAAGTGCTCTACCACTGAGATACTTTAATTTTGGTTTGCCTGCATGTGCCTTGAAGGCTTCAGATCCCTTGGGACAGGCATTGCTGCTGCCATGGGGGCTGGGAATTGAACCTGGGTCCTATGAAGAGCAGCCTGTGACAGCCATCTCTTGCCCTGTTGGTTATAGATATGGTCTTACTAAATTGCTCATCATGACCTTGAACTTGCAATTCCTCCCCCAGCCTAAGCAGCTGGGATAACAGGTCTGTGCCTCCTTCAGCCCTGAGTCAACCTGGGAACTGTATTGAAACTAGCTACTATGAATGAGATCATGAAGTTGGGCATAGTGGCGCATACCTGAGGCAGGCAGATCTCCAAATTCAAGGCCAGCCTGGTCTACAAAGTGAGTTCTAGCACAGCTAGGGCTGTTACACAGAGAAACCCTGTCTCAAAAAACCAAAAAAATTATGTGAGAATGTCAAATCTGTTCTTTATTCAGATCACAAAACTGGCCTCAGCCGGCCTTTAATCCCAGGCAGAAGCAAACGGATCTCTGTAGGCCAGCCTGGTCTACAGAGCGAGTTCCACAACAGTCTGGCTACACAGAAACGCTGCTGGGGGGTTGGAGGGTAGAGGTGGTTCTGGCCTGTTATTTAGACTTGGATTTTCAGTACTGACCACTACACACCTTGGGAAGAATACAAACTGTTACACGCCTTGGTGATGAGGTTAGAGATGTTTCACATGGCAGGCCCAAGCCTGTCTAGTGATCCATACCATCTTCCCTGGAAACAATTCTTAGAAATGAGGCATTCTGAGTGTTAGGAAGTATAAACTGGGTCTCCTGGGCCCAGGTCCAGAGCTTGCCTGGGCTCTACACAGCCCTATCCTTGGCCAGGGTGCTGATTTCTGACATTTGGAGTCCAGAGTAAATGAAGTAGGAAGACAAATCCTACAATCCAATGCTGGCTTCTAAACAAGTGGAGAGAAGCAGTGTAAAGGTGGTGGACCATTACCCCATCTACGAATGACTGTCCTGAGTTAACGGGCCCAGCTCTGGCACTGGGGCTGAGGCCTGTGAGTAGGAGCCCTAACAAAGGCACTGAGGCTGACTGGGAAGGGCAGGAGAGGCCACGGCCTATGGGGGTGGGAGAGGAGGCTCGTGTTGGGGACAGCTAGCTGAGTTCCATAGAATCCATGCTGGGACCAGAGGCTGAGTCTTTCTGGATGCTCTCGAAGAGGGTGGTGAGTTCTGGGTTGGATCGGATCTGGGTAGAGAAATCAGCCATACTGGGGCTCTTCCGTACCTCAGGGTTGGTCAGCAGGGCAGCCACTGCCCGCATTGCTGAGCGCTTCAACTCATCCTGCTTCTCCAGCTCCTGCTTCACAGAACCAGCCTTGACCTGCAGAGGGAGACAGTGTCCTTACTGAGCCTATGTTACCCATTTCAAACACACAGGGTTCAGATTAATGAAGGCCTAATTTCAATCTGATTCACATCAGGTTTCATTTTTTTCTGCTAATGTGTTGCTATGTGAAAAATCACAACTTTGGGGCTGGGTATGTGGCTCAGTTGGCAGAGTGCTTTGCCTGGCATGCACAAAGCCCTGGGTTTGATGAAGGGGACCTGCCTCAGCACCATGTAAATCTGGTGTAGTTGGACATAGCTGGTAATCCCAACATTTGGGGGTGGGGGCAGAAGGGCCAGAAATTCAAGTTATCTTTGACCCTGTTGAGTCCGAGGCCAGGAGTGACTGTCTTCTCTCCCCTCCCTTCCCCACCCACACAAAGAAAATGAAAAAACAACGTGGCACAGGCCTATAGTCTCAGCCACATGGAAGGCAAGAGAGGAGGAAGGAGTCACTCTGAAGTCTACCTCGGGATCACAGGATTTTTTTAAGAAAACCAAGACACTACTCTGAGTTTCTCCTTAAGACTGAAATTCTTGGCCCTCTTTCTGGCTAAATCTTATCCTTCCAAAACTCAAATGGGGGTGGTGGGTGGTGGGGAGATGGTTCAGTTTGCAAAGCAGTTGCTGTACAAACTTGAGGACCTGAGTTGAGATCCACATAAGAGCTGAGCATGGAGCCGGGCGCATGCCTTTAATCCCAGCACGGGGGAGGCAGAGGAAGGTGGATCTCAAGTTAGAGGCCAGCCCGGTCTACAGAGTTCTAGGACAGCCAGGGCTACAAAGTGAAACTGTATGAGAAAAACAAAAACACGTGGCGAGATCAAGGAAGACAACTGAAGTCAACCTCTGGCCTTTAGACACACAATACACGTGCAATACACATAAGTCACACACTCACAAGTTCTTTTGTGCAACAGATCTTCACTGGGACCCTGAGCATGCCCAGGCTGTTCCCAACACTACAGCTTTCCATGACACCTTCACCCTAGATTCCCCTCAAGACCTTGAGACACTTCCCGTAAGCAGTGGCTCTGCCCTGAAGCAGCCAATCAATCAATCAATCAAATCAATCATTCACAGGAGTCAGGCCCAGTTCCCCAGCTGGGATCTGCAAAGACTAAGTAGAGAACCAGCATGCACAGCATTGTACCCTGGGTCCTCTCACAGCCCAGCAACCAGGAGGTTTTTAATGAAGGAATCTCTCAGCCTCTGACACTGTATAGCCCTGGGCAACAGAACATTCTAGGGCAACAGGATGATGGAAGCAGCTAGCACACTACCGCAGTGCACATGGTACAGTGAGGAGTGACTAGACCTGCCAGGCATTCCAGGGCCCAGGCAGGGCGGGGCGGGGCGGGGCGGGGCGGGGCGGGGCAGGGCATACCTTGGCAATACAGGTGGCTTTGAGTGGCTCGATGAGCCGGTCTACCCTCTGCAGGACAGGTGCAGGACAAAGGGTGGCCAGCCGGGCCAGCATGATGAAGGTCAGCATCTGCCGAAGGAAGCAGATGGAACTCTTGGTGAAACAGCCCCCAGATAAAGCAGCAGGCCCAAGGGAAGTACAGGCTTGCACCCCACAGACCCACCCTCAAGTCCTTCCAGGACCCTGCCCAAGGCTCCCGCCTCCTGGGTCTCAGTTTCCTACTATAGAAGATGTAAATGGTGATGCTGAATCTTGCCAGTCACTCTTAGCTGTGTGAGGATGGCTGGGTAACAGAGGACAGAGCAGGGGCAGTTCTCGTGCTCACAAGCCTCTAGCACAGGCCTGAGAAGGAACACAGCAGCTCCTCAGCTCCCACTGACACTGCTTGGATATGCTTCATTTAGATATGGCCTGAGTGTGTACCACAAAAGCCCATGTGCTGGAAGCTCGATCCTCACTCTAGCAATGCTGAGAGGTGATGGAACCTTCAGCAGGCGGTGGCCAGGCTACTGGAGGCGGTACTGTTGGAAGGAGTTAGTTCAGGTCTCAGAGGACCTGGGTTCTCCCAAAAGTGAATGATAAAATGAACATGCCTCATGCCTGACTCTACCGTGTTAACACCTGTGCAGGTGCCTGACCTTGTGACATGACCAGAGCCAAGCAGCTGCCAATACCAGGCTCTGAGCCTCCTTTTCTTAAGAATACCCAGCCACAGCTCTTTTTTTTTTTTTTTTTAAATATAGCAACAGAAAATAGTCCAGGTGTGGTGGCACATGCCTTGATCCCAGCACTTGGGAGGCAGAGGCAGGTGGATCTCTGTGAGTTCGAGGCCAGCCTGGTCTACAGAGGGAGTTCCAGGACAACCAGAGCTACACAATGAGACCCTGTCTTGGGGGAAAGAAAAAACAAACAAAAAACCAACAACAAAACAAGTAATAAGAACCAGAAAACAGGGGCTGGAGAGATGGCTCAGAGGTTAAGAGCACTGGCTGTTCCTCCAGAGGACCTGAGTTCAATTCCCAGCACCCACATGGTGGCTCACAACCATCTATAATGAGATCTGATGCCTTCTTCCGGCCTGCAGACATACATGCAGGCAGACCACTGTATACATAATGAATAAATAAATCTTAAAAAAAAAAAAGAACCAAAAAACAGACTGGTACAATGGAAATCTGGGAATTCACCCTGCATTATGGTTTGTTTTCAAATAACTATTTTTTTATGTAAACTCTCTTGATTTTTAAATGTTGATAACATTTAAAACAAATTAATACAAAGCAAAAATGGCCAAAGCAAAAATTTCAACACTAGTAGATTTGGAGCTAATGTGCCCAGAGTGCACACCCTGAGAGAAATCTAAAACCTGGTTCCTTGTTCTTGACAGAAAGTGGCCCAGCTGCTCTCATGGGGTGCCAGGAGGAGGGACAAACAGCAGGGATTAGCCTGATGGTGGTTGGCTCCCCTGGCTCTGAGCTGGGTCTGCATCTGGCAGGGCACATCTTACTCGGATGTCATAGTGGTCCTTCAGACCATCTTCCACGTGGTTCAGAAACTCGCAGATGTCCAGCTGGCCCAGGCAGCTCTCCAGCAGCGAGTACATGCACTCGAAGGCTGCCTTCCGCACGTCCAGCCCATCGTCTACTGTATGCTTGAAGGGCCCCATCTCCACCTGCAGAAAGGAAGGACACAGAAGGTTGGGGTGCGAAGCTCCTCCCTAGTTTCCGCAACTCACCCCACCTGCTCAGCATTGCATCTTGGCCCCAAGTCACACTCTCAAGCTTCACGAATCAGCTCAGCTTGCAACATCCTTTCTCCCAACTGTCATACCTGCTGAGCAGGCAGAGAGTCAGGCCCTGGGGGGTGTGCATATGTGTGTAGGACCTTGTGCACACTGAGCACATGTTCTACAATGAGCTGCAACCTTTGCCTGATGGATGACATCTTACTCAGTACTAAAGCCACCTTAGGAAGGTCTGGGGATAAGGCTCAGAATAGAGTGCTTGCCTAGCACACAGAGACCCAGGTTTGATCTCCAGCACTGAATAAACCCAGATGATGGCACACATCTGTGACCCCGGCACTCAGGAGGTTGAAGCAGGAGCAGAAGTCCAGGGTCATTCTTAGCCTAGACTACATCAGATTCTGTCTCCATAACGAAGTGAAAACCTTAGGAAGAAGGTGCTGCTAGCAATCCCATCAACAAAAAAGGAACCCAGGTCCAGAGGGGTGACTGACATGCTCAAAGACACACAGCTGGTAAGTGGCAGGACCAGACTCAAAGAACCAAGTCCTCTGAAGCTTTTAATCACCAGATCTGGCTTCTGACAGGAAAGTGGTGCTGTCTCAAAACCCAACTGAAATGCCCTTCTTTTGGAAAACGTCTCCAACCCCTCTCAAGAGCACTGCTTCCTTCTCAGCACTCCACGGGGGGGCTATGGGATGACTTGGCTGTCAGTCACCTCAACCCCCTACCCCTTTAGCTCTCTCCACCAGTCTGGTCCTCATAACCCCCTCTCCTGGAGGCCGAGCAGAGCACCACACTGGCAGAAGCCAAGTACAGTGAAGCTGTCTGAGTCCTGAAACTTGAGACTCTGGCGGAGTGACAACAGTTGCTGACATCACAACTCAGTAATCCGACATGCTTGAGACTTAAGGTTCAGGAATTTGAGTTTGTTTGGGTTATGGATTTTGGAACGTTTGCACATTCAAAGAGACATTGTGCAGAAGGGAACCACGTCTAATACAGAATCCATTTATGTCTAGTAAGTCCCTTCTTCATATGCCTGCAGACAGTTTCAGATAACAGTATTTGTAGGGTGCCTACATTTTAACTAGGACCTGTCACACAGGAGGTCACAAGTGGCAGTACATTTGGGGACTAGGATGCTCACACTGAACATGTGCCACTAAGCACCAGAGCTGCCCCAAGTGCTTAGGGCACGTTCCTGTGGGACAGGCATGGTGGCTGTCCTCACTTAGCTCCAGGGGAAACCGAAGTTCAGGGGGCACTGGGTTGCCCTGTCTGGGTCACAGCTGGGGAGTGCAGGGGCATGACATGCCTGGGCCATGTGACCCTGGTGCCTGTGTGGGCTTCATCCTAGTCCTCAGTGAGCCTTGCTAGTGAGGCTCAGGAGACTCAAGGGGACAGCTAACAGGGGGCTAGGTCATGCCAGGTGCCCATGCTGCCCCGTACCTCTCGGATGAGGTCCCGGCGGATCTTGGTCTCCTGGTAGAGGAGGGGTAGGATGTCATCCAACAGGTCCCGGACCAATGACGGTTTATTGTGCACAGCTGAGTTGAAGAAAGTGAGTGTGGCCCGGCGCACGTTCAGGTCTGGGTCCTGCAGGCTTTCCATGAACTCTGCTGCAAAGGACAAAGGAGGACGTGGAAGCAGGACACAAAGCCACCTGTATGCTGTACTGTGGTGACCCTGACACTGAGAGTTGTGCAGGCTGAAGGGCAGCACAGCCTGAACATCTTCCTAAGCCAGACACAGCCACCCTCACAGTCCACATAAGAATGCTGGGCTTCCCACTAACTGTGGACTTGGGGAGCCCTGCCCTCTTAGCAGGGTTTTTAGGAATAAGACATGATAGCAGCTCGAAGCACAGGGCTGAGGGTTGGCACAGAAGGACTGTTTTGTCTTGAGACAGGTCCTTACTGAATAGCTCCAGTTCTGTGATCTTCCTGCCTGAGCCTCTTGAGTGCAGGGTGATAGGTGAGCGCCACCTAGAGGACGGGGTCTGAAGTGCTAAGCTGACATGGCTACAGGAGCTTAGAGGACTCCACAGCTCCTCTGAGCAGGCCTTCTGCAGAGGTTTAATTGGGGAATTTGGACCACGTTTTATTTATTTGGGCTAGTGCTAAGGATGGAACCCAGGGCCTCTGCACATGCTGAGCACATGTGCTACTACTGAGCTGCATCCTCATCCAGAAAAATAAGAGTACAGAAACCTGACAGTCTCCACTGCGGCCACATGACCCAAGTGAAACTCACCAGCCACTGGGCATGCTGCTGTTATGTGACCCCTGATATACCCCACTGGGAGGAACTGCTGTCTTCCAGCAGAGCAGGACTCAACAACACTGGGACCTGGGGCCCTTCCCATGATGCTATGCTAGCTCCTCAGCTCCTGCTTCTGTGAGAATACAGCCTAGGAATCTGATAAGTCTGAACCCTTTCTTGGGACTCAGTTTCCTCATTTATAAAATGGAACCAATGTCCTTTATTAGGTTGGAGCTATGAAAATTAACTGATGAGTTTTTTATCTAAGGGTATCACATGGTATCCAACTCAGGGAGCTCAAAAACTGAGGATCAAACATGCTAAAGGTAGTGGGGCGCGCCCGTGATCCCGGCACTAAAGGTAGTGGGCGTGCCCGTGATCCCGGCACTTGGGAGATAAAGGCAGGATCAGCAGTTCAAGGTCATCCTTAGCTATTATATAATGAGTTTGAGTCCAGCATGGGCTATACAGATTCAGTCTGTAAAACAAACCAGCCTGAGTTTGGTTCCAGGCACCCATATGGTAGCTCACAATCATCTGTAACTTCAGTTCCAGGGGATCCAATGCCCTCTTCTGATCTCTACAGGCACCAGGCACACACATGGTGCATAGACATGTACAAGTGAAACACTAATACACATAAAAGAAGTCAATATTACACACACACACACACACACACACACACACACACACACACACACACCCCAAACCACAATAAGGCAAAACTGAAAGCCAGGCAGCAGTGGCGGCACATGCCTTTAATCTTAGCATACACCTTTCATCTCTGAGTTCGAGGCCAACATGGTCTACAGATCGAGTTCCAGGACAGGCTCCAAAAGCTACACAGAGAAACTCTGTCTTGAAAAACCAAAAAAACAAACAAAAAAAACAAAACAACAACAACAAAAACCAACAGAGACACCACTGGTGGGCCCCTGGCCATGCAGCCACAGCAGCTCATCGAGGCTGGAAATCTGGTGCAGCCATCCAGGTCAGGCCCTGAGGTGACTGAGACAGGATACAGTCTCTACTCAAAGGTGGTCATGCCACTGGCCCTCTGGTCCGCCCCAGCACCCTGGAATGTGGGTCAGCACCCTATTTGATAGCTGAGATGGAAATGGCCTGCCCACACAAGTCCGTCTTCACAGCCAAGGCTCCCTCTACATTCCATGGGGCTGCCTACTGGGTGAGGAGGGCTGAGGGTCTGCTGTGGCCCCTGAGAAGATGCAGGTGCTGGGCTCTGAAGGCAAGAAGCCTGGTCCTGCAGGAGGTTCCGAGGGAGGGCCTGGCCTACCCCACCAAGGCTCCTCCCGCACAGGCACCCTCAGACTTGTTCACGTGGGCTCACCAGCTCAGACTTATTTTTCATCCTCAGAGTCCGTGCATTTACAGAGCACTTCCCACCCCAGTAAGCCGTTTCCAAGAAAACCTTTTCCAAAACTTCTCATACCCATTTGACAGAGGGGAAGCAAGGCTCATCTGTAAGAAGAGGCATGCTAGGCCTGCCAGAGCCTCGGTGGTGACAAAAGGGTCTGAAGGCAGATCCTCACTCAAGAGTCTGCTCTGCTGCCTATCACAGAGTTGCTCTGGAGTCTCTGCCACCCTTGGCTCATTTGTAAGACATGCTACCAAACTCCAGACCCAGGGGGAAGGGTACTAGCTTCAGCCAAGACAGGGACCGGGGGACACATACCAATGTAGCTCTTCAGGAGGGGGTCGATGGGGTGTGGCTGGTCTGAGATGAGGAACTTGACTGCAGTGATGACCGTGCTCCGGGTGTATGGCTTACCTGCAAGAGGAGAGGCGACAGTGTGGGCAGGGGTCAACCTGCAGGCCTGCAGGAGCCAAACATAGTACCCCCTCTCCCTACTTGAGAAACAACCTCCTCCAGGAAGCCCATGGATTCCATCCTGTGGAACCCTCCATCTGCCCAGTTCTTCTCCTGCGACTAGAGAGGGTGGGTGGGTCTTGACACCACCCTGCAGGTGCAAACACAGCACCAGGACCTGGGCAAGTCATGCCTCCAGCTGAGACCACACTGCATCTTCCTGAGAGCTTCTCCATTCAAACTCACATAATAATGAAATGTTAATCAAAATAATGAAGCTGAGCCGGGCGGTGGTGGCGCACGCCTTTAATCCCAGCACTCGGGAGGCAGAGGCAGGCGGATCTCTGTGAGTTCGAGGCCAGCCTGGTCTCCAAAGCGAGTTCCAGGAAAGGCGCAAAGCTACACAGAGAAACCCTGTCTCGAAAAACCAAAAAAAAAAAAAAAAAAAATGAAGCTGACGTGGTAGTGCTGACCTGTTATACAAAAGACTCAGGAGTACCTTCAGGAGTCAGCCTGGGCTACAAAGTCAGTCCCCGTCTCAAAACCAAACAGAATGATGAAGAAGGACTACTGGTTTGTGCCTCACACAGGAAAGAAGGACTCAGAGAAGCCAAGCTCACATTTAAGGCCACACAGCAGAAGCCTGAGGAGTTTTTGTCAGGGTGGAGGCCAGTGGGATTCCCACAGCACTCAAGTCCCCTAAGCATGATGTCATGAAGGACTCACTTTATTTCACTTTGTTGCTGACTTTAAAGGAGCTGGAGAAATGAAGGGCTCACACAGATCCCTACGGATGGAGGGTAATGCCAGGGCATGGCTCACATACCTCCAGCTTGGTCCCCAGCTGCAAACTGGTGTGATCTTTGGGACTGGGGCCTAGCTGGCAGAAGTAGGCTGCTGATGGTAAGCCTTGATGGCTCCATTTGACTTTGAAACCAGTCTAACTGTTCTCCTGATCCATCAAGATGTGAACTAGCCACGCTGCAAGCTCCTGAGGCCATGACTCTCACGCCATGGCTGACTGTCCCTCTAAATGGGACCCTCTCTAAAGTCAGTTCCATTACGCATTTTGTCACAGCAGTGAGGAAAGTAACTACCACAGCTCATGTCCACAGAAGGGATTATGAAAATGACAGCAATGGTTTTCTTTTGATGATGATGATGATGATGTTTTTAAAGATAGGGTCTCTCGTAGCCGGGCGGTGGTGGCGCACGCCTTTAATCCCAGCACTCGGGAGGCAGAGCCAGGCGGATCTCTGTGAGTTCGAGGCCAGCCTGGACTACCAAGTGAGTTCCAGGAAAGGCGCAAAGCTACACAGAGAAACCCTGTCTCGAAAAACCAAAAAAAAAAAAAAAGATAGGGTCTCTCTACGTAGCCCTGAACTCAATATGTAGACCAGGCTGGCCTATTACTCAGAGATCCTCCCGTCTCTGCCTCCTGAGTGCCAGGATCGAGGCGCACACTACCATTCCACTCTATTTCACTTTTGTGTGAGTCGCTAGGAATGGAACCCAGGGCCTCACGCATCACCGGCAAACACCCCACCACCAGTGACAGCTACGGCCCCAGCCCCTCCTTTCTTTTGAGTCCAAGTCTCACTAAATTGCACAGGAAGGCCTTCAACTTCCGTAAGCAGGTAGGCCTTGAAGTCATAACTCTGCCTCAGCCTCCCAAGTAGCTAGGACATATTCCTAGTTATAGAGTTATAGATTTATAATCCCGAATGCCTAATGCCATCATGAAACTTTAAATTGTACTTTACCCCTTAGTATCTTCAGAGGACAGGATCCAGGATCTCTCTGGAGACTAAGCCCAGGACCCCAAGCTCCTTCCACAAAACAGCATGGTGTCTACACAGAACCTAGGCACACCCTCCCACGTCCTTCAATGTTGACATTAAACATGTCAACAGTAGTTAATCTACACTGTCCAGGAAAAAGGGGCTTTCAAGATGGCTCTTGCTATAAAGGCACTTGTCCCTAAACCTGATGACCTGAGTTCAATCCTTGGGATCCACAGGACAGGAGAGAACTCCCATAAGTTGTCCTGTGACCTCTATACGCATGCCATGGCAATGTGCGTGCATGCACACACCCCCCAATGTCATTTAAAAAAAGAAATAAAACCAAGAAAATTTTGCACACGTTCAGTACAGCCACAATATTTTCTTGGGATATTTTTGATCCAGGTGAGTTGAATCTATGATGCAGACCCCTTGGGTGAGAGGTCTGTTTGAGGTAGGAGCCTATCAAAAAACCTTGGGCTGGAGATGGCTCAGCAGTTAAAAGCACTGGCCCCTCTTGCAGAGAACCTGGGGTTTGTTTCCAAGCACCCACACGGCAGTTCACAGCTCTCTATAAGCCCAGTTCCAGGGCATCTGATGGCCTTTTTTGGCCTCTGAGGGCACTGCATGTATATTCGCATACATATATGCAGACAAAACACCCATACACATAAAATAAATCTTGAAGAAAAACAAAACAAAACAAAAGACCTTGTCCCTCTATCCCAGAGACCATGCAGGAGGAAGCCTGTACATTTGGGAAGCATGTTTCTATCTTGCTTATCTTCCTTGATTAACATACATGTGACTCTCATCTCCAGTGATATGAGTGAGTTAAGTAGATGCTTGGGGACCAAGTGCCCACCTTGTGCTGGGCCAGCTTGGGCCACTGTGCCCTTACCTGCAGCAAGCTGTTTCCGGAATCGAGGCAGGAGGAAGGGGGGGTTCACAAACACTAGCTTCCCGATGCACTCAGCCACCACACACCGAGTGCCTTCCTCAGGGTTCTCACAGCGCTGAAAGAGCAGTGCCCAGACATCCTCAACATAGGGCTTCAGGTTGTCAGGCTGGGCGGCCCCCAGGGCCTCCCTGAGTGAATGCAGCAGCAGGTACTGTCGCCGGGGCTCGGCTTCAATCTGTGCCAGCAGGAAGGGCAGGAAGTCAGGCAGGTTGCCAGCACCCACACGGCCCAGGGCATATGCGGCTGCAGCCCTCACGTCCTCACTGGGAGATCCCAAGGCTTCCAGAAGCACGGTCTTCAGCTCTCTCTGGGGGCCCGGCCCAGCCACCTGGCCCACCTCAGCCAGTGACAGGAATGCCAAGACTTTGACCCCAGTGCTTGAGTGGGGCGACCTGGCGTCACTGACCAGGCGGCTGGCAGTGCCTGCCGCCTCCTGGGGACAGGCAGCTGAGAGGGCGGCCACACACCGGGCCAGTGAGTGGAACACCTGTTTGTGCAGGCCGGGTCCTCCATCCTCAGCCTGGTTATAAACAGGTGCAGTGAGCAGGCTAATGAGCTCAGAATACTCCACACACGGAGGGCGGGTTCCCACCAGCGCCTGTAGGAAGCCTTCAGTGGCTGCCAGCACCCCAGCAGGCAGCAAGGGTGAATGCAGCAACCGCAGCAGCTCCTCCAGAACAGGTCCGCTGACTTCCACCAGAGAGCTGGGCTGGGCCTGGGTCACAGTGGCAAGGAAGTCAACCGCCAGCTGGGCCACATGCATATCGTTCTCGCTGACCAGGGCCGGCAGCTCAGCCAGCACAGCCCGCACAGCAGGCGGAGGCAGGCCGAGGCCTTGACTCTGAGCCAGAGCATCCAGGGCAGCCAGTGTGGCCAGCCGCAGTGCCCGCTGGTTTTTGCGCAGAAATGAAGCAAGGATAGGCAGTGCCTCGGCCAGGATGGGCTGCAGGTCAAGTCGCAATGGGGACACAGCCACCAGGGTCAGCGCCTTGACAGCAGACAACCGGGTGATCTCATTCCGTAGGCGGTCCAAGAGAAGTATAAGCGTGGGCTCTAGGTCATCCCCAAGCCGGTCACCAAGGTGACCCACAAGGTGGCCCACACAAGAGATGGCCCGTTCCTTCACCTCCTGGTCTAGGTCAGTAGCACGGAGTCGTGCCAGGGTAGCTGTGGACATCTCTCCAACGTATGGCTCAGGGTCCAGCAGCCGAGGGCTATCCAGTGGCCACAGGGTCCGCACCAACTCCTGGAGCACCAGTAGGGCCTCAGCTGCCACCTTGTAGAAAGGGTCGGCCACGCAGGACATCACAGGTGGTAGGAGGGTGGGCAGGTGTGGGTGGAAGGCCTCGGCTGGCTCCGTACCCAGAAGCCCCTGGAGGAAGGCCAGGGCGTCCATCCGAATGGTGGAGGAGCTGGAGTGGTCAGCCAGTGAAAAGACAATGCCTGTGGGTGGGAACCAAGGTTAGGGGCCCTTCAGCCTGGCTCAGTCTGGGGATGTAGTGACCAAGGGAGGCATCTGCACTGAACCAAAGCACCCAAAGCTCCCAGACAGAAGTTTCCAGAGGCCACCAGAGCTGAGAGAAACAAGGCCAGAACTCACTTGGAGCCACAAAGTAGGCTTGGAAGCAGCCTTGTTCTCCCTGTGGTCAGAGGGGAACCTCCGAAGGCCATCATCACACAGGGCCCTGCCCAGAAATAGTGCCTGGGCTCTCAGGGATTGAGGGCTCAATATAGGGTAGGGTCTGTATTCTGGAAGAGGCCCAAGAGGAGAAAGCCCAGCCTACCTGATACCAGCACTGGCATGTGCTCTGCCAGGCTGCCAGGGAGGACGCCTGCCAGCTCGGTGAGGAGGTAGAAGCAGCCCTGGCGGGTCCGAACATTCCGATCCTTAAGTTGCCGCTGCAGGGCCTTTACCACTAGGGGTACCTGTGGGCAGGTGGGGAGCTCAGGAACCAGCCAGGAGGCCTCCCCAGGAGAAGCCCAACATAGACAGGACACCTCAGGTGTCCACTAGCCTCTACTAGTCACCTGATTCGGACTCTGCAGACAGTGACGGTTGCCCGTCTCATAAATGCAGACAAGGAATTGGCTCAAGGTGACCCAGCAGCCTGGCCATCACCTCTGTCTCTATGAAGGGGAAGCAGAGGCCTAGCTGTCTTCAGCATATGGCCCCTTCTCTTCTGTACCTAGATACACTCCCCATATATTCCTGAACAGTGGCACCAGTGCCACCCTGATCTGTATCTCTGATACAGCTTGCACATTTTCTGACTACCTATGGCTCAACCTAGGCATCTGCTACAGTCTGGATAAAGTTTGTGGCCATAAGCACTCACAGGTTGGAAGCTTGGTCCCCAGTATGGTGGGGGCACTAGGAAGAGGAGGGACCTTTAAAAGGTGGCAATATCAGGAAGTCTAGTTCTACTGGACACACTGGTTATAAAATAAGGGCTTTGTCTCATCCTTCTGGCTTCCTGTTTTATCATGGGATGTCTTCCCTTTGTATATTCATGCTATCTACAAAGATGTCACACAGCTAGAGCAATCCACATCATGGCAGGGACCATGCTTTTTGGACTGTTTCAAACCTGAGTTCGATAAGGCTCTTCTTAGTAGGGACCCAGCCTCTGCATTTTATTATACTAACAGAAAATTCACTACTGAAAGCTAATGAGGACCTCAACCATAAATGTACAGAGATGCAGATGTCCCCTCCTCCTCAGTGTCCCCTATCCCAGGAGGCCAAGAAATCAACTGCTCCCTGCCCATCCCAGACACAAGCAACCCATCAGCAGCAAGATCCAATGGTTTAATCTAAAACCCACTTCTCAGGCCTGCATGACCATTCAATCTCTCTGCTTCCACTGAGCCGAAGGCACCATCTCTTGTCCCCTGGACACAGCTGCAATGTCCTCCTGTTGATGCCCAGCCATGACTCTTGTCTGGTCACAATCCATTCCCCACCCAGCAGCCAAAAGAACTTTTTTAAAGTGAAGCAAACTCTACCACCCCCTTCCTGCGGCTGCTTACTCTTGGAATGAAACAAAACCCTTCTCGCTCCTGGAAGCCTACGTGTGTTGCTGCCCATGTGTCCCAGGCCTGCACCACACAGAACAAGGATGAGGCAGGACTCCATCTGAACGCCCAGGCTGTGCACAGAGAGGGGCTCATGCCACATCCCTCAGCCAGTGAAGAGATGGGGTGGGGAGGAGGAATGGAAGGAGGGAGAGCAGGTAAGGACATGGCCCACCTGTGCCCGCAGCATATTGAGGTTGCTGCCAGTCTGGGTGGGCTCCTCCACGGCCTCCAGCCATCCCTTAGGGGGCCGTGTATGTCGCAGCAACTTGATGTAAGCCCCGAAGATGTCTGCCTTGACGTTCTCCTCCCGCTCCTTGAAGCGGCGGATGAGCGCTGGTGCCAGAGTGCAGTGGAAGTCGGGCAAGAGGTCCGGACGAGAGCTGATCAGGGCGGCCATGCACTTGGCTGCTGCTCGGCGCACCTTCCAGCTCATGTCGTCATCGTCACTGTACTCATCCTCGCTCTCTGGGGAAGAGGAAGACACGAAGAGCCGTGTTCCTCAGCTCAGGGAAGAAGACAGGGGAGGTCCTACCCTGGGCTTTACCTTCTGAAGAGCAGTATTCACAGCCTACTGGCAATGCCCCCACCCAGTGAACACCTGGGGTGTGCTCAGATGGCATCACGCCCTTCGATCCACAATCTCTCCTGTGGGGCAAGGATCATTCCCCATCGCAGAGAACAGAACTGGGACCAAGAGACAAGAAGTGGCTTGACCCACTGTACAAATCTCTACACTTCAGCCACGGCCCTTCCTGCCTCCAGCTCCTTGTCCGACTACATCAACATCAAGGAAGGAAGGTGCCGGCATGCTAACTCAGGCCTGTAATCCCAGCATTTGAGAGGTGGGGTGGGAGGATCATGAGTTCAAGGCCAGCCTGGAATACTTAGAGAGACACCGTCCTCTTCCAAAAAAAGACTGACATGGACTCAAGTCTGCAGTGGAGACACAGAGCTTTCTTTCTGTGGCTCAGGTCTGGCCATTTCCAAAGAGTAAGGTGGCCTCCCTGTGGTCTTGGTGCTAACCTAGTCCTGGTCAATCAAAGGCCCTTATCTCAAAGGTGTTCAAACACCAAAGAATGGGTATGTGCGGCCTCTACTCCATAGGCCTGAGAGTCAGCAGATCACAACTCAACCAGAACAAAGGAGCTAATGGCCCCAGTTTACAGATGTCAAGACCAAGGCTCAGAGAAGGTGAGAGATCTCCTCAGGAAACATAGTTAGGAAACTGCAAAGCAGAGATTCAATCCTGTGGTGGTTCGAAAGAAAATGGCCCCCAAAGAGAGTGACACTATTAGGAGGTGTGGCCTTGCTGGAGGAAGTGTGTCACTGGGGGTGGGCTTTGAGGTCTCTTTTTCTCTAGCTTTCCCCAATGTGACAGTCAGTTGACTTCCTGTTGCCTGCAAGATGTATTACTCTCAGCTGCTCCCCATCATGATGACAATGGACTGAATCTCTCAAACTGTAAGTGAGTCATCCCAATTAAATGTTTTCTTTATAAGGGTTGCCGTGATGCTGGGTGGCGGTGGCGCACGCCTTTAATCCCAGCACTTGGGAGGCAGAGGCAGGTAGATCTCTGTGAGTTCAAGGCCAGCCCAGTCTACAGAGTAAGTTCCAGGATAGGCTCCAAAAGCTACACAGTTTAGAAACCCTGTCTCGAAAAACCAAAAGAAAAAAAAAAAAAAAAAGAGTTGCCATGTCCATGGTGTCTCTTCACATCAATAAAAACCCTAACTAAGACAGATCCTATCCATGTCACTAGAGGAGAATGGAAGGATCAGAGGTGACAAGGAGCACCTCTTTATCCTAGATCTGAGACCATGTGTTCCTACCATGCCACTCTGTTGACAACTAAGGCTCACACAGCAAAGAAATCTGGAGTACCTACAGAGGGCGTGTCCACTGGTCAGCTCAGCAGACAGCTCCTTTAATGGACCATGTGCCACCCCTCAAAAAATATCCCTAGCCCTCTGCTACCAGCAAGAAAATGCCCCAACTCCTCCTGGCTTAGCATTCAAGGCTCCAATATGCCTGTCTGATTTTTTTCAAGGCCCCACGAGGCCCTAAGTCCCTAGTCTCCATCTTTACACTGTTTTTAGGAAATCCAAGTGATGGACAGGACCTCAGGCCCAGAGGGAAGAGGCCACTGAGCCCCCACCTGGACTTTGCCCCTCCAAGTGCTCACCATTCTACCTCTAGCTTTGGCGCTGGGCTAAAAGCATCATCCCAAAAGCCATTTATAAAAATGGTAGCTTGCAGAGTCTGTCAGAGTTGGCCCATGTCCTGGCTAGGTCACTTGGTGTTTCCTTGTCTGAAATATGAGGATGATCACCGTTAGGTTTTTAGGGTCACTATGAGGAATATGAGGTAAGAGCTCGGAACACCAGTGGATGCTCAGGAAGTGATGATTAGAGTTGTCCCTGGGGACCTGTGGGAACCTGGACACCAGCATCTGAGGGTAGTCACACATACCCTACACACCCCACTCCCAGCTTTAAGTCACCTCTGAATACTTGTAACACCTGGTAAACTACAAACGCCCCAGTGCCAGTCATCTGTCTACACACTGAGCACAGACAAATGTCTTCCCAAGTATTCTGACCCCGGCTGTTTAACTGTGCAGGCACTTGAACACTTCAACACCTCACAGCTGGAGAGGAGCAGATCCGGCCCGGCAGGCCTGGTGTGGCCCCTGCTTTGGCTGCCGGGCCCTGCTCTCCCTCACAATAGGCTGTCCACCTACCTTGCTCACTGAATTCACTGTCCTCGGTCTCCATCTGCTCTTCGTCCTCATCACTGTCATGATGGTAGTTGGGGTCGTGCTTCATGTACCGGAGGCAGAGGTTGGTCACATTAGGTACATGAGGGTCCATCTCCTTGGGGCACCTGAGGGACAAGGAGGGGACGCCTCACTGGAACCCAGCATGGAAGAGCAAGGGTGGGGCCCAAAGAGAGGTGCCGGGACTGACTGTTTTGAGGCTGGCGTCCTGTCCCCGCATCCCTACCAACTCCCCACGGAGCTCCCCTGCCTGGCTTCTAGTGCAACAGGCGCCCTTACTTCCTTAGGAAGGCCTCAAAGGCCTGCAGGCAGGACTCTCTCAGCTCATCGTCATCCAGGTTGCAGAACTCCTCCACCAAGGGTACCAGGCGAGCCAGGTGGGCCCCTGCAGAGCCAAAGGGTCAATGAAGTAGCCACACCTTCCCTCAGTTACTAGCCCACAGCCTCAGCCCAATCCACCCCTGCAGGGCAGATTCAACTTAGAGGCAACGCACGCAAGCTGACTGGGGTCTAGCCTGGTTGCTACCTGTGTGCCATGGGGCTGCGGGCTGCTCGCAAGACTTCCTGACTGAGTCTACTGATCATCACGGCGTGGGGACCAACGGACAATGACTCAGGCAGAGCTTAGCTCCAGTCCCTGCCCAGATCAGGCACACAATAAGTAGGATGTGCACTTGGGTCACTGTCAGGGCTGTGCCTTATCCCTACTCTAGAGTGTGAGCTGCGGACAGGAGGACAAGAGGGAGCTCTGCCTGGTCCCCAGGCTTTAGAGCAGTGGTTCTCAACCTTCCTAACGCTGCGACCCTTTAATACAGTCAGTTCCTCATGGTGTGGTGACCTCCAGCCATAAAACTATTTTGTTGCTACTTCATAACTGTAATTTTGCTACTGTTATGAATCGTAATGTAAATACCTGCGTTTTCCAATGGTCTTGAACCACATGTTAAAAACCACTGCTTAGAGGCTACACTAGCCCTCTTCCAGCCATAACCTTCCCACACTGCAAGAAGGAACATGCTAAGCTGGAGATCCCTAAACATCCCTTCTAAATTTATATGTGTGCACACATATGTTGCCTTCAGAGGCCAAATAAGAGCATCAGATCTGTTGGAGCTGGAATTACAGGCAATATTGGCAGCCTGATGCCAGTGTTGGAACCTGAACTCTGGTCCTCATGACTGAGCAGCAAACATACTTAACCACTGAGCCATCTCTCCAGCTCCCTAGAAACTCCTTTATAGACTTTTTGAGGTCCTTGGAACCTCAGTGTCAGCCCAACCAAACATGAGCCCTAGTCTAAGCCTATGCAGCCTATTTCCCAGATCAATGCTCCTGAGGGTAGCCAAGGAGCAGCTGCTGCTAAGGCCCTTCTGGTGAGAGTCATGAGTTAGGAGGGACTGACTGGTGCTACCTCTACTCACGCTGTCGTGTTCTAACCTGCAACACCTGCCTAAGGTTGTTTGTGGCTAACATCGGACCTGATGAAGCCTCAGGTGGCTGCCTGAGGTAATAAGGCAGAGGCAGGGGTGGAAATGGGGGGAAGGTGGGAATGCTGAGTGTTTTGACTGTGATGTGGGTTCACAGTGTGTGCTTGCGTACACGTTAAACAGTGTGGCTAACTGTAGACCTATTATCCTCAATGAAAGCTTAAAGACTCCAAACCTGGCTCACACGTTAAGGTGAGCCTTCAGAGCAGAAGGCTCAAACACATTCTATGTAAGGGTTTGATATCATGACTTGGAGGACTGTCGCTAAGCCTCCACAGAAGTCACCTCCAGAAGGCCACAGCGGCGTAAGACCCGGAAAAGGAAAACTAGTTTGTGCCCCTGCTAGGGTTCAGTCCCCACCCACCAGGCCCCACTCAGAACTTTAGCCCCGGCCCCTCACCCAGGCGATGGCCGGCCTGGCGGCCCACGCTGCCCAAACACTGGATCAGGGTACGAATGGCTGCCGGGCTGGCGGGCGCGCGTGGGCCAGGCAGACGGTCCACCAGGTGGTCGGCGAGCTCCACGAAGAGGTCGGTGCTGCAGGAGGCTGCCAGGTGAGCCAGCGCCACAACGGTGCGCTTGCGGACCGCCAGGCGTGGGCTGCTCAGCTGGGGCAGCAGACAGTGCATCAGACTTGCATGGAAGGTGCCCAGTGGGGCGCCCAGCCTGGGGACAGGACGGGGAGTGTCAGGGCAGGCAGGCCACTGGATCTGCACCCCAGCCAAGACCCTGGGAAAGCGGCAAGGTACCCCTCCAACGTGAGGAGTGACTTAAGGGCTTACTACAGGAAAGAGACTGCCTTGTGAAGAAGGCTCGTGGGGTCAACAGCGGAAGTCGAAGACCGGAGCCCAGACGTCCAATCTCTCAGTGCAGGGAGGAGTGTGGTGGGTATGGGGGCTCTAGTGAGGATGTTCCAAATTCTCAGGAACCTGAGGTTTGCCTCAGCACCTACCCCAGAATCTATCCTCCTTCCTGCGACTGGAGTGGTATAAATTCTAAGACATTTGGTCACTTCCCTGCTCAGTCCTGCCATGGCTCCCCAGTGTCCTCCGGATAAGCTGGGCTCTGAACTCAAGGCAAGAGACAACCCTCAGACAGTTTCTCCGCAGGCAGAACCTGGCTCTGCGCGGCCACTTTGTTCTCCACAGTCAAACCAGCTCTGGGTGAGTGTGATCCCACAATGACCTGAGGCCTTTTCTCTTCCTGCTCTGCTGCCCTCCATGACCTCGCTGTCCTGTGTCCAGCTCAGATCACCCTGCTGCAGTCTTTACCTATTTATTCATCTACTGTGTCAAAGGGGTCTATGCTGGAAGTCAGGCCATAAGGCAGACTTTGGCCTTACGGAGCTCATGATTGAGGGGTGCCTTTCAAGTACCACAAACTCAACATGCCCAAATGGAACCCATCACCTCCTACTGCACCCACGTGCTCCTGGAACACCCCTACCCCAATCCTCTATCTCCTGGTTTCTAAAACCTATAGGGCCATCCTCTAGTCTGCCTACTCCAGATCCTGTGGTGTCTACCTCTTTCAGACAACCTATGGAAGCCAAGCCAGGCCTAGGGCCACAGGCCTATAATCTCACCAGCTGGGAAGGCTGAGGCAGAAGGAATACAGGTTTAAGGCCAGTCTGGGCTGCAGAGTGAGTTCAAGGCCTGCCTGAGCAACTCTGAGAGACAGAGTCTTAAAAATAAAAAGTAACAGGGGCTAGAGACATATCTCAGTGGTCGAGTTCTTCCCCAGTATGGATAAAGCCCTGGGTTCAATCCCACCACAAATATAAAAACAAAGATGCTCCTCTCTAGCCTGCCTGTCCAGATTACAGAAGGAAAGAGCAAGGAAGGCAGAGGTGTGTCCTTGGGGCTCCTGCTCGGCCCTCCAGCCTCATCGATGCACACGGCTTCCACAATCAGCTCACCATGCAGGAGCCCTGGGCTCAAGTCTGTTAGAACCCAGAGCAGAGACTGCTTAGGTCATGATCATATGCCACTGATACTGTGGACAGGCCCCAGGCTAACCCCTGAGTAATGGATACATATCAATCAATAGGCCCCTCACTCCTTCCTCCAAATCCAAGATTCCCTCCCCATCCCTGGATCAGAGATGGCCAGATTACAGGCATCAGCTACAGACTATTATCACCCACATGGCATAGAAACTCTCAACTCCTCTGAAACCTTTGAGGGACCCCTCTGCCACATGGGCCTGACCTCTGAGCAGAGACCACCATACTGTCTTTCCATGCTATGAAAAACTCTTCTAATCTTTTTTTTTTTTTGAGACAGAATTTCTCTGTGTAACAGCCCTGGCTGTCCTAGAACTCGCTTTGTATACCAGGCTGGTCTTGAACTCACAGAGACCCACCTGTCTCTGCCTCTGGAGTGCTAGGACTAAAAGCATGTGCCACCATGCCCAGCCCTTCTACTCTTAATCAAAAAGATAATCTGGGGTTCTCTTGAGCCCACAACCCAAAACCTTTCACAATCCTCCCCTGCTTCTGCTCTGTGATGCCCTCAGCTCCAGTAAGGAGCCCTCCAGAAGCTGAGCTAGGGCCTTTTGAGTTTGGGCCCTGCACCTGACCTAACCACTCACCTATTATATTCAGTTGGCCACTTGCCTGTCAATTCCCCAGGAGTAATGCAGGCCCATCTCTAGGCTAACACTGGTTTTTCCTGCCCCCAAAACAAATGCATAAGCCATGGGAGGTTTACTGACTGTGTGACCTTGAAGCTAATGACCGCCCATAGTGTGACATTACTGCATGCAGGCCACTCATCACAGTCTTGACTGTCTCCTCCTTTCTTGCCCAAAGTGGCCTGGCTCACCTGCTCAGCATGTCAGAGAGGATGTCCAGGGCTTCCAGCTGCACAGCCACGTCCTCCTGCTGGGCAATGGCACTGGTGAGCTGGCCTGTGATCTTGCGGCACACATTGATAGCCAGCCCTGAGCCTGTGCAGGGCACAAGTGGGCAGGGTAAGGCTTTGGACTGGGAGGGCAGCCCCCAACTCTGGCCTGCTTGTACTCTGGTTGTATTTCTGAGCCCACATCCCCCAGAAGTTAGTGTTCTAGGAAAGCCTGAGCTTCAGTGGTCCACGGTTGACCCAAGTCTTAGGGAACAACTACAGCGTCAGCCAGGGGAGCGGACAAACTGACGGCTGAGCTGCTGGCCGGCTCACACAATTCTACCAGGGAGGGGACATGTAAACACTTCCTTTCCCAACCCCTTTCAGCTGGCAGTGGCCAGTGGGATAGAATGACTTCGGAAAATGTGTCTTTTCTTACACACACAGGAGAGAGCACATGGACGAAGAATGAGACCCTGTGGGTCTAACCACTGCTACAAGAATGGGAGCAGCCGGGCCCAGCACACACAAGCCCTTGCATTTGACTTCTAGCATTACTACCAGGAAAAAGGAGGAAGAGGAAGAGGAGGAAGAAAAAGGAAGGGGAGAGGAAGAAGGAGGAGAAGAGGAGCAATAGCCATCCCTCCAGAGAGATCATGGCAAGTCTTTAAGCTACCACGAGTCTACGCTCTTTACTTGTGGCTGGAAGCATTCCTAACAAACAGGCAGTCATGAATTTCAACTGACCTGGGTCTGAATTCTTTACCACGAAAGAACCCCAAGTAGGTCCTTTTACTCCTCTGGGCCCTCCCTCCCTCTTTCTCTTTTATTTTGAGACAAGGTCTCACTATTTAGCCCTGGCTGTCCTGGAACTATGTAGATCAGGCTGACCTCAAACTCATACTGGTCCATGGCCTCTACTTCCAGAGTGCTGGGATTAAAGGCATGGGCCACTACTTAATAAAGATATTTAATACAGGTATTAGCACTCAGTGAAGAGAAATAGAGGCATGCAGAAGGCACACCATGAACATAGGTGTTCTTCCCAGAGAAGAATCACCTGGCCCCAGTATATGAAACATAGCTGGGTTGAGCAGCAGCACCAAGGCCTGGGTACCTGTGGCAGCAGGAGGCAGCTCTGAGAGGATGGTCTTTAGGCCAATGCCAGCGATGTCCCGGAGCTGCTCTTTGTCTGACCGCATGTTGGCACAGAGGGTGTCCACAATGGTCTCCACTTGGTACTCCTTCACTTTGCCCACCAAGGGACCCAGGCTGAAGCAGAGGGAGGAAGGGAGAAGGACCCAAAAGCTCCAGGCATGCCTTAAATCCTGCTCTCTGCTTTGGTCCCCTCAAGCTTGTGGGGACACACATGCTGAGGAAAGACCTCAGCTCAAAAGAGGACCCTTTCCTACTAGGCAAGCGGTGCATCCCAAGACGATGGTTTGCATCTCACCACCCTGTGGCTCCATGTGTCCAAAGCAATGTTTTTCACACCTGAGCTGGTGTCATATAGGGAATTACTAAACACAGACTGTTGGGACACCCCAGAAGGTCTAAGTGGGGCCTTCCAATGTATGTCTAACTGGTTTTCCCTTGCTGATGCAGGTCATCAACCTGAGATCTGGAACCTCATTTCTCAAAGCCTGGTAGCAGATCGTCACCTGGGGACCTGTCAGAGTCACAGAACCCCTTCTGCAGGCTTTCACACCCCTCCCATCTCCCCTTCCCTACTTCCCTTCCTATTTCCTGGATAACCTCCCACATAACTTAGATTTGAACTCTTGGTGCAGGGTCTACCTCTGAGGAATGCTGGCTAAGCGTCTGACCCTATTGTTGTCCCCAAACTGCCTGGTACTTGTCACAGGCCGCACCTTAGGGGCAGTGGCCCTCCCCCAGCCACCCCAGCCACCCCAGCCCCCCCAGCCCACTCACCACTTGACGGCCAGGTTCTGCACCTCCCCGCTCCTGTCCTCCAGGAGCCGTAGCAGCGTTCTCACCACCCTGCGCTCGCTGTCCTCATCCAGCTGGATGGAGTCTTTCTGCAGCTCTGCCATCAGGTCACTGGTAGCCATGAACCTGGTGAGGGGCGGGAGGGGAGGAAGAGGGCTGTCCTGCAGCTCCCGGGCCTGACAGATTGGTGGATTAGAGTTCCCCAGGAGAGAAGCTCAGTGCAAGAGTTCAAAGGCATGTGGGTAACCAGGGCTATGGGCAGGGCTGCATCACCTCAACTAGACCAACTACCACAGGGTGGGAGACTGGCTTAATGCTCGTGGTATGGGGGTGGGGGGCTCCTGCCACTGCCACTGCAAAAATGGGAACTTGGGCAAGTCACTTGTCTTCTCTCAGCTTTAGTTTACCTGTATGAAAAATGGGGATGAGGGGGCTGGAGGTGGCTCAGTGTCTAAAAACACTCGCTGGCTGGGTAGTGCTGGTGCACACCTTTATCCTTGAAACTGACATTATCTTTGTCATAGATTGTTGGCATTTAGTGTTCAAGCTTCCTTTTTTGTTTTGTTTTGTTGTTTTTTATTTTTCGAGACAGGGTTTCTCTGTGTAGTTTTGGTACCTGTCCTAGATCTTGCTCTGTAAACCCAGGCTGGCCTTGAACTCACAGAGATCCTCCTGCCTCTGCCTCCCGAGTGCTGGGAATAAAAGTGTGCGCCACCACTGCCCGGCAGTGCACACCTTTAATCTAAGCACTCAGGAGGCAGAGGCAGGCAGATCTCCGGGTTTGAGGCCAGCCTGGTCTACATAGAGAATAGCAAGACAGCCAGGGATACACAGAGAAACCTTGTCTCAAATAAATAAATAAATAAAACAAAAAAAGAATTAGACTTGGGCTCTAATTATAGGGTTGTGGAGTCCACAATACACACCCAGTAAATGGCATACATCATTCACATCTCACAGTAATAGGAGGTTCATGAATGCCTGAGTATGCGATAGACAATTTCATGGCAAAGTCAGGTGTGGAAAAGAAGCACCATCTGTCTAAAGCAGAGATGAACCCTGTTCAGACACCCTGCCCTAAGCAAGCATCTAAATCTGAGCCCCTCATCCAAAGGATTTGTTCATCACGGCAAGCCCCACCCCAGCCTCTTAGCCCACAGGTGAAGACTCTGAGCTAAGAATGTGTATTTCCAAATTCCTAGAGACATTCAGGGTCACAAACCTGCTTTTTTGTCTGTTTGGGTTTTTTGTTTGTTTGAGATAAGTTTCACAGGGTAACCCTGGCTGGACTGGAACTTACTCTGTAAACCAGGCTAGACTCAAAAGTCACAGAAATCCCCCTGCCTCTGCCTCCCAAGTGCTAGAATTAAAGTCATAGGCCATTATGCCTGTTGAGTCATGAACACTTTAAAAGCCACATGGATGGGCAACTGGCAATAGTTTGATATTTTGGAGACGAGAGCCAACAGCTGACCCAAACATTCCTAAGCCATAGGACCAGAGCCAAGGGCTTCACCCACCCCCAGGGTCCTAAGATCTAAAAAAAACCAGGCTTGCTGCTCTGTCCTGATCATTTGGCTTGCAATGGGAGTTCAAGTCAGAAAGCAGCAAAGAATGAGGCTGAAGGGGCCTCACGGGACATCATTCCTACTGAAAGGAAGAGGGCAGGGCAGGGGACTCAACTAGCCGCCCTCAGCTGTGTCCAGGTTGTAGACCTGTTTTCCCAGGTTGAATTACTCATCAACATCCGAACACCATTAAAGTGACTTCTAATTCCTGGAAAAAAGATCTCAGTCCGACTGCGTCTCGACCTAATGCAGTAACTGCAGATGACAAGTGCCCTTTCTCCAGAGCAGCCATTCCCCCAGGCCGCCATGCTTGCTGGCACCTGCTGGCACCTCGTGGAAGAGATGCTATAAAGAGGCGTCCAGAGAAAGCCTGCTTCCTGCCGCAGCCTCCCGGGGTAAAATCTGTCTCGAGTGGAGTGGGGCCACCCACAGAGCCTGGAGGGACCCTGTCCATGCCACCATTTCTTAATTTTAACAGCTCGATCAGCCCAAAGCTGCTGAGAGAAGGCAGGAAGCTGAGCTGAAGGAGAGGAAGGTATTGTTGCTGTCCCATCCACCACCCAGGCGCTTTAACGTAAAGGATGTTTGTGTTTGGGCCTTTCTGAATTTCTGAAGGATGGGGCCCAGATGGGCCTGGCAATCCTGAGAATATGTTCTAGGAAGCACAGAATGGGCCCAACAACCAGGGAATGTGCCTGTCAAACCCCTATTCATCACTGCCTCCGTTAGAGTTTCTATTGCTGTGATTAAAGAGCATGACCAAAAGCAACTTGGGGAGAAAAGGGTTTCAGCTTATGCAGTCCCTCACTGAAGAAAGTCAGGTCAAGAACTCAAGGCAGGAACCTGGAAGCAGGAACTGAGACAGAGGCCATGGCAGTTTAAAGGTGTGCAGCGCCATGCCTAGAGAGGCCATGGAGCAACGCCGCTTACTGGCTTGCAACCCATGGTGCTTTTAGCCAACCTTCTTATACACCCCAGGACCACCTGACCAGGGTTGGCATCACTCAGAGTGGTCTGGGCCCTCCCCCATCAATCACTAAGAAAATCTACCACAGTCTCATCTACAGGCAAACCTTATGGAGGCATACTCTCTTCTCAGATAAGTTTAGTTTGTGTCAACCTTACAGAAACTAGCACACCCATCAAGAGTGTAACTCAAACATTTCTGTCTCAGGGACAATACTGATCAATGCGATATGCACATACCTAAGCATTACGGTTTCCCTAGGCAGGTCATGTCGGGACCTTGCACCCTTCCATCACAGCACTTCTCTCCTGTACAGCAATGAACGTGATAGAGCACTTCATAGACCATCTCTCTCTCTCTCTCACACACACACCTGTGCACACATATACCCATATGTGTGCGTACACATGCTTGGCACCCAGCAGGTTCACCTCTGACACTCCAAGCTTAACAAAAAACAGGCCTGACAAGGGAGAAGAGTGAAGGCAGGAGGGAGTTCATGCTCAACAGACCTTAGCGTCAAACAGCCTTGTGGAAACCCGAACCCAGAAATCAACATTCACAAATAAGCCTCAGCATTTCAGACGCCTGAGTTCTGCAGACCTCACTCTCAGAGGAGACGCCCCAGTGCTGGGGTGGTAGTGATAATTTGATAGGCTAGGACTCCAAAACAGAGTGGGCCTTTAAGTAAACATGCTTGTCTTGCCTCTGTCAGTGGGGTAAATTTTAGCCAGCTGCCTCCTTAACTCCTTAACTCTGGAAATTTTCTTTGCCCCTCTCCCACAGCATCCTCGAGGGTTTTATCTTAATTATTGAATTATTTATTTATTTATTTTGGAGACAGGGTTTCTCTGTGTAGCCTTGGCTGTTCTGGAACTCCCTCTGTAGACCAGGTTGGCCTCGAACTCACAGAGATCCACCTGCCTCTGCCTCCTGAGTGTTGGGATTAAAGGCGTGCACCACCACCACTCGGCTTTCCTTGAGGGTTTTAATAGGTCAACCCAAGACAAGCAGGCTCAAAGAGGTTACAGAGCACCAGAGAACAGCGTGAGATGGATCTCCTGCCTCCTCAAACTGTATTGTGTTACCACAAAAAAGATTCAGAAATTCCTGCCTAATCTCTTGAGCCTCTGATTTTCCCTGTCAGAGTCTGAGCCCCAACAAAACTAGGAACCAAGGCTTCCTGTCCTTTGCCTGGAACCGTAGTCAGTCACTCCCCTCTGGGAACCACAGGCCATGGTCTCCTGAAATCCGAGAGGCAGCACCATTGGGACACTGGGCCACATGGTGCCTGGACAGCTGGCCAGGGGACTCAGCCTCCTGGTATTCAGACTTTTAAAAATAGACGCTATTCTCATATGCTCAGGGTGGTTTTAAGTGTCCTCGAGGCTGCTGGCAGGGACAGGCTGAAAGGGCCAACTCCCCGATTCAGAGGCCCAGGAGATGGTCCCTCAGCTCTGTCAGGGCATGTAAACCAAAGCCCCCTCCAGGCCTCTGGAGAACAGGAAGGAGGGGACAAAAGAACACTCCACAGGACCTACCCTGTCTCCCTGCACAGGCAACCAACCACAGGAGACCACAGGTAGCACGGCAGAAACACAGATAGAGGTGCCTGGTCCTGCATGGAGTGCAGAGGCATCCTGGTAACAACTCAGTGGGAGCCAGCAGTGAAGATGAGATGCTTAGTCAAGGTCCGGAGAGTGAGAGTGTGCAGAATCACACGGGCAACCATTCACAAAGCACTTACCTGGTACCTACACCATAAACAGGAGCTAAAGTTCAGAGGGGGTGGAGTAATTTGCCCATCACTTATAGAGCCAGTAAGTTATGGCTGCCAAGATCTGAAGCCAGGGCTAAGGGTCCAAAGCCCTATTACCACCATGGGGCTTGGGGCAGCAAAGAGATTTTGAGGACTAGTTTTACAGGACAAAGGAGGGGTCAGACCACGTGAGCAGGCTTCAGGCCCCTCCAGGCTAGATTCTGGACATCACTAAGACCTCCACCTCTGCTTGGTCCTACCTTTGCCATTGTGCCCAGGCCCTTCGTACCCCCAAACCTCAGTTTCCCTGTTTGTAAAAGTGACAGAAGACTCAGCCGGGTGGTGGTGGCGCATGCCTTTAATCCCAGCACTCGGGAGGCAGAGCCAGGCGGATTGCTGTGAGTTCGAGGCCAGCCTGGTCTCCAAAGCGAGTTCCAGGAAAGGCGCAAAGCTACACAGAGAAACCCTGCCTCGAAAAACCAAAAAAAAAAAAAAGTGACAGAAGACTCAGTAGGTGCAATGTCCTGTCAACTTGGAGGTACAGAACTGGCTATCGGATCATAGGCCAACCCTTTTTGTCACTGAGCCTGTTTCCCCTGCAAGATAGGGCTGCACCAGATGTTCCCATCCTTCTTGGCGGCTCTGTTCCGCTGTTTCTGGGATGCTCGGAGAGAAGGACGGGAGAAAGAGAATGGAGGAGAGACAAGGCCCTCACCCCAACCTTTGCTTCCTGCCTCTAAGCCATGCTTAACCGAACATCTCGGGAGAGGAGGGAATGAGAAGGATGGGATGGTAATGGGCCGGGGAGAAGAGGGAGGGGATGAAGAGAAAAAAGAGGAAAGAAAGAAAAGTTCGGGTTAGTAGTCCCGGCAGGGGTACAGGCTGGGAGGATGGGGTAACCTAGAGACGGGGTAGAAGTCCGGGTATCAGAAAGGGATAGCCCTAGGATGGAGGTGGCGCAGAGTGGGGGGCTGTTTTAGTGCGCGTCAAAGGAGGTCAGCCCTGGGATCCCAAGGAGAGGCGGATGGGAACTTCACTGGAGGGCCTGGGGGGCCCCAGTGTAGGGGACCTGAGGGCCCAGCTCGGCAAAGGCGGGAAGAGGTTGGGGGCGGGGCTGCTGCAGCAGGGCTGCAGGCCCAGCCAGGCCCAGGCGAAGAGGCCGGGGGCACCCGCGGGGGTCTGCAGGGGGTCGGGGGGCGGCCAGAACGGGCTGAGGCCCCTGAAAAGGAGCCCCGGACCGCCGCAGGGCGCACCTGAAGTCCTTGTCGCTGGACGTCATCTTCTCCAGCAGGCTGGAGATGTGGAAAGCAGCGGTACTCATGCTGGCTGCGCCGCGGTCCGCGGGCGGGAATGAATATGGCGGCGCGGCCTCCCCTCTCCTCAGCCACGCCCCCTCCCCTCAGCCACGCCCCTTCGGTCACCCTTACCCCTCCTGTCCTGGGAAGGGCTGGACTGCAGGACCTGGCCTCTTCTCCTGGGGAGCTCTGCTCAGCATGGCCGTGCATACTCCAGAGACAG
This sequence comes from Peromyscus californicus insignis, assembly GCF_007827085.1. Lineage (NCBI taxonomy): Eukaryota > Metazoa > Chordata > Mammalia > Rodentia > Cricetidae > Peromyscus > Peromyscus californicus. The sequence continues at coordinate 130,584,414 of NW_026294584.1, read as the reverse complement.
GGAACTCACCATCGAGCACGGACCACCCCTCTCCTGGTTCTGCCTTGTGAAACTTTGACCTTGCTCAATGGCATGCATGCATGCGTGGACGTGGGATGGCAGTCCCAGGTTCCACTAGGCATCACTTCTCTGAGCCTCCACTTTCCCATCTACAATCATTCAGGAAACAGGAGCTCTTAAGCAAAGCTAGTCAAGCAAGCCTAAGCACCCCTCGCTGGACTTTTGAGTCCCCGTGGCGGCCTGTCCAGAGCCAGCCTCATGTGGAGGGCGCATTCAATCATACCAGGCCCTCACCCTGTCCGGATGAGTTTTTTCATTTTACAATGAAATTTTACAATGAGGTTACTAAACAACAGCCCTTTCCCTGAAGTTGATCACAGTTTTCCCCAATTAGGAGTGTGTGTGTGTGTGTGTGTGTGTGTGTGTGTGTCTGTCTGTCTGTCTGTCTGGTTTTTGTTTGTTTGTTTGTTTGTTGTTTTTGAGACAGGGTTTCTCTATGTAGCTTTGGTGCCTGTCCTGGAACTCACTCTGTATCTCAGGCTGGCCTCGAACTCACAGAGATCCACCTGCCTCTGCCTCCCCAGTGCTGGGATTAAAGGTGTGCGCCACCACCGCCCGGCAGGAGGACTCTTAATACCGAACAGGAAGCTTGGCTTCAAATCTCTGTAGGCTGCTTCTAGCTTGGTGGCCTTGGGAGACTCACACAACCTCTCTTGGTTATTTTTAGTCACAGCCCAATATGTTTCTTTCTTTCTTTTTTTTTTTTCATTTTTTTCTTTTTTCTTTTTTGTTTTTTTGAGACAGAATTTATCTGTGTAGCTTTGGAGCCTGTCTTGGAATTTACTCTGTAGCCCAGGCTGGCCTTGAACTCACAGACATGTACCTGGTTCTGCCTCCTGAGTTCTAGGATTAAAGGCACGTGCCACCACTGCCTGGCCCAATATGTTCCTTTTATTTATCTTTTTTGTTTTGTTTTTCAAGACAGAGTTTCTCTGTGTAGTCATTGCTGTCCTGAAACTCACTCTGTAGACCAGGCTAGCCTGAACTCACTGATACCCGTCTGTCTCTGCCTCTGGAGTGCTGGGATTAGAGGTGTGCACCACCACCCAGCAAGAAACTTTTATCTTAAATGTATTAAAATTTCTTTTTTGGTACTGCTCTACCACTGAACTACACCCCCAGCTTTGTAAAAGGAAATTTCTGGGGTCAGGATGGCTCATGACTGTAATTCCAGAATTTGGCAGGTGAAGGCAGGAGGATCAAAAGTTCAGTCTCGGCTACATAGATCCTGTCATTAAAAACAAAAACAAAGCCGGGCAGTGGTGGTGCACGCCTTTAATCCCAGCACTCGGGAGGCAGAGGCAGGGGGGATCTCTGTGAGTTCGAGGCCAGCCTGGGCTACCAAGTGAGTTCCAGGAAAGGCGCAAAGCTACACAGAGAAACCTTGTCTCGAAAAACCAAAAACAAACAAACAAACAAACAAAAAAACAAAACAAAAACAAAAAGCCAAAAAACAAAAGCAAACAAATAACATCAAAAAAAAAAAAACCTGCTGGGTAGGTGGCACACATCTTTAATCTCAGCATTCAGGAGGCAAAGGCAGGCAGATATCTGTGAATTTGAGGCCTGTCTGGTCTACAGAGCAAGTTCTAGGAATAGCCAGGACTACACAAAGAAGCCTTGCCTCAAAAAAATAAAAAACAAAACAAAACAAAAAAGTAAAGAAAAAAATAAAAGGATGTTTTATGACATCTGTTTTCCTGCCCCTAATACAACCTCTCTTCCTCTAAGTGACTGAACAGTGGTTGCAAGTCCCTAAGCCTTGGGACAGGAAGATGAGCTCTACATTTCTCCTAGTCTCCTGTTCCTGCCTCAATCACACCACCCATCTGGCCATTCCAGAAAAAGGTCATTTTTCATGAGTGGGGAGGGGAGACAGCCCTTCAGAGGACTGTGAATACTCTCAGGAAGGAATATAGCAATCACCTGGCACCTTGCAAATGACAGTGAAGCCAAAATTGAATCTTTTTTAATTTTATTGTTATTATTATTTTTATTTCATGTGTACGAATGTTTTGCCTGCACATATGTATACGGACCATGTGTGTGCAGTACCCACAGAGGCCAGAAGAGGGCAATAAAACCCAAGGAACTGGAGTTATCAACTGTTGTGAGCTGCCATATGGGTGCTGGGAGCAGAACCCAGAACCTGTGCAAGAGCAGAAAATGTTTTTAACTACCAAGCCATCTCTCCAGCCTTCTTTTTTATTTTTTACAACATTAGACTGATGCAAGCAAAGGTTGCTACTTTACTCCTCTGGTAAACCCTGTTTACAGTTCAGAGCTTCAGAATTCTACTGAGTGCTCACGGGATTCTAATTATGATAGAGGGAATGTTAACATCTTGTTTGTGTTGGATTAAAGCATGCATTTTCTAACTGTGGGGTGCAGCATCTTGCTGTATTCTGTCAAGCTTTTTAAAGGAATTTAAAGGTTTTTTTGTTTTATTTTATGTATATGAATGTTTTGCTTGCATGTATGCCCATGCACCATGTGCATGCTGTGCCAAAAGAGGTCAGAAGAGGATATCAGGTCCCCTGAAACTGGAGATACAGATGGTTGTGAACCACAGTGTGGGTGCTAGGAATTGAAGCTAGGTCCTTTGCTAGAGTAATAAGTGCTCTAAACCATGAGCCCTCTTTCCACCCAGCTTCCTTTAAAAAAAATTCCTTTAATCTCAGCACTCAAAAATAATAATAATAAAATAAAGTCAGAATTTATTTTTTTTTTTTTTTTGGTTTTTCAAGGCAGGGTTTCTCTGTGTAGCTTTGCGCCTTTCCTGGAACTCACTTGGTAGCCCAGGCTGGCCTCGAACTCATGGAGATCCGCCTGTCTCTGCCTCCCGAGTGCTGGGATTAAAGGCATGCGCCACCACCGCCCGGCAGAATTTATTTTCTAAATCTATATTTCTTGTTTGTTTGTTTGTTTGTTTGTTTTTCAAGACAGAGTTTCTCTGTCCTGGAACTGGCTCTGCCCTGGCTGTCCTGGAACTCACTCTGTTGTAGGTGGAGTTTTTCCATTGGGACTGCTGGCCAGCTCCTAAACAACCACACAGAGACTTAATATTAATTATAAATGCTTGGCCAATTGTTCAAGCTTGTTACTAGCTAACTCTTGCATTTTAAATTAGCCTATATTTCTTATCTATGCTCTGCCACATGGCTTGGTACCTTTTCTCAGTACAGCAAGCTCATGTCCTTCTCTCCACATTTCCTTGTGATTCTGAGAGAGTCCTCCTCTTCTTCTTCATGCTCTCTTTTTGTCTGCAAATCCTGCCTAACCTCTATCTGTCCAGCTATTGGCCAGTCAGCTTCTTTATTAACCCAATCACAGTGACATATATTCACACAGTATAAAGGATTATCCCACACTCTGTAGACCAGGCTGGATTCAAACTCACAGAGATCCACCTACCTCTGCCTCTCGAGTGCTGGCATTAAAGGTGCGTGCTGCCACTGTCTGGCAATAAAATCTATTCATTTGATCTAAGTGTTACAAAATTTAAATTTTCATCACTATTATTTCTTCTAGATGTTTTTAATGGAACTTCTAGATGTTCAACAGCCAAGCTTAAAGGCTAAAATCAATACGATAAAGAGACAAAGAGGGCAGCTAGTTTTTGGCCCTTGACCTCCAAAGTCAGTTAGGTCTCAGGGGACCACCTAAAAAGGGTTCTAAAGTGCCACTCAGGCATTTGAACACTCGGTCCCCAGTGGGTAACCTGTTTGGGAAAGCTTAGGAGGTGCAGTCTTGATGAAGAGACTATGTCCATAGGGGTAGACTTTGACAGAACAGAGTCTTACCCTACTTCCGGTGTGCTGTCTCTGACAGACGCGATCTCTGAACTTCCTGCTTCTGTCCCTATGCCTGCGGCTTGCTGCCATGCTTTCTGGTCATGGTGAACTCCTGTCCCTCTGGAACCGTAAAGCCAAATAAACTCTTGCTTCTATTAATTGCCTAGGTCATGGTGTTTTATCACAGTTACAGGAACCTAATTAAAATGAAGGTCACAGGGCCAAGCTCACAGCCAGAGTGGAAAGAAGCTGACCTGAGTCAGATGGAGCAGGCAGGGATGCAGAAAGGTAAGAAACTAAAGTCATGCCTGCCCCACCTCCAACTAGGTTTAGACTCTGGGGATCAAACTGCTTCTAATAACAGGTGACTGCATTTGACCTGTGGGAAAGTCAGAATCTCATCCTCCTGTGACTATTCTTTGTTCTGTGTTGCCTGTGTGGAGACACCATGATGAGTACTGTAGAATTGGAAGGTGAACAGGTCTCCCATCCCTGATGTCTCAACCCTACAGGAGACACGGGTTTCAGACCTCCTGTTGATGAATGGCTAATGTGGAGGCTGGTGCTTTGAGGAGCAAGAAGGAGCCATTGAAAGAGGTCTGCTAGCCCAAGGAATGGGGTCTCTGGAATCTGAACAGGGTCCTCGGCTGATCTCCTGGTCCAGACTGCACCTTAAGAAACTTGCTAGCCATTGAATAATGAGGTCCAGAAGGGATACAGTCCGTCACGCCGCAGGAGGCTGGGGGCTGGACTAGCAGTCAGGAGGCAAAGAGATAACATTTCACATGTGCACAGGAAGTAAAATTCTGCCTTCCTTTTCAATAACTGAGGTTCTAGGGTGGCTTCAGAGGTGTCTCGGGTGTGATTATAATCTGAAAAAGTAAAACCACTACGGTTCCACAAGGGATTCAGAACATGCCTTTTCCTGTAGATGGGGTTTCTGTGCGATTCCTAGAAAACTAGATTTATGAAAGGTCTCCAGTTGGGGGTTTAAGGGTCACACTGGGGTGGATTGTCTTTGGGGGTAAAAAAATGTATTAAGAGAGTTATTAATGCCATGGACAGACAGACAGATAGCGTGCGGCAGGAGCTCTTATGAGAATTCTGGCCCAGGAGGCAGAGTGGCAGAGTGTGTGTGTGCTTCTTATAGGTCTCAGAGACAGAGGCCCAGTTTCACAGGCTCTCGCTGAGTCATAAGCAGCAAGGGAAGGAAGGGATGTGTTGCTCTGAGGACGTGGGGGAGGAGAGGCACTCCCAGGTGAGGTGTTTTCATTACACAGATGGTGTGCCAGGCAGGGATGCGCAGTAGCCCTCTCATACTCTGGAGGCTGGCAACTTGAGGCCTGTACACTTCCGTGAGGAACTGCAGCTGGTGACTGTCATTCTCCTGGAATCTGGGTACCCGAGGAGTCTGTTGACAGACTTATACATAGGCTCTGGGTAGGGGCTTTGCCATTTCCTTTACAGCAGCTACAGGAAAGAGGTTGCTGCAAGTAGGTATGACCCGATAGGCCCCTATCCTCAGACCTGACAGGGTAGGGCTGGCAACCTGAGTTCGACCCTGGAGCCTGTGTGTGGTGGTTTGAATGAGAAGTGTCCCCCGTAAGCCCACGTATTTAAAAACTTAGTCTCCTATTGATAGTCTTGTATGGCAAGGTTATGGAATTTCTTTAAAAGGTTTTTTTAATTTAATTTTAGGTGCTTGAGTGTTTTGTCTGCATGTATACCACCTGCAAGCCTCATGTCTGGGGAGGTCAGAAGAGGGCACCAGATCCCCTGGAATTAATATTATGGATGGTTCTGAGGCACCATATGGTTATTGGGAACTGAACCTGGGTCCCTTGAAGAGCAACAAGTGCTCTTAACTCCAGAGCCATCTCTCCAGGACAGATTATGGAATTTTTAGGATGCGGAGCTTGGCTGGAGGAGGTGTGTCAACGGGGTCAGCCTTTGAGTGGTTAGAGCCTTGCCTTATTTCGGATTTACTCTCTGGCTTCCTTTGTGCTACTGGGATGTGATCTGCCAGCTTCCTGCTCTGCCCACTTGCTACCCTGCCTCCCCAGCCATTGTGGTACATGTGTGGACATCAGAGGTCAACTTCCAGGAGTCAGTTCTCTTTTTCTACAGTGCATGTCTCAGGGGCTGAGCATCAGTGATCAGTCTGGAGAGCAAGTGCATTTACCGGCTCAGTTATATCACCAATGTCAGCTTATTTCTTGTTTAATATTTGAGGGACCAGCCTTAATATTATACATCCCAGGGGCTCAGGAGAGAGAACTACTAATGGCGAAGACTATTTTCAGAAAATAGAATCTCAGCACACCGAGCTCTATAGTCCACTTGCTTTAATTCCTCTGGCATAACATCCTTTATACACTATACACAGCTTCAGTTCTGTTCTCATGTCTAGCTCCTTTCTTGCCTGATTTCTCTCTATACTTATCTATTGCTCCCTCTATGTTCTATCTCAATTCTCTCGTCTTAGTTCTGCCTCATCTAGGTCCTTTTCATCTTGTTCTTACCCAGCTAGTACTTCCCCATCTGACTCTTCCTCATCTTCCATCTCGTTCCTCTAGTCCTCTCTTCTAGCCCTTCAATCTAGTTCTTCCCCATCTCAGTTTGTTCCTCTCAAGCTCTTACCCGTCTAGTTCTTCCATTCTCTTTTCTCTTCTATGTCTCCCCATGCCCTGGAAGTCCTGGTATATAAAGCCAGGCTTCCAGGGTCAAACAGAGGGGTGATAAGAATCACATTGAGAGGTAATAACTTTTATTTATTTATTTATCATTTGCAAAGGGAAGTGACCAATGGGGAAATGAATTAACTAAAGGCTGAATTCAGGTAATATCTAAGAAGAGGGAATCTTACGTGCTCAACTATAGTCTTAAACGTGATTGGTAGAAAATGTTATGAATCTATAAGTTTGTTAGGTCAATGGGAGAAAATAAAACTGTCTTCTTTTTTCCTGTGGCTCCTATCTGTCCAAGCTATCTGCTGTTTTTCTGCAGGGTGGGGGAAAGTGTGCTCATTTGCTAGGCAACCTGTGTACAGCTAGATGCTTCTGGTGATAGTTAAAGGGAGATCTGGAACTAGAGGTAAGTTTTGGGAAAGGAGGAAGTAAAGCTTAATTGGCACATTTGCCAGGCCTTCTCAAACAGGTAGCCTGGATGCTTAAGTCTGTTCTTAGAAAGCACAGAGGTATCTCTGCTAAGGTACTTTCCTCCATCTGGGGATGGACCTGGCCGGATGCTGCCAATGATGATAATTACAAGGAGGCTTGAACTGGGGTTCTGGCTGAGCATAGCTATCAGTGCAGAGGGTTATCTAAATATTCCTAGAAGTGGTTAGATAAGGAGTTAAAGGTCTATAAAGTTAGTAAGGCTGTAAGAAAGGAGGGTCTGAGCTGAATTGTATAAAGCTATTACTTAACGTCCACCTGACCGAGGTGGTGTCTCCTTGTGGAATTTACCTTAAATCAGGAGACTTTCATATGGACTGTTATTACTGCTAGTCCTTGAATATGGCTAAGGGAGATATCTGATTCCAGAGAAAGTCTTTCCTGAGGCTGTTTTTCAAATGCCTGGAATGTGTATGTCCAGAGAGTGATCAGTCCACACTGTTAGCCCTTCTTAGGGAAAAGTCAATTGGGAAAACTATGAAGGCACACATGATTTTCATAACAGAAGACAGTTGATATATAACAAGCCAAGTAACACCAAAAACTCCTTGGAATTTGGCTTCCTCTGGAGGAATTCCCTGATCCCTCCAGGTAGTGACTTTGCCATAACCAGCTGAGTTCTTATGATATATTCCTGCGGCCCGCAGCACTGATTTTGTTCATTTATTTATTTATCTTGAGACAGGACCTCACTGTGTAGCCCTGGCTGTCCTGAAACTTACTCTGTAGGCCAGGCTGGCCTTAGACTCATACGGATCTGCCTGCCTCTGCTTCCCAGTTGGTGGGATCAAAGGCGTGCTCCACCATGCCCACTGTCTCAGTTACTGTCTATTGCTGTGAAGAGACATCATAACCAAGGTAACTTATAAAAGAAAACGTTTCCTGAGGCTCCCGGTTCAAGAGGGTTAGGGTTCATCATGGTGGGGAACATGGCCGCAGGCAGGCATGGTGCTGGATAGGTAGCTGAGAGCTGCATCCTCATCCACGGGCATGAGGCAGCAAGATCTAACTGGATCAGACATGGGCTTTTGAAATCTCACAACCCACTTCCAGTGAGATACCTTGTTCACAAGGCCACACTTCTGAATCCTTCCCAAACAGTTCCACCAACAAGGGACTAAGCATTCAAATACATGAGCCTGTAAGGGGGCAGGGCACTCTCACTCAATACACCATACCCAGCTCTATTTATTTATTTATTAGAAATACATTTAATTTATTAATTTATTAAGGCTGTAGAGGTGGCTCAGAGGTTAAGAACATTACTACTCTTGCATAAGACCATTACACCTAGCTCTGGCTTATTTTTAAGGTGGATATTGGGGGTCCAAACCCAAGTCCTCATGTTTGGACCCCTCCCCTCCCCTCCCCTCCCCTCCCCTCCCCCGAACCATCTCCCCAGCATTTGTGGAATACTCTCTTTTTGGACATGACATGGCCACTGCCATCTTGAAATCAGAGAAGCTGTAACTACCCACACAAGATCAGGCCTGATAACTTAGTAGAGACGTAGAGTGTCAGGCCCACTTGAGAGTCAAGCCCTCCCTCTCTCCATCCCTCCCTCTGTCCCTCCCGGTACCCCCAGCTGCAGTGTGGTCTGGGGAAGCACTATAGTGTTGAAGGTGGAAGGTTCACTGAGGGGAAGGACTCCATCTATGCAGCTTTGGGGAGGTAGTCACCCTTGCTGGAGTGGGTGTTGGTGGGAATGCAGCTGTCTGGGGGCCACCCATGCTCCTTTAAATAAGCCCAATAAACTCACTGGTTCTCCCAGCTGGACCTTCAGCTTGTCATGAGTGCCCTATGGTGGGGTGAGCCGATGAACGTTCGTGTCTTCCCAGAAGTCACACAATCATAGGCCTCCGAGACCTATTGGTTCTTTTCTGTGGAAAGCACTGACTCAAGCCAGGACAAGGCCGTGGGAGGAGGGCAAGAGACAGGCTCGGCAGCAGGATTACACAGGCTCACACCACAAGCCCTCCCTGCCTCTCACACCCATGGGGAGGTGCCGGATACCTGCCCTGGCTTGAGCTGCACTGAGCTGCCCCTCCTACGGGAGTCACTCCTAAAGTTACTGGGAGGATTCCAGGGCTGGAAGCAGGGTCTGGCTACAGAGATGACCCCTGTCCAAATGCCTGATCACAAAGAACTCTTCAAGAACCTTTTCATGGCTGGTGGGACGGCCCAGCAGGTGCTTGCAGTCAAGCCTGACAATCTGAGTTTGATCCCTGAAAACCACATGGTGGAGGGGAGAACCGACTCCTGTGAGTTGTCCTCTGACCTCCACACAGGCACTGTGGCCCTTCCCCAATAAATAAATGGAATGAAACTCAGAAGAACATTCTTTTGATCTTCCTTCCGCCCTCCCTGCTTCCTCCGTCTAGTCTAACTTCTTTCCCTCATCCTCTCATTTGAAAAAACAAAACAAAACAACAACAACAACAACAACAACAAAAACCGGGCAGTGGTGGCACATTGGGGAAGCTGAGGCAGATGATTCTCTGTGAGTTTCAGGACAGCCTGGTCTGCAAGTTCCAGGACAGCCAAGGCTACACAGAGAAACCTTGTCTGGAAAAACAAACAAACAAACAAAACAATAACAAAAAAAGAACTCTTATTTGATCTTCCAGAGGACCCTCAGTTCCTAGCACCCAGGTAGGGTGACTCACAAACACCTGTGGCTTCACCTCCAGATGATGAATCCTCACACACATGTGCCTTCACCTCCAGATGATGAGTCCTCACACACATGTGCCTTCACCTCCAGATGATGAGTCCTCACACACATGTGCCTTCACCTCCAGGTGATGAGTCCTCACACACATGTGCCTTCACCTCCAGATGATGAGTCCTCACACACATGTGCCTTCACCTCCAGATGATGAGTCCTTACACACATGTGCCTTCACCTCCAGATGATGAGTCCTTACACACATGTGCCTTCACCTTTTGAACCACCTCAGCAGCCTTCCCTGCCCCTTCCTAACCGTGCACTGGTCCCCAGGAAAGAGGTCTCTGCATGACTGCCCTTATTGACTTGATTTTATGAAAATCTTTCTCCTTCCCTGAAATCCAGACCTTGGTCCTCTAGGACCTATTGGATACATTTGACTGCTCTGTAATGTTGGTCCCTCTAGGACCTATTGGATACATTTGACTGCTCTGTAATGTTGGTCCCTCTAGGACCTATTGGATACATTTGACTGCTCTGTAATGTTGGTCCCTCTAGGATCTATTGGATACATTTGACTGCTCTGTAATGTTGGTTCCTCTAGGACCTATTGGATACATTTGACTGCTGCTCTATGAAGTTGATTCCTTCGGGACTCATTGGATACATTTGACTACTCTATTTTCCTTCCTTTGTAGAAAGCCAGTGTTTGTACCAAATGGAGGGAGCCACAGTGAGTTTGATCAGCTGAATCCTCAGACGCCTCCCTTTTTTGTATTTGGATTAACACAAGGTCTCGATGTATTATCCCAGCTGGTTTCAAACTCACAATTATCCTGCCTCAACCTCCTCAGTGCTAAAGTTAAAGGCACACGCCACCACATCTGTTTTGGAACCCCCAGATCTTACCAGTAATGATTGTGTGACCTCAAATAAGTTCGATTTCAGGGTCTCCCTGAAGTTCGTTCCCTCTGAGGACCTACCCTTCCCTCTTCTGGAGGAAGATGTTTCTTCTCTCAAATGGGTCCTTTGGGAGGTTGGCCCTTCCCCACTATGGTGGCCTCTCCGCCTTGTGTAAGGTCCCTCCGCCTTTTCTCACTTTGGCAAGTTGGGCTAGGAAGGAGGCTCTGTGCAGTGCACACCTACCTGTCTGAGAGAGGAGAGCAAGCAAAGTGTCTGCTTCCACAGAGTGCCCTTGAGGGCTTGCCTGAAGGTCAGAGGATCTGGCTTGTGGTTCCACCTTTGCCCCCAAAGTCCTTGGCATCCACAGGCAAGTAAGTCCCCAACCTCTAGGCCTAGACTTCCTCATCTGTAAAATGAGCTTTAAAATGATGGTGAATACCTTTAATCCCAGCACTTGGGAGGCAGAGACAGGGGCGTCTCTGTGAGTTGGAGGCCAGCATGGTGTCCAAAACACTTCTAGGCCAGCCATAACTACACAGTGAGACTTTGTTTTTAAAAAGAATGACTATTCAGGAGCTGGAGACTCGGCTCACCCATAGAAGTCTTGCTCAGCACCCACCAAGGAGGTGCTGGGCTCAGGGTGTGGCTCAGCAGGACCATTGCCTGGCATGCAGGAGGCCTACATTCTATTCCCAGTACTGGGGGACCATCCAAACCACTGAAAAACTGTTCATTCAGTCTGGTTCACTGCTGTGAATAGACAAGGGAACGGCTGGCTATTCAGCACTTTCAGAGGGTGGCCTGTGGGACACACGGGAAATATCTGTCCACCGCCAGCTGACAAAGGATTCGAGTCCCAGCAGCAAAGGGGAGAGCAAGCAGAAAGCAGGCAGGAGGCTGTGCTGACCAAAGAAGGTAAGTAAGCATGGGGAGTGATGTCCAGCATGGTTAGCCGTTAGGGAAAGAGTCAGGAGATCAATGGCTGGGGCATGGTTCCGTGGTGGGGGCTTGTTTCATGTGCTCAAGGTCCTCAGTTTCATCCCCGACACTGCAGAAAGGAGGCGGAGGAAGGAAAGCAGGAGGAAGGAAAGCAGGAGGGGGGGGCGATGCTCAGGTTTCAGATGTAGGCTTGAGTGGCACAAACTGGAGCTGTGTAAGCCTGTAGGTTAACTTGGAGTTTCTCGATGGAGGGGCCGAAAGGGTTGGGTTTTCAAGCCAGGGAGATCTTGGTACAAATCTCAACCCAGCCTTGTGACCTTGAGAAAAGTCATTTCATCTCACTTTCCACATCCATGAAATGGACACAATACTCTATGTTAGAGTTGTGTTTGTTTGTATTAAACTTAATTAACTATTTGATTATTATTTTTTTTTAGATAAGGTCTCCCTTTGTAGACCAGGCTGGCCTCAAACTCGCAGCGATCCTCTTGCCTTAGCCCTTGAGTACAAGTGCTGGGAGTATAAGTGTAAGCCACCACCCTTGCCTTGGAGGACTCATTTAATAGACAATTTCAGATGGTAAAGATAGGTCCTGCCCTCCCAGGCATCCTTCTGGGAGGCTGTAGGAGGCTGTAAACGGCCAGAGCTCACAGTAGGTGAGGTTTCCTTTCTTCTCTCCCTGCACCTACAGAGCATATGTATCAGGCCTAAGAAGCCACAGGGGGCTTCTTCAGGAATCCGGTGGCCTCATTCCAAGAACACTGAGGCATAACAAAGGCTGGGTGTCACTGGCCAGTATACACAAGCACCCTTGTCATGAGTAGGGAGCTGCTGCCTCACTGTTTTGACAAATGGGGAAACTGAGGCTGAGCTGTCTGACTGTTGTCTACAGAGTACACATGCCTGCTGAGTCAGGGGCCTGGCTAGCAGTTCTGGAATGCAGAAAAGCCATAAGTCACGCTCAGCTGCTGTACTGACTCCCCGGGACTGTCAGCTGCGCTCCATCACGGTGGGAGGCTGTGCCGTGAATCACCCACACTCTGGGCACTGAAGTCATCTGGGTGGAGCTAAGCTGGAGCAGGGCCTCCTTGACACCTCAGACAGGTCTGTCCTGACTGTGACATCTGCCCACGTGGAGGTGTGTCTGTCATGCTCCAGGTAAACACCCAAGCAGGTGCTGCAGAAGAGGCAGAGAGGGAAACTGAGGCTCAGGGAGGGAAATGCCTAATGACGGGACTAGAAGGCAAACCAAAGATAGAGGATTGCTTTTGGGGAGCACTTTCTGTGTGCCAGGCATTTAAACCTGCAGGTGGCAGAAGACTTCAGACCAGTGGGTCTCGCACATGAGCAGATATCAGCGCAGGCGGGCTAAGATAGCCTGGGGACCCCACAACTTCTGATTGAGCATGTCTGGGAAGGGACCTGGGGACTTAGCAGTTTCTAAGAGGTTTCAGGGTAATTCTGACTCTTGCTCAGCTAAGGATGTAAGCGCATTATGAGAGTAATCAAGTTAGTTGTTCGTTATTTTGGAGAAAGAAATTCCCTATGCAGCCCAGGATAGCCTGGAACCCAAGATCATCTTGACTAACTTGCTGAGTGCCAGGATTATAAATGTGAACTACTATGCCCAGTTTAAGAATACCTAATTTAGTTTAGCCTCCTCCTACTGGCTTAATAGGGGTCTTGAGCTGGGCGGTGGTGGTGCAGGCTTTTAATCCCAGCATTCGGGAGGCAGATCTTTGTGAGTTAGAGGCCAGCCTGGTCTATAGAGAGTTCCAGGACAGCCAAGGCAGTTACACAGAGAAACTCTGTCTCAAAAAACCAAACAAATGAACAAACAAAAATAGGAGTCTCAAAGTTTCTTCTTATATACTGCTCTCAGAAGGAAGGCTCATTGTCTAGCCTATCAACGTATTTCATTTCCAGCAAGTTCTTAATTTAGAAGGTGGGATTTTGCATGTGTACTGTGTCCCACTGAACACTGGCCATCCAGGGTCTACCCCTGGGGCCTCTGAATCACAGTCTCATCAGAAAGGAGCTGGTGGAGGAAGAAGGAGAGTTACAGTTAGTCTGAGGGTCTCCCTCACCCCTACACCCTCACCCCCACATTATTGAGACCTGTTGGCTGTGCTCTCTGAACCAGGCCCATCATACACTATAACTACTACACATTTTAAATTTGCAGTGGTACATTAAAAGTAGTCAACGTTTTACTAACTTACTTTATAAACCAAGTCTACCCAACATGAACTCATCTTAACATCATCAATACAAAAGAAAGGAAGAGTGGGCAGGGCATGGTGGTGCGTGCTTTCTGTAATAGCCCTTGGAGCCTGGCGGTGATAGGACGCACCTTTGATCCCAGCACTCAGGAAGCAGAGGCAGGAAGATCTCTGTAAATTCAAGGCCAGCCTGATCTACAGAGTGAGCTCCAGGACAGTCAAAGCTACACAGAGAAACTCTGTCTCGAAAAACCAAGGGGGAAACAAAAAAGCTCTTGGGAGACAGAGACAGGCATGAGTTTGAAGCCAGCCTGGTGTACATAGTGAGTTTCAGGACAGCCAAGGCTACATAGTGAAACTCTATCTCAAAAAGAATTATTCTCTATTTTCCATCCAGCCTTTAAAATTCAGCATGCATTTTACATTCCCTGCGCTTCTCAGTCACAGTTCTCAGGCCCTATCACCCCTGTGGCTGGCAACACTGTCCTTCTCAACATATCCTGGATCTTCCCATGACCCTACCCCCTAATCCCCTGTCTCCCCATCCCTCAAGACACCCTTCTCAGTCCACACCATAGCTTCCAAGAGCTATCTTCCAAACAGACCAGACCATGTGGCTCCCCACTGTGCTCAGGTCCCCATGCAGTTCCTTAGCGTGGCTTCGGAGCTCCTGCCCCTCCAGCTTCCTCTCTGTCTCTTTTAGCGCCAAGGCCCTCACTCATGCCAAATGAAACAATCTGTGTGCTTCCTCAGCACAGTGGTCAATGGCACCTCTTACCTCCTTCTGCTTGGAGTACCCCCCCAACCCCCCGCCACCACTACCACACACACATCAGGCGATTTCAGATCTCTTACTCATTCAGCAAAATTGACTGAGTGTTTTCTACACATGGGTCACTGTCCCAGGTGCTAAAGCAAATGCTTTATCAGGAAATCTGCGCAAGGAAATAATATGTGGAGGTGTAAAGCAGGCTGAAGAGGACGGAGAGCAGGCTGACCAGGGCAGGCTCCTTGAGGGAAGTGACATTTGAACAGAGACAGAAAGAGTGAAGGAAGGAGCCAGGTGGCTTGCTTTCTTTCTTTAAAGATTTATTTATTTATTATGTATACAGTGTTCTGCCTGCATGCATGCCTGCCCGCCAGAAGAGGGCACCAGATCTTATTATAGATGGTTATGAGCCACCATGTGCTTGCTGGGACTTGAACTCAGGACCTCTGTAAGAGCAGCCAGTGCTCTTAACCTCTGAGCCATCTCTCCATCACCACCCCCTCAGGTGGCTTTCTAGGGGAGAGTGTTCTGAACAGGACAGCCAGTGCAAAGGCCCTGAGGTGGGTATCTATCTGGGATACTTGGAGCATTTTTCAGTATGGCACAAATTGAGAGAGGGGGGTTGTCATGGAGTCAAGGTCAGAACAAGAGGCATGGGGCAGATGGCGAAGGACTTTGTGAGAACGGGCTGCGTCCTGAGAACTGGAGGCTATGCACAGTGGGGGTGGAGCTGAAGCAGCAGCCCAGGTGGACCACAGTGGAGGGTATGGCCGAAGCAGGGCAACAGCGATGGTGGTGGCGGAAGTGAGATGGGGGCGGGACTAGGGACAAAGCAGAGGCTGTCCAGTAGGACTTGGCTCACAGGTCGAGTATATGCTGAACTTGAGAGAACAGTCAAGGCTTGGGCCTGAGCTTAGGATGTGGGTGGCTCCTTTTCCAGGAAGCTCCCGGGTTTGCCTTTATTCCCGCTGACTGGTACTCTCTGGGTCAGCGACAGCACAGGGTGACTGATGAGTGAGCACAAGGCAGAGGTGGCAGCTGTGTGAGGCTTCCTGCCTCTTGAGGACTCAGTTCCTATCTATCCTAGACAGGTGCTGCTCTCCTGACCTGCCCTAGCTTTGGCCCTGTTCCCTTCCCAGGAGAAGCACTGCCCTAGCTTTCAGCCCCTCTCCATGGTCCCTGAGCTCCCTGTTCCTCTGCATATACATACCATGCCAGCCCCGGCTTCCAGGAGCAGGGAGCATGGCAGTGTCTTCTAACTTGCAGGGCAGGTCAGGACACATGGCTGGGGCCTGAATCAACCTCCCGAGCAAAGAGGGGTTACCCAAGACAAACCCTCAACTCCTCCCTTCCTGGAGCCTGTCACAGCCCAGGGTGGCCCACCATGGTTGCCACTGGGGGCTTGAGATTGCAGTGTGATCCTGGGATCTGCAGCAGGGTGTATGCCAACCTCTGCTCCTCCTAGGATGCTGGGGAAAGAGGCAAGTCAGACAGGAAGGCCTGGGGGCTGATAGCGCCTTAGGAAGGAATGCCACAACACCCGGATGAGCCAGTGAGGCCCAGGGGCAACGTCATGGTTGCCCCGCCCTCTGCTGTCACGGTGCCATGGCCTCTCCTTCCCCAGCCTGGCCACATTCACAATCAGCACACCGCTCGCCTTGCTGCTCACATGAGCCCAGAGACTCCAGGTAATGGGACATGGGGCTGGTCAAGTGGAGGGGTAGGTGGGTGGTTTGGGAGAAATGGTTGATCCTTGGGCTTGGCTCTGTGTGAGTCCTTTGTGGACCTGGGATGGAAGCCCCCAACTCTGTACCTTCTGGGCTCCCTGAGGCCCCTCAGTCTCCCTTGTGAATGAAGTCAGGCAGGATGGACCATTTGCCCCCATGGTGGTTTCGACACTTCCGTCAGCTTAGGCCTGCCCACAGTCCATGGCTGGCTCTGACTCTTATCACTGGCTTGTGTGGATGTTTAGAAAACCCTTGACCTCCCTGACCCTCAGTTTCCCCATTTGGAAATGAAGTCTTTAGCTTGGTATCTATAGGCTTTTCTCACTCTGCTGTGGTGGAACCCCACAGCTTAGGGATGCAAAGGGTCTCTGCCTCTAGCTTAGATCAGGTAAAGCCACCACCTTCCCTCCTGGAAGAGGAAGCCCTCTCCAACCCCTCTGCCAGCCAGGAGAACCAGCCAGGTTGGGAAACATGGGAGAACCTATGCTGAAAGGCACCTGTGGTGTGAAAATGCTGAACACAGAGCGAGAGGAAGGGGAAGGAGGCAGGCCCTGCTCTCAGGCAGAGCCTTTCAGCAAGTGGGATGGTCCCCTGGGGAGAGGGTGCTGGCAGACCCCAGGAAGCCCTACCCAGCCTTCTTGGGATCATTTCTCTCCATGGTAGCCATCCTTACCCTGTGGTCTCTGCCCAGAGCATCCTGGTCCTCAAACTTCCAATAAGTCTTTTAAGGGAAGAGGAGAGAGATGGCTCAGTGGTTAAGGTCTTTTAAGGGGGCAGAGAGGTTATCCAAGAGTGCTTATTATTTTCTTTTGTTCTGTTCAAAACTGCCCCCAGGGAATCCAGGGCCCTACCTAGAGCTTGGGAGCGTGTGCTAGGGGAGGCATGGTGAAAAATAACCTGTGTGTGTGTCGGGGCGGGGGGGGGGGGGGGGTCCTGTTTAGGGTCAAACAAGCAGATCTGTAAGGCATAGGACTAGAACTCAAGGTGATGTGGCCTTCTGCAACACTAGGTCACCTGGACTCTGAAGTTCTAAAGCTGCTTTCTCAGACATGACTGTTCCCGTTCTCTTTCTTTGTCTCTGTCTCTCTGAAACAGCTTTGTTGACAACATATACCCGTAATCCCAGTACTAGAGAGGTGATGTCGGGAGAATCAGGAGTTCAAAGTCACCCTCAGCTACATAATAAATTCAAGGCCAGCCTGGGCTACATGAGACCCTGTCTTACCTTTCCTGTCAACAAAACTACTTTATTGATAGATGGAATTTACTTGCCATAATATCTCTCTCTCTCTCTCTCTCTCATCTCTATCTCTATCTCTATCTCTATCTCTATCTCCCCACCTTCCCAAAACATGGTTTCTTTGTGTAACAGCCCTGGTTGTCCTGGAACTTCCTCTGTACATCAGGCTGACCTCAAGTTCACAAAGATCCGCCTGCTTCTGCCTCCCCAGTGCTGGGATTAAAGGCATGCTCCACCACACTTGTCAGTCTTTCCCTCTCTACAAGGTTTGGTGCAGAGGTTTCTCATATCTCATTGAGTTCTACAACCTTGAATTTAAAACACTTCTCAGATAGAGCTATCTGGAGCACTTTCCACAGTGGGCACTTCCTCCATGAGAACTAATTGTCTTGACCCAATGGATGTAGCTAGGCATTTCAGACTCTGTAAAAATGTGTTGTTTATTTATTTGTGGCTATGTATGGGGTACGTGTGTGTGTGTGCACGCTATGGCACAAATGTGGAGATCAGAGGACAGTTTTGGGAGTCAGATCTTTCCTTCCACAATGTGAGCCATGGGAAATGGCACTCAGGTTGTCAGGTTTGGCGTCAAGCACCTTTACCTGCTGAGCCGTCTTGCTAACCCGTGCCTGGGCAGTTCCTATGCATGGACTATGTGGTCCCTTTTTACCGGGATCCTCACCCACCCAGTACCAGATCACCCTTCCTTCCCCCACATGGCTGGATAGTTCTGTTTATGCCTTGTTCTGTGTATCCATTTACCAGTTGATGGAGATTTGTGTTGTTCCCACTTCTCAGCTATTTCGAATGATGCAGCCACAAGCATTCATGTGCTGGTCTCTGTATAAATATGGGGTTTCACTTCTTTTAAAAATTTCTCTTTAAATTACACTTACTTATTTAGTGTGTGGGTAGGTACGTCGTGTGTTTGTGTACAAGTGCACATGCCACAGCGCATGTGCAGAGGTCGAAGTACATCTCACTGGAGTTTGTTCTCTCCTACTGTTAGGTCCAGGCATTGAACTAAGGTTGTCGGGCTTGGTGGCAAGCACTTTAACCCACTGGGCACTCTTGCCAGCCCATATATACCGAGGAGTGGAATCTTGGATCAGCTGGTAACTATATTAGCATTTTGAGGGACTGTCAGACTGTTCCCCAGGGCAGCTTACACATTCTTACCTTGCCACCACAACCCATGAGGGCTCTCTCTAGTGTCTTCTCATCCTTGCCAACACCTGGGACTGCCTGTCTCCTTTTAATCATGCTAGTGGGAGTGAAGTGGGATCCCACTGTGGTTTTGATTTGTATTTGCCTAACGAATAATGATGTAGGAGATCTATTGGATGTATATGGGAAACATCTGTTCATATCCTCTGCCCACTTTTAAACTGGGTTAGATGTCATTTTATTGCAACACACATACACACACACACCAGCAACAACACAGACCAGCAAAGAGACATCCAGAGCAAATGCTAATCTGCTTCTGAACATGGAGCAGCCATCTCCAGATCATCAGCCACTGGATGAAAACCCAGCGCTCAGTGCGCTGTGCGGCTGCGCTGACCCGCTTTGGTTAGGTACAGCAAGGCATTTTCAACTTACCTCCAAGTCACAGTGTGTTGTCAGGATCCAATCCCACTGTAAGTCAGTAAGCATCCGGGTCTACATGTTAGGCACTGTGTACTCATGTCCTGAGGCCTGATATCCACAGGGAGTGAAGATGGCCACCGAGACGGGGGAGAGCCACTTTTTTTAAAAGTGCCTTTCTTGCTATTGATCCAATAATCAGTTTTGCACAGGTGAGAGTTTCATGTCCTCCATGATAACAAGGCTGGCAGAGGACTCGGGAGTGCAGAGGCTGGGCTGGCTGAACTTTTCCTGTTCTCTCTTGTACTTCCACGATTAGCTCTATCTCCATCCGCGGTTTCTTTCTGGGGACTCTGAAGGCACTTGTTCACTCTTGGGGCTGATTCAGTGACAGCTGTATAGTCCGAGTCTCACATCTACCCAGTGGGGCTCCTGCATGCTGCTTGTACCTCAGCCTGCATTGTGGGGCTCCTCACTGGCCTTGGGGACACTGCACAGGGACACTTGTGCTCTGCCTGACACAGGCTACGGGTGCACATCAGGATTGTACTATGTGCTCTTAGCTGTTTTTCATTTAAAATGCAGTAGAAAAAGGACCCTGTGTGACAGTACAAACCTTTAATCCCAGTACCCCAGGAGTCAAGTGTATCTCTCTTAAGTTTGCGGCCAGCATGCTCTACATAGTGAGTTACAGAACAGCCAGGGATACACAATGAGACCCTGCCTCCAAAAAAAAAAAAAAAAATTAGTAGAAAGAGACAAACAAACTTTGTTTCTGTTCTGGAGACGTTTGTCCCAGGGGCTAATAGGTTCTGGGCCGAGAACATGGTTACTAACCACTACTGCTCACAAATTGGATTCCACACTTGACTGTGCTCAGGGCCACCCCAAAGCAGTTGTTTTGAGAAAATGACTTCATGTACTGAGCAGAATGGTTTCACAGCCCAAATGGGAGTGGCCCTGCACTGACCCTGGGCAGCAGCCTGGGCTTGTTCAGATAGTGTTCCCCTCCAGACTGAGTCCCGGTTCCTCCAGTACATCTATTAGATGGAGTCTCAGGACCACACATCCTGTGCGTTCTGTTGGGCTCTCCAGATCGTGTTCTGTGCAGAGCATGAGCCGAAGGATGAAGGCTGGGGAGATGGGGGTCCTCTTCCTCACTGTGGACTCTGCTTCTGTTCATACGACCTGTGGCTGTGCCGGCTTGGCTCTGTGCCTACTGCCCTGTTGGCCTATACTGCCACGTTAGCACACGGTGGTCGTTCACCTGCTTTGTGTTGCACACCATGCTAGATGCTTTCCTTTCAAGTTATCTTTTAAAAAGCTCAGATCAGCTGGGGAGTGGTGGTGCACGCCTTTAATCCCAGCACTCGGGAGGCAGAGGCAGGTGGATCTCTGTGAGTTTGAGGCCAGCCTGGCTATAGAGTGAGTTCCAGGAAAGGTGCCAAACCTACACAGAAAAATCCTGTCTTGAAAACAACAACAACAACAAAAAGCTCAGATCTTCAGGAGTTGAAGGCCAGACAGCTACATGAAATCCTTTCTCAAACAAACATCTGAGATCTAAGCCAGGTGTAGTGGTGTACACCTGTAATTCCAGCACCTGGAAGGCTGAGTTAGGAAGGTTGTAAATTGGAGGCCAGCCTGGGATACATGCAGAGACCATGTCTCAGAAGAGTTGCTTAATCTGGATTGTTAACTTGACAGGATTTAGACTTACCATGGAAACACACCTCTGAGGATGTTTCCAGGAAGGTTTAGCTGAGGAGAGAATACCCACCCTGAATGTGGGCAGTCCAGCCTCATGGACTGGGGTCCTAGATCAAATAAAAAAGAAAATTCAAGCTGAGCACCCAGTATTTATCTCTCCGTTCTTCCTGACTCGGGGACAATGTGACCAGCTGCCTCAGGCTCCTGTCTCCATGCCTTCCCCATGGTGATGGAGTATGTCAAACCTCGAGCCGAGAGAAACTCTTTCTTCCTTAGAAAATGAAATAAAACAGACAACAAAAAGTAAACCCACCTCAGGTCTATCGAGCAGTCTTCAAACTGGCCCGCCATTCCTTCTCCCTCAGGAGTGTCACCCTCGACAATCCCTTTCATCATCTCAGTTCAGCCCAGGTGTCAATCTCAGATCCTCTGCAGCTCCCAGGCCCTGGCAGCAGCCTCAGTTCTGCCCTGGCCACAGGTCCATCTGGGACGCTGGCTGCACAGTGTGGGTTGGTGCCCCACCATTACCCTGGCCTACGTTGGGACAAACAGTCGATGTCTTCCTTCTTTCCCTCCGAGCAGCTCTGTGCCAGTCCGCCGTCCATCGCCATAACAATATACCTCAGATAATCAACTTAGCACAGAGAAGGTTTGCCAAGCAAGTGGTACATGCTTATAATCCCAGCACTCAGGAGACTGAGGCAGAAGGTGGCCAGCCTGGGCTACACAGAAAGACCTTATCTCAAGAAAAACAAAACAAAACCAATAACAACAAAAACAGACTGGGGATGCAGTTCAAGTGGGAGAGTACTTGCTTAGCGTACATGAGGATCCCGGTTTGGTCTCCAGCACTGGAAAAACCACGTATGGTGGCCCATGCCTATGATCCCTGGCGCTGGAGAGGCAGGAGCAGGGTGATCAGAAGTTCAAGGTCATTTTCAGATATATAAAAGGATTGAAGGCAGCCTGAAGAAACAACGGAAAAGGGTATGGGTGATGTGGAATGAGGGAAGGAATTGGCTGGAGTTTAGCCCGTGATCAACTTGCCTTGGGCCTGTGGTCCCAGAGGTACAGCACGGGAGGAGCATAAGGAAGAGTGAGGCCAGAGAACCAGGGTTCCATGGTCCCCTTCTAGGACATGCCTCCCAGTCACCCAGCTTCTGCCCACTAGGCCCCTCCTACTGGGAAGCTGAGGAATGTTGCTGGCCTGCTCTTTAAAACAAACAACAACGAAAAAAGCATTTTAATTACATTCATTTGCTTATTTGTGTGTGCACGAGCGTGTGTTCTGAGGCATGCATGTGGAAGTCAACTTGCAGGAGCCAGTCCCGAGGATGCAGCTCAAGCTGTCCATCTTTATAGCAGTTGCCTTTACCCACTAGGCCACCTCACCAGCTTAAGCTTGTTTCTTTCAGTTCTATGTGTGTGTTTGCACATGCGCACATCAGCTCATGTGCATGTGGCAACCAGAGGACAAGCTTAGGTCTTATTCCTTGGGACCCATCCACCTTGTTCGTTCTTTGAAATTCTTATTATTGTTTTATTATGTGTGTGGGTGCTCTGCCTGCATGAGAGTGCCCAGTGACTGCAAAGGCCAGAAGTGGGCATTGGATCCCCAGGACTGGAGTTTCAGGAGGTTGTGAGCTGTCATGTAGATACTCCGAATCAAACTCAGGTCCTCTGAATAGCCAGTTTTCTTAACCACCGAGTCACATCTCCAGCTACCTACCTTGCTGTTTGAGACAGGATCTTTCACTAGTCCTGCGGCTTAAAGATTATGTGAGGCTGGCTGTTCGTCAAGGCCCTGGGATCTGCCTGTATCTGCGTCTCCAGCATCGAGACTACATGTGTGCACCATAGGCCTGGCTGTTTGTGTAGATTCTGGGCATTGAACTCAGGCCCTTTTGCTTGCGAGCTGAGCACTTTGCTGACTGAACCATCTCCTCAGCTCTTAAATTCAGAACTGCTTTTGACGAAGCACTTTCTATGTGTGGGAAACACATGGTTCCCGTTCACAGGAGCTCAGTGACTTTCTCAGCTCGATCCTCATAGAAGCCCTTGGGACATAATAGCACCAACCATCTCCCCCAGGGGGAAACAGGCTTGCAAAAGTGAAATGGCAAAGCAGGAGTGAAGTAGGGACACAGACTTTGTATGCCCCCCTCCCCCACGCTAGAATGGCCTAATCCAGACCCTGTCTGTGAAGAATAAGACGAAAGATATGAGAACCTGTGTACTCTCCTGCCTGCAGCTGCCATGAGCTCCAAAGCCCAGTGGTGGCATTTGTCCCTATTTGTATAGGAGGAGAGAGATGCAGAGGAGGCAAGTGACATGTCCACTGGCTAAGGGGAGATGGTGGCAGCCTCAGGATACTCCAGGGCCAGGTTCTTGGGCTGCTGACTCAGCTTCCTCTGCAGCTCCTGCAGCCCTGCTCTCAGGCAGGCTCTTAAGGTACTTGTACTGGTCGGTCACACCTCAGATCCTGCTGCTGGTAAAAAGGCCTCTGCGGTCTGTGTCCTGGGGCCACACGGGTTATGTTTGATTCAGTGTACCCCAGCAGTTCTGACTGATGTGTCTGAAAGGCAGGCACTGGCCCCAGTGGGCAGTGACAGCATCCAGGCCTGGAGTCCAGGGGGAGATTCCGACCCTGAGGTCATCAAGGCTGTGTGGAAAGCATTGGACTGCATCCTGGGGACAAGGACTGGGCTCTTGCACAGTCTAAGATAGAGTCCAGAAGGAGTGTTCTTTCCTACAAGCCTCAGAGTCTTTAATATTCATATTGCACAAGCCTCACAATTCAGCAAAAAACAAGCTCCCTTCTGTCCTCACAAGATCGTTAAATGCTGTTCTAGTTTCTCTGACAGATCCTATCATGCCCGAGCCCCAAGGTTCTTTGAAATTAGACAGGTTCACCTTGAAGGCTTTATCTAGAAGGGAGTGCTCTGTACTAGACTGTCAGCTCTGGAAGGGCGCTGCAGAGATGGGGAAACTGGTCCAAAGCAATCCAGCAGTGTTTGGGGAGGGGAGGCTGGAAGCAGGCCAGCCACACGGGAGAGGTTCTGGCGGCGGGCCATAGTCCAGCTACAGGTGGAGAACAATTAGATCACCACCACATTCTCACCTAATCTTGCTCCTGATGTTCGATCCCCGACTTAAAACCTTCACAGAGTCTCAGGAATTCACGGCCATGTTCCCAGGAAACCAGATCATTACTTACATTTGGGAGACACTGTATATCTAGAAGAGAGGGGGCTTATGTTTTATGTGCAATATTTTAGGCTTTTGTTTGTTTTATTTTTTTGAGACAGGGTTTCTCTGTGTAGCCCTGGCTGTCCTGGAAGTCACTTTGTAGACGAGGCTGGCCTCCTACTCAGAGATCCACCTGCCTCTGCCTTCTGATGGGATTAAAGGAACACACTGCCATGCCTGGCTTATTTTAGACTTTATAATTTAATTCCCATAGTGTTGTGAATAACAGAGATTAGCATCCCATTGTATAGTTGGAGAAATTGAGGCACAGTCTGGCAGTAGAGACAAGAATAAGAACTCAGCAATGAAGAGTTCTGAAGTTCGATCCCCTTCCAGGGCCTCATGGGAAGGTTCAGTGAGCCAGACTTCTGGGGCCTTCTCAGGTTTTGGCTGGCTAGTGAGGAAGGAAATACTCTTGACTTTTCTGACCTTGGAACTTGGGGTTCCAGGAGTATGATGGGCTCAGAGAGGAAACCTGGTGGATGGGGAGGTGACTCAGCAGGCACCGTGCTTACTACATAGGCGTGAGGACCTGAGTTCAGATCCCCAGCACTCACATAAAAAGCTAGGCATGGTGGCATGCGCCAGTGCTGGGAGAGTGGAGGCCGAGGGACCCTGGGGACTTGATGGCTAGACAATATGGTCAAACTGGGGAGTGCCAGGTTCAGTGAAAGCTCAGTCTCAAAAACAAAAACAAACAAACACAAACAAACAAACCAAAAAAGACAATACAGGCAGATCTGATGTCAACCTCTGCATCTACACATGCATGCACAGGCAAGCACATCTGTATAGACACATACACACACACACACACACACACACACACACACACACACACACACACACACACAGTAGCTGGTTTGGGAAGAAGGAAGCCAAGTAGTTGCTGGGCCCCTGTGCTAGGCACTGAGTTACAGATGAATAGGTCCTCGGGACTGAAGAGATGACTCAGTAGTTAAGAACCGTGTGCAGTTCTTGTACAGGACCTGAGTTCCTGTGCCTCCCAACAGCCAGTTCTAGGGGATCTGACACCTCTGGTCTCCATGGGAACTGTTCTCAAGTGTACATACCCACATAAACACAGTTTAAAATATTTTTTTAAAAAACAAAACAAAAACAAAAAAAAACCCAGATCAAGTAGGTCCTCCGTAGTGTTCGAATTCAAATGCCAGAAACTGTAAATTAGGTTGATGACTACGGGAATTCACAACTGCACCTGGGCCAGGTGTGGTGGTGCATTCCTTTCATCCCAGCTACTCAGGAAGCTGAATCCGGGAGTTCTAGGCTGTAGTGTGATTATGCCGATTGGATGTTTGCATGGTTTAACATAAATATGGTGATTAGTAATGGGATCATACCTGAGAATAGCCACGATGCTCCAGCCTGGGCCTGGTGTGCCCACAAGGTTCCTTAAAGGTGGGCAACAGGGGGCAGCAGGTGGAGGTCAGAGCAAGGCTAAGGGAAGACTTGAGCTGACACTGTATATCTTGAAGGCAGAGGCTGCTCTGGGGACCCTAGAGCAGGGGTGGGGCATGAGGGCGGGGGTGGGGTGGGGGACATTACTCTGGATGATACTAAAAAAAAAAAGTGGTGGGGGGGAGCTGGGCATGGTGGGCATGGTGGGCATGGTGGTGCATACTTGTAGTCTTAGTTCTTGGACTATCGAGGCAGGAGGATCAGGAGCACAAAGGTCAGCCCGGGCTACATAGCAAGTTCAAGGCCAGTCTGGCCGACATAAGATTTGGTCTCAGTAAATGAAGAGAAAAAAGTCTTCAGGACAGCCTCCAGAGAGGAATGTAGCCCTGTCTACATCTAGGTTTTAGCCCAGGAATATCCAACTTACATCTGGCTGTTCCGCCCCCTCCCTCCTCTGTACATAAATATATAAGTAAGCCAGGCGGTGGTGGTGCATGCCTTTAATCCCAGCACTCGGGAAGCAGAGCCAGGTGGATCTCTGTGAGTTCGAGGCCAGCATGGTCTACAGAGCGAGATCCAGGACAGGCACCAAAGCTACACAGAGAAACCCTGTGGGGGGCCCAGCATGCTGATGGCCTGGTTCAATCCCCGGCAATGAAATAAAAGAGAAGCCCACGTTGACCTTCTAACGCTATACTAACTACTAAATGTCTTTTGTTTTGAACCACTGTGATTGTGGATATCTCTTACAGCAGCCATCAAAAATGCTCAAGGGACCAAACCAGGTTCTAGGGGGTGTGGTCTTGTAAAGTCGATTTGCTTTTCCTCCATTCCTGTCCTGTACTTTCTAAAATCCCTAATGTCTCCAAGGCCCCTGTGCCTGTGCAGCCTCGTGAGTATTGGGGGTACACCAGGCTGGGCTTTGGAGGTGGAGGGAGCTCCAGATGAGTTCTGGTCCCAGAAAGACAAGGTAAGATTGGAGGACTGGGACATTCATCCAGGGGCTGGAAGAGAGACTGAAGGTCACCAAGGCCAGTCACACCTGCATAATGAAGCCTTGTGGGTGAAAACTCACGAGGACAGGCTGGCACACTCCAGGGCATCTGTGTTTATCTGTGAGCACAAGACCTCTGTACCTCCTAACAGGGGACGAAACAAACCAGGGCCAGGCTCGCTCTGTTTTTGTTGTTGCTATTGCTGTTTGCTTGAGACAGAGTCTCATGTAACCCAGGATGGCCTTCAGCTCTCTATGTAGCCAAAGGTGACCTTAAATTCTGCTATTTCCTGCCTCCATCTCCCCAGGGCTAGGATTACAGGTGTGTGCCACCATAACCATTCTATGTGATTCTGGAGGTGAACCCAGGGTCTTGTGCATGCTAAGTGAACACTACCAACGGAGCCACAGTCCCTGTCCTGCTTTTTCCCTTTCCCTCCCTCCTTCCCTCCCTCCCTCCCTCCCTCCCTCCCTCCCTCCCTCCCTCCTTCCTCCTCCTTCTTTGCCATTTTTTGAGACAGGGTCTCACTATGTATCCCTGGCTGGCCTGGAACTCACTATGTAGAGCAGGCTGGCTTCAAACTCACATATATCTACCTGCTTCTGCCTCCTGAGTATTGGACTAAGGAGTGTGCCACCCTGCCCAGTCCTCCTTTCTTTCTTCGCTTCTCTTTTTCTCGGCTCCCCAGAGTCCATTTCAACTCAAAGGAAATCATGTGTTATATGGTTTGGTTTCTGTGGTGCTGGCAAGGAATCCAGAGTCTTGCTCACTCTACCACTGAGCTACAGTCCTGCCCAGGCCATGACTTCTGAACCTGAGAGGCTCTTTCTGGCAAACTCGATGTGGTCCTGCATGCTTCTTGGTGAGCTCATGTCCCTAGGTGTTGGGCAGTGTCCTGCAGATAGAACCTTGACTGTGACATTTTTAAAGCTGTGTATGCTTTCTTGTAGTTGAGGTAAAGCTACTAAAAGAGAAAGGGCCACCTCAGGCCTTGCCTCTAAGATGTGTCCATTTGCCTCTTCTGATGGGTCAGTGCCATACTGCCCAAGAAAGCTGGGTTTGGTATGTGCCCCTGCAGTCCCTGCTACTCAGAAGGGAGGATGGCTTGAGCTCAGAAGTATAAGACCAGCTTGGGTTATACAGCAAGACCTCATCCTGAAAAAAACAAAAACATGCCCTTGAAGTTCCCTAGGCTATGAGGACACTCACTCTGGTGTCTGGAATGGCTAAATCTAAGCCAGGGCAGCAGAATTTCATAATGCTGCTAGTGGCTGTTTATGGCTTCTTTCCTGATGCTAATGACAGGCTTGGGCAGAGGGTGCCAGCTGTGCTCCAGTAGTCTCTCAACCTGGGCAGAACAGCAGCCCTTGTTCAGCCCCTTCCAAGCTATGGGTGCCTGGCAAGTTCCTCAGCTTCTCTGTGCCTTGGCGTTCTTACCTATAAAATGGGTACAATCACAGTGAGAGGGTAGTGGTTGCTGTTAGAACAGTGCCGGGCAGGTAGTGAGCCCTGAGAGTTGGTTCATCATTGTCACAGTCGTCATCCTCCTCCTTGTTACCGGCATCACCTTTTGCTCTGTGCCTCCCCCATCCATTTAGGGAATGAGAGTCAGGTACATAAATCAGCCTGAGTCCCCACCTTGTCTAGGTTCATGATCTTGTGGGGATGTCAGACCCTCTGAGGAGCTCTACCTGAAGCATGACGTATAGGCGTGTGGAAGTCACTTGCTTTCAATTGTCAGTAATATTTATGTAAGAGGTGTGTGTGTATGTGTGTGTGTGTGTGTGTGTGTGTGTGTGTGTGTGTGTGTGTGTGCAAATGCAAAACAGATTAGTTTGCATTCCTCCTTCACCCACAACCACTAAGCATTTCCCAGCAGGCCACTACATCTGTTCCTGTCCACTAGCAAGGGAACACATGGCACACCCAACTTCAAGGGATTGTGGGAAATGTAGTCTCCAGCTGGTAGTTTCCTGATTGTCTAAAATCCCTCTCTCCCCTCCCACACCCTCCTCCAAATAAATCTGCTCTGCTAGCCATTTGGATTTAGACACACCTCTAGTGACTTCTCAGAAGCTCAGTAAAGCAGAGCATACAGTCCCAAAGGGACTTAGTTCTCAACTCTTGGCTTGGTCTTTACCAGCTCCACCCATAAATATTTCGACCTGCCTCCATGGTAGCCCATGAATAAGTTTGTGTCGCTGGTCACAGAATTGGAGCTCTGGAGTTGCAGCCTGTGTGAGACCATAGTCTCTGTGCGCTAACACCTTGAATAGACGCACAGCAGAGCTGACTGTTGTTTTTATTTCTGTTGTTCTATTTACCAACAAAGACTCAGGAGTCAGATATTGGAGTGAGAATCTGCTAGATTAGAGAAACTGTCTTCCTAGGTCCTCTATACTGTCTATGGCTAATTCTTGTCATTGGCTCCACTCCCTGATCCAAGGTCAATTTTTTTAACACAGTGTCCGAGTTTCACAGTGAGATCAAATATCCCACAACAGCTGACCTTGCAGGATTATTGTAAGGTTCAAACGAGACCGTCTTTTAAAAGATCTTTTATTGTCTGAAAATTCACAGGCAAGGGCTGTTCCCGTTCCTACCTGACTGGTCTGCCAGCAGTGCAGGGGCAATCATGGACACATGCCCTTTGTAACATGATTGACATAATACGGATACAAGGTGGCATGTGTTTTTGTTTTTAAATTATTTATTGTATGTGTATGGGTGTTTTGCGTCCATGTATGTCTGTACATCATGTGCCTGAAGTGCCTCTCCAAGGCCAGAAGAGGGAGTAGGATCCTATGGAACTGGAGTTATGGACCGTTGTGAGCCATGTGGGTGCTGGGAATGGAACCGAGCTTCTCTGCAGGAGCAACAAGTGCTCTTGTTGTTGTTACTTTGTTTGTTTGAGACAAACTATGTAGCTCTGGCTGGCCTAGAACGCCCTATGTAGACCAGGCCAGCCTCAAATTCAAAGATCCCCTGGCCTCTGCCTCCCGACTGCTGGGTACCACCATGCCCAGCTCTAACCGGTGCTCATGACTGCTGACCCGAAAAACTAACACCCCTGGCCTCTGCCTCCCGACTGCTGGGTACCACCGTGCCCAGCTCTAACCGGTGCTCATGACTGCTGACCCGAAAAACTAACACCCCTGGCCTCTGCCTCCCGACTGCTGGGTACCACCATGCCCAGCTCTAACAGGTGCTCATGACTGCTGACCCGAAAAACTAACACCCCTGGCCTCTGCCTCCCGACTGCTGGGTACCACCGTGCCCAGCTCTAACCGGTGCTCATGACTGCTGACCCATCTCTCCAGCTCCTGTTGTTTTTCTGTCGTTACATAAATAAATGTGAAAGAAAAAAGGAGAGATGTAAAAAGGTCCAGAAGGCTGAAGCAGGAGACTTGCTGTCAGTTGGAGGCTAGCCTGGACTACATAACAAGTGAACAAAGAAAGAAACAGGGCCTGGTGAGATGCCTCTGAGGGTAAAACACCTGAGGCCAAGCCTGAAGACCTGAGTTCAATTCCCAGGATCCACACAGTGGAAAAGTGAATCAATCCCTGAAAGCTGTTCTCTGACTTCTACACACGTACCCACGTGTACTCACAGAAGTAATAAATGTTAAAAACAAACAGCATCAAAAAACTGTGGGGTAGGTGGCACACACCTTGAATCCCAGCATTCGGGAGACAAAGGCAGGCAGATCTCTGTGAGTTGTAGGTCAACCTGGTCTATATTGCGAGTTCCAGAATGGCCAGGGCTACACAGTGAGACCCGGTCTTTTAAAAACAAAATAAGACGAAACCCTAATACTAATATAAATATCACACCTTAAAAGGGGTTTTGTTGTAATTGTTGCTTTTGTGAGTCTTATTGTTTCATAGTCTGACGCCAAACACCTAACCTTGGACAATGTTCTGGCCCTTAGCCTCCCAGAACGTGGGAACCACAGGCATTTACCACTGTGAAAGTTTCCATGTGTATTCACAGGCACACACGTGGAATGGGAGGCCAGTGCTGTGGGCCACAGGAATATATCATAAGAATTCAGCTGGTTATGGCAAAGTCACTACCTGGAGGGATCAGGGAATTCCTCCAGAGGAAGCCAAATTCCAAGGAGTTTTTGGTGTTACTTGGCTTGTTATATATCAACTGTCTTCTGTTATGAAAATCATGTGTGCCTTCATAGTTTTCCCAATTGACTTTTCCCTAAGAAGGACTAACAGTGTGGACTGATCACTCTCTAGACATACACATTCCAAGTATTTGGAGAACAGCCTCAGGAAAGGCTTTCTCTGGAATCAGATATCTCCCTTAGCCATATTCAAGGACTAGCAGTAATAACAGTCCACATGAAAGTCTCCTGATTAAAGATAAATTCCACAAGGAGACACCACCTAGGTCAGGTGGACGTTAAGTAATAGCTTTACACAATTCAACTTGGACCCTCCTTTCTTACAGCCTTACTAACTTTATAGACCTCTAACTCCTTACCTAATCACTTCTAGGAATATTTAGATAACCTTCTGTGGTGACAACTATGCTCAGCCAGAACCCCAGTTCAAGCCTCCTTGTAATTATCATCATTGGCCGCATTCGGCCAGGTCCATCCCCATATGGAGGAAAGTACCTTAGCAGAGATACCTCTGTGCTTTCTAAGAACAGACTTAAGCATCCAGGCTACCTGTTTGAGAAGACCTGGCGGATGTGTCAATTAAGCTTAACTTTCTCCATTCCCAAAACTTACCTCTAGTTCCAGATCTCCCTTTAACTATCACCAGAAGCATCTAGCTGTACACAGGCTGCCTAGCAAATGAGCACACTTTTCCCCCACCCGGCAGAAAAACAGCAGATAGCTTGGACAGACAGGAGTCACAGGAAAAAAGAAGACAGTTTTATTTTCTCCCATTGACCTAGCAACTTATAGATTCTTAACATTTTCTACTAATCACGTTTAAGACTATAGTTTAATAATTATTGTCTCTCAATGTGATTCATATCACCCCTCCGTTTGACCCTGGAAGCCTGGCTTTATATACCAGGACTTCCAGGGCACGAGGGATGGAGAAGAGAAAAGAGAATGGAAGAACTAGACGGGTAAGAGTTTGAGAGGAACAAACTGAGATGGGGAAGAACTAGATTGAAGGGCTAGAGGAGAGTACTAGAGGAATGAGATGGAAGATGAGGAAGAGCCAGATGGGGAAGTACCAGCTGGGTAAGAACAAGCTGAAAAGGACCTAGATGAGGCAGAACTAAGACGAGAGAATTGAGATAGAACGTAGAGGGAGCAATAGATAAATATAGAAAGAAATCAGGCAAGAAAGGAGCTAGACATGAGAACAGAACTGAAGCTGGGTATAAAGGATGTTATGCCAGAGGAATTAAAGCAAGTGGACTATAGAGCTCGGTGTGCTGAGATTCTATTTCCTGAAAATAGTCCTCGCCGTTAGTAGTTCTCTCTCCTGAGCCCCTGGGATGTATAATATTAAGGCTGGTCCCTCTAATATTATACAAGACCCCAGAGGACAGCCTCAGCTATTGACCCTTGCCTTCTGTCTTGTTTGAGACAGGGTGTCTCTGCTGTTCACTTCACTGCTAAGATAGCTGGTCTGCAATCCAGCAATTCTCCTGCCGCCTCCCACCCCACTGCCATAGGGGGCAGACTAGGATTACAGATTGGAATTGCTTTTCCATGGATTCTAGGGATCTGGGCTCAGGCTATCAGGTTAATGAAGCAAGTGTTTTACACACTGAGCCCTCTCTCCAGCCTCTAAAAGACTTCAATATTATCAAAAGATGATCAATATTCAAATTTTCCTAATTCATATTTATTTGTTTGTTTTGCTTATTTGAGACAATATATCTGTGTATTCCTGGCCCACTCTGTTTTTCTAAATTGTATTCCTGGAGCTGGGGAGATGGCTTAGTGGGTAAGGATGCTTGCTGCCAAGCCTGATGACCAGAGTGTAATCCTTGCGAGCCAAATGATGGAGGGAGAGAGCTGATTCCGGAAGCTGTCCTCTGGCCTCCATACGTGCTGTGAACTTGAAGGAAACATGCTAAACAAACCAGAAACAAATATAGGTTGTTTTTTTGTTTTGTTTTGCTTTGGTTTGGGTTTTGGTGGTTTTTTTTTTTTTTGTTTTTGTTTGTTCGTTTGTTTTTGTTTTTTGAGACAGGGTTTCTCTGTGTAGTTTTGGTGCCTGTCCTGCATCTTGCTCTGTAGACCAGGCTGGCCTAGAACTCACAGAGATCCACCTGGCTCTGCCTCCCAAGTGCTGGGATTAAACTGGCGGCACCACCGCCCAGCCTACAAATATGTTTTAAAAGTAAAAATGGAGCTGGGAGCCGGGCGGTGGTGGCGCACGCCTTTAATCCCAGCACTCGGGAGGCAGAGCCAGGCGGATCTCTGTGAGTTCGAGGCCAGCCTGGGCTACCAAGTGAGTTTCAGGAGAGGCGCAAAGCTACACAGAGAAACCCTGTCTTGAAAAACCAAAAAAAAAAAAAAAATGGAGCTGGGAATGGTGGCACACGCCCTTCAGTCCTTGCACTCAGGAGGCAGAGGCAGGCAGAGCTCTATGAGTTCAAGGCCATCCTGGTCTCCACAGCAAGTTCCAGGCCAGCCAGAGCTACATAGACAGTCCCTGCCTAAAACAGAATTCCTTATAACTTTAAATGTTGTGTTTCCCTCCCTGTTTTATTCATAATTTGCCAAGCTCTTGACATATGAAGAATATTACTAAAGTGAAGGTACCAACTCGCTGTTCTACCTCTAGGAAAAGTGATGGAGGCTTCAGGATCTTCTTCCCAGTCTCAAGACAGCAATGGAATCCACAGAGAAACAGAAAACCTAGACTGTAAGTTTTCTTTCTCAGACCCTTTGAGCACAGCCCCTGGGGAAGTAGATCCAGCCTGGTTGGGACCATCAAAGACGCTGCTCAGGTTATGATGGACACATCAAAGCTGTAGCAGAGCAGTGATTTTCTATTCATGTGCTCCTTCCAGCCTGTTCCCACACTTTCTACCTAAGTAGGTCCTCAGTTGCTCCCCAGATTTTGAGAAGTTTCTGGGCAGCTTGTTTTGGAAGTGGGGAGCATCTCTAGAAGGTGGGAAGGGTCTCATGCATCTGCCCTTGGAGAAACGGACAGTTTAGGGCTTGATCACAGGCTGCCCTCTGTGTGACTTAAGAGAACCCTGAGCTAGTACTGAGTCTGGAAGTCTCCAGGTGGAGTATCGAGGACAAGGGGCAAAGGGGGCTTAGAAGACCCTTTTCTAGGGTCTGTATGCAGAGGAAATTTTGCCTTGGGCTGTCTTTGACACCCCCACCCCTACCTAGGGATCTCTGAGAACTTTGATCTTGGAAACCTTCCATTGGGCTTGGCTATTCAGGGAGTAGTTCTCCCTGTTGGCTTGATGAGTGCTCCATGGAGAGGCTGTACTGTTGCTGGGGACAGGGCAGGGGGCAGGAGGCGCTCACCATCTTGCCTGTGTGCATCCAGACCAAGAGACAGAATTCCACAAGCAAGATGGGAAGCTCCAAGAACGATATGAGAGAAAGAAGTCTTCCTCCTCCTCATCTTCCTCTTCTTCTTCCTCCTCATCATCTTCCTCCTCCTCCTCTTCCTCCTCAGGTATAGCAAACATTCTTAGGACTGGGGTGTGACTTGATGGTACAGCGCTTGTCTCATATATACAGAGCCCTGGGTTCCATCCCCAGCGACACACACACACACACACACACACACACACACACACACACACACACACACTAATAGAAATACATTTAGAAAACATATAGGAGGGGGCTGGAGAGATGGCTGAGGTTAAGAGCACTAGCTGCTCTTCTAGAGGTCCTGAGTTCAATTCCCATCTGTAATGAGATCTGGTGCCCTCTTCTGGCCTGCAGACATACATGCAGGCAGAACATTGTATACATAATAAATAAATAAAATCTTTAAAAAAAAAAAAGAAAGACGCCTTTAATCCCAGCACTCGGGAGGCAGAGCCAGGTGGATCTCTGTGAGTTCGAGGCCAGCCTGGGCTACCAAATGAGTTCCAGGAGAGGCGCAAAGCTACACAGAGAAACCCTGTCTCGGAAAAAAAAGAAAAAAGAAAACATATAGGGCTGAATTTATCACAATATTGGAGCTATCATTTATTGAGTACTTACTTCCAGGTACTCTTCCAAGTACTTTACAGGTAAGAACTCAGCCAGTTCTCACAGGACCCCATTACGGAAGATATAATACTACTGTTACGTCTCGTTTTTTACAGGTGAAGCACAGGGAGGCTATGTGACCTGCTTTAAGAAAGCTCAGTAACAAACTTGAAGGTCTTTCTGGGACTGGGGAGTGTGTGTGAGTGGGTTCTCCGCCTGCTCAATTGGAGCTTCAGCACTGTGATTTATTTTACATCCTGGGCTTGAGCTTACAATTCCTAGGCTTAGGCTGAGGGTGCAGCTCTGCATGGTTGGGTACTTGTTTAGCACAAAGCCCCAGGTTTCTTCCTCAGCACAGCACAAAACTGGTATGGTGACACGCATCTATAATCCTACTACCCAGGAAGTGGAGGCAGGAGGATTAAAAGTGCACGGTCATCCTTAGCTAGTCTAGGCTACATGAAAGAATAAC
Source organism: Peromyscus californicus insignis (assembly GCF_007827085.1). Lineage (NCBI taxonomy): Eukaryota > Metazoa > Chordata > Mammalia > Rodentia > Cricetidae > Peromyscus > Peromyscus californicus. Next base: position 130,549,319 of record NW_026294584.1, on the reverse strand, counting down.
TACTAAATAAAGCCAAGGATGATAGCACATGCCTTTAATTCCAGCACTTGCGAGGCAGAGGCAAAAAGATGGGCAGGCTGTTATAGACTAGCCTGGGTCACACAGAGAAACTGCTCCCAGCAAACAGAAAATAAACACACCCTCGAAACCCCAAGTTTATGTTATGACTAAATAACATAAATTTTTTTCTTGTTGAAAGAAAAAAAACTCTAGAAAGGAAAGAAATAGTTGGGCATGGTAGCACATGCCTGGGATCCCAGTACTCAGGAGACAGAGGCAGGAAGATTACCACAAATCTAAGACCATTCTGCTCTACATAGTGAGTTCCAGACCAGCAGGACTACATAATGAGACCCCGTCTCAAAAGTAAAAGGGGGTGGGAATAAAGTCACTCAACATCTTATTCATTAAGATAAACACACATCTGTTATTTTGATTTGTAGCCAGCCCTCTACATTCATGGACTCTGCATGCTCAGAGCCAGCCCACCAAGGAGTGAAAAACAAGACAAACTGTGTCTATACTGAACACAGATGGCTGCTTTATTGTCACATTACTAAACACCACCAAGTATGAATGAGTAGCATTTACACTGTAGTAAGTATTACAAGTAATCTAGCAGTGGTTTAGATAATAGGGAGGGGTCAGCAGGATGGCCCAGTGGGTAACGTGCTCGCTGCCACGCTGACCACCTGAGTTCAATCCCCAGGACGCACGTGACCCACACGGTCCAAGGAGGAAAGCAACTCCTGAAAGTTGTACTCTGAACTTCCACACATGCGCTGTGGCGTATGCTTCCCCGACCACACGCAAATATTTTTTTAAGTTAAAAAAAATAATACAAGAGGACACGTACAGTTTCTATGCAAATACTACACTGTTGTGTATAAGGGACTGGCGTGTCTGTTGATTTTGATGTGTGTGGCAAGTCTTAGAACCTTCTCCCATGGGTACCAAGGGACAACCGTATGACCAGACATCTGTGTCAGTTTAAATGACATGAACACTGACTTGGAAGCACAGCTAATTGACGTCCTGGAGTTTTAATGAATCCACAATGGATGGGAAGTCCCTATACACACTGAGGGAACTCATCTGGGGCCATCTGGGTAGTCCTGGGAGAAAGCCCTGTAGCCCAGAGCTCCTGGCTCTGAATTCTTAGACCATTGACTAGTCTAAGATGTACACAACTCAGCCATGCTGTCCGTCCCTTCAGGGTCCTGCTCCAGGCTAGGCAGCCTGAGGCAACGGAAGAGGCAGGCTGTGACCTTCAGGAGCTCAGGTGGTTAGAGAGACAGGCATCATCCAGTCCTCCTGGTGACTGACTCAAGACAGTTAGTGCCCTGGAAACCCCCAGTGAGGAGGATAAGGTGAGGGTCTGAGCAGCATGACAGGGTTCCCATAGGACGTGTGACTTCAGTTTAACTTCACAATCAAGGAGACAAGTGGGAAAGAGTTCCAGGCCGGTAGACACAAAGCAGCAGACACCCAGAGTCCTGTGACACCACGAGGACAGAGATGATACAGCATCGTGCTTGGTGGACTCTCCGTAAGATGGTGCGTCATAAAACTTGGTTGCCTCTTCAGGAAAGCCTCCCCAGGCATCAGCAGAAGTAAGGCTCAGTCAGAAAATACAAAGAGGACAGTGACACAAAAAGTTAGGAGTTGCTGGGTGGTGGAGGCGCACTTCTTTAATCCCAGCACTTGGGAGGCAGAGCCAGGCGGATCTCTGAGTTTGAGGCCAGCCTGGTCTACAGAGTGAAATCCAGGACAGGCACCAAAACTACACAGAGAAGCCCTGTCTCAAACCCCGCCCCCACTGTCCTAACCTGGAGCCAGGCAAAGTCCCTTTCTCCGTGACTGTGGTCCTGGCTCCTTCCAGCCTGAGGCCCTACAGCTTGTATTTGCTTCCCACAGACAGCAGCGATGAGGACCATCATTCCAGAGGTCCCAGGGAACATCGAAGGAAGCCACGAAGGGACGGCTCTCCTGGTAGGTAGCAGGCTCCCCACCTTTCCTTTGCTTCTTGGCTCATAGCAGAGCTTAGTGGGCCGGTCCAGGAGGTTCCTCACAACGCTGTTCATACCTGGATGAGTGGGAAATAGCCTACTTACCACCCGACAACAGCTACGACAGCCAGACAGAAGCAGAAAGTGGGCTCTGTCTTGGTCATAACCATGGTTGTTGTTTTGAGGCAGGGTTTTCACTGTGTGGTCTTGGCTGTCCTAGAACTCACTATGTAGACCAGGCTGACCTCAAACTCACAGAGATCCTCTGCTTCTGCCTCCTGAGTGCTGGGGAAAGTGTGTGCCACCACACCCTGCTTTGTTTGGTTTTGGTTTTGTTTTGATTTTGGTTTTAGTTTTTGAGACAGGGTTTCTCTGTGTAGCTTTGGTGCCTGTCCTGAATCTCGCTCTGTAGACCAGGCTGGCCTCGAACTCACAGAGATCTGCCTGGCTCTGTCTTCCGGGTACTGGGATTAATGGCGTGCTCCGCCGCCGCCGCCGCCGCCGCCGCCGCCGCCGCCGCCGCCGCCGCCACCATCACCACCACCCGGCACTTTGTTTTTAATGAGCATTTCTCTAGCTCTGGCATGATAGGTGGCAAGTCACAGAACTCACTTGGCCTCAAATATATTTGCACGCCTTTAATTCCAGCACTCGGGAAGCAGAGCCAGGCGGATCTCTGTGAGTTCGAGGCCAGCCTGGTCTACAGAGCGAGATCCAGGAAAGGTGCAAAGCTGCACAGAGAAACCCTGTCTCAAAAAACCAAAAAACCATAAAACAGGAAGAAGGGGCCTGATGAGATAGCTCAGCAGGTTAAAGGCACCTGCCACTAAGCTTGATAAGCTGAGCTGCATGCCTGGGACCCACATAGGAGAGAACCAACTTCCAAAAGTTGTCCTCTGATCTCCACATGCGCACTGTGGTGTGAGCTCCATGCCCCCATGCAAATAAATAAATAAATAAATAAATATTAAAAGAGAATAGTTTACAAAACAGGAAAACATTAAGATATTAATAGTAATTATGATAGTGAAGTTGTGAGGCATATTTTTATTCATTTATTTTTGCAATACCCGGGTGGTACCCAGGGTTCATGCAAGTGTTCTTCCGCTGAGCTACATTGAGCTACAACCTCAATATCCCCTCTTCTGAAAAATGTATCGTTTATGTGTATGAGTGTTTTGCCTGCACGTATGTATGTGTACCATATGCGTGGTGCCCATGGGGACCAGAAGAGGGTGTCTGATCCCCTGGAAGATTGTTCTGTTGTGGGTGGGGGTTGGGAGCCAAACCTGGGTCCCCTGCAAGAGCAGCCAGTGATCTTTTTTTTTTTGGTTTTTCGAGACAGGGTTTCTCTGTGTAGTTTTGCGCCTTTCCTGGGACTCACTTGGTAGCCCAGGCTGGCCTCGAACTCACAGAGATCCGCCTGGCTCTGCCTCCCGAGTGCTGGGATTAAAGGCGTGCGCCACCACCGCCCGGCTCAGCCAGTGATCTTAACCCTGAGCCATCTTTCTAGTCCTGGGAAATCACTTTTGCCTAAATAAATAAAAGAATGAATGAATGAATGTTGTGAAAAGAAAAGAGCATCAGGGAAAGAATGGGTATTAATGAACGAATGTCTATCACAGAGTCTGGTACACAAAGTACTTGATAAATGCTACTTGCGATACTAGGAGTTGAGCATAGTTCTGTTTCTAGAGATACAACTAGCTGGCGGTCTGGGTATGTAGCTCACTGCGAAGTCTGTGCTTAGCATGCGGAAGCCTTGAGTTCAATCTCCAGCACCAGTAATGATGGTGATGATAAACAAAGCAGCCGCAAATTAAAAACAGCAACCCCAACCAGGAATTCCGGGTTAGGAGAGACCTGTGGGTCACCCCTCACTGTGTGTGTTTGGTAGAATCATTTCACTCTCTGTTTTCCTCTCCACCACCCCACGTCCCTGTGCTGGGACCAGATCCGCGTCTCTCACGTGCTAGGCCGAGCTCTCTCCCACTAAGCTCTTCCCCAAGCTGTAATCAAACCTTTGAGCCTCAGCTGCCACGCCTGCTTGTGTGCCTTGGTGCCTTCTCCGTCCGCACTCTTTCGATGAGAACCGATAGGAAATAGTCAATATAAATTACTTAGCCCACCATTGGCACACCTTAGAGCTCAATAAGTGACGAGTATTCTTATTATATGAAAATTGGAAGGTTAATTTATTTGTGTGTACGAGTGTTTTGCCTGCCTGTATGTACATGTGCAGTGTACATGCCTATGCCCACAAAGGCCAGAAGAGGAGATCGCCTGAAACTGGAATTACAGGCGATTGTGAGCTGCCATGTGGGGCCTGGGAACTGAACCTGGGTCCTCTGCAAGAGCAGCCAGTGTTCTTAACCTCTGAGCCATCTCTCCCGCCCGAGGTAACTATTCTTGACTGAGTGTCAGGTCCTCCCAGACCTGCAGTTTCATATCAGTAACAGAACATAGTAACCTCTGGGGCACTGAGGATAAATAACTGTGACTCTGTTTACCTTTTGGAGACTTCAGATGTAGGGAGATGGAGGTGGTTCTCAGACACTGGGGAGAGTTGACCAAGGTTTGTTTCCACCCAGGTGCTGACCACAGGGAACTGGAGGTGCTGAAAGATGATCTTCAGCTCTGTGGAGGTAACTGCTTGTCCCCCAGCTTTGAAGAAGAGAATCATGAGGGCTGAGGGCCCAGTGGGCACAACAAGGGGTGGGGTCTCATGATCTGAAGACTCCCAGGCAGACAGATGAGCCAGAGAGGCCACAGCCATTTAGGTGGGACTGGGGTGCCCTCTACAGTGATTACAATGGTTCAAGGACGGTCAGTCCTCTCTGCTGATTGGAACCCCAACTTTCAGCATGGTTGACTGGTCACCCAACAGATCTGGGCGCCAGATTGCCATCAACACAATGAGTGCGACCCACTCCACTCTCTTGGGACCCTGCTCTGTTTAAGAACGGCTCAGACCCCCCAGCCCCATTGAAGGGTGATCTTTATATTGTTTTATTTACTTACCTGAATTTATTTATTTGTTTATTTTAGCACTAGAGACTCAACTCAAGAATAGTTTTTTTTTTTTTTTTTTTTTTTTTTGGTTTTTTGAGACAGAGTTTCTCCATGTAGCTTTGCGCCTTTCCTGGAACTCACTCTGTAGCCTAGACTGGCCTCGTACTCACAGAGATCCTCCTGCCTCCGCCTCCCAAGTGCTGGGATTAAAGGCGTGCGCCACCACCGCCCGGCTCAAGAATGATTTCTTTGTTGTTATTTTGATTTTTTAAAAAGATTTTTATTTGTACTTTGATTTGTTTATTTTAATTTGTGTGTGAGTATTTTGCCTACATGTATGTCTGTGTACCATGTGCATGCCTGTGGAGGCGAGAAGAGGGATCTGGATCTCCTAGAATAAGAGTTACAAACAGATTCGAGCTGCCATGAGGGTGGGGACCAAACTCAGGTCCTCTGAAAGAGGAGCAAGAGGAGCTATTTCTCCTGTCCCCTATTTTTATATCTATGTTTCTGAGTGTGGGTTTATGAATTTGAGTGCAGTGCCAAAAGAGGCCAGAAGAGGGCATCAGATTCCCCTAAAGCTGGAACTACAGGAGGGTGTGAGCATCTAGTACTCTTAACCACTCTGACATCTCTCCAGTCCCTATTTTATTTTGTTTAAAAAAAAAAAAAGTACTGGCTTTCCATGGCTTGAGGTGTGTGTGTGGGGGGGGTGTGTGACTGCTCATTAGATGGAGCAGGAGCCCTTCAGCCTGCTCCGGTCCCCTCCCAGCCTACACCAGACCAGTGTAAGTCTCCAAGTAGGCCCTACCTTCCTCCAAAGTGCCCCTTCTCAGGAGAGCACCATCATGTATGTGCTCACTGATTCTCCTTCCATGCAGGTGCCGCTGGGGAAATGGTGCTTGCTGGGGAGACAGGTGAGTACCCAGGAAGGGGAGGGAGTCAAGGATACTGGAGATGAATGAGGTCTGGGTGTTGTCCTGATGAGGCAGTCTAGGGTCCTGGCCGTGAGACACAGGAACTCCAGGGCCACTTAGGGACCTGACTGCATGCAACAGGCATGAGAGGAGTTGTGGGGCATTGGAATGGGGGTCCAGGCAAGAGGAAGCAGACATCTGCCAGCTAGGAGAGGTCCCTTGAATCCCATGGCTGGAAAATTACCTAGAGCCTTTTCTTTTTCTTTTCTTTCTTTCTTTCTTTCTTTTTTTTTTTTTTTTTTTCGAGAGAGGGTTTCTCCATGTAGTTTTGGTGCCTGTCCTAGATCTCGCTCTGTAGACCAGGCTGGCCTCGAACTCACAGAGATCCGCCTGGCTCTGTCTCCCAAGTGCTGGGATTGAAGGCGTGTGCCACCACTGCCTTTTTTAGTGACTAGTCACTGGGTTGAAAGCCCCTGGCAAGGAGCCCTGACCAACCGGGCACTAACACTGAGTTTCTCATTTCTAGGACTCCGAAGGAGAGGTTCCGGCTCAGCAGGGGGTAAATATATAAGCTCCCAGGACAGCCAGAGGCTGTGTGGATTCCCGAGGGGCCAGGGAGGGCCACAAATGGTCTGAGAGAGTGGGCCAGTTTTAGCAGGGATCGCAACACCCACGGAACTCAGAAAGAAGTCTCCATCACAGAGGAAATGGAAGGAAGAACAGGGCTAAGCCTATAGAGGGATGAGGAAGTCAGCGAGGGTCTGGGGACAGCTATCCCCACCTTCAGGGTCCTGCCTGTGGCTCCTGTGAGCACCGGCTGACACACACACAAACACCCAGCCATCCAGTCTCTAAGTTCAGAGTGGCAATCTACAAAACACATCTCTCTCTCTTTCATTCTTAAGGAGAAGTGGAGGCCTCCCAGTTACGAAGGCTGAACATAAAGAAGGACGGTAAGTAGGTTGGTGTTCAGGAGCCGGCCGAGCTCACCTGGCTGGTCCAGATTTCTGTGCGTGTACGATGGCTGGCAGTTACAACGACAGTCACCCCAGTCACCTCTTTCTTGTACCCCACAGTTAGCAAAGTCCTCAGCTCTGATCTCACCTAGGAGTGTGTGTGTGTGGGGGGGGGGGTTTACAAGCAGTGATGCTTATCTTTCCATGTAGAAGCCACTGAGCCCCATGGTTGGTACGGGTCTTACAGCTAACGAAGGGAATGGCCTGGGCTTGACACCCAGTCATACGCTCCCTTTGCTATGCGTGAAAACCCTGGGAGATGAGTGTTTCTCAGGCCCGGTGGGGGGGACTTAGTTAGGTTTTGGGATTCATGAAGTTCTACTAAAGAAGTGATGAGACCTTCAGGCCTTCGTCTGCTCCAAGCCTGGAAGATTGTGAGGATAGGAAAAGGATACTTGGTTTTCTTTTTTTGTTTTTAAAGATCAAAAAAAAATTATTATTTATTTGAGTGCATGAGCCTAAGGAGGCCAGAAGGGGGTGTCAGAGCCCCTGGAGCTAGAGTTACAGGTGCTGGTCGTAGGCTGGTAGAGATGGGTGCTGTGAACCCAACTTGGATTTCTGCAATAGCAATATTCACGGCTGAGTCATGTCTCCAGCCCCTCACATTTTTTGATTAAACAATAGTAGCTGTTCTAGAAAAATCTCGAGCTACTTCAAAAGCTCCCATTTTTTCAGGGAAGGAGACACCTGGGCTTTAAGCTCTCTCATAGCCTTGGTCCCCGACCATCAGAGTATTCTGTTTGGCTGGGGGTGGGGTTGGGGCATAAAAAGGCTCCTTGGACTGAAATCCAGAGTCTCAAAGCACAGGCCACATCCAGCTTGCTTCAAGGGTGTGTTATGCTCCAAAGGAAGAAGGCAATCCCCCCTGTCTCTGGACGCCTGAGACTTTGGTTTAGCCTTGGCCTTGCTCATTGCCCTTGAGAAAGACGCTTCCCCAGGCAGGAGCAGGGTTTGCTCGCTCTGTTCTAGGCTGGCTTTTGTTTTGTTTAGTGTGTGGGAGACAGTGTTTTATTCTGCCTTGATCATCCTTCCTGTGTAACCCGGACTGACCTCAAACTCCGGGTCCTTTTGCCTCAGCCTCCCCAGTCCTGGGAGCACAAGTGTTCACCACCACTCCTGACTTCCCTTAAACTTTCTTTTGTATTCCCCTTGTCTGAGGAAGCAGGGAGACACCACTGACCCTGGTGACATCCTTACCCTCACTGCCTAGTACCCCAAGGTCCAGACTCATGCCTGTTAGCCTCAGAACTTTGCACTCAGTGACTTTGCACATTTTACAATCGTTTTTTATATTTTGGGTTGTGAGCCTAGCCTTTAACGGCTGAGCCATCCCTCCAGCCCTACAATCGTTTTTTAATGCTCACTCAACAAATTAATTCCCGAGCACCCTTGTGTGGCTGCTCTAACTACTGAGTTTTCTAGGGTAGGAGACTGACTGCGACCCTCCTTCTCTAAGACCTAGAGCCCGGGGACCGATAAACGCAGAAATAAAACCCAAGCTGTGTGACTGTACATGTTCCAAAAATAATGAAGAGACATAGAGCTGAAAAGGGGGTTCCTGGGGGTGCTATTTAACACTGGCTGGTCAGAAGCAGCAATACTGTCATTTGTAAAACAAGAGGAGGCTGGATGGATGGTTCAGTGGTTAAATACATTTCTCTTTTGTCAGAGGGGTGGAGTTTTGGATCCCAGCACCCATATCAGGTCCCTCACAAATGCCTGTAACTCTAGTTCCAAGGGATCTGATGCCCCCTTCTGACTTCTGTGGGTACTTGATGCACGCTCATGTGGGGGCATGCATGCACTCATACACAGATAAAATAAAAAATAGAACAGTTGGTCATGGTGGTACATACCTTTAATCCCGGCACTAGGCTGGCAGAGGCAGTTGGATTCTGTGAGTTCCAGGCCAGCCAGGGTGACATAGTGAAACCCTATCTCAAATAAATAAATAAGTAGCTGGGCATCGTGGCATATGTCTTTAATCCCAGGACTCTGGAGGCAGAGGCAGGTGGATCTCTGTGAGTTCGAGGCCAGCTTGGTCTACACAGAGAGTTTTAAATCATCCAGGGTTACAGAGTAAAACAAATAAACAAACATCACACACACACACACACACACACACACACACACACACACACACACACAAATAAAAACGAGAACAGGCATGGTATTGTGGCACACACCTGTAACCCTAGTACTCTGAAGGCCGAAGCAGAAGAATCCCAAATTGAAAGTAACCACCCTGGGCTGCACAGAGACCTTGTCTTGAAAATCAAAGCAAAAAATAAAAATGAGAGGGTTGTGGTGATGGGTGGGGTGGAGTAGGGGGAGAGAGAGACAGATAGACACACAGAAACAGAGACAGAGAGAGAGAAAGAGGGAGAGAAACAGAGAGAGAGAGCTAGCCTCCACCCCTTTCTTGCAGATGAGTTTTTCCATTTCGTTCTCCTCTGCTTTGCCATTGGGTCCTTGCTGGTGTGTTATCACTACTACGCAGGTGAGGCTCCCTGGGGACCTTGGAAGGGGCTGCATGGGAGGATAGGGCGCTGACTTACAACCCAAAGGCTGACTGTTCTTTCCTTGCTGCCCTTGAAGACTGGTTCATGTCCCTCGGGGTCGGCCTGCTCACCTTCGCCTCCCTAGAGACCATCGGCATCTACTTCGGGCTGGGTAAGTGGTCCTATCAAAAAGCTACACAGACCCGCAGGCTCCTGGAGGGAGAGGTGGTTGCTGGACCGGCCATCACTCTCGCCAAGAGTCATGATCTAAACTTTTTTAAAAAGTACATTCCTTATGTTTGTGTTTTCTTCCTGACCGCATGTGAGGTCAGTGAAAGGTCCTTGGCAGAAGCTTGTGGAAAAAGGGGGCAGTCCCACAAAAACAGTTTAAAGTAGTAAACACGCATAGCTCCTCAGATACTGAAAACAAGCTGGTGGAGCCAGGCAGCAAGGTCGCGGGCTTCCTGTCCCTGTTATTACTGCCTGTGACTCTTTTCCGTGTAATAACCACAGCACTGTTATTGACGTTAGCCTAAAATTGCATGTCAGGGCTTTGTTTGCGTGGGGTGTGCCTCGGTCCTGGGGCGGCAGGGAAGGAGCCTGACCCTGGGGCTCTCCAGGGGCCACCATCCTGACCAACATTTCCCCTTGCTTCTGAGCAGTGTACCGGATCCACAGCGTTCTTCAGGGCTTCATCCCCCTCCTTCAGAAGTTCAGGCTGCCAGGTAATGGTGCTGCACATTTCCCCAGCCAAACTCTCTCCTGATCGGGACTTTCTTCTTCCAAAGAGGTCTGCTGTCTAGGGAAAGTCCTGGAGGCAGGGGGCTCCGGCTCCAGTTCTGCCTCTGCTCTGTGACCCCAGACAGCCTTTTTCTGTGCTGGCGATGGAACCCAAGGCCTGCAGCATGCTAGAGAAGCCACAATCCAGCCGTCTGTGGCCTCTTTGAGCCTCAGGTTCCTCAACTGGAAAACTGATGTAATTCTTTCTGCAAGGGGTGGCCCATCAAGTAAAGAAGGATGAGGAGGGCTGTAAACATAAACACTAAAGAAAAGCAAAGAACCTGTACTCCCCAAATGCTACTTCCTCTCTGGTTGTATTAAGTAACTTTGTAGTTGCCTTTGAAATAGCCTGGGCTAATGTAGATTCTCTATGAGTGTGTGTGTGTGTGTGTGTGTGTGTGTGTGTGTGTGTGTGTGTGTGTGAGTGTGTGTGTGTGTGTGTCTGGTGTGGCTAGGATGGGACCCAAGGCTTCACATACACTAAGAAATTGCTCTGCTGCAGAGCCATACTCCCACCCATTGTCTTTGACCAGCAGCCCAGGAGCTTTGTACTTGGTGATGTTGTGCCTCAGAGTCTGGAAGCCAGGGAGAGTGTGTCTCTGTCCCGGGGGTGGGGGTGGTAATGTCTTCTCCACAGCTATGGACCATGGGGAACCACAGTGCCTTCAGGAAGGGCCACTTGCTACCTTCCCTGTATTTTGGGGGCCTTTGAGGTGGTGGTGGGGTCAGGACTTGACTGCCTGCAGAATCCTATACCATCCTGCAAGCTTTGCTTTCCAGGGTTCAGGAGAACCGACTAAGAACGTTGCCTGAGAGCAGATGAGCCACTCCCCCATGTGACCACTGTCACCACTGCTGTACCTGAGCCCAGAAGACAGAACCGACATGCTGGAAGCCACCAGGAGGCCACGCCTGGGCACTAAAGAGCTCTTTTCTTCCATGTGGTCTCAGTGTTGGCAGCAGTGGGCAGGCTCTCACTCTGCAGATTAGCACACAGTCTGCAGGGGGGAGAGAGAAGGGATGGCATCTAAGTCTGCAAGAAGGACCTAGGACACCATTGCTCTTGGGGCAACATGAGTCCTGGGCCCCACAGGCTGGCATCTGTGGGCTTGGGTCTCTCTCATATCCTCAGGCCATGCCCAGAAGCTCACAGTTTCTGCAGAGCCATCCTGGGACAGACAGTCTACTACCCTGAGGCAGGGAGCTACCAGGCTGGGTCCCCAGGGGAACCTGTTTCAGATAAGATGCCTGGGACTAAAGCTGTGGCCCCATCACCTAGTGACCACCCTGTCATCCTTGGATTCCTTCAAAACTCAAATAAACATTCTGTTCTCGATGCTAAAAAGGGTCACCTGAATATTCCTTTAGGATTTTTTTTTTTTGTTAATTTTTTACACGGGCTCTCATGTTGCCCATGCTGGTTCAAGCTTTCCATGTAGCTGTGGCAGTTTGAATATAATTGATCCCCATAAGCTCATTGGGAGTGGTACTGTTCGGAGGTGTTGCTTTGTTGGAGTAGATGTGGCCTTGTTGGAGGAAATGTGGCCTTGTTGGAGGAAATGTGCCACTGTGGGGGTGGGCTTTGAGGTCTCCTATGCTCAAGATATGCTCAGTGTCTCAGACCACTTCCTGTTGCCTGCGAGTCAAGATGTAGGACTCTCAGCTCCTTCTCCAGCACCATTTCTGCCTATATGCCACCATGTCATACCAGGATGATAATGAACTAAACCTCTGAAAATGTAAGCCACCCCAATGAAATGTTTTTCCTTTATAAGAGTTCCTGTGGTCATTGTGTCTCTTCACAGCAATAGAAACCCTAAGACAGAGGCCAGGGCTAATGTTGAATTCCTGTTCTTCTTGCCTCCACCTCCCGAGTGCTGGGATCTTAGGTGTGGTGTGTGCCACTGTACCTAGTATAATGTGTGGCTAGGAATTGAACCCTGTGCCCAGTAGGCAAGCATGCTACCAGCTGAGCTATATCCCTGGCACTCCTTTAGGTCTCTTGAGCATGAGAACACATTTGGAGACTCTTTTGAAGCCATCTAGGTGAGTGAGCACTTATCCAATTGCATAGAGTATAAACAAGAATGTACGTATAGTGACTCGTGTAAAATTCAGGACTTCATTTGCACAGCTGGGGATGGGAGGAGGGGGTTTGCAAACATTCCTGTGGAAAAAATGTGTGTGCGTGTGCTGGAGACCTGGTTCAGAACTTACCTTGAGTTCACAAAGCTCTGGATTTAACCCCAGCAACATACAAACTGGGCATGGTGTTGCATGCTGATAATCTTAGCACTGGGGAGGTGAAGGCAGGAGGATCGGGAATTTAAGACCAGCTACACAGGGAGTTGAAGAGCAGTCTGAGTCAGTGAGATTCTATGTCAAAAAATAACGGGGGTGTGGGATTTGGTATTTTCAGGTCAACAAATCCGAAGAGTGTAGCCCTGCCTGGTTAGGAACTGACTATGTAGACCTGCTCTGGAACTCCTGGAGATCCACACCTGCCTCTGTGTCTCCAGTGCTGAGATTAAAGGTGTGTGCCGCCATGCCCAGCTCAGAGGACAACTCTTGGGAGTTGGTCACTTTCTCCCACTCTATGGGATAGAGGAGACCAAGCGTAAGGATGCAAGGCTGGCCCTGGTGCCCTGCTGAGCCATCTTGCTGATTCAGCTCTAGACTTTATATCAAGGGCAACAATGCCAAGCTACAGAACAAAAAAAGAGACCACGCATGTCCTCATGTGCCTGTAACCCCAGTGCTCAGGACACAAAGGCAGGAGGGTCACTGCAAGCTAGGAGCTAGCCTGGTTGGTGATTTCTGATGGCACTGCACACATGTGACCTCCAAGGGCATGAGGCACACACACATGTTGTGCACAGACATATATTCAAACAAAACACTCATACACATAGAATAAAATACATACATCTAAAAAGAAATAAAATAAAAGTTTTAGGATAGAATTACCATATGATCCAGAAGCTTCACTTCTGGGAATATATACAAAAGATATTTTAAGAGGTATTTGAACACCTGTGTTCATAACAGAAATGTTCATAACAGACTAGTTGTAAGAACAAGCCTGTAGTACCAACACTCAGAATGCTGAGGCAGGAGGGTCACTGGCTTGAGCCTAACCTGGGCTATGTAGCAAGATCCTGTTTCAAAAAGCCAAAATTATAAAAAATGAGAAAATACATTTTTAGAAAATAAATTGTAGGGGCTGGAGAGATAGGTCAGTTAGTAAGGTGCTTCTCAGGTGATCATGAGGACCCAAGTTCAATTTCCAGGTGACCATGAGGACCCAAGTTCAATTTCCAGGTGACCAAGAGGACCCAAGTTCAATTCCCAGCACCCACATAAAAATCGAGGTGTGGCAAATAGCGCCAGCCTGGGCTGGGGTGGTGGTGCAGAGACAGGTGAATCTCTGGGACTTGCTGGCCAGCCAGGTACCAGCCAGCCCCCTGTCTTGGTAAGAGACTCTGTCCCGACAACAAAGTGATTGACTCTGGACTGCCACGCATAACCACACCACACATGTAAATATACTTGCACTCCCATGTAAAAGCCAAAAACTTAAAATTGAAGAAGAAAAAAATTTGAGGAACCTTTAATCCCAGCACTTAGGAGGCAGAGGCAGGCACAGTTCTGTGGGTTCTAGGCCAGCCAGGGCTACAGAGTAAGACCCTGTCTCAACAAAACAAAAAGTGTTTTAAGAGGCTAAAAGTACAGGCCAATGGTTGAGTGTTTGCATACAAGAGGTCTTGGGTTTGAATGCCCAGCACTCAAAACAAAAACATTAAAATGGTGGAATCTATAATTTACCATTTTTTTAGTCTCATTTATTTATTTATTTATTTTTGCTTCTTGAGACAGGGCTCTCTGTGAAGCTCTGGCTGTCCTGGAACTTGCTCTGTAGACCAAGCTGGTCTTGAACTCAGAGATTTGCCTGCCTCTGCCTCCTGAGTGCTGGGACTAAAGGTGTGCGCCACCACTACCACCTGGCTAAAATCTCAAATTACTAGTGGCCATAAAAACTGGACATGACCTACAGGTTATAAGCCACCGGGCATGGGGCTGCCACCGTGTTCAGCTGGAGCTGGGAATGGAAGGAAGAACAGAATGGGAGCGAAGAACCAGAGCAAGGACATGGTCATGTCGATCCTTGGCAGCCTAGACACATCTGAGGGACACAAGTACAACCTGACTCTGCTCCTGGTCACCTTGGCCTCTGGAACCCCTGTTGCTAGAGAAGGGATCAGATGAGTCAGGTTGTTGGTGTCCTTTGTGTCCCCAGGTCTCACAGCTCTGCCAAGAGTCTGTCTGTGTAGTGTGCTGCCTCCTAGGACCCAGCCTAGCACTGACCTTGACGGTTCTCAGCTTGTGTGTACCACTGGAGTTCAAGCCAGGGCTTGGGCTCTGGTTATATCTCAGGCTGTGCATTCTAGGAGCCCCAGTCCAACGTGGGGTCTCAAAATAAAGAATGGAATCCTAAGCTGGGTAGACAGGATTGAAAAACGGAGGGACTTTGGTCCTTGGCCCTCCTGGACCCTGGGCACCAGACTTCTGCTGTCATCCTCACACAGGCCAAAGGGAGTAGTGAGTGCATTCTGAGACCACGCAAGCAGACTTGTACTGGGAGAAAGGTCAAGCCCAGGAGAACAGTGACAGTTGTTTGTCCCAGTCTCCTGAAAGGGACCCAGTTCAGATGTTGCTATTCCCTAAAGGCTAGGTGTTGAATGCTTGGTCCCCTTGGTGCTACTGGGAGATGGGGAAATCTTCAGACAACGGAGCCCATAAAGCCTACTGGTGGGCAGAGGATGGCATAGCATGATGGCTTTAGAAAGATTTCTCTGGCTGCCCTCCTCAGGCTGTGGGGACAAGAGTCTGGACTTATAGACAGATCTCCAAGATCAGGACCATAATTGACCAAGGCCACACTTCCCTATCACAAGAGAGATACTGAGGCAGACCCATAGATACCTGGAGACACAGATACCTCTGACGGCCAACTTTAGCTCACAAACTCCCCAACATGGCAGGTGGACACAAGGTGGCAGGCAAGTAGAGACTTCTCTCACCCACTCTGCCCTGTTCTCCCCATCTGGGGACTTCCACAGCAGCCTTCAGCCTTCCCAGCTCCCTCCTTACTTGCTCTCCCACCCAGACTTTCCCTTTAAAAGTCCTTGAACATCTACTCTCACCCTGGCATTGGCTTCTGAAAGGATCTAGACGGCAAAGCAAGTTTTGTCTTTTTCTATTTCTATGACATAGTAAACAACAACAACAACAACTAATGGTTTATACCTGTAATCCCAGCACTCCAAGGCCCAGGCAGGGGAATCGGGTTTGAGATCTCTCTTCCCTAGCTCCATCCACCACAGCATAAGCTCTCTCAAGCATTCTGAGCCCCAGCACATGCTGTTCTGTGCCTGGCTATGGACTTCCCAGCATCCTGCTTATTGTCAATCAGATGCTACAGACAATCCCCTGATCACAGCTATGACAACGAAAAGTGTCTCCAGCAGTTAACAAATGTTCTCTGGGGTTGAGGGGATAGCCGTACTCCATCCCCTCCCCTATAGGCCTTTGCTGGTTTGACTAAATGCTGGGTCTAGTCTAAAGCATAGCAATTGACCAATCAGTATTAGCCTGCTTCTGGTCTCAGAACTCAGCACAGGCAGAGCCTGGCAAATAAAGGTTTGATGAGTGAATAAATGACAGATGGAGTGTGTGCTCCTACAAGGGTTGGAGTAGCTCAAAATTGTCCAATGTATCCTCCCTCCCCATAAGAAGATTATAGCAGAGAAAAGGCTTCAGGCCAGTTCAAAGATCTGGTCAAGGTTGCCCTGGGACACCCTTCCAGGATGAATGGTTTGAAAGAGTGTCTTTACTCCGAATCTCAGTGAATTCTTTCCATCCTCGGTTCCCTCTGTTCTGTCTCCACCTGCATTCTGTCCTCAGTGTGACTCAGAAGCAGCATGAGATCCCGACACAACTTCCTTCCTGTGTGTTTGTGAGACAAGGTCTCTTTTACCCCAGGCTGGCCTCAAAGTCCATGCATACCCGAGGATAACCTTGGACTTCTGATCCTCCTGCCTCCATTCTTCCCAGAGCCACCTTGCCTAGTTTATATAGTGCTGGATGGAAGCCAGGGCTTCCTGCACACTAGGCCAGCCCTCTCCCCACGACCCCACATCCAGAATCCCAGAGCCTTCCCTATTGTGAAGCCAGCAGAGCTGCAAAGGAAGCGTGCCAAGCTGTCCTGACCGCCCACAGGAAGCAACTCCACACTGCACAGTGGACCGACGGCTGTCTTCAGACACTGGCTCTGAGGCAGTGGACGGCGCTGGTCCCACAGACTAGAAATGAATGGCCTCAGTCCAACAGCTGGTTCAACTCTCCATCTCTAGGGCACAGGAGTGCTGTGGACTGAGCTGAGATCACCCTGACCCTGATTCCTACTGACACTTAACCCCCAACAGGGCTGTATTTGAGGGTGGAGCTTTGTGAAGATGTGATGAAGTATGACCTCGCAATTCTGCAGGGCCCAGAGCAGGCGATATCAAAGTGTTCTCCTGTCATGTATGACCCAGCAGGAAGGCAGCTCCTCCATAAGCCAGCTGTGCTGGCATCTTGACTTTGGACTTCACGGCTCCCAGAGCTACGAGAGGCAAGCTCCTCCATTATATGAGCCGCCAGTGTCTAAGTGCTTCATGGCTGACATAAAGGGGTAGTCCAAAGATGTCACTGAGCCCAGACATGGAGCTTGGGGTCCGAGGAGGTCAAGACCACTGGAGTTCTCAAGGCCCGGACACATCAGAGGGGAACAGAGCAGAGAGGACTCCCAGAGGGTCTTCTCCATGGCCTCAGCTAAGAGCCACACCTCTTCCTCCAGAGGCCTCAGGACCTGGATTTCTTTGTTCTGAACTTCATGTTGTGGATAGAGCGGCAAAAGGTAGTTGAAACAGCCTATGCCGAGGCTGCAGAGCTTACTGAGGTTGCTAAGGGCGCATGGGGCTTGAGTTCTTTAGAAGGGGAGAGGTGAAGTAAAAGAAGGAGATGGAGTTGGAAGTTCCTCAGACCTTCTCTGAGTTGTTTCTAGCTCTTACTTCTCATGGGTTTGTGTGGCAAATGAGGTGGACAGGGTTTATCCACCCTGCGCCATGGGCACCATGCTAGGCAGACGGGGTGCCTTCTGTTGGAATTTGCATTTCTCTGTTTACTAATGAGGCGGAGCACTTGTTTTGCCTATGTGTGTGTCTGTGCATTGACTGCATCCATGGGGCCCAAGGAGGCTGTTAAGAGGGTGTTGGATCCCCTGGAACTGGAATTACAGATGGTGTGAGCTGTCATGTGGGTGCTGGGAATCAAATCTAGCTCCTCTGAAAGAGTGGCCAGTGCTCTAAACCAATGTACTATCTCTTCAGACACCTGAGAATTTTCTATTTCTTTTCCATTTGGATTTGCCTAGCATGCATGAGAGTTTGATTTCCCAATGTCACACAAGCTATATTGACCATCACTGCTGCAGATTACTGAATGCTGACAATACACCACCAACTAAGGCAGCATGTCTTCTGTAGAATATTCTATCGAGGATGGTGGTTCATGTCTATAATCCCAGCTACTGGGAAAGCCAAGGCAGAAAAATATTGCAAGTTCAAGGCTAGCCTGGGCTGCATAGTGAGACTCTGTCCCAGAAGGAGATGATCATGGTGGTTCCTGAGTATAATGCCAGAACTCAAGAGCCTGAGGCAAGAGTCACTGTGTATTCCAGGCCAGCCTGGGCTATATAGTAACTTCCAAGCCATCCTAGACTTACAGAGTAAGACTCAGTCTAAAAAATCCAAGTCAGGGGCTGCTGGGAATGCTCAGTCTCTAAAGTGCTTACCACACACATAAGGACATGGATTCAGACCTAGAACCTGCAGTAAAAAGGCAGGGCTGGAGAGAGAACTTGGCAAGTAAGAATGATTACTGTTCTTGCAGAGGACCTGGGTTTGGTCCCTAGCAACTACATGGTGGCTCACAAAATTACCTGTAACTCCGCTTCTGAGGGAACTGATACCCTCTGGCCTTCTCAGGCACCTGCACATACATGGTGCACATAAACTCATGTGGACACACACATAAATTAAAAATAATAAATTTTTTTAGACAGGTCTCTCTGTTATATAGCTCTGGCTGTCTCAGAACTCACTATCTAGACCAAGCTGGTCTTGAACTCAAGAGATCCACCTGCCTCTGCCCTCTGAGTGCTCCAATTAAAGGTGTGTGCCACCATACCCAGTTTGCTGGCTAGTCTTATGTCAACTTGACACAAGCAATAGTTATCTAGAAAGGAGTGAACCTCAATTGAGAAAATGCCTCCATAAGATCCGGCTGCAGGGCATTTTATTTATTATTTATTTATTTATTTATTTATTTATTTTGAGACAAGGTTTCTCTGTGTATCCCTGGTTGTCTTGGAACTCACTCTGTAGACCAGACTGGCCTTGAACTCACAGAAATCCACCTGTCTCTGCCTCCTGAGTGCTGGGATTAAAGGTGTGCTCCACCACTACTTGACAGTAGGGTGTTGTATGATATTTTATTTGTGTTCTGACAAATTAAGCTTGGTTGGAGATCAGAGGGCAGAGCTAGCTACTAGTTAAACATAGCGGCCAGGCTGTGATGGCACACAACTTTAATCCAGCACTCCAGAGGAGGAAATAGGAAGATCAGGAGTTCAAGGCCACCCTGGGCTACATGAGATTGAACCAGTTTTAAAGAGAAATGGGAGGGGGCAGTGGTGTGTGCCTTTAATCCCAGCACTAGGGAGATGGAGACAGGATCTTGGTCCCCCCCCCAAAAAAAGGGGGGGGGAGTGCTGTGGGATGGTCTGTATGTCAAATGTGTTGCTCTGATTGGTCAATAAATAAATCACTGATTGGCCAGTGGCTAGGCAGAAAGTGTAGGCGGGACAAGGAGGAGAATAAAACTGGGAAGTGGAAGGCTGAGTCAGAGAGACACTGCCAGCCGCCATGATGACAAGCCGCATGTGAAGATGCCGGTAAGCCACGAACCATGTGGCAAGGTATAGATTAATGGAAATGGATTAATTTAAGCTGTAAGAACAGTTAGCAAGAAGCCTGCCACGGCCATACAGTTTGTAACCAATATAAGTCTCTGTGTTTACTTGGTTGGGTCTGAGTGGCTGTGGGACTGGCAGGTGAGAGAGATTTGTCCTGACTGTGGGCCAGGCAGGAAAACTCTAGCTACAATTCACAGAGACAGGATGGCCCCCCATTTGGTCCGAGATTTCATAGAGATAAGAGGTCTCTAGTGGTTGCTGCTCTGCTTCTCTGATCTTTCAGCTTTCACCCTAATATCTGACTCTGGGTTTTTATTTAATAAGACTAATTAGCATCGCACTTCAGTAGGGCATTTTCTCAGTTAGTGATCAATGGGGGAGGGCCCAGCCAATTATGGGTGGTGCCATCCCTGGGCTGGTGGTCCTGGGTTCTATAAGAAAGCAGGCTGAGCAAGGCAAGCCATGGGAAGCAAGCCAGTAAGCAGCACCCCTCCATAGGCTCTGCTCCTGCCTCCAGGTTCCTGCCCTGTTTGAGTTCCTGTCCTAACTTCCTTCAGTTACAGGCAGTGATATGGAGGTATAAGCTGAAATCAATTCTTTCCTCTTTAATTTGCTTTTTGGTCATGTTGTGGTGGTTTGAATAAGTGTGGCCCCCATAGACTCATGTGTTCGAATGCTTGGCCTATAGGGAGTGGCACTATTAGGAGGTGTGGCCTTGTTGAAGTAGGTGTGGCTTTCTTGGAGGAAGTGTGTCACTGTGGAGGTGGGCTTTGAGGTCTCATATATGCTCAAGTCACACCCAGGGTTATAGTTCATTTCCTGTTGCCTTCAGATCAAGATGTAGAACTCTTAGCATCTTCTCCAGCAACATGTCTGCCTACATGCTGCCATGCTTCTTACCATGACAATAATGGACTAAACCTCTGAAACTGTAAGACAGCCCCAATTAAATGTTTATAAGAGTTAACATCATCATGGTGTCTCTTCACAGCATAGAAACCCTTAGATACAGTAATGGAAACTGTAGGGCACCCAGAAAATGCTTTAAAACTAAATAAAACTGACATGGCTGTAGCTGGAGAATTTTTCTCCAGCTCCCACTGCCAAGTCCCGCCAGTCGCGGAGCCCACTTATAAAATAAACACACAGACTCTTACATTATTTAAACTGCTTGGCCATTAGCTCAGGCCTATCATTGTCTAGCTCTCACTCTTATATTCAGCCCATTTCTATTAATCTTTACTTTGCCATGTGGCTCGTGGCTTACCGGTACTTTACATCTTCCTTGTCTTGGCGGTGGCTCCAGCCGGTCTCCCTTTCCTTCCTCCAACATCCAGAATGGTTTGAAGGCAACTGGCTCAGACGATACACCCTCATGGACTATTCCATAATCCTAAAATTTTCTTTGTGTCCCCATAAGATACAGTGCCCACCTCCAGCAGGAAGTAGTAAGAGAAGCTACGCCCAAATTCCCAAATTATATGTAATTTTACTTTGTTAAGGTTAAAACCTTCCTTTTTGAAATAAAAAAAGAGGGGGGGGAAGTGCTGTGGGATGTTCTGTATGGCAAATGTGTTGCTAATTAGTCAATAAATAAAACACTGATTGGCCATTGGCTAGGCAGGAAGTGTAGGCGGGACAAGGAGGAGAATAAAGCTGGGAAGTGGAAGGCTGAGTCAGAGAGACACTGCCAGCCGCCATGATCACAAACAGCATGTGAAGATGCCGGTAAGCCACGAGCCATGTGGCAAGGTATAGATTTATAGAAATGGATTAATTTAAGCTGTAAGAACAGTTAGCAAGAAGCCTGCCACGGCCATACAGTTTGTAATCAATATAAGTCTCTGTGTTTACTTGGTTGGGTCTGAGCGGTTGTGGGACTGGCAGGTGAGAGAGATTTGTCCTGACTGTGGGCCAGGCAGGAAAACTCTAGCTACACATGGCAGTGTGGGTTTGTGATTCAGTGCTGGGAGGCAGATGCAGGAGGATACCTGGGCATGCTGGCCAGCCAGGTCAGCCACACCAGGGAGCTGCAGGTTAAGTGATAGACCCTGTCTCAAAACATGAGGTGATAAGTGGGGCATGGTGACACACACCTTTGAATCAAGGACTCCAGAGGCAGAGGCAGAGGCAGGCAGATCTTTGTGAGTTCCAGGCCAGCCAGGGCTATCTAGAGAGACCCTGTAGGAAACAAACTAAAACAGTAGTGAGCCACCATGCAGGTGCTGGGGACTGAACTGCAGATCACTAATTGCTCTCAATGACTGACCCTTCTCTCCAATGCCCACAAACATGATATTGAGTGAAAATATATGACTTTATTTATACAAACTTCCCAATCAGAAGCTTGCTTGTTTAAAGATACTTATTCTGATAATTGAACACAAAGCAAAGAGATGCAGGCACATACCTGCAGCTAGGGGGCGATGTGTGCTTGCCTGGGCAGGTGGTGCCTAAGGTACTGACAAAGACCCATTTCTTCGGTTTTTAAGACACAGTCTCTACACGTAGCCCAGGCTGTCCTCAAACTCACATCCTCTTGCCTCAGCAACCTGAGTGCTGGGGTTAAAGGCATGTGCCATGCCAGACTTCTGGATGCTTTTCTATGCATTAAATTCCACAATAAAAATTAAGGGCTGCCGGGCGGCGGCGGTGGCGGCGGCGGCGGCGGCGGCGGCGGCGGCGGCGGCGGCGGCGGCGGCGGCGGCGGCGGCGGCGGCGGCGGCGGCGGCGCACGCCTTTAATCCCAGCACTTGGGAGGCAGAGGCAGGTGGATCTCTGTGAGTTCGAGACCAGCCTGGTCTACAGCGCGAGATCCAGGAAAGGCGCAAAGCTACACAGAGAAACCCTGTCTCGAAAAAAAAAAACAAAAAAACAAACAAAAAAAAAAAATTAAGGGCTGGAGCTGGAGAGGTGGACCAGCAGTTAAGTGTGCATGGAGCTCCTCCAGGGGACCCAGGTTCCCTACACCTACATTGGGCAGCTCACAACCACTTTTAACTCCAGCTCCAGGGAGATCCAACACATCTGGTCTCTGAGGCCACACACATCCATATGCACACGTGCCAGCACACAGATATACACACATACACATAATTAAAAATAAAATCTTTAAAAAAAATAATAAGGGCTGAGGATGTTGTCTAGCATACATGGAGTCCTGTGTTGGATTCCCAGCAATAAACACAAAAATATTTAAACCATGCATTAAATTTTAAAAAGTGCCTATGGGGGGGGGGCGAGGAAGAGAGAGAGAGTGGAGGGGGGGAGGGAGGGAGGAGGAGGAAGAGGAGGGGGGAAGGCTGAAGTGGGAAGTTTGAATCTACATGCTTTGCTCAATTGTAGGGGCTATTACTGTATATGGACACAAGAGGGGGTGATAACCAGTGAGCAGCTAAGGAATCCAGGTTCCCTAGCAACGGAGAAAAACATTGAGCAGGAAGTTTCTGAGACTCAGTGGACGGATTTCAGCTCTGCACCTGCTTGGGGCAGGGCTTGCTCCTGGCACCTGGAGCCTTCTGTTGAGTCTTGAGTGTCCTTGACCTTTTGTGGAGTTCTCCTGGACGTGAGGTCAGATCTGCAGGGCTGAGGGGCTGAGCCCTGGTTCTTCCTTCTTCCCTGACCTTTTCTGTAAGACTCCGACCTCCCCCCGCCACCCTCGCGGCGTTTCCCTCAAAAGAGGAGGGAAATAAATGCATACATGGAGTCCTAGGTTGGATTCTGAGACTTCCAGGTATAAAAGATAGATTTGGGATGCAATGAACATTCCCAGGTTAGTTAATGAAGACTTTAACAGGTAAGTATTAGGTAAATTTAGGTAAATATTAGGTAAATCCTGTGGAGTAGTAATAACAAACTCAAGAAGAATCCCCGTGAAGAGGCTGGGGCGGGGCTCTACGGCTGAGTGTTCTGGCATTGCAGTTCAGGCCAATCTACAGTTTAAATCTTGGCTGGCCCTGTGGCCCTGTCAGGAGGTGCCGGGACCTTTAAGAGGCGGGGTCTACTTGGACAAAGGTTACGTCATTGGGTGCTTGTCCTTGAAGAGACTAGATGGACCAGTTGTCCTGTGGCAGACTTTTTCTGGGGAGACACAACACACACACACACACACACACACACACACACACACACACACACACACACCCCTAATCTCCCAGAAAGGGAACTCCATGACAGACCCGAGTAACATCCATACCAAGGGCTAACACCAGAAAGGGAACTCCATGACAGACCCGAGTAACATCCATACCAAGGGCTAACATGTAACTAACGAGCTTATATTGGACTAACAGGAGTGTGGGTGAGGGGTTACCTACCCGAGCAGGTGTGACTCAAAAACAGCTGCATCGCCAAAAACCCCAACAGGGTGACGACTCACAAAAGCTGCAACCCTGGAGCTCTCCTGCACAGCCTGCAGGCAGCTGACAGATCCGAGATATCGCCCCTCTGCAGCTGCCTGTTCCTTCTGGAAAGCTGGGAAGGGAGGGGCCTTCGAGAATCTTGCAAGTCTCCACTTTCCCCGAATGTGGCCTTTTGTTTACCTCCGTGGTTTCCCGAGGCTCCCCCCCCCCGCCCCCCCCCCCCCCCCCCCCCCCGCCCCCGCCTCCGTCCCCTCTCACTCCCCCTGGAGGGAAAGTTTGGATTCTGAGGAGTCTGCTCCCCAGAACCAGCCGTTTCCTGCCTTTCTTTTGCACCCACTCACTGACCGTGAGACTATCGATCTCCTTTGTCTGGCTCCAGCTTCGATGTTTGACCGCACCGCAAACCCAAACGTCTGAAACCGTGAGCCAGAGTGAAGTTTTCCCCTTTTTAATATGAGTCCCTGCAGAATTCGTCAAAGTAGTAGAAATCTGGCTCACAAATGGAGAAATAAATTGAGAACCCCGGGCTGGAGAGACAGTTCACCGTTAAGTAATCGCTGCCCTTACCCAGGGCCCACACTGGATTCCCAGCACCCACACAGTACAGTTCACAGTCGCCTGTAACAACAGCTCCGGGGATCCGATGTCCTTTCCTGGCCTCTGAGGGCACGGCATGCTCGTCCTGCGGACTCCCTCTCCACCCCACACGTGTTGGTATATATGTAACTAAAAACAAAATAAATCTGTAAAAGAGAGAGAAAAGAAACGGAGACTCACAGAGACTAAACAGGATGACGTCCAGTCCAATTTACAAAAGAAGAAATATTAAAAAGCATATTTTTTATTTATGTTTAATTTATTTTTTGAGACAGAGTTCACTTTGTAGCGCTGACTTATCTGGAACACACTGTGCAGACCAGGCTGGCCTTGAACTCATAGAGATCTGCCTGCTTCTGTCTCCAGAGTGCTGGAATTAAAGGTGTGTGCCACCATTCCTTCATTATTATCATTATTATTTTTAAAAGCTAATTTTAAAGGGCTGAAGCTGTTTATTGTCGCCAATAACCAGACAAGTTAAAATCAGAACATCAGGGAGGTAATATTCTCTCCCAACAAATGAAGAAAACCACTTAAAGTCATAGCATGTTGCTCTAGGGAGGTCACTGGCGACTGGCAGTCCTGTCTGGAGCCTCACTGTGAAAGAGCAGTCCAGCTACATTGAGCAAGAACCATAAAAGAGTCCCTCCCAGACAGTGTGATGATGTGTGAGGACAATCCCAGTACTTGGTAGGTGGAGACAGGAGGGTCATGAGTTCAAGGCTACCGTCAGCATCAAATCAAGTTTGAAGTCAGCTGGACTTCAGGAGACCCTGTCTCCAAACATCCTTCCCCTCTGATCCAGCAACTGTGTTTCTGGGAACCTTGACTTCAGACACAATTTGAAATTTGGTAAGAGGTACACATGACAATATTAGTGCTGGCGTTATTTATGATTTCGACAAAGAGAAATGGACAGTAGGGGAAACAATTCGTCAGGTAACATTAATGCCTCCATTAAGGAATGACCTCACAGGAGGAGAGACATCTCTGGATTTAAGGGTGTGTACTGTTCTTGCAGAACGTGAGGTCAGTTCCCAGCAGCTACATTGTATAGCTCACAACTATCTATAACTCCAGCTCAGGGGTTCCATCACCCTCTTCTGGCCGCTGTGGGCCATGCACCTGCACACACATGGCATGCATACAGACAGAAATAAAAATCAACCTTTAAAAATAAAATGAAAATGTTTTAAAGTTACCTTGGGGGCCGAGGATATAGTTCAGTGGGCAAAGGATTTGTCTAGCAGTCATGAAGCTCTGGGTTCAATGTCCAGCACCATGTGACAGGTCACAAACACTCAGGGGATCTGACATCCTCTTCTATCCTCCATGGGTACCAAACATGTACGTGGTGCAGGTAAAACATCCATACACATAAAAAAAAAATCTTAAATTGTTTTCTTTTTGTTTTTTTCAAGACAGAGTTTCTCTGTGTAGCTCTGGTTGACCTGGAACTCATTCTGTAGACGAGGCTGGCCTTTGAACTCAGATCTGCCTGTCTTAAAATTAAAAAAAAAAAAAAAATAGGGCTAGAGATATGGCTCAGTGGTTAAGAGCACTGGCTGCTCTTCCAGAGGACCTGGGTTCACTTCCCAGTATCCACATGACAGCTCACAACTGTCTATAACTCCAGGTCCAGGGGATCTGAAACTCTCATGCCAATGTATATAAAATAAAATTAAATAAATTATTTTTTAAAAGATTTTATTAAAAAATTAAATATACATTTATTTATTTATTTATTTATTTTCAAGGCAAGGTTTCTCTGTGTAGCTTTGGAGCCTTTCCTGGAACTTGCTTTGTAGACCAGGCTGGCCTCGAACTCACAGAGATACGCCTGGCTCTGCCTCCCAAGTGCTGGGATTAAGGCATGCGCCACCACTGCCTGGCTAAATATACATATATTTAAAATCAACTTGCTAGCTGCTGTTAGTGCGACAAGCTAGAAAGACATGCTTAAGGGGTAGAGGCCAATGTGGGCTACAGCTTTTCAGGCCTAGTGAAGTGCCATAGGCCTTTAATCCTAGCACTCGGGAGGCAGGGCCAGGCAGATTCCTGGGAGTTCAAGGCCAGAAAGTTTCAAGTTAGCCAGGGCTACATAGCATCTCAACCCCAAGTACTAATTAAAACAAATAAATAAAAACATCAGCTCACTTTGCTGAGAAAAGACACAAAGTCAAGGGTCCAAGCATCTTCTTTTTAAATTAAAAAGTGTTTGTTTTTTGGTTTTTCAAAACAGGGTTTCTCTGTGTAACAGCACTAGCTGTCCTGGAACTAGCTCTATAGACCAGGCTGGCCTCCAACTTACTAAGATCTGCCTGCCTCTGCCTCCTGAGTACTGGAATTAAAGGCGTGCGCCACCACTACCCGGCCCATATTTACATGTATTTTTTATTGAAACAATGGGTGCACATACCCTGGTGCATGTGTGGAGGTTGAAGGATGTGGTGGTTTGAATAAAAATGGCCCCCATGGGAGTGGCACTCTTAGAAGGTGTGGTCTTGTTAGAGTAGATGTGGGCTTGTTGGAGGAAGTGTGTCACCATGGGGGCGGGCTTTGAGGTCTCAGATGCTCAAGCCACTTCCAGTGTGGCATTCTCTTCCTGCTGCCTGAGGATCCAGATGTAGAACTCTCAGCTCCTTCTCCTGCACCGTGTCTGCCTGCACACCGCCATGCTTCCCGACATGATAATGGACTAACCTCTGAAACTGTAAGCCAGTCCCAATTAAATGCTTTCCTTTATAAGAGTTGCCGTGGTCATGGTGTCTCTTCACAGCAATGGAAACCCTGACTAAGACAGAGGAGAACTTGAAATCAGTTCTCTTCTTCTACCATGTGGGTCCTGGGGATTAAACTCAGGTCTTCAGGCTTAGCAGTAAACACCCTTACCCACGGGGCCACCGCACCAGTCTTTGTTTTATGAGACAGTCTTGCTATAGAGCCTAGACTGGCCTCAAATCTGCAGCCCTTCTGTCTCAGCCTTCTGAGTGTTGGGATTTAAAAAAAAAAAATCCACACTCCCTTCAGTAAGGAAACACTGTAGAAACACCTTAGGACTTGTGGTCCTTGAACTTGGACCCACATCACAATCACCTTATTGAAAGAAAGCCTTTATTTATTTATTTATGTATCTCTGTGTGTGCACTTACCACAGCTCAGAGGTCAGAGGACCACCTCCCTGCCCTAAACATGAGTCTTAAACTGGATGTGGTGGCTCTTGTCTATTATCCAACCACTGGAGAGGCTGAGATGGGAGGAGTCCTGCCAACCTGAGGCCAGCCTGGGCTACACAGTGAGGCCCTCTCTCAAAAGAAACCAAAACCAGTTGAGGGCGGTGGGGAGATGGCCCAGTCAGTGATGTGCTCGCCACACAAACGCAAAGGCAGCATCTCTATCGCCAGCACTCGTGGGAGGCCAGGGGTGGTGCTGGCAACCGTTATCCCAGCCCTGGGGATGCAGGGACAGGAGGATGGTCACTGGCCACTCAGCCTAGATGAATCAATGAGCTCCAGTTCAGTGAGAGACCTCCATCTCAAAGGTGGCGGGGGTGGAGTGATCAAGGAAGATACTTAGCCATTGGCCTCTGGCCTCCACACAGAGCTACACGTTCCTGAGTATGTACATGTGCGTATACTAAACAGAAAAATAATTTTAAAATTTTAAAATTTGAACACTTTACATTTTTAGCACAGTCCCAAGTAGCATTGAGACTGCTATTCCCTGGACCCACTTTGAGGACCATTACCTTAGTGTATCATCCATGGAGTCTCTCTGTGGGCTGAGGAGGTAGGCCAGTGTGTTTCGTGGGTTCTGGAAGCACCGAAGAGAGCTGGTTGTTGTGGTGCACACCCATAATCCCAGCACTCAGGAGGTGGAAGCCAGAGGATCAGAAGTTTAGGGTCATCCTCAGCTACATATGATTGGAGCCAGCTTGGGCTACATTAGACACCCCCACCCCCACCCACATTAGTGACTTCAGCGTGCTGCACACAGACACCTCACCCTTCAAAAGATAGGCACCTGCCTTTCCAGTGGCACCCTTACATCTAAATTATTGGTGTGTCCTTAATTACCAATCACCTGAATAAGATTATCATAATTGTTCATTTATTCCCTTAATTACCTAAATTATTAGTATTGTTTCCAATCCTACAAGTGGAGCTGTTGAGTCAGAAGGCAGGCATGAGCTGGGTGTGGTGGCACATGCCATGAACCCAGCTCTAGTGGGGCTAGGGTAGGAAGATTACTGCCAGTTTGAGGCTAGCCTGGGCTACATAGTGAGTTCCAGGCCAGCCTGGGTTTATAAGTATATAAATGAGACCTCATTGGGGTGAGAAAGAGGGGAATGTTTTTCAGCCCTAGAATATAATGATTGCCATGCACTGTGGGCTGTGTGTGTCATGTCCTCTGATACTCAAACACCACTAATCAATTAATGCAGTCTGTACTTGTCAAATGCTACTTTGTGTCAAGTACTTTGGGGATTCAGAGTTGAGCAAGATGTAAGGGTAGGTGCTATTATTATGCCCATTTTACAGATGAGGAAACTGAGACCCTGGAGGTGATTTGCCTGAGAACACTGCCAGAGACTGCTCCCTCGTTGGTACATTTGTGTATCTCTGAGCTGAGGGTGGTGATGCTCACCTGTAATGCCAGCAGAGTATTACAGCCAGGAAAGGCCAAGTCAGGAGGATTTGGAGTTCAAGTCCAGCCTGGGCGACATAGTGAGTTCCAGGCTTGCTATGTATAAGCAGGGAGACCCTGTCTGTGGGGGGGGGGGGGGGGGGGGGGGGGGAGAAGAGCCTCCAGCCTCCTCAGGATGCTCTGGTTTGTGGGGGAGAGGGTGTTTTAATTTTAGGAACAACTTGTTTTTAATCCCCCTTTGATCCCCCCCCCCCCCCTTTTCTCCTTTCCATTACAATCCTGGAAACAAATCAAATGATGAAATGTATTGTCATATAGCTTGGGAGAGAAAGCCTATCCAAACACTGCTGGAGTAAAGGGTAACACGTTCTACATTAAATTTGATTTCCCACTTTTAAGGAATATTTATTCATTTGTATTTGTGTGTGTTTGTCTGTGTGTGTGTGTGTGTGTGTGTGTGTGTGGTGTTCATGAAAGCCAAAAGACAGTGTCCAATCCCCTGCAGATGGACTACAGGGCTTGTAAACTGCCATACAAGGTGAATGCTGGGAACCAAACTTGGGTCTTCTGCAAGAGTTATATGTACTTTTAACTGATGGGCCACCTCTCTAGCCCTGACTTACTGCTTTTAAGAAATTAAGCGGAGTCAGGTGTGGTAGTGCATGCCTTTAATCCCAGCTCTTGGGAAGCAGAGGCAGACAGATTTCTGTGAGTTTGAGGCCAGCCTGGTCTACAAAGTGAGTTTCAGGACAGCCAGGCCTACACAAAGAAACCTTGTCTCAAAAACAAAAACAAAAACAAAAAGAAATTAAGCTGAGGGGGCTGGAGAGATGGCTTAGCAGTTCAGAGCACTGGCTACTCTTCCAGAGGATCCAAGTTCAATTCCCTGCACTGTGGGGCGTTTACCCAACCACCCCCACAGTTCCCCAGATTTTTCTTGAGTGCGAGCAGCAGGAAATATTAGATAGAAGGATTTATTGCGGAGAATATCGCGGAGATAAACAGAAAGTAAAGGATAGCCTCGAGAGGGCCTGGAACCTATTCCAACGGGCCCTGACTGTCTCTGCCCCAGGATTTTTATAGAGACGCCAAGGGGTGGAGCAAAAGACCTCCTCCCCCAGCACAGCCAAGTGCAGACCATCTCAGACACCTGCACTCAGGCCCGTGGTCTAATCATTCTCTATGCGGACATGCTGGGTAAAGCCACGAGGAACCCGAGAACGGGCTCCCACACTGCACCTACGGCCACCTGTAACTCCAGTTCCCAGGGGATCTGATACCCTCTTCTGGCCTCTACAGGCACGTCACACATGTGGTACGCACGCACGCACGCACGCACGCACACGCACACACACACACACACAGGCAAACACTCAGATATAAAAATAAAAATAGATAAATCTTATTTTGTTTTGTTTTTAAGTACAAGCCAGGTGTAGTGGCACACACCTTTAATCCCAGCACTCAGGAAGCAGAGGTAGGTGGATCCCTGTGAGTTCAAGGCCAGTCTGGTCTACAAGACAGCCAGGGCTACATAGAGAGATCCTGTCTCAAAAGATATGAGTAAATAATTAAATTACATTAAAAAGCACAACAGATATGTGTGGAATGGCGAAGACAGGGTGTTCTCTCTGAAGTGAAGGACCAGTGACCATTGCTGTGCCTTTGTCCCTTTGAAGGAAGCACAGTATCCACGGACCCCTTCAGGGTCCAGCTTCAGTCAGCACATGTTGTTCTTAAGAGTGCAGTCAGCCTTTTACATCCTTGAGTTCCACATTCCTGAACTCGGTGACTCACAGATGGAAAACACTGGAGAAGGTAATATTTACATCCAGTCACGTGTGGCAGCTCATGCCTGCAATCCCAGCACTCAAGAATCTGAAGCAGGACTATTGTGAGTTCAAGGCTAGCCTGGGTCTGTATGGAACAGGCACACACATTTTTTCCTTATTCCAGTGCCCCAAACAACCCAGTATAGTAATAACTATTCATATAACATTTGCATTGCATGGATTATACAATCATCTAAAGGTTTGAAACATATGAGAAATATGCCCAGGTCACATACAAACAGTTGACTTCATGAGGCTTTGGACCTCCCTGCAAATCCTGGAAGCAGTCCCGTGCATAATGAGGGGTGATTTATTCCTTTAATTTTCTGAGCAACAAGGGCTTTGAGCAGGCCCCTGAACAAAGAAGAGTGCTGAAGCCAGGCTTTGATATGAGCAACTCTCCACCTCAGTCCATCAGATCTGGACCATCTGGTGTTATGAGAGTGTAGCAGTGCACCTGGAATGCCCCCCACAGCTCCCATTTGTTTCTTAGGTGATGACACTACTTTGGGAGGTTATGGAACTGGTAGGGTGTGGGACCTCACTGATGAAAGAAGGTCAGTCTGGGTGGGTCTTGCCTTTGAAAGTTATGGCCTCCTCTCTGTTTCTGGCATGGCTTTTTGTTTCCTGGTCCACTGTGATGTGAGCAGCTACCACCATGCTCCCAGCACTACAGTTGAACTGCTCCTTGTTCCAGTCCCAGCTGTGATGGACTAAAACCCTCTGAAACAGTGAGCCAAGATAAATCTTCCTTCTCTTCAGTTGTTTTTGTCAGGAATTTTGCCACAGTGGGATCTGTGGTGGGAAAGACACTAGCTAGACCCCTAGAATTCTGAGCAAGGCCATTCCAGTCTGTAGCATAAACCATTGCCAGTTGAGAAACTTCTCAATGCTGAGGAGATGGCTCAGCTGTTAAGAGTGCTTACTGCTGTTACAGAGGACCCAGGTTCAGTTCCCAGGACCCATGTGGCAGTTCACAATTGCATGTAACTCCTGCACACATGCAGTACACGTAAACTCACACAGGCACACACATGTAAAAATAACAAATAAGACTTTAAGAAATAAAAGAGGCCGAGAAACTTCTCCTAGAGTGGGCCCTCAGAGACATGGACATCTGACCATAGGTTTTAACTGACCCTGCAGCCTGTCACAGGCCCTAGGAAGCATTATATCGTTTGGCCTGACAGTATTCTGTAGTAAGGTAGTACAGATGACATCAGTCTCAAGCAGGGTCTCAGGGCACACGAAGGCTTCCCAAGACCCTCACAGCAGCCCCACTCCCCACGTCAGCATCAGACCAGCACGCCTCCTCCAGCCCACCGTGGCTGCAGTGGGACTTCCTCTGACTCGCAGGCAAAGAGGGCCACATTGGATTCACAGATGAGTCTGTGCGGTATGTGGGTGCAAACTGAGAACAGACGAGGTGCTGAAGTGACCAAGACAAAAATAAGGAGCGATCCTACCAGCAGGCATAGCTTCAGGGCAGTGTACGTGAACATCCACCAGGGCCAGAGAGACAGCCAGCGATGAAAATGGGAAGGCTCAGGCAAGGCGAAGATGGCTCGGGAGGTAAAGGCACTTGCTGCCAAGCCCGAGACCTGAGTTCAGTCTCTGAGACCCACATGATGGAGAGAGAGAATCAACTCCAGCGGCTCGTCCTCGGCCCTCCCCATTTGTCCAGTGGTGTGTACCCCCGTGTACATAAATAAATGTAATAAGAGAATTAAACAAAAACAAAGGAGAACTATGATAGGATCAAAGATGAGGAGGTCTGAAAAAAGTGGTGTGGGCAGACCTGGGAGTGGGTTTGCTCTAGTCTGGGTGTGTCCCCCAAACTCAGGGAGCTGGCTCCTGGTGAAAAGTGATTGAATTGTGAGGATGGAGTCTCATGAATGGATTAATGTTGTCATCTGGGGTCTTGGTTATTCCAGAGAAGGTTTGTTGTAAAATGCCCAGCTCTGGCCCCGCCTTCTTCTTGGCTCTCTTTCCTCCTCCTCCTCCTGCTCGATTGTGAGGCTGTGTGCTGGATGCCAGCATCATGCCCTCAGTCTTCCCAGCCTCATCACATTGAGCAGACTCCTTTACTATATAAATGACTTAGTCCATGGTATTCTGCTGTATCAATAGAAAATGTAAAGATAACAGAATTTTCCCAAGTTCCAGCCTTGAGAAAATTCCTCCCAGAGTCCTGGGAAAGATGCTATGTACGGCGTGGGGTATCTGAGGGAAAGGAATCTATGTACACTACACTCTTTTGTTTGTTTACTTTACTCCTTTATGACAAAACTCTATCTCTACAGCTTCAGTCCTGTCCTGAGTCTCAGTTCCTCTTTGTACCTACTTTTTCTGTTCTCTCATAGCCCTGGTAATAAATAAGCCCTTATGTTTTGGGTCTCATCTTCGTCCTCTGTTCCTTCATCCTCCATCTATCCTTCCTGGCTCCTTACCCCTGCTTTACCCTCTACGGAATCTCTGTCTTCCTCTCCTCTCTCTGGCCACATGATTCTGTTTCTGCCTCTGGAATTCTGCTCCAGTCCTTACTGCACCTGGTTATGTAAAAAGTTGAATTATCCTCAGTCAATTGCTCTGGAAAGCCATTAAGCTTGAAGGCAAGGAATGGTATGAGCTTCATTTGCATAAGAAGCAAAGCTATATGTCTACAGCCTGCTTGTCTCCTAGGCTCAGTGAGGGAGTTTGTTACCTAGAGGTTCAGCATCTGAGAAGCCTAGCTGTTTGCCAATATGGTCTGTAAGTATTTGGGCATGCAAGAATTTCATAGCAGAAGACAGCTGAAATATTAAGGCTGTATAACACCAAATATTCCGTGATAAATGGCTTTCCATTCGATGGACCCTTGGCCAGTCAAAGTATAGCTTTAATACACAGCTGAATCTCTATAATATATTCTTGTGGCCTGCAAGAAATATGGACTAAGACAAAGTGTGAATATGTTGGCATTCCATGTCTGTGTCATTAGAAAGCATCCATCATTGGTTGGTACCACCTAAGCAAGCTGATTGAATGAGGCAGTCTGTGCTCAAGCTGGCCTCTGTCACTGGCCGCATCAGTGGGCTCACAAACAAAGGAAACGCGTGGCAGGGTTAGAGGTTCTGAATTCACTAGTAACAGTCTAGGTACCACCACTGGGAATGACTGATTTTCCAGTGACAAATATCGAGAAGGATCCCTCAGTATGGCTACCATCCTTTAAGGAAGGCCACAGCACTTGCTGACAAAGTAATAACATGAGATCTTTATAATCCAGAAAGAGAAATGAGTCATCTCGACAGGGACCAACATATATTTGAGACATGGGTTTACCTTTCCAGGCGCAGAGCCTCAGCCAGTCTGTGCTGGTTTATGTCAACGTGTCACAAACTAGAGTCACCTGGGAAGAGAGACCCTCATCTGAGAAACTGCCTCCATCAGACTGACCTGTGGTATGTCTGTAGGGTATTTTCGTGATTAATGATTGAGTGCTACTCCTGGGCGGGTGGTCCTGGATTGTATAAGAAAGCCAGCTGAGCAAACCATGGAGAACAAGTCAGCAAGCATTGCTCCCCCATGGTTCTTGCCTCTGCTCCTACTTGAGTTCCTGCCCTGACTTCTCCCTCAGTGATGGACT
Source organism: Peromyscus californicus insignis (assembly GCF_007827085.1). Taxonomy (NCBI): domain Eukaryota; kingdom Metazoa; phylum Chordata; class Mammalia; order Rodentia; family Cricetidae; genus Peromyscus; species Peromyscus californicus. The sequence continues at coordinate 130,514,943 of NW_026294584.1, read as the reverse complement.
GTGGCTGGAACTCACAGGCTAAATGGAACCTTTTCCACCTCACGTTGCTTTTGGTCATGCTCTTTATCACAGAAACAGAGGACCAAATTAGGGTACAATCTAAAGATTTGATCTCAGATAATATCATAGCATACCTGAGGCAGCTGAGGTGGTCCAGTGGTTTGCATATGACTCATGGACTCATCCCAAGAGCCGCTAGCCTAGAGGACTTTGGAACTGTAGCCTATATCCAGGCTGCTCGTGGGCCTACAGACACTGTTGATTTCCTTCCTTCCTTTCTTTCTTTCTTTCTTTCTTTCTTTCTTTCTTTCTTTCTTTCTTTCTTTCTTTCTTTCTTTCTTTCTTTCTCTCTCTCTCTCTCTCTCTCTCTCTCTTTCTTTCTTTCTCTCTTTCTCTCTCTTTCTCTCTTTCTCTCTTTCTCTCTCTCCCTCTCTCTCTCTCTCTCTCTCTCTCTCTCTCTCTCTCTCTCTCTCTCGGCATTTTCCCAGCCTGTCTGGAAGTCAGTCATTTCCCTCTGCTCCACAGATACGGAAAGGGTGAGCAGTGCAGTTCTTTACTCTTCATGGTTGTGTCCTTACTTCTCCGGTGCCTGTTATCAGTTCAGCTGTTGTGCTCAGTGCTCCTTGGAGCACCATTGCTTCCCAAGGTGCCCCTGCCTGCCTTGAGGCTTTCTCTATCAGTGTCTGGAAGACTTCCAGCCTAGCTAAGTCACAGGTTCTGTGGCTCCTTCACCTTCCCTGCAGATCCACTTCAGGTCTCCAGGGCCAGGGTGGGAACTGTGACAAGAGGAAGGAGACGCAGACTCCATTTCTGTTCATCTCTGAGGTTTTTTATAGTTCTTTTCAGCCTAGAAATCCCTTGAAAACTCTATTCTTTGTCCAAAAGACACAGCCAACAGAAAGCTGAGGAAGGATCTCTGCCACTCTGCACCCATCGTTTCCACTTCTCACTGGATGTGTCTTTCTCTGGAGGTCATGATGACATGTTGAAGGGGTGTGCTCTCCTGGAGCCACCTGGCGTGGTCATTCAGACCCTATGCCTTTGGTTGCCTGGACGTACGTTCTTCTAAGACTCTGCACTGTCTAAGCATGGTGGCACAGGCCTGCAGGAGGTCGAGCTGGGAGGATGGAGAGGCCAAGACCAGCAAATAAAAGGGCCAGTGAGATGGCCCAGTGGGTAAAAAGCACTGGCCATGGATGCTCTGAGACCTCAGTATGACCCCTAGAATCCATTGGGGCCAGTGAGATGGCCCAGTGGGTAAAAAGCACTGGCTATGGAGGTCCTGAGACCTCAGTATGACCCCCAGAATCCATGGGGAAAGGAGAAAACTGACTCTCCTGTCTTCTCCATGTGCACTGTGACACACTGGTGCCTATACTCACACACAAACACACACACACACACACACACACATACACACACACACACACACAGTAATAATAAATAAATATTTAAAAGATAATCCTGTGGGGCTGGAGAGAAACTCAGTGGTTAAAAGTGTTTGCTGCTCTTCCAAATGACCTGAATTTAGTTCTGTGTACCCTCTAACTCCAAGGCCAGGGAACCTGACACTTTCTTCTGGCCTCTACAGTCATCTGAACACATGTGGCATACACTCACACAACACATATGCACTCATGCATGCACACAAGCTTGGCTGTGTAGCAAGACTCTGTCACCTCTTCACAAACAAACAAACATGGTTACTGGTCTAGCAGGTTCATTGAACATTCTCATATGGAGGAAGTCAGAAGTAGTGTCTCTCCACCTGAGGGCAGGGAGAGTAGATGTGACTCACGCTAGCTGACTGTTGGAGGGGCCCTTGGTTCTTCCATGATTAATTCTTGATGGTAAATCAGCAAATTATAACAGTCATGAGGAGATCCAGGTAACACAGGCACAGGGTCCAGGAGCATAGACATCTCAGGGCCTTCTCACTAAGCAAGGCACCTAGAGAAGCAGACATGTTGCCTGGAGGAGGAGAGACACAGAATGGGCAGTAGATGGGGAGACAATGACCATCAATAGAAACCTAAGACCAGCTATAGCCAGAGAGCTGCAGACACCCCACTTACCCTCCTAAGTTACCCCAGATAATAAATCTAAGGCTAGGGTTGTGGACAGTAGTAGACCATTGCCTAGCATGCACGTGGCCCTGCAACACACACACACACACACACACACACACACACACACACACACACACACACACAATCAGGGTTATAAAGGCCCTGTTCTCAGATGAGGTTAAATCGTTTTGTAGTGAGGTCATATTTACCTTGCATGAGGCTGAACTGTAGTGGATTCTGTGGTGTGTTGCCTGGATCCCAACAGGGCCAGGTATTCACTCTCTATCAGCTAATGGAAGAGGTTATGGCTTCTTTAGAACATGCCCTAGCCAAGGATGGGCCAACATAGAAGCATAAAGTCATGGGAACTTGAGATGGACAATTTTGATTGTCAACTTTACTGGACTTAGAAAGGCATGACCGTTAGTCAGGTGCATTTGGGGGTGCATCTTTGAGAGTCTTCCTAGGGAGGAACCACTGAGCTGAGAAGATCTGCCCTAAATGTGGGCAGCAGCATCACACAGTTGGGGGTCCAGAGTGAATGAGAAAGTAGACAGTAGAAAGGAGACAGCAGCTGACCACAGCCCCCTGAAATATGAGCCAGCAGCTCTGCGCTCTCACTACCATGGAGCTGCATGCTACCTTGCTTCCCCTGACATGATAGACCATGTCTCCGCAAACTGATAGCCATAATATAACTGTCTCAGCTGGCTTCTTGTCAGGTATTGGTCACCGTGACAAGAAAAGTGACTAATACACACCCTAAGGGCCATCTCAATAGCAGAGTTCTGTTAGAACTGAGTTCACCTTCCTATGTGAGACTTCACATCCTCCACCCCACACCTGTGTTCCTGAGAGTCCTGTGGGAGCTTGAATGAGACTGTCCCTCACAGCCTCCCCCCACCCCACTGTGGTGCTGTTTGGGCAGGTTTAGGAGGTGTGGCCTCGCTGAAGGAGGGCTGTCACTTGGGGGTGGGCTTTAAGATTTCAAAGCCATGTGCCATTCCCAATTAACTCTCTCTGCTTCGGCTTGTGGTTTATGATGTGATCTCCAGCTCGCCGCTCCAGCCACCACATCTGCTGTTTGCTGTTGTGTCTCCCTGCCATGACGGACTCTTCCGTCTGCAACCACAAACTAAATAAAGTGTTCCTTCTCTACATTGGCTGGGTCATGGTGTTTTATCAAAGCAGAAAAGTAACTAAGACATTTCCCACACTTCAACCTCCTCTTCCGAGTCTGCTTCCCTGGGAGCCTGATGAACCCAGTATGCATCCTCAACCAGACGGATCGATGCCAGACTGTTCCCTAGAGAGTGGTACCATACTACCCTCCTACTACAATGGAGTGGAGTCCTATTTACTCAGCATCCTTAGGAAGTGCTGAGATTGTTCTTTTTCCTTTTTAACTGTGCTGTGGGTGTCAAATGAAACATTGTGGCAGCCGGGCGGGAGGTGGTGGGACACACCTTTAATCCCAGCACTCGGAGGCAGAGCCAGGCGGATCTGTGTGAGTTTGAGGCCAGCCTGGGCTACAGAGTGAGTTCCTGGAGAGGCACAAAGCTACACAGAGAAACCTTGTCTCGAAAAACCAAAAAGAAAAAGAAAAAAAGAAACATTGTGGCAACTTGGGTAGTTTGTTTAAATTTAGTGCTGGAATTAACGCCACAGCCTGGCATAGCCAGCATGGTGGTCGTTTTAACTTACATTTCTGGAGTGAGTGGTGATGTTGAGCACCCTTGTTTTCAGACCCTGTCTTTGGAAACATCCCTGGCACTCTTACAGTCCCCATTTTACAGACCCTCTTTTTTCATGCTGGCTAACAGGAGGAGGAGTACAGGTGTGATCCCAAGGAGTATAGCATGAATCTTAAAAGTTCTTATTAATATAATCAAACCTGAGGCCAGTTATTGGGGTGAACACTGGTTGTTTCCAATGTGGCCTTGAACTCACAGAGATCCAGAGGGATTTCTACCTCTGGAGTGCTAGGATTAAAGGTGTGAGTGCCACCATTTTCTAGCCTTTGTATCTAGTGGCTGTTCTGTCTCTGACCCCAGATAAGTTTATTAGGGTGCACAATATTTTGGGGAACACAATACCACCACAAAGGAGAATGGAAATGGGATGCTGGAGAGATAGTTCGGGGGTTGGGAGCCCAGACTGCTCTTTTGAGGACCTGAGTTTGGTTCCCTATACCCACACTGGGTGTTTCACAACTACCTGCATCTACAGTTCCAGGAGATCTGATTCTCTTTTCTGACCTCAGTGAGTACTACATGACTAAACACACATACAAAATAAATATAAATAAGGGCTGGAGAGATGGCTTAGTGGTTAACAGTACTGGCTGCACTTGTAGAGGACCTGTGTTTGACACCCAGCACCCACATGGCTGCTTGCGAACCATCTGAAACATGAATTCCATGGGATCTGGCATCCTCTTCTGGCTTTTGCTGGTACCGGGCACACATATGCTGTACATACATACAGGCAGACAAAACACTCTTACACAGAAAATAAAAATAAATTATATGTATTTATTATTCAGTTGTTTGTTTGTTTGGGGCAGAGTCCCTTGCCCTGTAGCCCTGATTGGTCTGGAACTTGCTATGTAGACCAAGCTGGCCTCAAATTCACAGCGAACTGCCTGTCTCTTCCTCCAGAGTACAGGGATTAAAGGCATGCACCACCAAACTAACTTTAAAACAAAACACCCCCAAAAACAAAACCTTTACATTTAAAATACTATTAAAAAAAATAAGAGTCTGGAAAGATGGTTCAGTGGTTAAGGGCTTACAGGTGACCAGAGGTCAGTTCCTAGCAGCTACACCAGGCAGCTCACAACTGCCTATAACTCCACCTTCAGGGGATGTGACACCCCCTTCTAGAGTCCCAGGGCACCTGCACACAGGTGGCAGTCTCTCTCTGTCACTTACACACATACACACACACACACACACACACACACACACACACACACACACACACAGACAGATTTATTTTTTAAAATCTTAAAAAAAAGAAAGAAAGAAGTAAAACTGAAATGGGTTCCCAGAAGCCGCACACCTTGATGAACGTCCTCAGTCCTCCCGAGCTCTGGGAAAGATGTGGCTGATTACATTCCTGCAGCGTCTGTCTTGGTCTTCCTGCCTTGCTCTGCCAGGTTAGTCTGTTCTCGGATGAGCCTCTCTGCATGCTTTGCAGGACTGACGGGTTCTCCGCTGAGCCTCTGCATGCTTTGTAGGGCTGACGGTTAGACGCTGGGAGTCCTCAGCTGTCAGTCCTTGACTCTTTTTACCTCACTCTGAGAAGCTCACCTTAGCTTAGAAGTTATGGTCTTGCTTCATTTTTGCGGCACAGTTTCACTCTGTGGCCCACACTGGCCTCCAGCTGACTGAAGAGCACTTTTTGTGGGTATCTTTGTTCTTAGTGCTCTGAATAAATTTGGCCAGTGACGTTGCAATTATTTATGGCTGCATAACAAAAATATTCCACAGCTTAATGGCTTAAAATGACCAGAATTGGGACTGGAGAGATGGGTCAGTGGTTAAGGGCACTTGGATAGTCTTACAGAGGACCCAGGTTCAGTACCCATCACCCACACAATGGTTCACAAACCATATGTGACTCCAGTTCCAGGGGATCCAGTGCCCTCTTCTGACTTTCATGGGCACCATGTATGCATGTGGTGCACAGATACACGCACAGGGAAAAACCCATACACATAGAATAAAAGTAAATCTTTTTTTTTTTAAATTTTATGTGCATTGGTTCTTTTGCCTGCATGTATGCCTGTGTGAGGGTGTCAGATCCCCTGGAACTGGAGTTATTAAAAATAAATCTTTAGGGCCTGGAGAGATGGCTCAGTGGTTAACAGCACTGACTGTTCTTCAAGAGGACCTGGGTTCAATTCCCAGCACCAACATGGCAGCTCACAACTGTCTGTAACTCCTGTTCCAGGGGCTCTGACACCCTCACACAGACATACATGCAGGCAAAACACCAATACACATAAAATTTTTAAAAAAATCTTAAAAAAAAAGAAAAAAAAAAAAAAAAAAAAAAAAGAAAAGAGCCGGGTGGTGGTGGCGCACGCCTTTAATCCCAGCACTTGGGAGGCAGAGGAGGGCGGATCTCTGTGAGTTCGAGGCCAGCCTGGTCTACAAAGCAAGCTCCAGGAAAGGCGCAAAGCTGCACAGAGAAACCCTGTCTCAAAAAACCAAAAAAAAAAAAATAAATAAATAAATAAAAAAATAAAATAAATCTTTAAAAAAAAAGTTTAAAAAGGAATTACCAACATTGTTGAGCATGGCACAGGCCTTTGGTCCCAGCACTTGTTGAGTTAGAGACCAGCATGTAGCAGGTTCCAGGTCTTCCAGGGCAATAGAGTGAGACCCTGTCTCAAAAACAAAGTCAGACATGGTGGCACATGCCTTTAATACCAGCACTTGGGAGGCAGAGGCAGGTGGATCTTTGTGAGTTTGAGGCTAGCCTGGGCTACAGAGAGAGATCCAGGAAAGGCTCCAAAGCTACACAGAGAAACCCTGTCTTGAAAAAACTAACTAAATAAATAAATAAGTAAAGTAAAATATTTAATTGGGGCTTGCTTACAGTTTCAGAGGTTTAGTCCATTATCATCATGGCAGGAAACATGGTGGCATGCAGGCAGACATGGTGCTAGAGAAGGAACTGAGTCCTGCATCTTGATCAGTGGGCAGCAGAAGGAGACTGTGTACCACACTGGATGTAGCTTGAGCATGTGAGACCTCAAAGCCCACCCCCACGGTGACACACTTCCTCCAACAAGGCCACACCTCCTAATAAGTGCCACTCCCTATGGGCCAAGCATTCAAACACATGAGTCTATGGGGTCATATCTCGTCAAAGCACCACAATGTCTGAGACTCCTCTGGGCTTTCTCTAGCAGTTTCATTTCAGCCTTCTCTCTGCCCCTCAAAGCTTTCTTACGTGCTCTTTCTTGGTTCAAGGTGGTTCAGGGTTTCTTCAGCTCACCCTGCTAGGCTCTCTTTTGTACCAGGCTTTTTCTTTTGGACCACCAACCAGCTCCCAAGTCATGACAGAGACTTATTATTAGTTTTGAATTCTCAGCCTAGCATACACATGTTTCTGGCTAGCTCTTCTAACTTAAATTAGCCTGTTTCTCTTTATCTACCTTTTCCTCGGGGCTTATCATCTTTCTTACTTCTGTATAGCTTACTTTCAGCTCTTCTTTATGTCTTCCTCACTCTCTTCTCCTTCTTCTCTCCTTCTTTTCTCCTTCCTCTCTCTGGCACCTAGATTTCTCCTCCTATTTATTCTCTCTTCCTGCCAGCCCCACCCATCCTTTCTCTGCCTAGCTATTGGCCATTCAGCTCTTTATTAGGCCAATCAGGTGCCTTAGTCAGGCAGGGTGAAACAAACGCAACACATCTTTACATAATTAAACACACATCCTTATATTGTTAAACAAATGCAGCATAAACAAATGTAACACACCTTCACATAGTTTAAGTAATAGTCTGCAACATAAACAAATATAACACATCTTTACATAGTTAAAATAATATTCTACAACACCTATCAATATCAACCCAGAGCTGGCCCAACGTTACTTCCACCTCCTTCTATTGGTTAAAGCAAGCCATAGGACCAGTCCAGGTCCCACACGGGAGAAATGTACCCAAAGGCATGAGCACTGAGAGGCATAACTCACTGGGGATTGTCTTTGGAGACTAGTCACCATAGTCTATTTGTGGCTCAGTGGTTAAAAACACTTGCTGCTCTTCAAAAAACCCCATGTTCAGTTCCCAGCACCCACTTCAGGTAGCACACAAACTACTTATAACTCCAGCTCCAGGGGAAAATGATGCCTGCTTCTGGCCTTCCAAGGCACCTGCATCTCTCATGTACAAAACCGACTGTTCTCCCACTTTCCATAGGCCCCAAAATCTCAACTGAGTTCAGCCTTAGGCCTGGGCCTAAAGTCAAGTTTCTCATTTACTGTTGATGAGGCCCTGGAGTGAAAGGCCTGTGAGCCAGAGCGACAAGTTCTCAGACTGTACATGTCTGAGGCCAGACAGAAGTCAGGAAAGTTATGGGGACACAGGACGGGAAAGGACACCTCGCTCCAGAGTCTGACTGGAGCCTGCAGAGAAGCAAGGATTCCAACACAATCAATGTTTGCTGCAAAGGCTACTCACACACAGGAATGTTCCCTTGGCATACACATATTTTATGTAAAGTAACAACGACCTGGGTATAGGTGACCTTGGGTGGGGCTTCATTCCTTTCCCACAGGGCCTGAGAATCTCAAACAAACCTAATTGTGTTTGCAGTAAAGATATCCAATATTCAGTGTCCCTGGGAACTGGACTTTACCTTATCAGCTGAGGCCCTTCCCTCTGGAACCACCTGGGGACCTCATTTACCTTTCTTTATTCTGCTTGTTTGGGACAAGGGTCTCTCTCTATGTAGCCCTGGTGGGCCTGGACCTCACAGGGACCCACCCACCTCTGCTTCTCAAGTGCTGGGATTTAAAGGTGTGTACTGCAATGTCTGGCTCCTTATTTAGGCTTCTTTCTTTCTTTTTCTTTTCTTTTCTTTGTGTATGTGTGTGTGTGTGTGTGTGTGTGTGTGTGTGTGTGTGTGGTTTCTCTGTGTAGTCCTGGAACTCCCTCTGTAGACCAGGCTGACCTGGAACGCAGAGATCCACCTACCTCTACCTCCTGAGTGCTGGAATCAAAGGTGTACACCACCACTGCCTGGCTAGTTTAGGTTTCTTTCTTTTTCTTTTTGGGTTTTTCGAGACAGGGTTTCTCTGTGTAGCTTTGTGCCTTTCCTGGAACTCACCCTGTAACCCAGGCTGGCCTCGAACTCACGGAGATCTGCCTGCCTCTGCCTCCTGAGTGCTGGGATTAAAGGTGTTCACTACCACCACCCAGCTAGTTTAGGTTTCTTAACAACCCTTTGAATACAGTAACTTCAAACCCATGAAATTCCTATATGTAACTGTTGTAAAAACAGCAAGCAGCTGTTCTCCCTTTAGAAGCCCGCACCCACGTTGGATATATCTTACGTTCAGAGACTTGTCTCTGTGAAGCCCCATCCAAGCTTTTTGGCTCATTTTGTGTTTCTTTCTGAGCACTGCTTTTTCTTTACCCTTATGCTTAAGCTTGTGTTAATTAATTTTTCGTTATATTCATTTATTGTGTGTGTATGTGCACATGGGCAAAGGCACACATAGAAGGTCTGAGAGCAACTTCCAGGAGTCTCACCTTCCACCACAAAGGTCCTGTGGATTGAACTCAGGCCAGCAGGCTTGGCAGCTAGTGTCTTTACCTGCTCAGCTGTCTCTACAGCACCCTGAAATAGATCTGTATTTAACCCCAACTCTGCTTCATAAACTGGTTAGTCCTGAAATTCTTTCTGTGTTGTAGAAGCCACCAACCCTGTTTGACCTGAGTTGAAGACCCTGAAGGTCCAGGGGAATTCCCTGGGCTGCTGAGGGTGTCTGGTGGAGAGCCATAGCTTATGCCTGAACCCCAGATGCTGACAGTTCCACTGCATAATGATCATGATGTCTGCTGCCATTCAAAGTGGCAAGACAGGTGAGGGTGTGGACCCATGCTAGAACAGTCTGGCACAGGTGAGACTCTATTTTGTTTTTGTTTTTTTAAAATGATTTATTTATTGCTGAGAATTGAACCCAGGGCTTTATGCATGCTAGACAAGAACTCCACCAAGTGAGCTACGTTCTCAGTCTGTGGACTGTGCATACCTGCACATATACACAAACAAATTCAATAGATAAATAAAATAAGATAGGGAATTTTAAAAAAGGGGGGGCATGAGGGTGGAGTCTTTGTGTGTCCACAGTGGTTCTGGAACTCCATAAGTTCAGCTCTAGGCACAGAAATACAAGTCGATTCAAACTCTGGTCCCCTTTCTGTGATGGCTCTCGTTGGTTCTCGATTCTAGACTCTGGATCTTCCTTCTTGCAGAGGACCTGAGTTCTGTTCCCAGCACTCACATGGCAGCTTACAGTTGACTGTAACTCCAGTTCCAGGAGATATGACACCCTTTTCGGCCTCTGTGGGTACCAGCCATGCAAGTGCAGACAAAAACACTCACACATGTAAATTAAAATAAAATAAAATTGTAGGGGCTGGAGAGATGGTTCCAAAGCACCTGTTGTCCTTGCAAAGGATTTTCTGACCTCCCTGAGCACCACACACATGTTGTATATATGTACATGCAAGCAAATCCTCATACACAGAAAATAAAATAAATCTGAAAAAACATTAAAATGAAAAATATTAAATAAAATTAGATAAAAGATGAACAAAAATGTAAACATAAAAAAAGATTAAAAAAAAAAGGTACTACTCCTTACAGTCCAAGTTAACATAGTTAGAAAAGAAAAGCTTGGTCAGCCATCCAACACAGCGGGTAGAGGAGAACAGCCCCAGCATTCACTTTAAGGGGTTTATATAGGAAATGTTCACATGCAGAATGTTACAGATCTCGGGGGCTAGGGATGAGGTAAGCACAAGGTCTTATGCTTATAGATGGTCTGAAAGAATATGGTCCCCAAAAGGAGTGGCACTGTTAGAAGGTGTGGCCTTGTTGGAGCAGGTGAGTTTTTGGAGGAAATGTGTCACTGTGGAGGTGGGCTTTGAGGTCTCATATATTCTCAAGCCACCCTCATTAAGACAGTTCACTTCCTGATGCCTTTGGATCAAAGATGTAGAATTCTCTAGCACCATGTCTGCCTGTGAAAGGGAAAAGTCAGGAGCCATCTTGAGAGACACTTCCCCCTCCCCTCCTCCAAAGGTATTTGCTGACCAGCAGTTTTAGAAGTGACCACAAGTTCAACTTATAAGGCTGGGACAATAAATCCATGTATCCTGGACTTGGCAAAACACGATATGGGGAGTAATGGACTCAGCTGACCTTAGAGGAGAGTAGGACTGGAACAATAAATCTGAATGTGTATGTCCTGGGTTCAACAAAAGCAGGACATAGGGAGTAAAAATTTATGTCTCTGTAGATACCCTGAATCCTGTTAGCAATTAGTAACCTTATGCTTACCTCATCCCTAGCCCCCGAGATCTGTAACATTCTGCATGTGAACATTTCCTGTATAAACCCCTTAAAGTGCATGCTGGGGCCGTTCTCCTCTACCCGCTGTGTTGGATGGCTGACCAAGCTTGCTTGTTTTATTATTAAAAACCTCTGTGTGCTTGCATTGGATATTGGCTCTGTGGTGGTCTTGCTTGCGGGACTTGCAACCTGGGCACAACACCTGCATGCCCCCATACTCTCATCTGCCATGCTCCCCGCCATGACGATAATGGACTGAACCTCTGAAACTGTAAGCTGCCACCTCAGTTGAATGTTTTCCTTTATAAGAGTTGCCGAGGTTGTGGTTTCTCTTCACAGCAATAGAAACCCTAACTAAGACAGTCACTAGGACCAACTCCAACACAGCTGTACTTAGAGTGACAGATCACCTCTGTCATCCCAGAAGGTGAGATGCTAAGACAGGAGGATTGCCATGAGTTCAAGGCTAACCAGGGCTCTATAGCAAACTCCATCTTGTTGAAAAATGAAAATAAGAAAGCTACACTTAACATCACTTTCTGAGCTGGGCCCTTGTCTCCTCTGGGCTGTATGATGTATGTACACAGGCACTTAGGGACCAGGCCAGCAAGCTTCAGTGGACATGATGATAATCATTGAAGTGTTTGCAGATAGCCTGGGCTCAGCTCCATGCCATGCTGGTGGGGACAGTAGGCTTTTGTGCCTTCACTGGCCTGAGAATGCCCAACATGGCTCATGTACATGGAGGACAGACACCTTGATGGAGACACAGAAGCCTGACTGAGCTCAGCTAGGACAGCGGGGCGTGGGGCCTCTCCCTTTCTGCTAGGCTTTCCCATGTGTTCTCTCCTGGTGGATTCTTCAAGTAGGTAGGAAGATTGAGGACAGGTTTTGCAAATGCTCTGGCCTAGGTGTGGCCCATCCTCCAATTCTCCCTGAGAAGGTGCCAACCTCTTATCTTCCTTGTTTAGAGCCATTTACCCACATTCCATGCTCGCACATGGGAACCATAATGGGCACTTGACTTGTATTTTCTCTCTGTACCAGCATTTTTTTTGTAGTGGTTCACGCATATTTACTGTTCCCTGCCAACACTGGTTATTTAGGGAACCACGGCAAACATTTCACAACACACTTCAATTAACTCAAGATGTTCTATTTAGAATCATCCTCCCAAGGCTTTGCAATGTTAGAGATCACGAGGACATCAGTGAACTTACACTTACACACAGCCAAGCTGCATAATATTTTTCCTTTGCCTTGGAACAAGAGACATAAGAAAAAGATTGAGATAAATGACAAAATCATGCCCTAGACAAAGACCAGGAAATGATGGTTCGATTTAAATGAACCTAAGAAAAACTCATACCAGGTATTACTTTAAAAAATATTTATTTTGTTTTTAATTATGTGTATATGTGTGTATCTATGTACACATGAGTACAGTTCCCATGGAGGCCTGAAGAGGGCGTTGGAATCCCTGGAACTCGAGTTACAGGGAACTGTAAGCTGCCCCATGTGGGTGCTGGGAACTGAACTCAGGTCCTCTAGAAGAGTGGTAGTCACTCTTAGCCACTGAAATATTCTTGCCCCTAGATATCACCTCTTTATTTGTTTGGGTTTTATTTCTGAGACAAGGTCTGAATATGTACTGGCTATTGATAATCTGGGCTAGAGTCAGCCTCCTGTCTCCATCTCTAGGCTGAGTTCATTTTCTTGGTGGGTGAGGTTGCAGGAGGGGATGTGTGACACTTGTACTCCTGGAGAGTCTGTCTTCGGTTGGCTCAGGGAAGTTTCCTTGCATTTGTTCCTAAAGTCTAAAGAGACATCGTTTGGGGTGTTTTTTCTGAATGTATGCACACTCAGGCTGACCAGCATCCAAATGCCAGAAGCTGTGTTTCTGTGCTCTCTCAGAAACCATCATCTCTCTATGGTCTCTATTTCTCTCTCTGCTTGCCCGGCAATGGGTGTATGGAGGCATCTAAATTTCACTGAGTCTGGAATATTCATTTCCCTCCCTATGATGCCCCAGGTGTGTCTTATACTTATAAACTACTTCACCTGTTCACTGTTTTCCCCTGTCCATAGCTGGCTTACTGCATGACTCAGTTAATGACCCACAGAAGGGTAGGGAACACTTCCTCACCCTTCTGGGAGCATGGATCCCATAAGGACAGACCTTGACCTGTTTTGTTTCTTTACCCAATCCCCACTCCCTCCTCTCTTCATCCTCCTTCTTTATAAGATAGGAGTTCACTATATAAACCTGGTTGACCTGGAACTCATTTTGTAGAGCTGTTTGGTCTCAAATTCAACAGAGCTCTGCCTGCCTCAGCCTCTTGACAGCCAGTTCTTCACATTCCTGGCCAGGAACATGGTACTCGGTGCTTAAATAAATAAATAAATCACTTGGAGTGAGACCGCAGCCTGTCAACGCTAGCTTGTACTAAAATCACGTGGGGGAAATGCCATGAATGTATCTCAGTGGTAGAGCCCTTGCCTGGCATTCACAAGGTCCTGGGTTCAATTCTCTACTTTGACTCCGTGCCCCTTAATGAAGTATAAGGATACTATGTGATCTTGAGGAAATCAGCAGATCTCCAGCCCTCAGTGGTCCTCATCTGCAAAATGAAGAAGCAAATTCCCGCTGGACTGGCTAGCACCACCTCTCCTTACAGGGCAAGTACCTGGACACTTTCGTTGCCTCCTTCCCGTCAGCTAGCTAGTGGCTGTCAGGGTTCCTGAAATTGGGAGAGTTGAACAGGAGGCACATGAGTGTGACTGAAGCTGAAGGGCTCTTTGCGGCCCCCCCCCCCCCCTCAATTTGAGCTACAGTGAGACCTTAAAAGGATTCACAGCCCTGCCCTCTCCTGCCTGCACTAATAGCTGCTAGCTGAGGCCCCCGCCTGTACCTCTCCCTGCCTTCCCTGGTCTGAGGCTTCAGTGAGGGCAGGTTTTTACAGAACCCACACCGCATGTCAGCGACTGCTCCCGTCACTCTCTGCATATAAGGCCTCATGCCTGTCCTGTGAGCTCAAAGCTATTGTTAGCCTTGAGTCCGGGAGTGAGGGAGGAAAGGCATCGAGTCATTCAACACATGACTCGGGGCCACACAGATGGGAAGTAGCAGGGCCTGGATTTACACTTAGGCAGCCTAATGTGTGGTGTTGACTGCTGCAACATCTACTTACTCCAGGGGAATGCAAGCTTTCTCTTATTTACTTTTGTCAAAATAAAGTAATTTCTATTTGTCTGGTGGTTAAAAAAAAATACATGTAAGGTTGGCATGTTGGTCTGTGCTTGTGATCCCAATATTCAGGGGATTGAGGGAGGAAGGTTGCCACTGTGTAGGTGTGGTAGTGGTGCATACCTGTACTGTCAGCACTGTTGGAGGAAGGAGAATCAGCAGTTTCAGGCCAGCCTGGGCTACATGAGACTTCTTCTCAACAAACAAGAGAATGAGTGCAATGATCTGGAAGGTTGAGGTGACCAGCATGGAATACAAGCTTGGGATCAGGCCGGAGGGCCTGGAACCGTTCAAAATGCAGGGCATATGACCAGGGTCACTATTTATTTGGGGGCAAAGGTGATAGGAGCTGAAGGCTTGTGGCCTGTCCCTGGGAGGCAGAGGATCCTCATGTGCTCATCCATGGGGCCCCACAGTCCCAGCCTGAAACCAACCGCAGCCTCTACCCTCCCAGTAAATAGGCATCGCTATTCTAAGCGAGGCCTGGGATAAAAATACTCGCTATGTTCTGCAAGTTTTTTTTTTTTTTCAAGTCATGAAAATAACAGTGCAGTAAGCTGTCTATTTTTGGTTGGTGCCTGTTGGCACGCGTTCAAAGTCACGGCCCAAATGAGATCTATTTAGAAATAGGTCACTGCACACTTTGTGGGAGTGTTGAGGGGCCTCAGACCTGCACCCCAAGGAGAGGAAAGGCCAGGCTTGAACATCCATATGTGCGCTGCTCCTGACCAGCCAAGTTCTTAGGGGTAAAGGCGCCACTCCAGCCTGAGAAATCCAGCCCCAAGGAAGGACTGGGGTGCAGGAATGTTCCCCAACTTCTCTATAAATCAGTTGATCACGTGATTGAATAGCAGCCTGGCAAGCGTTTCAGTTGGGGCCCAGCGTCCAGTACTGGCCTGGGTTTTTCCAGCCTCGGTGGATAAGAGGGTGCTCTTGGAGGCTGAAAAGATCATCTTTATTCAATGGCTTCATACAGATGTGGAAAGAGCCTGCCCAGACCTGGCTTTCAGTCTTGGCCTGCACTGTGTGATGTAGAAGGTAACTGTACCTCTCTGACCCTTGGCTTTTTCCTTTAGTGAAATGGAAATAATAAAGCCAAGCTTCGAACAACACTGGAGAATTGATGAAGACGGTGCATTTTATGGATCCTAGGTCAGGGTGGCTGTCATACCTGGTTTCCTGATTATATGAGCTGGTGTTCTCTCTCTATCCAGACTTTAGGATCACCTTGTGGTAAAATGATAATAATAATAATAATAATGACAACAGTGGCGTGGTATTTGTGCCATGCATTGTTTTAAATGCTTTCCCTATAGAAACTCAACTATTTGCCATAGCAGCCCAATGGAGCAGGTACTGTGTTAGCCCCCTCTTCACACATGGGACAACTGAGGCTCAGAGGTTAACCGTTTAGTTTGGTGTGGTGACCTAAGACTGTAATCCCAGCACTTGGGAGGTGAAGTTAGGGGGATCAGGGATGCAAGGCCATATTTAGTTACATAAGGAATTAGAAGTCAGCCTGGGCAACATGAGACCCTGTCCCAAATAAACAGAAACAAAAAAGAGGTTAACACCTTAGCCGGCGTCATAAGGGAGCAGGTGACAGAGCCAGGACTCAAAACCACAGTCACCTGTGGCTAACCACACACTATTGGTCCTTTCTTAATTATAGCTGGTTTCTTGACCTTGCCACAATGAGAGGTGAACAAGCACAGTCAGGACCGTTCCAACACCAAAGCACCCCAAAGAATCTTAAGGGGTCAGCCAGCCTCTTCGGTTTTAATTTTTTGCCTTTCTCAGGCAAGACTGTATACCCAGAACAGCTGGATGTGGTGTTACAAGCCTGTAACCACAGCACTTGGGAGATGGAAGCAGGGTGATTAGGAGGAGCTCAAGGTCATCCTCAGCTACATAGTGAGTTCAAGGCCAGCCTGAGCTACTTGAGACCCAGCATAAAAGGAAGCAAAGGACAAATAGCAATGGGGCTAGAATGATGGCTCAGCGGTTAAGAGCATCTTAGAGGACCTGAGTTTGGTTTCCAGCATACACATGATGACTCAGAGCTGTCTGTAACTCCAGTTCTGATGCCCTCTTCTGGCCTCCTCAGGTACTGCACTCATATGGTGCATATACATACAAGCAAATACTCATAGACATAAAAATAAATGAACAAATAAACACCAACAAAAAAGAGTACTTTAAAGAGCTGGACATGGGGGTCAGTAGGAAAGCACATGCCCAGCTCTCCAGATCCTGGGTTCTACCTCCAGCACTAAAACACAAATGTTTTATTGACTTTGACCTGTCAGGGGAGGAATGGTCTCATAGCATGTTTTTTTCCTATTATGATGAACCTGATATTTTCATTTTTGATATTTTATATTCTATTCTGCAACTTGTCTATTCATATCTGCTGTGCAATAATGCTCTTGTACACTGGTTTAACAAAATGCTGATTAGCCAATAGCCAGGCAGGAAGTATAGGCAGGGTGAGCAAATAAGGAGAATTCTGGGAAGAGGAAGGGCAGAGTGAGGAGTTGCCAGCCAGACATAGAGGAAGCAAGATGACAAGGCAGAACTGAGAAAAGGTACCAAGCCACATGGCTAAATATAGATAAGAATTATGGGTTAATTTAAGTGTAAGAGCTAGTCAGTAATAAGCCTGAGCTAATGGCTGAGCAATTATAATTAATATAAGCCTCTGAGTGATTATTTTATATGCATCTGTGGGACTGCAGGGCCAGGTGAGACCAGAGAAAACTTCTGACTACACACATTAATGACCTCTCCCTTCTGCCACAGCAATGGGTACTGAACTCAAGCCTCAAGATGCCAGGTAAGCAAGCTCTCTGTCAGTGAGGTACACCCCCAGCCCTGCCCCCTTTTACTATTTTTTTTTCTAGTGGGTTTCTGGTTTCTAACTGATATTTGGAGCTTTTTTTCTGTTTAAGGAATGAATCCTTCATATAAGATTGAACTGCTGTTGTTTTGTTTTCTGAGACAGGGTCTCACTATGTATTCCTGGCCGAGCTAAAATTCAATATGGCTGGTCTCAGACTTACAGATCTAGGCCTACCTCTTCCTCTGGAGGAATGGCATGTACCACCATTCCTGGCCCTGACTTTTTTTTTTTTTTTTTTTTTTTAGGAGAGCTAGAACGCGGTCCCCCACTGCCAGAAACTATGCAGCTGAGTTGAGCACACTGCAGGGATCAGCACATCCTGGGTGGAATGGATGAGCTTCAAGCTAGGAAGCCTTACTTATTTTCTGTGCATTTGTGTTTTATCTGCATGTATGTCTCTGCATCATGTGCATACCTGGTACCTGAGGAAGTCAGAAGAGGGTCGTGGATTCCCTGAAATGGATGATTTCACATCACAAATGGATGATCGTGAGCTACCATGTGGGTGCTAGGAATTGAACCCTGAGTCTTCTGCAAGAGCAGCCAATACTCATAACTGATGAGTGATCCTTCCACCCCCTAAACCACATTCTTGATCATGGTGTCTCCCTGCTGGGTATGTTGCAATTTTTAAAAATCCAGTTTGGCTTTTGATTGTATTTAAGGTATCTTGAAAGTTGACCTCAAAATTATTTTAATTATGTATGTGTTCAGCACTCCAGAAGTACAAGTAGGTGGATTTCTGTGAGTTTGAGGCCAACCTGGTATACATAAAGAGTTCCAAGTTGGGTGGTGGTGGTGCATGCCTTTAATCCCAGCACTTGGGAGGCAGAGCCAGGCGGATCTCTGTGAGTTCGAGGCCAGCCTGGTCTACAGAGCGAGATCCAGGACAGGCACCAAAACTACACGGAGAAACTCTGTCTTGAAAAACCAAACCAAACCAAACCAAACAAACAAAAAAACATAAAGAGTTCCAGGTCAGCCAGAGAAATATAATTAGACTTTGCCAAAGGAAAAAAAAAACTTTAGTTTTTCATTTTATGCGCATCAGTGTTTTACCTGCATACTTGTCTGTGTGAGTTCTTGGCCAGCCAGAGAAATATGATTAAAAAAGGGAAGGTCTTTTATCATGTTTTAAGTTTTAAGTCTTTGATTAGTCATGGAAGTGAGTGTTTTCCCACGAATATGTTCCTTGTTCAGGATTTATCTGTTTGTGACCTTTGCCCATTGGAGCATTGATGTTTTGTTTGTTTGTTTTTTTCTTATCAATATGTGTACAGTTCCCCTGGAAATGGAGTTACAGATGGTTGAGAGCCACCATGTGGGTGCCAGGAATTGAACCTGGGTCCTATGCCAAGCAGTAAGTGCTCTTTTTTTAAAAAGTTTTGTTTATTTTTAATTGGTGTTTTTGCTTGCATGTATGTCTATGTGAAGCTTCCATGTGGATGCTGGGGATTGAACCTGGGTCCTCTGGAAGAGCAGCCAGTGCTCTTTTGTGTGTGTGTGTGTTTTGAAATTTATTTATTTTATGTGCATTGGTAGTTTTGCCTTCATGTTTCTGTGTGAGGGTGTCAGATATTGGAGTTACAGACAGTTGTTAGCTGCCATGTGGGTGCTGGGAATTGAACCCAGGTCCTCTGGAAGAGCAGTTAGTGCTCTTAACTGCTGAGCCATCTCTACAGCTCCCAGCCAGTGCTCTTAGCCACTGATCCATCTCCCCAGCCCCAGTAAGTGCTCTTAACTGCCTCCAGCCCCTAAATAAACAGAGGAGGAGGAAGAAGAGGAGGAGGAGGAGGAAGAAGAGGAGGAGTTGGAGAAAAGAAGAAGAAGGAGGAGGAGGAGGAGGAGGAGAGGAGAAGGAGAAGAAGGAGGAGAAGGAGGAGGAGGAAAAGGAGGAGGAGGAGGAGGAGGAGGAGGAGGAGGAGGAGGAGGAGGAGGAGGAGGAGGAGGAGGAGGAGGAGGAGAAGAAAGAAGAAGAAGAAGAAGAAGAAGAAGAAGAAGAAGAAGAAGAAGAAGAAGAAGAAGAAGAAGAAGAAGAAGATGGTTCAGTGGGTGAAAACATTTGCCTAATGACCTGAGTTTGATCCCTGGAACCCATGAGGTGGAAGGAGAGAATCAAGTCTCACAAGTTGTCCTCTGTCTGAACTCCACAGGCATGCTGAGGCACAAAGGCACACTGAGGCACACACACACACACACACACACACACACACACACACACACACACACACACACAATGTAATAATAAAATTAGTTTCAGTTCCCCAGAGCTGGAAATTTAGCTTAGTGGTAGAGTGTGCATAATCTGTGCAAGGCCCTGTGTTTAAGACCCCTGCACTGAGCTCTTCAAAACCTCTCATCATGCAGTAATAACTGTCCCTACAAAGTCACCAAGTATGAAACAGCTTCAAAATAAAAAGGCAAACCAAAGAACAGAAGAAACATTTGCTACAAACAGAAAAATCCTGAAGAGGGAACATATATGTGGGAAAATACTCACTTCCATGACTAATCAAAGCCTTACAACTTAAAACATGATAAAAGACCTTCCCTTTTTTAATCACCGATAGGAAACATACCTAATGTTTTGTGTTGCCAACAGTGTATTGAGATTGGCAGGCTCATGTGCTGCCCGTGGCAACTCAGCTGGTACCCTTAAGGAGACAGGTTAGCAACATAGATCAAGGGCCATAAAAAGCTTTATACCAGCTATTCCAGTTTTTCAGCTTTTCTGTCTTTATTCTACACAGGAAAAAAATCTGAAGTCTGGATATGCTATTTGAGAAGGTGGGAGACAACAATTGTGGGACTCTTAGGAGATGCAGACCTCTTTGTGTATTTTATCTCATTTAATTCCCTCCATTGCAGATAAGGAAACCAGAGCTTTGTGGGGTTAGGCCTTTGTCAAGGTCACAGGAGCTTATAAAAGACCTGGATCGTCTGTCCAGGTTACATGGCTCTGGGCTCTCGTTGTGTGGAGGCGGAACACTGGACCAGCTTTCAGGCGAGCTGACCCATCTGCCAAAGGTGCTCACAGTGAAGTATCCCTAAGATTCCCTCAGCTCCAGCTTTGAATTGAAGGCTCTTTGTTGTTATACAAACAGAATGAGCAGAAACTAGTTGACACACTTCATTTGCCCCTCAGCCTTGGGGCTTTCGGCCCGGAGCGATTTTTGTTGGGAATTTATTTAGAATGTATTTCTTTCCTTGTTTTTTTTTGTGGGGCAGCAGTGTCAGTGGCTGTCAGAGGACAGTCTGTGGGAGACAGTTCTCTCCCTCCACCACAGAGGTCCTTGGGATCAGACTCAGGTTGGTAGCCTTGGCAACCCTTTGGCCCTACAATCATCTTGTGTTTGTGTGTGTGTGTGTGTGTGTGTGTGTGTGTGTGTGTGTGTGTGTGTGTGTGTGTGTGTGTGTGTTTTGCTGGAGACTGAACCCTGGGCCTTGTACATGTTAAGGCAAGTGCACTACCACTGGGCTCAGGACCAACTGGAATTTTTTAAGTCATGCCAAGTTTATGAAGTTCTGGGAATCAAACCCAGGACTTTGTGTATGTTAGACAAGCAGTCCAACTGAACTACATCCCTAGTCAGTCCCACCCTCTCTCTCTTTCTTAATTTTTTTTCATTCCTCCTCTCCCTCCTTCTTATTAGCCAGGATCTTACTACGTTACTCAGGATGGCCTTGAACTCTTGACCCTCCCACCTCTGCTTTACCAGTGCTGACACAATATCTAGCCACAATTGTCATGGTTGGGTTCTTTGTACAGGCCTGTAATTCTTTTTTTTTTTTTTTTTTTTTTTTTTTTTTTTTTGGTTTTTCGAGACAGGGTTTCTCTGTAGTTTTGCGCCTTTCCTGGAACTCACTTTGTAGACCAGGCTGGCCTCGAACTCACAGAGATCCACTTGCCTCTGCCTCCCGAGTGCTGGGATTAAAGGCGTGTGCCACCACCGCCCGGCCAGGCCTGTAATTCTTTTGTTTCCTGTTTTTTTGTTGTTGTTTGTTTTTTCTTTCTCCACAGGACACAGTGAGTCCCCCTAGGGCTACGTGTCTCAGCATCTTAAGCTGCTAGTTCAGTCTGGCCTCCAGCATGCAGCTCTTGCTCAGTAAATGCTTGTTAAAGTAACCTGGTTCTAGGTAGTGGAGAATGAACCAGGGAACTAGTATGAAGCTGGGTGTGGTGGTGCATCCTTATAACTGCAGCATTTGGGGGTTGAAGCAGGAGGATGGATATGCGTTCTCCACCAGTCTAAGTTATATAGAGAGAAACAACCCATTTCCTGTAACAGGCTTTCTTGTGGGCCACCAACCAGCTCCCAGATCATGACATGGACACTTAATATTAGTTATGAATGCTCGACCTTATTTTATGCTTGTCCCGCTAGCTCTTATAACTTCTTTTAGCCTGTTTCTCTTCGTCTATGTTTTGCCCTGGGGCTTTTTACCTTCCTTTCATTCTGTATGTCTTACTTTCACTGCTTCCTCTGTGTCTGTCTGTCTGTCTGGCGGCTGCCTGGCTGGATGGCCCCGGATGTCTCCCTCCCTTCCTCCCTTTCTCCCCTCTCTCATTTTAGAGCCTAGATTCCTTCTCCTACTTATTCTCACTTCCTGCCAGCCCCTCCTATCCCTCTACTGCCTAGCTATTGGCTGTTCAGCTTTTTATTAGACCAATCAGGTGCCTTAGGCAGGTAAGGTAAAACAGCAACACATTGTTACATAATTAAACAAATGCAGCATAAACAAATATATCTTTACATTGTTGAACAAATGCAGTGTAAACAAATGTATAACACATCTTTGCCTAGTTAACCTAATATTCCACAACACACCCCATCTCTAAGAAACAAAACACAATCTAAAGGAAAAGGGCTGAAGAGTTGTCTCAGGGGTTAAGAGCTCCTGCAGCGGGCTGGAGAGATGGCTTAAAGAGCACTAACTGCTCTTCCAGAGGTCCTGAGTTCAATTCCCAGCAACCACATGGTGGCTCAAACCACCTGTAATGAGATCTGGTGCCCTCTTCTGGCCTGCAGACATATGTGCAGGCAGAATACTGTATACATAATAAATAAATAAATCTTAAAAAAAAAAAAGAGCTCCTGCAGAGTTCCATATCCCATGCCCAGCACCCACATGACAGCTCACAACTGCTTATAAGACCAGTTCCAGGGGACCCAATGCCTTCTTCTAGCCTCCTTGGGCACCAAGGACTCACATGGTGCAGGCACATACACGTACACATGAAACATAAATAAATACATCTTTTAAAAAGAAAATAAAATAAAGAAAACCAGGTACATGTCTGTAATTCAAGAACCCAAGGAGTGGAGGACCGATTCACCATTCAAGGTCACAGCTGACTGTATAGTCAGCTGGAAGCTAGCCTAGAATCCATGGGTCCTTGTCTCAAAAAAACCCTAACCTCCAAAGAAGAAAGTTTGATTGTCTGTGCAGTTTTAGCAAACATCAACACCAGTGTGTCTTGGGCCCTGATTCTCTGGCTTTTGTCCCTGCATGGGAGCAGTCAATGTGGGATGATCCAGCCACTTCAGACTCTGGATAACAGCAACAATGAAATTACTTGAAAGGAAGATTTTGTCATCCAAGGGTTTAGTCATCCAATCAGTCTTGTTCTGTTAGCATTTAGCTAATGAAAAAAAGTGCACATTAGGCACCAACTCAGTGCTACTCATTCCACGTGCTGAGAGAGGCCTAAGACACTTTTTTCCCCTTTTTTATTAAAATACTTGGCATAATTTTTTATTGTACTGTGTTATTTTTTTCTGGTCTCATGTTTGAATTGTAAGTAGTGGGTATAAAATGATGATGATGATGATGATGATGATGTACTTTAAGTGTTTTCTGGTTTTGGCTTTTTTCCCTTTGTGGTGCTTATGCATGCTGAATAGGCACATAACCCCTGAGCTGCCTTCAGTCCAAGGATGATGTGCTCATCATTTTATTCAGCAAAGCAGTACTTTAAACTCACAATCCTCCCTTGCAACTTAAGGACAGTTTGTGATGCTTTTTAAAACCTCTTTTTTGGAGATTGTATTTATTTTTATGTGTATGGTATATGGATGTATGTGCACCACATACATGCAGTGCTCACAGAGGACAAAATAGGGTGTCAGGCCACCCCCCTCGCCCTCCAGGACTGGAGTCACAGAGGGTTGTTAGCTGCCATGTGGGTGCTGGAATCGAATCCAGACTCTCTGGAAGAGTGGCAAGGGTACTTAACTACTGAGCCGTCTCTCCAGCCCCTTGTGATTCTTTTTACAAGATAATTAAAAGGTTTATTAAAATGCAGCTCATATATATGGCCGATTCTATTTTTCAAAGATGGCTGCAGCCATAGCTCCTGCCCCATAGGACTCTAAGTAACTTCACTCTCCCCCTAGAGAGGTGGCGTCTTTGTTTCCTCTTTTTGACGGTGGGTGTGCTTGTGACCATTTTATCCAGCCCAGAGTCTGTAGGTGACTAGTTCGCCAGGGACCAGGCTGCTTCTGTGCTGTGTGCTGGTGCTCCGCTCTCCCAAGTGGCTGCATTCGGCTTTCTTGGGAGTGACACCACACACCACGGAGGACTGCACGTCCGGGCCCTGAGGGGAACTGATGCCAGCTATCTGCCCCTTCAAACTTGTGCTTCCCTGTTCTCCATTCCCTGCCCTGGGAGGCAATCTCCCACCAGGTGATGGTGTGCTATGCCGTTCCCCACTACACCATGCTAGCCAGCCGCACTCTATGCTCTGGATGGTTCTGCTTGGCC
Organism: Peromyscus californicus insignis; assembly: GCF_007827085.1. Taxonomy (NCBI): domain Eukaryota; kingdom Metazoa; phylum Chordata; class Mammalia; order Rodentia; family Cricetidae; genus Peromyscus; species Peromyscus californicus. The sequence continues at coordinate 130,490,861 of NW_026294584.1, read as the reverse complement.
TCCTGCCCTTCTGTCTGGAAAATTCCGACATCCTCTGATGAGCCTCGCCCCTGTGGAGGCTTTCCTGATCCACTGTGGCAGAGGCCATCCCTCCCATCCTCCTCTGGGTGCCCTTGCGCTCACCTGGTGGGGTAACTGTTTATTTACATGGCTGTCTCTCTCCCAGCACCCAGCCCAGGCAGGGCCCACACTCCAAACTCATTTGTGACTAAAATTAAACTCACTGGAGAGGCAAGATGGCAAGGAAGGGCCAGGGCGTGGGTGTCAGACTGGTTATGACTCTGTCCCCTGTCTTCACCTTGCTGGCTCCCTCTCCTCCTGGCTCCTTGCTGCCAACATCCTTGTCTCTTTGTCTCAATCAAGGCCCTTGCATACACCCTTTCGATTGCTCACAGTGCTCCTTCCCTGGCCTCTTCTCATCCTCAGTGCCTAACTTAACTCTCCTCTAAGGCAGACCAGCCTGTCCTGAATCCACTCTCCCATCCCCATCATCTTCTTCACTGCCTTCAGCCTCACAGGCACACAGTTTGCTTGTCTGACGCTATTTCCATGCATTAGCCCCCTCGAGGGACTTTGGCTTGCTCATTGCTCTGGGCCTGAGGCTAACACTGGGCCTGGCATGGCATATACCTGGCATTACATACATGTTTAAGACAGGTATTCTGTATGTACCCCAGGCTGGCCTGAACTTTTGGTCCTCCTGCCTCAGCTTCCTGAGTGTGGGATTATAGGTATGCCTGATCATGGCTGGATTTTACACAGATCTTTAACTGAATGAAGCAAGGGCAAATGATGGGCCCACATCTCTACTCTACCTTTACCTTTTTTGTGTCCTTGCATTTATTATTTATAGTCTCTGAAGGACCCTCAACTGAAGATGAGGCCTTTCATTGGCTGTGTGTTGGAGAGACTAGGAAAATGTATGATAAAAGACAAGACTTCATAAACAACAGATCCTATTTATTTTTTCTTTCTTTCGTCTCAAAAGTAACTTTTTTGTATTAAAATTTTAGTTTTATGAGAATGCTGCCTGAGGAGGTCAGAAGAGGGTGTTGGATCCCCTGGAACTGAAGTTTTAGACGGTTGTGATTCACTATGTAGGTATAGGGAACAGAGTTCACATCCTCTATAAGAACAGCAAATGTTCTTTACCGCTGAGCTCGCTCTCCAGCCCCTCAAACATGTACTTTAAAACCAGGTTTAAAGCTTGTAGCATCTTCTTAGAGGAATTTTATCGAGCTATAAAAAATAAGAACAAGCCGGGCGGTGGTGGCGCACGCCTTTAATCCCAGCACTCGGGAGGCAGAGGCAGGCGGATCTTTGTGAGTTCGAGGCCAGCCTGGTCTACAGAGCGAGATCCAGGAAAGGCGCAAAGCTACACAGAGAAACCCTATCTCGAAAAACAAAAACAAAACAAAACAAAAAAAAAATAAGAACAGTGTAACGCTCAGTTTTCATATCACACACATTAGCATCGCCGCTTCTGACACTGAGAACATCTACCACTGGCAAAGCTGCCTTCAGCCTTCGCCCTCAGCTTCTGCTCCTGTGACAGCTCCATTCCTTCCCTCCTGACCTGACCCCACTTACTCATTCTTCAAACTATTGATCAGCCCCTGCCCCCTGCCCCAGCTCCTCTTGTAAGTCTTTCCTAATTAACTCCAGCGTGCCTACCAGCAAACTAAGTCTCCGAGGTGGGGACATGCAACCCAGCCAGATGCAAAGTGTTTCCTCAAAGTCCACTCTTAGATATACTCCAGAAAATGAAAAATGGGGATATAGAGAGATGTGGCTAAGGCATGTGCTTCTCAGTTCATAGGAACTGAGTTCTATTCCTAGTACCCACATACTCAACTCCCATTGGCTGGGTCATACCACCTGTAAAGCCAGCTCCAAGGGATTCAACATCCTCCTCTAGATTCCACGGACACCTGCATTGGCATGTACATGCCACCCCTCTTGATGTATACACATAATTAAAAATAAACCTTAAACAAAACAAAACAAAACAAGTACTTAGCCAGGAGCATACCTTTAATTCCAGCACTCCAGAGGGTAAGGCTGACAAATCTCTACGAGTTTTAGGCTGGCTAGGTTTACACAGTGAGTTCCAGGCCTGCCAGGGCTACATAGTGAGAGCTGGTCTCAAAAATCAAATCAAAACCAAACCAAACCAAGAAAAAAAAAAAAGGAGCTCAAACAAGTATACACAGCACACTTTTTTTTTTTTTTTTTTTGAGACAGGGTTTCTCTGTGTAGCTCTGGAGCCTGTCCTGGATCTCACTTTGTAGACCAGGCTGGACTTGAACTCACAAAAATTCACCTGGCTCTGCCTCCCGAGTGCTGGGATTAAAGGTGTGCGCCACCACCGCCCGGCAACACACTCTTTCTAGCATCACCATTCACTATAGCTGTAACGATTACTAATGACTGCCACCTTCACAGGCTCCAGGGGTTCTCAACCTGTGGGTCATGACTCCCTCGAGGGGTCACCTAAGATCATTGGAAACACATTACAGTTGATAACAGAAGCAAAATGACATTTATGAAGTAGCAATGAAAATAATTTTATGGCTGGGCAGTGATGGCACATGTCTTTAATCCCAGCACTCAGGAGACACAGGCAAGATCTCTGAGTTCAAGGCCAGCCTTGAAAAACCAAAAAAAAAAAAAAAAAAAGAAAAGAATTTTATGGTTGGGGGGTCACCACAACATGAGGAACTGTATAAAAGGATCACAGCTAGGAAGAAGGTTGAGAACCACTGCTCTGGAATCACCTAGGAGGCCCATCTCTGGGAGTGTACGTGAGAGAGGTTCTAGATTGGGTTAACTGATGCTGGAAGACCCATTCTAAAAGTGATGCCATTTCATGTTTGGGGGGGTCTCAGACTGATTAAAAATAAATAAAAAGGAGAAGCGAGGGCCAGGTGTGGTGGCACATGCCTTTAATCCCAGCATTTGGGAGGCAGAGGCAGGTAGATCTCTGTGCTGTAGTTCGAGGCCAGCCTGGACTACAAAGCCAGTTTCAGGACAGCCAGGGCTGTTACACAGAGAAACCATGCCTTGAAAAAATAAATAAACAAACCAAGTGATTTGAGACCTGTATTCATCTCTCTGTGTCCTGACTATACAGGACATAACCAGTGGCCTCAATCTTCTGCCACCAGGCCTTTCCCACCATGATGGACTGTGTCTTTGAACTGTCAGCCAAAGTAACCCTTCCTTTCTTTCACTATTGTTATTATTATTTTATCTACTTATATGGAAGAATGTTTACCTGCATGTATATCTGTGCATTATATGTCTGGTGCCGAAGAGGTCATCAGGTCCCCTGCAACTGGACTTATGGTGGTTGTGACCACCATGAGAGTGTTGAGACTTGAACCTGAGTCCTCTGTATGAGCAGCTGGTGCTCTAACCACAGAGCCATCTTTTCAGACCTACCTTTCCTTCTTACCCTGTATTTGTCTAGTATTTAGTCACAGAAACCAGAAAAGTAACCAATACAATAGCCGGAAGATGGAAAGAGCCTAAATCTCCATGGTTATCCCAGATATAGAAAATCTGGTGTAAACTTAGGATGGAATCATTTAGCCCTCAAGAGGAATGAAGTATTGGCACATATGTAATACAGATGAACTTGGAAACAGGCTAAGTGAAAGACTTAAGTCATAAAAGGCCTTGCACTCTATAAATATCCATGCACACAAGATATCCTAGAAAACGTTAAGTCTGTAGTAGCAAAATGAATATTGGTGGTTGCCATTGGGTGGGAAGCTAGTAAGAAACTGCTTAGTAGGTTGTTTTATTTAAGAGTATGGTAATGTTTTGGAAATAAAGTTGTGGTTACACAACACCCTGGTGAATGTACTAAATGCCAATAGATGTTTACTTAGAAATGATTACTTAAAAAAATTGTATAATGTGTGTTTGTAAGTGCGGTTGCAGGTTGCACACGTACCACACGGGCTACTATCCATGTCAGAGGATCTCTTTCAGGAGTCTGCTTTCTCCTTCCATTGTTAACACCAACCTCGAGAATAAGACCACTACCACAACTTGAGCCAAATTTGAAGCAAGCTTGATTTTTACTGGGGTGCACCCAAGAGCAGGCCAGCGATTGCCTCCTAAGTTGGGCTAAAGAGAGCAGCTTGGGACCCATCTTGTGGGGTCCTTTTAAGGAGTAAAATCACGAGTAGTTTTACAGAAGACAATGGGGGCAATAAGGAAATATTTTAAAAAAATGTGATCACCCACCATGTGGTTAGGATGGGTCAAGGAGAGTCGAGGAGGGTCAGGGTCTTCTCAAAAACAAAATAAGGTCATTGGTTGGGGAAGGTCAGGAAAGTTATTCAACTCTCACAGTAAATAGAAACTCATTTATTTTTAAAAATACATCGTAATGGCTCCTGCCTTTAAAATGGAGTCAGACAGGTTCCTCATCATCAGGGATCAGAGGACTGATGATCAGGTTTTCCTCTGCAAACTTTTTTCCTGCCTGAGCCACCTCGCAGGTCCCAAAATGGCTACTTTGAAAATAGTTACAAAGAGGCAGGCGAATAGAGGCGGAGGCCAACCCCGGATTAAAAGCGAGTCGCTATTTCAAAGAGAAACAAAATAACGTTGACGATGTAACATTGCCCTCCAGGTGTCTACCCCACCAGGGCAGTACGAAGGCGCACCGTGGGCCGTATTGACTCATCAAGGAAAAAAATTTTTTTTGGCCAATTTTTTTTTTTTTTTTTTGGACAGGGTCTCACGCAGCTCAGCATGACAGTGAACTCCCGATCATCTTGCCTTCACTTCCCAAACGCTGGTATTGCAGATGTGTAACACCACACTTTCAGTTTTTGGTCCATTAGATGAACGATGATAGTAAAACCTCGATTTACAAACGAGGGACCCGAGGTGTAATATAGTATGAGGGCTTTTCCCACAAAACCCGTGAGCCGCCACTCTCCATGGATGTCAACTCCGGAGAGGAAGCGCCAAAGCTGGGCCCCGTGCCGAGTGTCATCGGGCGCGTCTGGTCCTCCCAGGGCCTCGCGGGTGGCGGGGCCGGGGCTGCACTCACTGCCGCTCGCCCCTGACCAGAGGCAGTCACTCGGGGACGCCGCCACGGTCTTACCCCGAAATGGCGGCCGCAGCCCCGCGAGGCCCCGCCCCCGGAGGCGGGGCCAGATCCCAGGCCCGAGCGATAGATCCCCGAGCCAAGTTTCAAACGGAGAGCCGAGCTCTAGAGCTCGCGCGGAGGCGGTGAGCCCGCGGCGCCGCAGGTCGCCGAGACGAGCGTCGAGCGCAGGGTTGGCTCGCCGGGGCGGCTGGAGAGCGTCTTCATTGCGGGTGCTTGCGCCGCCATCTTAGATGGCGGGAGTTAGAGCCGAGCGAGCTTGAGGCGGGAAGGCTTCTCTGCCGCTCTCCGCGGGCCCTCAGACGGGCCAGCTGGCCGGGCTTTGGGGCGCGTGCCCTGAGGCGCGGGGCGCTAGTGCAGCGATGCGGGGCCTCCCCGGGGCCCCGTCCCCCGGGCTGGGGACGCGCCGAATGTGACCGCATCCCGTTCGCTCAGCCACCGCCGCCGCCGCACGACGGGACCCGGCGTGACCCGGCTCCCTCAGGTAGGCCGCAGGGCTGACGGCACGGTTGCGGGGCGAAGGGCCCGTCAGGCCGCTGTCACCCGGGTGGCGGGCCGGGCGCGGGCCGAGTGTCATGGCCGGCGAGCCAGTTTCCACACCCCTGCTCAGATTTCCTAGTGTTTCTCGGAAACGTGCCAGCGCCACCCCGGTGCCCAGCGCGCATTCCTCATATTTTGGCAATGGGGAAAAAAAATTCGCCCGGAGCTGCCCGGTGCCTGTGTTGTCACTGGGATGGGCTGGTTCTTTTTCTCTCGCGCTGCAGAAGTGGGGGGAGCCCGGCCTTGCACCTCCTCTCGGGCTGCTTCGCTCAAGTGACACCCTTTTAGGGAAGACGAGAGAATCGAGGAAGGCAGCGAGAAACGGGTCAGTGCCCCGCCACTAAGGCGTGGGGACCTCTCCCGGGGCTTCCTAATGGAAGGCCGGGGATGCTCGAGATCGGGAACCGGGATGCCTTTTGTGTGAAGCGACAGCCGTCTAGCTTCTGCAAAGCCAGTGGATGCAGAGAGAGGAGTTGGGACATCACGGGAGACGAGTCGGGCCGTGTTCATTCATTGTCCTTTCTCCAGGGCCCAGGGTGTGCCTCTGGTTTTTTATTCTTTGTTAGGGGTGACGGTGGGATCTCGTCTCTCCCCGTTGGGACGTGACTGGGACCTGGGGAGGGGGTCGGGTCTGTGCATAGAAGTGGGGAATGAATTCAGGGCACGTCTGGATGCCTGCATTGCGTCCTGTGGGGTCTGTGGAGACTGCCCTTAGTGCTTTTGGCTCCCGGGGCGTAAAAACAATGCGCGGTGATAAGGACTGATTTCTCAAGTGTTCTTGGGATTTAGAACAGTTAAGTGCGCTTTGGGGAGTAGAGAAGCCCCGAGGTTCCTTGCTTGCTTCTCGAAGAGTTTGGAAGGACCGTGTTCACTAGGTGAGGCAGAGAGGAGGGCATTGTCAGCGGAGGGAACAGCTGGCACCAAGGCACAGAGGCGTGGATGGCCTACAGGAGTTGGGATGAGTTTGGGAAGTAGCTATTAAATGTGGGGTGCAGGAAGGAGATAGTGAGATATCAGGGTCCAAAAGGAAAGCTGATAGCATGTGAAGGGTCTATGAGATGGATGGTGGTGAACTACTTCATTTAGTTTGGATTAATTAACTTCAAGTTGCTAATTTTTAACTCTTGCTGGTGGCTGCTTTGCCCCCTCCGCCAATGGTAGTGAAGTCGATACAATTGAAAAGATTTACTTTGTTAAATCTAGCTAACCAGTTTTGGTAATTGATACAAAATGTTTAGCGCTTGTTCAACCGTTAATGAATTGGACTCCCTATTCCGAGATTTTCTTGCAGGTTTTTCTAAGGTTATACATGCATGTAAAAATGTTGACTTCATAAACGTAGTATTCTTTACTAACTCCCTGAGTTTTAAATCTCTGCTGACAATGTAAAACATGTCCTGTAAACATACAGAAATTGGCAGATTATGGAAAGCACCTGAAAAAGTGTAGCATGAAAGAATTTTTAATTAACCCTATTTATACAGTATATTATTTTCTTTGGATTGAGCCCCCAGGTTGCAGGCTTTGTTAAAGTCTCCAGCCCAATGAACATTATTCTTAAATAGCTACTTTGATTATCAGGCTTATGCTGAAGTGACTACTCAGATATGAAGAGACTTGAGGGGCAGTTTCAAAATCTTTGGTGTTGTGTATCACCGAAAACCACTGAGATTCTTTTGACTGGTTTTTACTCTTATCACTTCAAGGGCTAAGTAAGCTGTTTAAAATCCAGCAGCAACATTTGACCTAGCTGAGCTCTGGATACTTGGAAAAATAAACCTGCTGATGTTTCTGTTCTGAAGGCTTATCATCAGGTCTGCAGGGCTGTGATTGTGCCTTGAAGTGGGATCAGGCAGCTTTGTTAAGGTCTTGTCAATAGCTGAAAAGACCTTGTGTGCCTGTGAAGTAGAAGACTTGACTGAAAGGCTTTTGAACGAATTTTAAGGGATTTGGCCTAGTAGAAAAAAGACTGAGAACCATATTAAAACCTTTCATTTATGACAGAAAGTGTTCAAAAAATAAGAATGATACTGCATTACAACTACTTTGAACCCAAGTAGTTTGCTTCTAGCCTCAAGTCACTTTTGCTGTGAAGGTTAAACAACTTCACACCTTTTGGAAATTGGACATTTGCAGAAGTACTAATTTTTTTTTAATATAAATATAATGACTAACTTCAAATTGCTCTTTTAGGAAGTCTGTTAGTAAATGTATGATTACTTAATGTTTAAATCCCAGACAAAACTTTGTTAGTCACCTACTACCTAAAAATAGAAAAAAATATTATATGAGAGAATGCTTTGGTTTGCCTGTTAGGTGTAATAGTAATAACCCTGATCTTGGGAGGAGCTTGTTAGCTAAACAGTATACTTTAATGTTGACTTGCAGAAGAGAATTTAAATGCTGTCTGTGAAAGACATGTTCAATGGAACAGTGAGGGATTTATGAAACCATAAAAACCAAGCTTTGACTTGAAAATTTTGTTGTGTTAATTTTCTAAAGTTGTATATAGACCATAACAATCAGTTTCCCATCCCTGAAAAATCAGGAATATTGGGTGCTTTTTGTTGTTGTTGTTGTTTTTTAAAGTAAGGTCTCACTGTGTAGCCCATGGAAGGTTTGAAACTCACTATATAAACCAGGTTGGCTTTGAACTCACAGCAATCCCCCTGCCTCTGTCTTGTAGTGCTGGGATTAAAAGTGTAGGTTCTTTAGGAAGAGGTTATTGAAGGTTTTTTTTTGATATGTATACATATAAATGGGTGAAATTGATAATTGTTCATCCAGCAGGTTCAAAATATAACACTAGATATTTTTGTCAAGATTCCGTTGATACTAATGAGGTCTAAACTCTTGTCTGTAATCTTATAATAGTAATGTCTGAGTGTTTTATTTTGGCCTTCAAAGTTGTGAGTAAAAAGTCCTTAATTACACATTAAAATTGCACATTTAATTTTTGTAGTGTTTGAGTCATTATGCTACTCCTTTGCTCCCAGAATTATTTGTGTAGCTCTCAGTGATTTAATTTTAGTTTTTTAAATTATACATGTATGGGTATTTTGCCCGCATATATGTCTGTGAACCACGTATGTGCCTGGTGTCTTGGAGGTCAGAACAGGGCATCATCATCTGGAACTGAGGTTACAGACAGTTGTGTGCCAGCATGTGGGTGGATGCTGGGAACTGAACCCAGGTCTTTTGCAAGAGCAGCCAGTACTCTTAACCACTGAGCCATCTCTCCAGCCCCTTAGTGGTTTTTGTTGTGGTGGTGATTGACTTTTTCTTTTTTATTGTACCTATATGTGTATGTTTGTGTGGCTGAGTGTATGAACCACTGTGTACAGTGTCAGTGGAGGTCAGAAGAGGGCATCAGATCCTCTGGAGTTGGAATTACAAGTAGTTGTGAGCCATCGTGTAGGTTCTAGAAACCAAACAAGATTTTCTGCAAGAGCAGTAAGCACTGTTAACTGATGAGCCATTGTTCAGTCCAGTTGTTTTTTAAATACATATTCTCAGGGCTGGAGAGATGGCTCAGTGGTTAAGAGCGCTTGTTGCTCTGGCAGAGGACCCTGGTTTGAGGGTAAGCATCTACATGGGGGCTCACAACTGTCAGTAACTCCAGTTCCAGAAGATTGGACACTGTCTTCTGTTCTCACATGGTACACATGGCACCACATGGTTCACAGAAATATAACAGGTCAAACACTCATACACATAAAATAAAAATAAATAAATTAAATGCATGCTTGTATTAAATACATATATGTAGTCAAGGCTGGCCTCAAATTTGTGATCTTCCTACTTCAGCCATCCTGAGATTTGGGATTACAGGTGTGTGCTACAACACCTAGTGAGTGATTTCAGATATTTGACTTCTAAAATTACTCGCAGAATCTCAGTTTAACTGAAGAAAATTTTCAAGTGGATGGTATTTATTTGTTATTTAGCTTGGCACAGGCTATTTGAAGTTTCTTTTTTTTTTTTTTATTGCTCACAGTGCGTTAATTGGCATCACATTCCAATCAGTGTACATAGTATATTTTGAAGAACACTTGACACGGTTTTATTTTTAGACCAGTTTCTAAAGGATTTAGCTGGGTGGGGATTAACAATCCTAAAGAGCTATTTTAGAATTTGCAAATCCTTGTGATTTAGCGATGTTTACAGTTTTTGGGTAACAAATGGGAAGCAGCAGGCAATGAGAATTTTTTTTTTTGGTTTTCTGAGACAGGGTTTCTCTGTGTAGTTTTGGTGCCTGTCCTGGATCTTGCTCTGTAGACTAGGCTGGCCTCGAACTTAGAGATCTGCCTGGCTCTCTGCCTCTCCAGTGCTGGGATTAAAGGTGTGTGCCACCACTGCCTGGCAATGAGAGTGTTTAAAGTGAACTCTTGTATGGCACATTCTTTCAGAGAAGTAGTGTGGACTGTACTGTGTAGGGTCATCTTCCTCTTTTTTTTTTTTTTTTTTGAGACAGGGACTCTTTACATGGCTCTGTCTGTCCTGGAACTCACTATGTAGAACTTGAACTCAAAGATCCGCCTGCCTCTGCCTCCCAAGTGCTAGGATTAAAGGCATGCAGGTTTCATCTTCCTCTCTCTAGCTATTCTATTTAATTTATTGTCATCTAATAGCAAGAGTAAACATATTGGCTGGATGAGTCAAGATGGTCTCCTGTCTATTTCCTTCCAACCTACTATGAAATAGAAGTTCTCTCTGATTTTCTCCTTGACTTTCTATAAGGAGACGGTGTTTGGGCAAAACAGCTCCTTTTTTCTGTTTTTCTGGATACAGTGCTGGGGATTAAACCTAGGGCTTTGAGTAGACTAGGCAAACTCTGCCATTAACACTGCCAGTCTCTTTGCCTTTCTTCAACCCAGTACATGAGTGTTGGGAGAGTCAGTACTTAATGGTTATGTCTTGAGTTTTTGTCTCACATGTTTATTGTTTTTAGACAGGAGCCCAGGCTAACCTCATGGCAACCTTATTCCTGAGCCTTCTAAGTGCTGGAATTATAGGCATGTATATCATACCTGACTTTTATTAGTTCTTTGAGAATTTCATACAGTATGTTTTGATTGTATTCACCCTTTTCTCCAACTCTTTTCAGATCTACCCCTTCTTCTCTACCCATCCAACTTTTGTGTCCTTTTTTTTTTCCTTTTTTTTTTGATCACTAGTGGTGATAGTGGTGGTGGCAGCAGCGGTGCCTGCACACACCTTTAATTCCAGCACTCAGGAGACAGAGGCAGGTGGATCTCTGAGTTCCAGGACAGCCAGGGCTACACAGAGAAACCCTGTCTTGAAAACCCCCCCTCCCCCCCCCAAAAAGGTTTCAAGACCAGTTTGTGCTGCCCAAATATTCTTGGGTGTGTGGTCTTCTGCTGGGGAGTGGTTGACACACCTGGACCTACACTCTTTCAGAAAGCTGTCTCTCCCTTTTCCAGCAGCTGACAATTGCTAATAGCTCCCTGGCTAGGGGTGGGATTGTGTGTTCAACTCCCTTCTCCATGCTGGGATTTATTTAGTCTGGCTTGATTTGCAAAGGTTTTGTACATATTGTCCCAGCTGCTGTGAGTTCTAATGTGCAGCTGCCCTGTGTCCAGAAGAGAATGTTTCCTTGTAGTCATCCACAGCCTCTGGCACTTAGACTCTTTCCTGCCCCCTGTTCCTCATCATCCCTGAACCTTGGAGGTGTAGTATGTATGCTCCCTTTAGGGCTGAGCATTTTGTAGTCTCTCTGCACCTTGGCCAGTTGTGGGTCCCTGTAAATCACTGTTATATACTGCAAATAGAAGCTTCTTAGATGAGGGTTGAGGGATACATTGCTCTGTGAGTGTAACAATAAATCATTAGGAGTCAGTTTAATACTGTGTTCATTTAGCAGCATAATAGTAGTAAGTTTTCCTCTAGGATCTATGACCATAAGTTTCTTAGCTTGATAATGGTATCAGGTATTGGTTTCATACTGTGGATTGGGACTTAAAATCCAATCAGAAAGTGGTTGGTTACTCACATGCTGTTTGTGCCACCATTGCACCAGTATGCTGCGTGTCTTGTCAGGCCAGTCATTATTGTAGCTGTGTATGACTGATGATTGCTTTTCTCCTTCAGTACTATGCATTGCACCCTCCAGCCCTTTGAAAGCTGGCCAATAGGAATGAAACTTCCAGGTCCATACCAGCTTGATTTTGCCATGCTTTATGACTCAAGTATGTGGTGTCTTTAGCACTAGGGTCTTACTACTGTCAAGTTCTGAACGATATTAAGAGCAGTGACAATATCCTTTAATGTTTGGGGGTGGGGGTTCTGTGGACCTCTCTGGCCAACAGTTCCAAAACAAGTAACCCATTCCTGGCACAGGGCTTTTTATTAGTTAGCTTCTGGTATCTACTAGGGACATTTTAACTCTCTCTCTCTCTCTCTCTCTCTCTCTCTCTCTCTCTCTCTCTCTCTCTCTCTCTCTCTTTCTCTCTCATCTCGTGTGTGCATGTGTGCATGTGTAGATATAAATATTTTAGAAAGTTTCTATAGTACTAGGTTTCCATATGTCTTTTTTGAAAAGTCTTTCCCATGCTACCTTCTTTACCCTACTCTCTGCTGACCTACCCCAGTTTAACCCTTCCTGTTCCATTATTCTCCTTTACGTCTTTATTCCCTTGAACTTGCTATGCACCCAAGAATGGCCTTGAGTTTCTGATCTTCCTGCCTCTACCTCAATTGCTGGGATTAAAGCCTTGAGCCCTTACACCTATTTATGTGGTGCTACTAAGGATCACACCTAGGACCTCCTGCCCCCAGATTTAAAAGTCATTTTAGTTTTAATTTATTTACATTAAACATTCTTTTAGATTGATTTATTTATTTTACTTTACACGTATGAATGTTTTACCTGCATGCATGTATGTCCACCATGCACATGCCTGTTGGATTCCCTGGAACTGGAGGCTTGGATGAATGTGAACCCATAACAACCCAACTATGTATGTGCTGTCAATTGAACCTGGGTCCTCTGTAAGAACAATAAAGGCTCTTTACCATGGAGCCATCTCTTTAGCTGCTAAATTTTTAAAATTTTGAGACAGGGTTTCACGTAGTCCACATGGCTTTGAGCTCACTACATAGCCAAGTCTAGCCTTGATCTATTCCTGCTTCAGCCTCCCACATGCAAGGATTACAAGTGTTTGTTATTATAGCCTACTAAAAGTTAAAATTATTATTTTAAGATTTTTTAAAAATATACTTTATTTTTATGTGCATTTGTGTTTTTGCCATGGGTATCGGGGTCCCCTGAAACTGGAGTTACAGACAGGTGTGAGCTGCCATGTGGGTGCTGGGAATTGAACTTGGGTCCTCTGGAAGAAGTAGTCAGCGCTCTTAACCCCTGAGCCATCTCTCCAGCCCTATTTTAAGATTTTTACTTGCATGTGCCTGTGGGGGTATATGCATATGAATGCAGATACCTAAGGACTCCCCGAGGCATTGGATCCCCCTGGAGATGGAGTTCCAGGTAGTTGTTGGCCAGCTGACACAGATGCTGAGACTGACTCAGGTCTTCTGCAAGAATAGTAAGTACTCTTAGTCACTTACCCATCTTTCCAGCATACATGAATGAAGGTCAGAGGAGGGAATCTATTCTTTCCTTCTATGTGAGTCTTGGGAGTTGAACTCAGATCATCAGGCAAGCACCCTTAACCACCGAGCTGCTTGCCAGCCCTAAAAACTGTTTTTCTTTTATTTTCTTTTTGTTTGTTTTTAAAGTACCTAGTAGGTGTAGGCACTCACCGTGAAGGGTACAAGGTGATGAATGGAAGTTCTTACCTTGAAGAATTTTGTCTAGTGGAGGAGGGATTAGCAGAGGTTAGTTAGAGGTTTGTTCTTGTTCCTGAGAGTCACTCCTTGACCTTTTGCTCTTATTACTGTTATTTACCATCCTTAACCTTCTATGTTCTTGTTCTTCTTTTTTTCCCCTGAGAGAGGGTTTCTCTGTGTAGCTTTGGAGCCTTTCCTGGAACTCACTTTGTAGACCAGTCTGGCCTCGAACTCACAGAGATCCACCTCCCTCTGCTTCCCGAGTGCTGGGATTAAAGGCGTGTGCCACCACCGCCCCGGCCCTTCCTTGTTCTTTCTGTGGCTTCTATTGTATAGTCATTTGTGAGCGTCTCATCTTGTTAGATAATAAATTCCAATGACTGATTTCTGCTTCATGTTTATTCTTGTAGATATTTGTGAGGAAACAATTTCATGAGAGCCTGAGGGACCAGGATGAATCTAAATCCTAATATTTACTTGTTCTTTTACAGTTATATTTCTCTCTCTCTCTCTCTCTCTCTCTCTCTCTCTCTCTCTCTCTCTCTCTCTGTGTGTGTGTGTGTGTGTGTGTGTGTGTGTGTGTAGGTCAGAAGACAATTTGCAGGAGTACATTTTCTTACCAGGTGGGTCTCCAGGATCAGACTGAGGTTACCAGACTTTGGGGCAAATGCCTTTATCTGCTGAGCCATCTTACTGACCATTGTTTTTTTGTTTGTTTGTTTGTTTGTTTTTTCGAGACAGAGTTTCTCTGTGTAGCTTTGCGCCTTTCCTGGAACTCACTCTGTAGCCCAGGATGGCCTCGAACTCACAGAGATTCATCTGGCTCTGCCTCCCAAGTGCTGGGATTAAAGGCATGCACCACCACCGCCTGGTGGTTTTTAAAGACATGGTCTTGTTAAGTAACCACAGGCTGGCTTTGAATTCAGTCACCTTCCTGTCTTAGCCTAGCCTTCTGAGTGCTGGGATTCCAAGTACTATGCCATTATGCCTACCAACACTAAGTTTGTATGTGAATTTTTTGAGACAAGCGCTCATGTAGCTCAGGTTGGCTTGGAACTCTTTGTAGCTGAGGATGACCTGAACTCCTGATCCTCTGACCTCCACCTTTGGAGTGTTGGGATTTCCCATGCTTTACATCATAGTTCCGTTGATTATGTACTCTGTGGTGAGGAAGAACGTCATGGTGGTGGGAGCATGTGGCAGAGGCTACTCACTTCATGAGAGACAGGAAACAGAAAGAGGGGACCTGGGGACAAGATACAGTCCTTAAGAACATGACCTTGGTGACCTACTCCTTAAAGTTTAAGAATCTCCGCAAAGAACCTCACTAGCTGTGAACCAAACTTTCACTGAAGAGCCTTGGCAGAGGTGGAAGCACACTTCATATCCAAGTATGCTTCCTTTTCCTTCAAACTGACACCAAGTTCTGACTAAGTAGCCCAGGCTGGCCTCAAACTTTCACTTTCAAGTCCTCCTTCTTGCCTCAGCATCCTAAGTTCTAGGGTTAGAGGTGTGATATGACAGCACTTGCATGAGAAAGGCAAAACAAGTTTTGTTCTTTTTTAGAATTCTTATTGTGTAGGACAACTTGCAGGAATCAGGTTTTTTATTTTATGATGTCGGACCTGGAGATTGAAGTTATATAGTCAGGCTTGGCAGCAAGTTCCTTTACCTGTGGAGCCATCTTACTGGTCTGAGAAGGGCTAATTTTTCAATCATTCACTTTTTTATTTATTTAGAAATAGGATCTCACTGTATATTCCTTGCTGGCCCAGATCTTGAAATGTACACCAGACTGACTTTAAACTCAGAGATCCACCTGCCTCTGCCTCCGAGTGCTGGGATTAAAGGTGTATACTACACTGCCTGGCTGGTTTTTTTTTTTGGTTTTTTCGAGACAGGGTTTCTCTGTGTAGCTTTGCGCCTTTTCCTGGAACTCGCTTGGTAGTCCAGGCTGGCCTCGAACTCACAGAGATCCGCCTGGCTCTGCCTCCCGAGTGCTGGGATTAAAGGCGTGCGCCACCACCGCCCGGCTGTTTTTTAATTTAATTTAATTTTTTGTTTTTTTGAGACAGGATTTCTCTGTGTAGCCCTGGTTGTCCTGGAACTCCCTCTGTAGACCAGGTTGGCCTTGAACTCACAGTTTCTGCCTCCTGAGTGCTGGGATTAAAGGTATTTGTCACCACTGCCTGGCAAAAAGGCTTTTTTTTTTTTTTTTTTTTTTTTTTAAAAAAAAAAAAACTACTTGCTGCATATGTAAGGTTTGCCACAAAAATTTATAATTTTTATGTGAAATACAGTGTGACATGAAATTAAGTCATTAGTGTTTCCATGTGGTGAGCTTCAAGCAAGATGAGATAACAGTGGTTTTTGCTGCTCCTCCTTCTTTTCAGACATAGTCATTTTAGCTCCTTACTGTGGGTGCCAGACTTGGCATCTCTATACTTTATTTGCACATTGTATACTTTGGTGTTGTGTTAATGTTGTACTTTGTAAGTGGATTCTACATTTAAAAATGATCAGTTACGCTGAGCAGTGGTGACACACACCTTTAATCCCAGCACTGGGGAGGCAGAGACAGGTGGATCCCCAGTTAGAGGCCAGCCTGGTCTACAGAGGAAGTTCCAGGACAGCCAGAGGTATACAGAGAAACCCTGTCTCAAAAAACACAACAAAACTGTTAGTTACTACCTAAATAAAGAAGCAACAACTGATTTGGAGATGAAAAGAAAAGCTGAGTTTAAAAACAATTCAAAGAAAGCCACATATTGGGCTGTACCCTTTGTAATCAATCCCAATAGTCAGATTCTAAGACAGAAGGATCACGAGTTCAAGATTAGCCTGACCTACATAGTGAGACTCTAGATCAGCCATTTAGCCAACCAGCTAACCAGCTAACCAAAACAATTCAAAAGATTTAAAGAGGATAATGAAAAACTCATTTTGTGCTGAGAGTTAAAATGAAATTGGTCCCAGGCATTTTTGACTGTGTAAATACTGTTTCTGAACTAGTTCCTACTCAATTTGCATTTTAAAATCAGTCACACTTCAAAACAATAAAATCTGCTTCTGATACTTGAGTAGCTCTTGCTCGCTAACATTTAGAAGGGTAGTGTGGTCCATTTCTTTATGTAAGTCTGTTGGCCAGTCATCTGATGAAGTCACCAGTTTGTGGCTAGAAATTGAGAAAGAGAGATGAGGAAACTCAAAATATTGACACATACTGACCACCTTTCCGTGCATGAGACTGCCCTTTTGGACTGGTTGGGAAACTGTAGCATAAGCCTTGTGCAAATTAGACCATTGCTGTTTTCTAGCTGGGATGAGATGAAGATCAGAGCAGCTCATGTTTGTTCAGCAGAACTTTTTGTGTGTGTGTGAGCCCCGCCCCTCCACTCCCTAGCCCTCCCATCCCCGAGTTGTATGCTCAATGCTCAATTGCATTGGTATTTTCAAACTAATTACTGGAGTCTAGGCCTTATAAGTATTCAGATCTAGAACATTTTATGTTTTTAAATTTAAATTTATTTAGTTAGTCTCCTTTAAAAATAATTTATTTTTAATTTTAATTGTGTGCATGTGTGTCGGTATGTGCATGTGAGTTCAGGTGTTTGCAGAGGCTAGAGGTGTTGGATCCCCCTCGAGCTGGGGTTACAGGTGGTAATGAGCTGTGGGTACTGGGAATTGAACTCAGATCCTTCAGAGAAGCAGTGTGTGCTCTTAACTGGAGCCATCTCTCCAGCCCTAATTATGCCCTTTTTTGAGAGAGGGTCTGGCTATGTAACACAGATGGGTCTTTACTTCAAGATTCTCCTACTGTTGTCAGTTTAATTTGGGTATGGAGTTGGAGAACTTACTCCCCACAGTATTCTTTTTTAATATTTATTTATTCATTCTGTTTTATGTGTGAATGTTTGCGTGCATGTATGTCTGTGCATCACAAGTGTGCCTGATGCCCAGAGAGGCCAGAGAAGGTGTCAGATCTCCTGGAACTGGAGTTAGAGACAGCTGTGAGCTGCCATGTGGGTGCTGGGAACTGAATGGAGGTCCTCTGGAAGAACAGCAGTGCTCTTAAGCCCTAAGCCATCTCTCTAGCCCCTAGTGGTTTATTTATTCATTTTTTATTATGTTTGAATTTTATAGCCTGGGCCTGGAACTGTGTGGACCAAGATGGCCTTGAGCTCAAAGAGCTCCACCTACTTCTGCCTCTTGCGTTCCCAGTCCCGTTTGTTTGTTTATTTGGTGTTTTGAGACAGGGTTTCTCTGTGTAACAGCCCTGGCTGTCCTGGAACTCTTTTTGTAGACCAGGCTGGCCTCACACTCAGAGATCTGCCTGCCTCTGTCTCCCAAGTGCTGCGAGGTGTGCGAGGTGTGTGTCACCACCTCCCAGCCTATTTTCTTTTGATGCTAAACCATTTTTATTTCTCCATTGCTAGGAAATAAAAAGATTTTTGAGGAAATGACAAATTGTGGCAGAGAGATATTTTGAAAGTTGCATAGGTTGGTTATAGGTTAGGAGTGTGTTGATCTCCTTCATAGGTTTTAACATAGGTTTTAGATGAAGCATCTAGAATTGTTCCAAGGGATCTTTAAAATTATGTGTGCCTCTGTGGGTTTGAGGACGTGAGTGCAGATGCCTGCAGGAGCCTTAAGAGGGCGTTGGATCTTCTGGAGCTGGAGTTACAGATGGTTGTGAGCTGCCCAAGACAGGGCCAGGCTTGAGTCCTCTGCTAGAGCAGCAGCAAGTGCTCTTAACCACTGAGCCAGCTTTGCAGCTCCTCAGGAGTCTTTACAAATTTTAAGAGAGAGGGGTGAGAGATGGATGGATGGCTCAGCAGTTAAGAACACTAGCTGCTCTTCAGAGGACAGACAGGCTTTGATTCCCAGCACCCACGTGGTGTCTCAAAACTAACTCCACTCCCAGGGGAATTCAATACCCTCTTCTGGCTTCCATGAGTGCACAGATATGCACTCAGGCAAAATACCCATACACATTAAAAAAAAAAAGAATTTAGAGATAATCTGCAAAAAGGAATGGATGCGATGGTGTGAAATTGACACAGAGGAGATACAGTTTTCTCCAAGTAATGTGAGAGGTTGACTTATAGGCTTATTATGTTTGAATTTTATTGCCTGGGCCTGGAACTTACTGTATGGACCAAGATGGCCTTACTTTGGGACCCGGAACTCTTTTGGAGTAGAGAAGTATAGTAGGTCACGATGTTGGGTAGCAGACTCAGGAAATCCACTCAGGAGGTAGAAGGGCAACTTATACTTCTAGTCAGTAGAGCCATCATTGCTTCTTTAACAAAGAGTAATGACAATATTATTTGGTTAGCTCATACTAACACTTTGCTTTCTCTGTAATCTTTAAAGACTGAAAAACATGTCAGGCTGCATAGTTATGCGTATTGTATGTAATCCCAGCAGTAGAAGTGAAGGAGGAGAATTTTCTTTTTCTTTCTTTCTTTTTTTTTTTTTTTTGTGGGAGGCGGCAGGGAGAGTTTCAAGGCAGGGTTTCTTGGTGTGGCCCTGGCTGTCTTGGAACTCACTGTGTAGACCATGCTGGCTTTGAACTTGAGGTTTGCCTGCCTCTGCCTCCTGAGCACTGAGACTAAAGGCATGCACCACCACTATCTGGCTAGGATTTATATTTCAAGGGCAGCTTGGGCTAGATAGCCAAGCCCTGTCTTAACAGAGCAAGAGCTGGGGATATAGCTCAGTAGTAGAGCACTGACCCTGAGCTTACTCTCCAGTCCCTGGGTTGTGGGGCACAACATGGTGACAATACTAGTAAGTCTTTTATTTTATTTATTTATTTATTCATTCATTCATTCATTCATTTATTTATTTATTTATTTATTTATTTATTTATTTATTTTTTGTTTTTTCGAGACAGGGTTTCCCTGTGTAGCTTTGTGCTTTTCCTGGAACTCACTTGGTAGCCCAGGCTGGCCTCGAACTCACAGAGATCCGCCTGGCTCTGCCTCCCGAGTGCTGGGATTAAAGGCGTGCGCCACCACCGCCCGGCTTATTTTATTTTATTTTATGTTTTTGGTTTTTCGAGACAGGGTTTCTCTGTGTAGCTTTGGAACCTATCCTGGAACTCATTCTGTAGCCCAGGCTGGCCTCGAACTCACAGAGATCCGCCTGCCTCTGCCTCCCGAGTGGTGCGTCACCACCACCTGGCATAAGTAAGTCTTAAACCTAGACGTCAGTAAGGATAATAGGAGTGTTGCTGCCAGATGTTGACTGAGCTGTGTTAACTTATTCTTCCTCCTGCTTTCAAGCCAAGGAGAAACTCCCTCCAGCAGGTAACAATCTGTATTCATTACTACCACTGGGGGAAAAGTTTTTGGGAAGGAAGGTAAAAAAGAATGACAACACAAAGCTTTCATGTATGACTTAATAGAAATGTGTTGTCTCTTCACTGTATTTCAGATTGTTAGCTGTATGAACAGAAGTTCATAATTTTAATGTATCTTCTGTCATTTAATGGCTAAGAAGAAGTAAGGACCAAGTTAGAAAAGCATGGGACTAACTATGACTGCTAGAAGACCACTAATTTAAAGTAAATCTTTTGTCACTTAGAAAGGAAGGTTTCTTGAATTAGAAGAGAACTGCAAAATGATGTGTAAGGTAAGGCATAGTCTGTATTTTCCTTTCTTTCATGTGTTCCAAAGTAGTATAATACTAACAATACATAATGATTACCTCAAGTCCAAATTTATATAATTTAAATTAGAACTCACAGAGATCTGCCTGGCTCTGCCTCTTGAGTGCTGGGATTAAAGGCATGAGCTACCACCGCCCGGCTAGAGCTATAGTTTAAAACCTGAGGACTTGGTTTTGTTTGTTTTAAGTTGGCATACATTCATTGTGCATAGTACTGGCTTTCACTGATTTGTTTAACTCTTAAGTTGTTACCCTTCTTTTTGTTCGTTTTTTTGTTTTTTTGAGACAGGGTTTCTCTGTGTAGCTTTGGTGCCTGTCCTGGATCTGGCTCTGCCTCCCGAGTACTGAGATTGAAGGCATGCACCACCACTGCCCGGCCCTTTTTTTTTTTTTTTTTTTAAAGCTTCACTTTTTATTTTCAGGTGCAGGGAATTAAACTTGGAGTCTTATCCATGCTAGTCAAGCACTTTATCACAGAGCTATTTCCTAACCCTACTTTTTCTTCATCTAAAAAAGAGATAAGAATAATGCTTGCTTTATTGTCATCATTGTCATAAATGATGATGATGATGATGATGATGATGATGATGATGATGATGCTTTGAGACAGGGTCTCACTATGTAGCTCTGGCTGGTCTGTAACTTGTGTAGACCAGTCTGGTCTAAAAATTTGCCTGCCTCTACCAGGATTAAAGACATGCCACCATGCTTGGCCTTCTTTTGATTAATTCTAACAGTACTGTGAGATAATGGAAAGGAGAGCTAAATAAACTGTTTTCTACAGTTCTGAGTTTCTCTCCATTGATGAAGACTTTCTGTAATCAATATTAACCACATAGTGTATTACCACATTCTCAGAAACTAGGTTTTTTTTAAGTATAGTTAAGAATATGGGGGCTGGAGAAGTAGTTCAGTGGTTAGGGCATCAGCACCCACATAGTAGCTCACAACCATCTAAACTCCAGCTTCAAGGGTCCTGACTCTCCCTTCTGGCCACTGTGGGTACTGCACACACATAATTGAACATAAAAATAGTCATTAAAAAAACAAAAAGAAGAATATCAGCCAGGTGGTGGTGATAGCACATGCCTTTAATCCCAGCACTTGGGAGGCAGAAGTAGGTGGATCTCTATGAGTTCAAGGCCAGCTTGATCTACATAGTGAGTTCCAGGACAGCCAGAGCTACATAGTGAGACCAACCAACCAACCAATCAACAAAAAATATTATCTTAATGGCTAGGGATGTAGCTCAGTTGGTAGAATGCTTGACCTTTTTATTTATTTATTTATTTTTGTTTCTTGCTTTTTGAAGACAAGATTCCTCTATGTAATAGCTCTGATGCCCTGGAACTTGCTTTGTAGACCAGGCTGGCCTCAAACTCAGAGAGATCCTCCTGCCTCTTCCTCCCCAGTGCTGGGACGTATGTGCCATCACACCTGGGGAGTGCTTGACTATTCTGCACAAAGCCCTGGGTTCTGTTCCCAGCATTGCATAAGCCGGCATGGTGGTGCATAGTTCACCCACTGCAGTCTTCCCAGTATTGGGAGTATAAGCTTGTATCACCAAGTCTGGTTCATTCTATTTTTTTTTTTTTTTTTTTTTTTTTTTTGGTTTTTCGAGACAGGGTTTCTCTGTGTAGCTTTGCGCCTTTCCTGGAACTCACTTGGTAGCCCAGGCTGGCCTCGAACTCACAGAGATCCGCCTGGCTCTGCCTCGCGAGTGCTGGGATTAAAGGCGTGCGCCACCACTGCCCGGCTTCTATTTTTTTTTTTAACTATTGTTATTTTTAATACTAGAGATTTGACCTAAGGCCTTGTGCAGGTGATGTAAGCATTTTATCACTGAGCTGTATTTCCAGCCCTCTTTTTTTTTAAACATCACCTTACATTTCCCAGGTCAGGGACTGGAGAGTTGGCTCAGTAGTTAGTTGGCTCACTTCTCTTGCAGAGGATCTGGGTTTGGTTCCCAACACTTACCTGATGGCTCGCACTGTCTTTAATTCCAGATCTGATGCCGCCTTCTGGCCTTTGCAGGTACTGCACACAGGTGGTAGATGTACGGATATGTAGGCAAAACACTCATACACATAAAATAAAGTATAAAATAAAATTATTTAGAAGTTCCCCAGGCCAACATACTCTGTTGTCCAGACAGGCCTTAAACTTGAAACTCTCCTGTCTTTCATCCTTTCCTCTTTTTCTTCTCTGTCTTCCTTATACTAGGGATTGAACTCAAGGTACTGGCTTGGTAGGAAAGTGTTGTACCTTTGAGCTACCTTTTTTTTTTTTTTCTAGTTTGCTTTATTCCTTAAATTAGATTTTATTTATTTTGTGTGTGCATGCATGAATGCCCTAGTATGTATATGGAGGTCAGAGGACAGCTTCTAGGAGTCAGCCCTACTGTGGGTGCTGGGGATGATTTTAGATGGTCAGGTTTGGTGGCAGCCACCTTTTACCAGCTGAGCCATCTCACCAGCCCTTGTTTTTTGTTTATATTTTTATTTATATGAGTACATGTGCCTTTGTAATTTATAATACATATGTGTGGTCAGAAGAGAAAGTATAGGATCCCTGAGAGCTATAGGTACTTGTAAGTGGCCAGATGTGGGTGGTACGAACTGAACTTGGGTACTTTGGAAGAACTGAACTTGGGTACTTTGGAAGAGTAGTAAGTACTTTTTCTTAACTTCTGAGCCATCTCTCCACCCTCCACCCATTTTGGTTTTTAAGATGTAAGCTCATAGTGTGCTCAGGCTGGCATAGAACTTACTATGTAGAACACATCCCCTTTCAGTTTCATATTTTTAAATGAAATAATAGTTGAAGAAAATTTTAAGAATTGGGAAAAACTCAAGACATAATCTCATGTGTCCAGGTTTACTTAGAACTCCATATCTAGATGAGTATGATTTTGAACTTCTGAGTCTCCTTCCGTTGGAGTGCTGGCACACACCACTACTAGTGCTAAGAGTTAGGTTTCTTAGAATGAATGTAGTTACTGATTTGCTGAGGCACTTTTGGGAGGAAGTTTAAAAATGGCCTTCTGTATTCATACTGTTTAGTTCTTGTAGATGTGTCCTTAGTTGAGAAGGACAGTTAATAAGATTTGACTGCTTTGCTTTAGCAGAGCCAAGAAATAGTACAAAACAAAGTTGACTTCAAGCTCTTTCAGTTGCTTTTGAAACCTGTGGCCTCCTGCCCCCTTCCTTTTTGACAGGGTATTACTATGTTGTCCTGGCTGGTCTGGAACTCTGTGTAGACCAGGCTGGCCTCCAACTTACAGAGATCCTCCTGCCTCAGCCTTTGGAGTACTGGGATTAAAGGTATGAACTTCTATGCCTGCCTTGGACTCTTTTCAGCAGAACTTTTTAAACTTTTGGTTCTTGAGTATTTAATTCCTGAAAAGCCTCTGAGATTAATGAGGTCATTAGCGTTGGTTATTTTTACTGCAGTCCAAAGGAATCTGCTTTGACTTCTGAGAGAGGAGCTATACAGAAGCACCCACAAGATAGGTTGCTTGTGCTCCAGGGAGGCTTTCCTCTATGGATGGTGTAGAATAGGCTTACTCCACTTGAATGCCTTCTTTCTGCCTCTAATGTGAGCCATGTGACTTAAGATGTCAGGATTCAAACTACTTAAAAAGATTCTGTAAATACTGGGAGTTACATTTTAGTAATTGTAATCACCCCAGATTTGGTTTTCTTAAGTACTCCCCCCCCCTCCCAGCCCCCACTTTTTTTCTTTTAGTTTTTTGTGGAGCAGGGTTTCTCTGTGTAGCCCTGGCTGTCCTGGAACTCACTCTGTAGACCAGGCTGGCCTTGAACTCACAAAGATCCGCCTGCCTCTGCTTCCCCAGTGCTGTGATTAAAGGCGTGCGCCACCACCTGCCTTTGGTTTTCTTGAATGTGTTTAAAGTGCATTGTGTACATATGCTTCTCTTTGTTAATCTTGCACCTTGGACATGGACTTGTTTTCTTATATTTTCCAGCATCATGTGGTAAACTCAAAAGAAAACCAACCAGATCCTCCCAGGACCTTTAAAAGTTTGCTTTCTAAATTATACTTTATCAATTTGATATTATTTATTCTCATTCCTTTTTTTTTTAATAAAGTTGAGATAAATTCTCATCTCATGCAGACCATGCTATCCTCAAACTAACTTTGTGAGAGAGGATGAACTCTTGATTCTTTTCCTCTTACCATTTCCCAAGTACTGGGATTAAGTATACCACCATGCCCAGCTTCATTTACTTATTTTTACAAAAGATTTACTTATTATGTGTATGTATGTGTGAGTTTTTGCAGCACGTGCATATAAGTGCCTATGGGAGTCAGAAGTCATCATATTCCTTGGAACTGGAGTTACAGGTGGTTTTGAGTTGCCATGTGGGTGCTGGGAACTGAACCCAGGTCCTCTCCAAGAGGAGTAAGTATTCTTAACCTCTGAACTATCTCTCCAGTTCCTTATTCATTTTTTGATGCTGTGAATTGAGCTGAGAGCATGGTAAGCACATGGTCTACCACTGAGCTACACCCCCATCCCTATTTACTCTGCTATAGAAATGCCTCTAAGTGCAGAAATTCACTGAAATGCATTTTAGAGCTGGGACGCTGGGCCTAGAAGATGGAAGTGAATGTCTGAGTTCTGAATGGATGTTATCATCTGGCTGATGAGATGGTTAGAGGGAAGAACTGCCTGTCATCCCGAACTCACAACATGAGTTTGATCTTGGATCCCATGGTAGATAGAAGGAGATAACCTATTCCTGAAAGCTGTCCTATGACTTCTACTGTGGCATAGCCCCCACCCCAATAGTAATAAGCAAAATAAATTTATGAAAGCAAGTCTCACATGCTTTTTTTAAAGACAGGGTTTCTCTGTGTAGTTTTGGAGCCTGTCCTGGAACACACTCTGTAGACCAGGTTGGCCTGGAACTCATGGAGATCTGCCTGCCTCTGCCTCCCGAGTGCACCACACCGCCCAACTGCAAGCCTCAAATGTTAAAGCCTGGTTTCTATGTTGTTAGCTTTAGTGTCATTGTGACAAAAATCTCTGATGTAAACAACCTCCAGGAGGAATTGTTTCTTTCGGTTCATTGCAAACCATCCTAACAGGGAAGGCCTGTTTGAACAGAGCAGCTCACATCATGGTGGCTAGGAAGGAGAAAGAGGAGAGTGGGGCACTGTCTTTTTTTCTCCTTTATTCTATCCATATGGGAACAGTGTGGCCTATGCTCAACAGGGGGCCTTCTTCCTGTGGTCAGTTAGTCCTCTGTAAGACACTCAGACATACCTAGAGGTGTGTTCTTCGGGTGCTTCTCCACCCAGTCAAGCTGATGGATCACAACTGGTATTTATCAAAACCAGGTATTCTCTCGGGTTTTAGATGCCAGAATTCATTATACTGGTTTCCTTTGGAAAGCCCTTCTCAGAACTTACTAGGAATTCCACTCAGAAATAAATTTGCTTTCTCTCATTTGTAAGTACTTATTTACTTATTTATCTATTTATTTATTTAGTCTTTTCAATATAAGGTTTCTCTCTGTGTAGCCCTGGCTGTCCTGGAATTTGCTCTGTAGACCAGGCTGGCCTCAAACTCACAGAGATTTGTCTACCTCTGCCTCCTGAGTGCTTGGATTAAAGCCATGAGCCACCACGGCCTGGCTTATTTGTGTGTGTGCGTGTGCGTGTGCGTGTGCGTGTGTGTGTCTGTGTCTGTGTCTGTATAACTGAGTGCTGGTGTCCACAGAAGCCAGAGGCATCAAATCCTTCAGGAACTGAAGTTACAGGTAATCATGATGACATGGGTGCTGGGAACTGAACTGGTTGGCATTCTCTGCAAGAGAACTACGTGCATTTAAACGCAGAGCCATCCCTCCAGCTCCTCTATGTTTATTCCTCATTTACTGTTTTTGAGACAGGGTTTCTTTATGTAGTTCTGAATGTCCTGGATATAGCTCTGTAGACCAGGCTGCCTCTGCCTCTCAAGTGCTGAGATTAAAGGCCACCACCACCTGACTATGTTTATTCTTAAGAAAGCATTTTGAACCTAAGGATATAGCTCACTGACAGAGCATTTGCCAAAAGTACAAGGCCCTGGTTCAATCCCTGCAGTGCAGAAAAACAAAGTTGGAGGTGTGGATACACTTCTTTAATTTTAACATTCAGAGGCAAAACAGGAGCATCTCTGAGTTTAAAGTCAGCCTGATACATGCATAGTGAGTTCTGCACCAGCCAGGGCTGCATAGTGACTCTCTCTCTCTCTCTCTCTCTCTCTCTCTCTCTCTCTCTCTCTCTCTCTCTCTCTCTCTCTCACACACACACACACACACACACACACACACACACACACACACACTCATGCACATGTGTGTTTGGGGACACAACCATCAAATATTTAGGCCATTAACTATTATATGTTCTTGAGGCCAAATTATTTTTCCCCATATCTGAGATTCTTGTGTCTGCACAGTTTTTTATCTCTACAGATGTTTAGAACACAGTTCCTCAGCTGGGTACTGTGATTTCAAGCTATGTTGAGGACAGCTTGGGCATGTGTATAGCTACAAAATGATGGGTTTGTGTCACAGTCAGTGGGTGAAGTTGTCTGATGCTTGATTTTGAGATTTCTTGTTAACAACTGATTTTTGACAGATGGTGGGCAGTGCTGGAGATTGAACTCAGGTGCTTGGTTTTATTTGTAATATGAAGAGGTGAGCCAAGCAATTGAGGTAAATCAGACTTTGGAATTTTTTAGCATAGTAGAGGTTCCTAATGACTTCAGTTGGGTGGTGTGTGTATGCGTGGGATGCGTGTATGGGTGAGTGTTTCCACCAGAGATTGGTGTTAGGTGCTGTGCTCAGTTACTCTTCACCTTATTTTCTTTAGTTTTTATTTTATTTTATTTTTGTTTTTTTCAAGACAAGGTTTCTCTGTGTAGTTTTGGTGCCTGTCCAGATCTTGCTCTGTAGACCAGGCTGGCCTTGAACTCACAGAGATCCACCTGGCTCTGCCTCCCGAGTGCTGGGATTAAAGGCGTGCACCACCACCACCTGGCCCTATTTCTTCTGTTAAGCTTCACAACTGCTTGTATCTGTCTCTCTTTTCTGTTCTCTCTTCTTTTTTCTCTTTTCTCTTTCAGTTTTCCAAGACAGGGTTTCTCTCTATAGCCCTGGCTGTCCTGGAACTCACCTTGTAGACCATGCTGGCCTCGAACTCAGAGATCAACCTGCCTCTGCCTCCTGAGCACTGACATTAAGGTGTGTACCACCACTGCCAGCTCTGTCCCCCCTTAACAGTTCCCTTTCTCCCCCTCATCTTTCTTGCTGTCTAGCTGGCTTCACACTTGTAGCTTCCAGGTTGTCCTGTCCTTAGCTTCCTGAGAAGCAGGGACTGTGGGCACATTATCATTCTATGAATTTGCCTATTTGGGAACTTTTGTATGAATAGAACCAGTATTTGGATTTTGGCTTAGCAGAGTGTCTAAAGTTCCCCTGTGTTTTCACATGTGCAGTGCTCTCTCCCTCACTGCGCTCTGGATGTGTTTGACCGAGCCAAAACTCATGCTGAAATGTAATTGCTTTTGTGTTAGTATTGGGAGGTGGAGCCTTTAAGAGGTGATTAGATTGCTAAGAAGAGTTAATGCCATTTTTAGAGTATTCTCCTGCTGGTCTGGATTAATTACCATGAGAGTGACTTTTAAGAATTATTTTGTTATTTTTTTATTTATGTGTGTGTGCTGCTTCCTTGTATGTTTGTGTTCCATGTACATGCCTGGTGTTCATGGGAGCTGGAAGAAGGCATCAGATCCCCTAGAACTGGAGTTACAGATGGTCATTAGGTGCCATTTGGGTCCTGGGAACCAAACCTAGGTCCTCTAGAAGAGCAGCCAGAGGGTTGAGCCCTCCCTCCCTCCCCTCAACAGTGACTTTTGTTTTGTTTTGTTTTCCGAGACAGGGTTTCTCTGTGTAGTTTTGGTGCCTGTCCTGGATCTCTCTCTGTAACCCAGGCTGGCCTCAAACTCAGAGATCCGTTTGGTTCTGCCTCCCAAGTGCTGGGATTAAAGGCCTGTGCCACTGCCGTCAGGCTCAAAAGTGACTTTGAAAGTGTGAAGGTCCTATGCTTTGTCTCTTTGGCATATATTGCTTCCCCTCTGCCTCTGGCCATGAGCTGAAGCAAAGTGAGCAGACACTGCTGACATACTGCTGGACTTTCCAGCCTCCAGACCACAAGCTACAATAAGCTTCTTTACAAATTACGTCTCGGGTGTTCTGGTTTCACAACAGAAAGGGACTGGCTCTCTTGTCCACAGTTTTGCTTCTCTCAGCATCAGTTACCTGTGTTAGGTGTGCTCTTCAGCTGTTCGCTAGGCAGTCAGGTTAACAAGTCTTGAGTTTAAATTGTGTGCCATTTAGAGTAGCATGGTGAAACCTCAAACCATCATTTCCTGTCCTGCCCGGGACATGAGTCATCTCCTTGTCCAGCCTATCTATGCTCCATATGCTCCCCTCCAGTCATGGAGCTGCCTTGTTATCAGCCCCGCTGTGTGGTATTACAGGCTGGCACTCACATTACCCATATTTTACTTAAGAATGTTTCACTTGCAAGAGGATATACTGAAGAGTAGCTATAAGGGGCCTAAGAAAAGAAAAAGGAGTGTGCAAGTTGAAGGAGACTGCTATTTGAAGTTGTGAAGGAGTAAGAAGAGGTCCATGCTAGTTGTGCTCCTGATGAGCTGGCTGTGGGTGACTTGACAAGAGCTCATTAATACTAGCCATGGTTCCCGGCATCCACTGTGGGTCTTGGGGTATGCACCCACATGATAAGGGGCTCCTCTACTAGCATTTAATTTTTAAAACAATTTTGTTTCTTTTTAAAAAATAATTTTTATCTTTTGTTTTTGTTTTCTGTTTGTTTGTTTGTTTTGATACTGGGCTTCTGTGTGTGACAGTCCTTGCTGTCCTGGAACTCACTTTGTAGACCAGGCTGACCTCATACTCAGAGAGATCAACCTGCCTGTGCCTCCCAAGTCAAGTGCTGGGACTAAAGACATGCACCACCACTGCCTGACTCTTTTTATTTAATCTTTGACAGTATCAATGTGTATATATTCTGATCCTACCCTCCAACCCATCATTACTTTTTATAATCAAGTACAAGCAGTCCTTGCTTAGATAATGTCTCTTCTCTGTTTGTCACTTAATGGGCATTTGGGTTATTTCCCTGTTTGGCTATTTGGAATAATGCTACTATGTACATTCTAATGTTCTAAGGTTATTCAAGCTACTTGGGTTTGTTGTTCTTGCAGAGGACTTGAGTTCAGTCCCAGCCTCACAAACACCTATAACTCCAGGGGATCTAATGCCTCTGGCCTCCACAGACACCTGTACTCATTTGCATATACCTTACCCTCCATACATAAAATAAAAATAATAAAAAATTTTTTAAAAATCTCTTGGAATTCCCATAATTTTAGTTGATTTAAAAATTGCTCTGGACAGGCTTTTGGAAGGTAAAAGAAAATTTTATTAGGTTTTATGTGGTATATTGATTTTTTTTTTTTTTTTAATTGAAGTCTCCAGATTTCTTGAGACTCCATTCTGGGAGTAGGTTTTGATACAGTGCTACCCATCCTTACTGTCATAACAAAGCCATGCAGGTATTGGAGATGTATAGTTCTCCCAGGAACTTCAGATTTAAGAACTAGTAACTTTAGTAATGTTTCACTTTTAAATTAATGTTTTGGCCTCTCTAGGTCATTTGCGTTTCTATGTGAATTTTAGGATCAGTTTGTCATTTTCTACAAGGAATTGACCTCAGATTGTGTTCTGGTTGTTTGATTCATTCATTCATTTATTCATTGCTTGTTTTTGTGTTTGTCACCTTGACACAAGCTAGAGTAACCTCAGAAGAGGGCCATACTTGATTAAAATGTCTCCATCAGGTTGGCCTGTGGATCACTTTCTTAGTGATTGATTGTGGGAGGACCCAGTCCACTGTGGGTGGTGCCACCCCTGGGTAGGTGGTCCTGGGTGTGTAACAAAGCAAGCCAGGAGGAGCAAGCCAGTAAGCAGCACTCCTTTATGGTCTTGCTTTTTGTTCCCGCCGCCAGGTTCCTGCCTCAAGTTCCTGCCCTGGCTTTCTGGATAATGGACTACAAGCTGTAAGATGAAATAAACTCTTTCCTCCCCAGGTTGTTTTTGGTCATGATGTTTTATCACACCAATAGAAACCATAATACATGAGTGTAATAGGGATTGATTAGTGTGGAGAGTATTGCCTCTTTAACAGCAGACCTGCGTGTTGCTTTTGATATGCATGGCCCAGCATATTCATGGGTTTGTCTGTTTTCAGTTTTATGAACCTAATGCCCAGTGTCTCAATTTCAGATCAAGTTCCAGCTTGGAGCCTTGCTCTGCTTTGTGAAGGTTGGGGCTCGAGGATGAGGAAAATGGCTGTTAAGTGAGCATGGCCGTTTCTCTGTTAACAGTCAGGTGTGGTGGCCCACTTGTGTGATCCCTGCACCTGGGAGGTGGAGGCCAGAGAAGCTCCAGTTTGAGGCCATACAGTGAAGTGCCCTGTCTGAAAAAGAGGGGTGGAGGGAGAAGCTTTGCAACTCTTGAAATGACCCTTGGTGTCTGCTTTGAAGCAGGAGAGAGGACAGAGGTCAGGCACTGCTAGGCGCTTTGTTTAGAGAGCGACAACTGGAGGTGCAGGAGAGTGGAAATGAACAGACAGGCTTTAGATCAGGTTGCTAGAGTTTCAGGATGGTTAGGTTTGTTTAAAAGCCTGGGGGTGGGGCTGGAGTTTTGGCCCAGAGGTTAAGAAGTTAAAAGCACTAACTGATCTTGCAGAGGACTGGGATGTAGTTCTTAGTCTCCACATGGCAGCTCAAAATTCAGTTGTCTGTAACTCCAGTTCCAGGGGCTCCAGTGCCCTCTTCTAGCCTCCCTAGGCACCAAGCACAGTGAAGGACAAGGTCATTTTATGTCAAGGACACTATTTCTGCTAGCATAGTGTTCCATTAGCTTTAGCTTTTACCTTCCTCACCTAACACAGCAGAGAGCTGCTGCACTACAAGTATACAAGACTGCACCCAACAACAGTGCTACCTTTTTACATTCGAATTTGTGGGGGGGTGGGGGTGTGGGGGTGTGGGGGTTGTTTCATTACTCCTTACTCTTCGGGGCCTGCCACCCAGCTCCCAAATAAACACACACGGAGACCTTTTCTTACTCATAAATGCCCATCCAGCCTTAGTGTGGCTTGTTTCTAGTCATCTTTTCTAACTTAAATTATCCTGTTTCTCTTCTTTGATGTTTTGCCTCTGGCTTTTTTACCTTTCTCTATTTCTGTATACCTTTCATTACTTTTTACTCGGTGGCTTGCTGTGTAGCTGGGTGGCTGGTCCCTTCTTTTCTTGCTCTTTAATCTCTCTTGCTCCCCTCTCTCTGCATGCCAGCCCCACCTATCCTTTCTCCTGCCTGGAGAGTTCTTTATTGGCTGTTCAGCTCTTTATTAGACCATCAGGTGTTTTAGACAGGCACAGTAACACAGCTTCACAGAGTTAAACAAATGCAACATAAAAGAATGCAACACATCTTTGCATCATTAACAAATGTTCCACAGCAGAAAGAAATGTAACACATCTTAATACTCTACAACGTGTGTGTGTGTGTGTGTGTGTGTGTGTGTGTGTGTATGTGTGTGTATGTGTGTGTGTGTATGTCATAGGGCACATGTGGAGACCAGAGGACAACTTGGTGCTGGTTCTTACCTTCTGCCATGTAAGTCCAGCAGATCAAACTCAGGGTAGGCTTGGTGACAAGTGTCTTTACCCACTGAGCCATCTCACTGGCCCTCACTATCTTTTACATTTTTATTTATTTATGATTATTGTGTGTTTATGATGTATAAGTGTGCATACGTGTTTGCTATGGTTCAAATGTGGAGGTCAGACGACAACTTATGAGTCAGATGTCACCTTGCACTGTGAGTTCTGGATATTGAATTTAGACTTACATGACAAGTGATTTTACCCACTGAGCCACTTCACTGGCCCCGATTCACTCTATTTCTTTTATGTAAAATCAAGGAACAACAATGTTATAAGCACTTGTAAGAATGTGGAAACTGAACAGAACTGCTGGGAGAGCTGCACATAATTCTAGACTTTCTGCACTGTTTCTGTAAAAGACAGATAGCAGTGTTACTTTAGTTAGCTATCTGGTCTCTCCATGGCTTTGAGCTGGGAAGAGATTAGTAAATACTAAGGAAATCAAACAAACATCTTCTAGCCAGTTGAGGCTTTCTCCCCCTCATGCTCCTGTTGGGGTCACTGGGTTGTAGTCAGTGCCATGCCCCATATCCCCCAAAGTCATCTTGTAAGCCAGAAGTGATATGTGTCTGTGTTTTGTGAAGTTCTGCCCTGTTGGATTACGTCACTCATGTTCAGTCACCAGGAAGCTCTCAGAACCCAGTGCAGGCTTTACTGCTTGCTCCATAAGGATGATAGTAAGGTTAAGGGGCTGTAGCCTGAAGTTTCCAGAAAACAAAAGCAAAACAAAAACATACCTGTGTGGATGATTCTTTTTCTTTTTTTTTTTTTCTAGATAGGGTTTATCTGTGTAGTTTTGGTGCCTGTCCTGGATCTCACTCTATAGACCAGGCTGGCCTCGAACTCACAGAGATCTGCCTGGCTCTGCCTCCCGAGTGCTGGGATTAAAGGCGTGTGCCACCACTGCCCAACTGTGTGTGGAAGATTCTTGAAGGTTGAATTAGAATTTCTTTAATTGTGGAGAGTTAGAATGTTGCAGATCCTGAGTGAATTCTCTTGGGCTACCTTTGGTCCTCTTAATAGCCATTCATTGCTTACATATGTATTTGGCCAAACAGTTTCGGTATCAGGCAAAACCTCTGAACTGCCCTCTGAAGAGACCACTAGGCTCCACCCCTCCCCAAACTACGTGTAGCTTGGATGGCATTTGGAGCCTGTAGCAGAGCTCCCCGTCTCCTTGTATCCCCCTGCCATGTCCCCTTCCAGTGTACTAGGTAAGTGCTTTCCCCTGAAGCCACCTCCATGATGAGGTATGTTGTTTTGGACTGCTGCCACTCATTTTTGGCTCAGAATAAATTCTCTCTCATTACTTTTGAGGAGAGCTGTGTTTGCGTCAGCAGGGCCATAGGTGCAGGGAAACTTAAAATGTGGGTTATTTGCTCTTTCTTTTTTTCCTTAGAAGAAAAGAAAAAACCTTGTGTAGGTAAACGTTTCTAGTGGTAGTTTGATGTTTCTAGACTCAGGTTGTTAGGAGTTCCTATGTAGCACACATGTGTCATCCAGGAATTCCCCTCTCCAGGCCTACTGGGGATTTCCTTTGCTTCTTTCCTGTATTCGATGTCCTGTTGTTTCCTGTGTGTGTCTCAAGTCATTTTCTCTCTTGATTTATGTGAATAATGAGGTCCTTCAGAAAGGAACTGTGGACAGTAAAGCTTAAGTTAATGAATGTTAGAAAAAGCTCTCTCTTAGCTGCTGCTGGTGGTAGCCTTTAATCCCAGCACTCGGGAGGCAGAGGCAGGTGGATCTTTGTGAGTTTAGCTTTACTGAACTTTGTGATAGGATGAAGAAGTTCAGCATGTTCTGAGTCTGCTTGCTGAGCTGGGGAGGAGGCTGCTGGTTTTTGCAGTCAGGCATTGGGCTAATGTCCCTTTCAGAATGGCCTCGATGGCCCAGTGTCTGGATTTGTCCAGTTTAGAGACCTGCTAGTATACCATCCCCAAGAGTCTAGGCCCAAGTCTTGGGCCTGATGAATTAGGGTCTGACCTGTTTTTGTAGTCCATGCCAGTCTAGAATCAGGGCTCTATGTGCCTCCTCCTATGGCCTGGGCCTTTTTGTTTTGAGACAGGGTCTTGCTATGTAGCTCAGGCTGGCTTTGAACTCTCTACATCTTCCTGTTTTGTCTCTGGAGTCCTGAGCATATACAGGTGCCTGCCTGTACTACTACCTGATCTAGTATGGCCTATATTTCTTTTTTCTTTTTCTGGCATTCATTCATTTGTTCACTCATTCATTCATTCATTTTAGTTGATCTCATGGAGCACAGGCACCCTCAAATTCCCTATGTTTTAAAATGTAAAAAAGACAATATTTTTAACTTTATACCCAGTTTTTGGTGAGAATTGTACATGAGATACTCTGTACCTACATCTCACCTGTCCTCTCCTTTCTAGGCTTTGTCTTTCTGTTCCAGGCTTTTTTCTTTTGCAGCTTTTGTTCGGCTTTAGCCCGTGATAGCCCCTTTGCTGGGGTGATTGATTGCCTACATGGCAGTGGTGCCATTAGCCTTTTGCGCTACATCTGTTCAGAGTAGATGGGTATATTTCTTCCTGAAAACCTGGGCTACTTTGCCATTTGCTGACTTCTGTGGTGTCCTTATACAACCTGAACTCTCCTCATTGGGGCGGGTACATATCTAATGCTAGGCTTCCGTCTCTGCTCTTTGGAAAAAAGAGAAGACATAATGTTCTTTGGAGTGTGAGAAGGCCTGGTCAGAAGTTGCAAAAGAATTCAACTCCAGCAATGGCAGAAAAAGGGAAGAGCTGTATATAATTTTCTTGACCTAGTAATCCGTACCTCCAATGGCAGCCGACTAATGTACTTCATTCACAGCATGGGAGTTGAACTGGGGTCCTCTGCGAGAGCAATACTTGATCTTAACTTTTGAGCCAACTCTTCCACCCAATATTTATCTTCTGTTGTTTTTTAATGGAATCTGTGTGATTACAATTTTATGTTGTATCTTAGAGCAATTTTCTTAATAAATTTTAATACTTAATACGTTATGGACTTAGAATCACTGCTGTTTAATTAGTTTTTATTTTCTTTTTGGTTATTTTGAGACTGGGTCTCTATAGAGTGCTGGCTGTCCTATGTAGCCCAGGCTGGCCTACTTAAAGAGATCCTCCAGCCTCTGCCTCCCTGTGCTGGGATTAAAGGCATGCACTACCATGCCTGGCCTTGAGTAGTTTTTAGTTTCAGTTGACAGCTAACTTTGGTTGATTCAAAATGATCATTGGAATTGTAGTTACCGTGATTGATGAGTAAACTCCTTCCACTCTAAAATCAAATCACAATGATAAATAAGGTCATATAATAAGGTTCTATGTTAACTAATAGTTATTGTGAAAAGAATGACAGTTTCAGACAGCACAGCAATGGGATGCCTGAAAACTGTGAGAATTACCCAAAGCTTTGGGTCCGGTGCCTTGGTGGTGCAGGTACTGCTCCAAGTAATAAGAGTATACCAGTGAGCTCCGCTCACAGAGCAGACATTTATAAACAATCTCTGTAATAATAAGCATCACACTGAGAATTAATCAGGTTTGTTTGCTGGGAGAAGGGAAGTAGGCAATTTTGGCTGGAGTGTCAGGTAAAGATTCTTTAGAAGGCTGTTTTGGTGGAGATAAGTAGTGAAAGGGCCATCTTGCCTGTTTCTGTTTTTTTTTTTCTCCCTAGAGCTGAGGACTGAACCCAGGGCCTTGCGCTTGCTAGGCAAGCGCTCTACCACTGAGCTAAATCCCCAACCCCTGTTTCTGGGGTTTTTAACTCTCCTGGTGAAGGGAATAAGAAGTTCTAGCCGGGCGGTGGTGGCACACGCCTTTAATCCCAGCACTCGGGAGGCAGAGGCAGGTGGATCTTTGTGAGTTCGAGGCCAGCCTGGTCTACAGAGCGAGATCCAGGAAAGGCACAAAGCTACACAGAGAAACTCTGTCTCGAAAAACCAAAAAAAAAAAAAAAGAAGTTCTGAGGTATG
This sequence comes from Peromyscus californicus insignis, assembly GCF_007827085.1. Classification (NCBI taxonomy): domain Eukaryota; kingdom Metazoa; phylum Chordata; class Mammalia; order Rodentia; family Cricetidae; genus Peromyscus; species Peromyscus californicus. The sequence goes on along the minus strand of NW_026294584.1, from coordinate 130,454,897 downwards.
AGTACAGGCATGTTCTGGTGAGGTTTTTTTTGTTTGTTTTGTTTTTTAAGGCAAGGTTTCACTATGTAGCCCTGGATGTCCAGGAATGGGGTATGTAGACCAGACTGGCCTCACACAGAGTTAGTTCCGCCTGCCTCTGCTTCCCAAGTGCTGGGATTACTGGCGTGTTCTGAAAACAGCCTTACAAGCCTGGTTAACGAGTTTAGGGAATATTTCCACAAAGCATCTGTGAGGATTAAGGTGGGTGACAGGAATGGGTGTATGTATATGTGTGTGTGTGTGTGTGTGTGTGTGTGTGTGTGTGTGTGTGTGTGTATGTATGTATGCATGCATGTATGTATGTATGCGTTCATGCATGCTTTGTACACTGCCTCACAATAGAGGCTCCTGGTAAGTACTCGCTGTTGATAGAACAAGTTTCTGACTTAAGGTTTGAAGGGAGATTCTCTGTCAACCTCATAGTTTTCTAGAGGAGAACCATTTACTCTGCGTACTTGCTGACTATAAGCCAGTGTCTGGGCATTCTTAGTCCTATGCCTGAGGCATGTTACCTAGTTTAAAAACCATCAGATTATTTGGGTTAAATGACTGGTTTTCAGCTTTGGTTCTGCACCCAAACTGAACCCTGAATGTTATATTGGAAAATTCATGAACTTTGTAAATAGGTATGGAATCTGGTCATCTTACCCATTTCCTAGGAGTTTTTTGGGGACAGCTAGGATGATTTCTCTGGTTTAAAGAAAAAGATTTAAGCAGATTTTGAGTAAAAGATTAAGTAGAAGGAAGAAAAGATTTAAAACCTGAAAATCTTAACACAAATTAAATGAGATAGTTTATGTATAAAAATAAATATATATGGTATCTGTAGTGCATCCTGGGAATTAAGTTTGCTGCTCCTCTCTTGGAGGCAGGACCCTTCCACCCCAGTGTGTAATTCTCAAAGTCTAAAATGTATTGCTCATAGACAGAGGTTCATATACTGTAATCAAAGGAGAAAAATACAGATGAAAAAGTGGGGACTAGAAGCCAGAGTTCCTGGCTTATGTTCTAGATTGGCTTTGATAGTTGGTTCCTTTTATCTCATTTTATGGAAATATACCACTGTGTACATTTTTTTATTTCCTAATTAACTTGCTCACAGATTATGAAAATTCATACACCACCTTTTTACAATTTTTATTTATGTTGTGTTCCTAGATTAAGTGCTTTTCTTCTAGAATTACAATTCTTTGTCTTTCAGGCTTAAGTATTGTTAAACTGCATCAATGGAGCACATACAGGGAGCTTGGAAGACGATCAGCAATGGTTTTGGACTCAAAGATGCGGTGTTTGATGGCTCCAGCTGCATCTCCCCCACAATTGTTCAGCAGTTTGGCTATCAGCGCCGGGCCTCAGATGATGGCAAACTCACGGATTCTTCTAAGACAAGCAACACCATCCGCGTTTTCTTGCCGAATAAGCAGAGGACCGTGGTATGTGACCCTAGAAAATGTAGCTTCTGTCTGTGGAGACTGGGCTGTGCTGTCCAGTTTATAGATGGGACTCTCCCTGTCACTTGGGGTCTCTATTTTTTAATTTTTCTCCCAAGTGCAGATTTATTTTATTAAATCACTGTTCTGCTTACACTCCCTACTCTGACCTAACATTGCTCACAAAGGCTTGTTTTCTGCATCCTTATTTTAGGGAGAGGAAAAGGGGATATTTCTGATTCTTTTCTTTCTTTTGAGGCTCTGAGGTCAGGAGGCCAGCCAGAGTTTTCTTGGTTTCTTCCTACAGCCTTGGAGAACCAGTCCCAAAGCTGCACACAGGTCTTGCAAGGGATCCATGGTGGTGTTGAGGCTAAGACTTTTCTGTCTGAGGGGTTTTGGGGATGGGAAAAACTCAAGCACTCCTGTGATGGTTTCTTTTCTTTATTCTCTTCATGTTGTTCTCATCATGCTTTTCTCTCTCACGTTGTACACTGTATTGCTCCTCTGTTACTCTCTCATGCTGTACACTGTAGTGCTCCTCTGTTACTCTCTCATGCTGTACACTGTATTGCTCCTCTGTTACTCTCTCACGCTGTACACTGTAGTGCTCCTCTGTTACTCTCTCATGCTGTACACTGTATTGCTCCTCTGTTACTCTCTCACGCTGTACACTGTATTGCTCCTCTGTTACTCTCTCACATTGTACACTGTAGTGCTCCTCTGTTACTCTCTCATGCTGTACACTGTATTGCTCCTCTGTTACTCTCTCATGCTGTACACTGTATTGCTCCTCTGTTACTCTCTCACGCTGTACACTGTATTGCTCCTCTGTTACTCTCTCATGCTGTACACTGTATTGCTCCTCTGTTACTCTCTCATGCTGTACACTGTAGTGCTCCTCTGTTACTCTCTCATGCTGTACACTGTATTGCTCCTCTGTTACTCTCTCACGCTGTACACTGTAGTGCTCCTCTGTTACTCTCTCATGCTGTACACTGTATTGCTCCTCTGTTACTCTCTCACGCTGTACACTGTATTGCTCCTCTGTTACTCTCTCACGTTGTACACTGTAGTGCTCCTCTGTTACTCTCTCATGCTGTACACTGTAGTGCTCCTCTGTTAGTCTCTCACGCTGTACACTGTATTGCTCCTCTGTTACTCTCTCATGCTGTACACTGTAGTGCTCCTCTGTTACTCTGTCATGCTGTACACTGTAGTGCTCCTCTGTTACTCTCTCACGCTGTACACTGTATTGCTCCTCTGTTACTCTCTCATGCTGTACACTGTAGTGCTCCTCTGTTACTCTCTCACGTTGTACACTGTATTGCTCCTCTGTTACTCTCTCACGTTGTACTACCTCGTTGCTCCTTTGTTCCCCTTCCCTCCACTGCTTAAACACTCTAACTTCTGGTTATCCAAGAACACCTGCAGTCCTCATTTGGGGCTACAGAGTCAAATTATTTTCTGTAGCCTTGACTAGTCAGAATTTTCACAAATTGAAGTCAGGAATGAACGCAAGGATTTAATCATTTGCCAGCTAGCAATAATTGGGCTGATTTTGTATTTACAGCCTACCCAGATAGTACAGCTGTGTGTCCTTGCTTATCTGGGATAGTTTATCTTAAAAACCATTAGCAAGGCATCTGGTCTAGTCTAAAGCTCTTTTGAAGCTTTGTGGTGCTCAGCCATAAAATTAAAAGAATTTGAGCCATTCTGGCCCCCAGTTTATCATTAATTTGAGCTGTGATCTAAAGCATCTCTTAAGTGTGACTCACAGGCCTCATGGAACAATAGACCGTAGCTTATGAAACATATCCTAGTATTTATTTTTATTCATCAAAACTATGTCAATAGACAATGCAGCTTAAGAGAAATCATCTTTCTGACAATCCACAGAATTAAATGCCTAGAAGATGGGATGTTTACATGAGATAAACACACACCTTATTGGCAGTGGATAATTTTCTACACCCAATTCAACCAATGTCAGATATCAGAGAAAGATGGCAACAGCAAGCAGGCAAAGGCATAGCAGAAACAAAAGACAATCTGGAGTCTGTGGTATCGGGGGGCTTGCCTGCCCAAGAATTACCCACCAGGGGGATGCCTTCTGATAGGCTGACACCCTGAACCTCAATTGTCTGTCACCACCTGCTGCCCCTGACACAGCCACTGGCAAGACATAATAAAAACCTTTTAACAACAAAAGGAGAAGCCAACAGCAGGTTACTATGTACCCGTTGGCACTTCATTGAAATAGTTTAAGTTGCTTCTTAAACGTGACTGTTTTTATTTTACTACTTCCCTATTTGAGACTGGTTAGGAGATGTGGAGAAAAGATATTATACACCCCTTTATCCCAGTAAAATGCAGTTCAAAATTGTTATAGTCAAAGGCTTCACTGTACATACCACTTTCACAAGGTACTCTATATCTTGCCTTCAAGTAGGAAATGGTACATTTTCCAGCTTGTTTTAATTACCCCCCCTCAACCACATCACCAATGGATAGCCCACTTATATCTTGGCTTGGCATCACATCTAAGAGGTAGGTGGCTTTTGGACAACATTTCCCTAAAAATAAAGAACTTGGGGCTAGTAAAATGTTTCAGTTTATAAAGGCATTGTTGGCAAGGCTGCTATCCTGAATTCAACCTCCAGAACCCACATGGTAGCTACATGCATACTGTTCATTCATGCATCCCCTGCAATGGGATATAGCTTGGGAGTTGAGCCATTCTCTAACATACATGAAAGCCGAGGTTTAATTCTCAGGAGCACCAAAACTATCAGAACCAAACCAAAGCAAACCATCAATAACAACAGTCTTATGTATTTATTTGAAGTAGTGGTCTTTACGTTAGGTGATTTTCTTTTTTCTTTCTACTCGTTCTCATTACCTTCTAACTTTACAGTGAGAGGTCATATAGGGACTGTGAATGTCATAGGAGCCTGAAGACTAACAGGTATTTCTGGAAGTTTTCAGACTGCCTCCTACTTTGTTTACTATGTTTGGCTAGAAGGGGGTATAAAACTTAGAGAGCATATTGGTTGTATAGTTGTTTTTTGTTTTTTTTTTTTTTTACTTTTTGGGGGCCTGCTACTCAGCTCCCAAATAAATACTCGGAGGCTTATTCTTAAAAATGCCTGGCTTATTAGCTTGGTTTGTTTCTAACCAGTTTTTCTAACTTAAATTATCCTGTTTTTCTTCTTTGATGTTTGCCTCTGGGCTTTTTAACCTTTCTTTATAGTATATGCCTTTCTTTCCTTCTTACTCTGTGGCTGGTGCCTGGGTCCTCCACTCCTCCTTTTCTCACTCCTAGCTATTCTTTCTTCTCCTATGTATTCTCACTGCCTGCCAGCCCCGCCTAGCCTTTCTCTGCCTTGCTATTGGCCATTCAGCTCTTTATTAGACCAATCAGGTGTTTTAGACAGGCACAGTAACACAGCTTTGCAGAGTTAAACAAATGTAACATAAAAGAATGCAACACATCTTTGCACCATTAAACAAGTATTCTACAGCATAAACGAATGAAACACATGTTAAACTAATATTCCATGACATGGTTGTTTCCAGCAGTTGGATGCAAAAATAAATTCCTCCGTTGTCTTTTGTTAGTTGCCTCATCTAGACAAGTTACCTAGTATTTGAGCCTCTCTGACTTTTCCAGCCTGTGCAGCATGCTTTTTAGAGTAGCTGATTCATTAGTGCAGTGGCACCTACTAGTATTTCTGTATAATCCTTGACAGTCTTCATTGAAGCATACATAGCAGGTGGTTGGGAGTTTGACATCTCCTGCAGCTTATGAAAAGCCGATAGCAGATGTTAGTTTCTTCTATTTCTTTGGCAAAAGATAGACCACCTTTCTCTGGGAAATGAGTGGTGGAAGGTGTCTTGGCAGCCAGTGCCCTCAGGCAGCCAGCGCTTTCCCTATCCTAGGGAGGCTTCACACTGGGAAGCTAGGATTTCTCTTCAACTCAGACACCATTTAACTACTTACAGTGTGCATCAGTCGGGGTAGGAGAAACAGATGTATCTGACTGAAATGATTTTAGAAGAATAATTAGTAGTCTTCCTTGTCATTTTGTTTTTTAACCATGCACATCTCTCTGGCTGCTGCCACTGCTTCTCATTGTTACTGGACAGGTGAGTGACCAGAGCTGAGAACTGCTGCCCTTAAACCACCTGACAGGCAGGCATAGACATGGGTTCCTGGGCTGTATCCCAGAGTTACGGAAACAGACACTTTGGATGTGTTGGTACAGGAGGCTAGGGAGTTGATTTCACAACTCCCTTGGCTGCTTCCCATGCTGTCTACATGTGAGAATGTTAGTGGCGTAGAGGATAGTTAAAAGAGACATCTAGCTCTCAGAGCCTGTGACTTCTAATAGAAAAAATAACCACGTATCAATTTACAGCCTTGAAAGCCATGCTCACAGCATAGATGCAGGTCATGAGTCTGCCAGTGTGTAAGTTTAGCACTCTTTGCTGTTTTCCCCTCATGTCTTTGTAGCTCAGATCTCTAGTCTGCCTTGTTTTGCTGGGCATTAGTAAGATGCTATAAGGGTAAATATCTGTGAAAGTAGAGAGACAATAACAGTTCTGCTGTGTTTATCACCTGGCTAACCCTTAGCTGATCATAGCAGTTCTGTTTGTCTGTTTCCACCCACACTTTTTCATTTGTTTTGATACAAATCCCAGATAACATTTGTCTGAGCTAGTTTGGTATGTGCAAGAAACTTTTTCTTTAGACAAGGTCTAACACTGTAGTCTATGCTGAGTTTAAACTCAAAGCCACCATGCCAGCTATAAGGAACTTAAAGGATGTTAATGGTATTTATTTTTAGTTTTTGTTTTTTTTGAGACAGGGTTTCTCTGTGTAGCTTTGGAGCCTATCCTGGAACTTGCTCTGTAGACCAGGTTGGCCTCGAACTCATAGAGATCCTCCTGCCTCTGCTTCCCGAGTGTTGAGATTAAAGGCATGCTCCATCACTGCCTAACTCGGTATTTATTTTTATTTATTTTTTTGTTTTTTCGAGACAGGGTTTTTCTGTGTAGCTTTGCACCTTTCCTGGAACTCACTCTGTAGGCCAGGCTGGCCTCAAACTCACAGAGATCCACCTGGCTTTGCCTCCCAAGTGCTGGGATTAAAGGCGTGCACCACCACTGCCCGGCTTGGTATTTATTTTTAAATAGGCAACATGATTTACAAGGACTGGGTGACCCCTGCCTCTGTCTAGTTCCCCAGTTCTTACCCTTAGTATTCCTGTGATAAAGAAGGTTCATTAACCTGGAGAGGCAGTTGCACTCAGCCATAGCCAAGGAGGAGCTCTTACAGCTTGGAAAAACCTTTTGCTTTCCTCTGACATAATTGATCCTTTAGGAGAATTTCTCCCCTGATCTCTGTCACACCTGAATTGTCTGTTCTACACCTTCAGAGTTTGCTATAGTTCTTCTCACTAACCTATCTTTATTCTTCAAAGATTGGTGACTGACCAGCTAAGTCCCTGTTAGTAGCCAGCAATATCAAAATAAGGTCATGTGAAAAACTTAACAGGAAGGAGGTATCATTGCTTAGGTTCCCTCTCACTCCTTCCTACTAGCTTTGTCTCCACTTTGTATCCAGATACTGTGGTCTGTTTTGAGGTCAGACACCTGCCTTGCTTCTTAAGACTCATCACTATCTTAAACCAGCTAGAAAAAGAATGACCAAGAAGGGCTGAGATTGCTTCTGACCTGGTTATACAGTCAGCCAGAGTAAGGGCCATGCAGGCAGTTCAGAGCCACTTCAAATCGTCCTGCTCTCCTTGCTGGCTCTGCTGACTCTTCCCACCTTGTTTTTTTATTAATTTCCTAGGCTTTGAAGACAAAATATCTAAATCTAAGAGTTTATTCAGTAATTTAATGCTGTGGGTACAGATACTTTGCATTGTACCTCCAAGTGGCAACCTAGCTTATGAAGTGTGGATTAGGGCACTGCATGGGGCACATACTGCCCAGGCTATCTGGTGCACATTGGTGTCTGTAACTAAAGTCAAGCAGGAGCTCTGCTCTTTTGCTTCCTACTCACCTCACTACTTTGAAATTTGTTAGGAAGATCAATCAGCTCTCCATTTTTTGAAAATAGGCAAGATTTTATTATAAAGGCCATCTCTCGTTTATTTCCTTTCTGCCATGTTCACACTTACGTGTACATTTGCAAGTACAGGTTATTAGAGATGTACTAAGTATCATCCCCCCCTCCACCTTTTTTTAAATTTATTTTTTGTTGTGTGTGTATGTGCATGTGTGTGCATGTGCATGCATGTGTGTACATGCATGTTCCATGGTGCAGTTGTGGAGGTCAAAGGATGGATAACTTCTGGGAGTCTATATCTTCTTCCACCATATTGGCCCCAGGAATGGAACTTTGGTTGTCAGGCTTGGCAACAAGTGTCTTTCCCTGCTGAGTCATCTCACTGGCCCCCAAATACCAGCTTGGTTGTTAATAGCAAGTCATACATCTTTCCAAATCATACAATATAATAAACATGTATTGGTTTTCCCACTTTTAAAATAGTCTTACTCTTTGTATTATTCTAATAAAAATAGTTTCCTCTAGTTAACATGCTGTCTAGACTGCTGTCCTGGGGTAATAATATAGGAGATACATAATGTGCCCCAGGCTGATGGTCTGTGTGCATTTGCTTGCACTTAGTGCTGGATACCATTGTATCCAGTATGTCATAAATCTATACCATTTTACAGATGGGTGGGTATATTTCAGGGCTCATCCTTGCAAGGGGACCTGTAGCCTGCATTGGTACTAAAAGGTTATTTTTTGCAGGTCAATGTGCGGAATGGAATGAGCTTGCATGACTGCCTTATGAAAGCTCTGAAGGTGAGAGGCCTGCAGCCGGAGTGTTGTGCAGTGTTCAGACTTCTCCAGGAACACAAAGGGTAAGAGTGCAAGTCAGTCAGCACCTTTCAGAACAGTACGGATTTCCTACCTTCAAATAACTTGTTGTTTCACAAATGCTTTGTAGATTCCTAGGGATTAGGGTATGTGTATATTTTTGTTTTTAAAAGTATCAATTCAGAAAAATTTGCTACTGAGAATTATTGCCTGGACATTGTCTTGAAAACTATAATGCACAGGAGATGCTAATAGTGTGTCCAGGGATGGAAGCAGAATTGTTAGAAGGCATGATTTTAAGTGCAAAGAATGTTCCTGGTGTTTGCCATACAGAGTGGGTACCCTGAAAATGTTTGCATTGTTTTTTATAGTTGAGCTGGAAGGGTGGCTATTAAGAGTGTTTGCTGCTCTTGGCAGAGAGCTCAGGTTCAATTTCTAGCACTCATATCAGATGGTTCACAACTGATTGTAGTTCCAGCTCCAGGGGATCTGATGCCCTCTTTGGCCTCCAAAGGCACCTTCACACACATGGTGCATATACATGCACTCAGAGACATTATATATATATTTATATTTAAAGAATACTATCTTTGGCCTGAAGAAATACCCCAGTCAATATAGTGCTTGCCTTGCCATCTGATTGCCAGAACTGACATCAAACTCCTGGGTATGGTTGTGTCCTTATAACCTCAGCACCTGGAGGCAGAGACAAGCAGGTCCCTGAAGCTTGCTGGCCAGTTTACCCTAATTGGTGAGCTCCAGACATACCCATTCACTGCATTACTGAAGAGAAGTTCTTGTCATTCATGCTTTGTCAGCCAAACCTGAGGAAACATTTGACTCTGCCCTCTTTGGGGAGCAGTGCTTCTGTTACTAACCTCCTGCTTGTTGTGTTTGTGGTTCTGAGTTCCCCCGCTGGAGAGAACACCCAGGAGTCTGCTTACAGAGCTTACCTTCCATGTGTCTCTTCCTCTGCCTGGTCAGCAGTTAGTTTGCTGATCTTCAACATGTCATCACCTTTAGCTGGCTTTATCCCCGTGTTGGTCCCCAAGCTGATCCATAGACTTCCTTTACGACTAGGGAGATTCTGAGACAGGGGCTTAGTCCACTCTTCTCCAAAGCTGTGTGACTGGGAACTGATCTCAGTTCTCTTCAGGACAGACAGCCCCTCCTGCCTGTTCAGAAAGTGAGGCTTCCTTCCTGGTCTTCATCAGGACACAGCAGTACTCTAGACAGATACCATCTCCCTACCTTAAGGAATGGATTGTTGCCTGCTGGGTAACCAGAAGAATGGCTTGTTGGCTTCTGGCAGGTGACAGAGGGTTTGAGTGATGTCATGTGTGTTACATTCCTTCTTAACTGGGAATGTTCATCCTCCACAAATGGGACAGATTAACTGAACTAACAGTTTTTCCTTAAATCGCTATGATGGCCTGTCTTGCTTGTTCCAGGCACAAGAAACAGGTCGTTGTCAGCCAATTTTAAAGACTGTTTTGTCTCCTATAGACTTTATTTTTATAACCTCTACAAACAACTTTGAGTCAGTAACTAATGAAAGGGCATCTCTGTTTGCATTATGTTTATGGACGTTTAGATTTAAGTAGCTGTTGAACACTAAACTTGAGCACTGTAGTCACTGCACCTTACTTTATGTGATCTTGGTATTTTGGTAGGATTTTAATATTACACAGTCTCCTGAAAGACATAGTTACCCTTGTAATGAGATTGTTTTATTTTATTGTTAAAAAAAACCAAAAAACTTTGTTCTAGGAATATAAAGTTTGGAGTCCAACAGACTTGAATTTCAACAGGCCCATCACTCTATGAGCAGGGTCTCTTGAGGGCCCCAGTCACTTATTTTTAGGGTGGGACCAGACTACCTGTCCGGTGTGCTTAGACAGCTTGCAGTAGACAGTAGAACTGCTCTGTGTCCGGAGCCTTGTCCATTGTCACCTCATATTATACTTTGGTTAACTTTTAGTAAGAAAGCACGCTTAGATTGGAACACCGATGCCGCCTCTCTGATTGGAGAAGAACTGCAAGTGGATTTCCTGGATCATGTTCCACTCACAACTCACAACTTTGTAAGTTTCAGCGCCTGCCTTTCTCTGGCATTTTGGCTCTTTGCTGTGCATGGCTGACCTTCCCGAGAAGCACTAGCCATGTGCACTATTAGTTGCTTTCATTCTCCCGCTGTGCTCATGTCCAGTGGGCAGTTTAGAGTCTGCTAACAGAGGTTCCTCTGCCTTCCGTTTCTGAATTTGACAGTGTTGGAAGTAGGATTCTTCACTGTGGGAGGCTCTTGGGAGGCCAGTGGAGAAAGCACCTTGTTGGTTCTTCACTTGTGTTATTGGATTTCTTGTCACAGGCTCGGAAAACGTTCCTGAAGCTTGCATTCTGTGACATCTGTCAGAAGTTCCTGCTAAATGGATTTCGATGTCAGACTTGTGGCTACAAGTTTCATGAGCACTGTAGCACCAAAGTACCTACTATGTGTGTGGACTGGAGTAATATCAGGCAGCTCTTGTAAGGCATCTGTTTTTGTTTTTTTCCTTATAAAAATTCAGGGTCAGGTGCAGAAACACTTTTGAGGATGCTCTTTATATATTTTTATTGTTTGAGTTTTAGGTTTGTTAAATAATTTCTGTGAATCCGAAACTATCTACTTTAGAAGCACCATAGTTCTAAAATTAGCTAGTATTAGTGTGGCAACCTAACCGAAATAAACAGGTAGGGAGCTGGGAGATGACTCAGTTGGTTTACTTTAAGCAGTGTTTACTTTAAGCATGAGGGCTGAGTTTGATCACCAGCACTGACATAAAAGCTGGGCCCACACCGTGTGCCTGTAATCTCTGAGTCGGGATGGTGGAGAGAGGGCTGTCCTTGGGACTTGCTGGCCAGCTAGTCTAGCCAAGTTGATGCCACAAACAGGTAGGACCCATTGTCTGTCAAATAGTTACTGACACTGATTTGTCAAGGAAAAGAACGGGGACATGGAAATCAAAGGGCTTTTTTCTCTCCTCAACTGGGCTGCAAGTGGCCAGTGCTGCATGTTGTCCTGAGAAAGCAGAAAGTGGAGCTTGGCTGTTTCCTCCCCTCGCTCTGGGGGACAACATGTTTGGTTGGGCCTCACAGTTTGGATATAAAAAAATTGAGACTCTTTATTAGGTGACAAACCAGGTACCAAGATATATTTCACAGAGAGAAAATGGTTTAAATAACTGCAAATTTAAATTCAAATTATCCTTATTAAAGCCTTAAAAACTGTGTTGAGAGTATGAAGTCAGTTTTACCCTTATTGGAGCATGTTAGGAAAATGAGAGGACCTTTGTCTTCACTCACAATGGGAAGGGACCTTTTAGCTCCCACAGAAGCCACCTGTTGCTTCTCAGAGAACTTGAGTAGCAGAAAGGCATGTGCTTGTGGCCAGCCACACATCACTACCTCAGGGCTGTGATCAGCACCTCTAAGTCTCAGCTCATTGATTTGAAAAGAGGTCTCATGGGAGTTGGGTGGGATAACATGAGATTGCTTAGCACAAATACTCAGCGTGTGGAATCAAAGTGCCTAGTTAATGGTAATTCCACTTTCCCTTCCTTTTTACTATTGGTGCTGAATATAGTTTATTCCTTATAGTCTTCTCATCGTTTCCAAGACAATTCCAGAAAAGCTGGATGTGATAAAGGTTTTAAAGTGTTGCACTATCACTTAAGAAAACATTACTTTGATGTTGTTGGGCAGGACCAGACTTTCGTAGAGATGCATTCTAGCAGGATGTGTGTTCATTGGCAGGTTGCTGTCACTCAGTCTGTAATCCAGCCCTTTGGGTTGGTAGTCTCTTCATAGCACGTGTCTAAAGCACTTGAGAAATGAGTAAAGGGAAGTTGGGTTGTAGCTGTGGGTTTGCAGGCAAGGGGCTTGTTTCTCTGTAAGAGGACAAAATCTATAAACCAGTCTTTCCACGTTTCATTTAGGCTGTTTCCAAATTCCACTGTTGGTGATACTGGAGTCCCAGCACTACCTTCTTTGACAATGCGCCGGATGCGAGAGTCTGTTTCCCGGATGCCTGCTAGGTAATGTTTTACTTGGCACTCTTGGAAAGTTACATTGGGTTGGGTGGGTTGGGAGCCTACTGTCATGTTGGACTGTCTGCAGACCCTTTGCTGCTTCTGTGGAACACCAACTGGAGACCTTTCTCTCTGTGGTCCCATGGAGCTTACATTCTGAAAAGTGATTTTGATTGTTGGCCTTTCTGTTACAATACAACCCTCAGTCTCCCATTATATTTATAAAAAGCTTGAGGTTCTGCCATCTTCCAGTTGTGGTGAATTAAGCCTCTATGGAAAGGTCCCCAAAGTGAGTATAGTGGCTAAGATCAGACCTTACTTCTAAAATGTTTATCATGGCCTTGATATTCAAGTAGATGAAACAGATAGCCTTTCTGTTGTTATTCTTTTCAGTTTGCATTTGAGTTGTCATTGCTGCTGTTTTCTAGCTTTAAAACTCAAAGTTCAGTGGAGTACACACCTTGCTCAGTGACACACAAGAATATAGAACCTAAAATAAAGTCTACATTTTTGTCTAAAATGTCTGACTTTTAACTTATATGTAATCAGCTAGCATTTAATGATCCCTGTAAAACTACTATGGAACCAGTGAAAGGCAGCATCTTAGAACAAGGAATTTGTACTGAAATTGTGTCTGACTTGAATGAAGCCTTTTTGGTAATTTGAAAACTACATTCAAGCAAAAAACAACTTGCCTTGAAGATAGGAAGAAACTAGACTCTGAAAGCCTAAATGTAGAATTCCTAGTGCAAGGTGGCATTTCAGTGAGGGAACAGCCTTCCTCAAGTAAGGCCAGACACACTCAGGGTGGTATGGCCATAGACAGAACGGTATCCTTTAGAAAAGCCAGTCTTTGTCCCTTGAGTTCATATGAGTATGACCTGAACCAACCTTAATTGAAGTCTACAGAACAAATATGTTCTACTTTGTTTTGTTGGGGTTTGGGTGGAGTTCAGGGCCTCATTGAGGCTAGGCTTGTGCTTCACAATAGAGTCACACCTTAGCCATGGAAGCTGTTATTTGTTTCAAGATACTGGGGCTTAGACCTAAAGCCTTACAGATGCTAGGCAGACATTCCTTCTACCACTGAGCTGCATCCCATACTTGTTAATGTGGGTTCCTAGGCTGAAATAGTCATAGGTTGGGGTTGCAGATCTAAAGATGGAACACACTTTGCTGTGCGCTGACTACAGAGAGAAATTCTCAGTCTTTCTTTCAATTAAATTGGGCAGATTCCTATTAGCATTAGGTGGTAGTTGTAGCAAATACTGATCTGTTCTTAGAGATATAAAACTCTAAATTATTCTCAAGAATGATTTATCACCAAGGAGAACTTGTATGATGGATTCTCCTTTTCACAGGGGATGACAAGCACATTTATTTTTCATTTTCAAAAAATTGCACACAAAAAGAACCCAGACAGCATTTTTTTTTATTTTGCAATACAATTCAGTTCTACATATCAGCCACGAATTTCCTTGTTCTCCCCCCTCCCGCCCCCCTCACCTTCCCCCCAGCCCGCCCCCCATTCCCATCTCCTCCAGGGCAAAGCCTTCCCCGTGGACTGAGATCAACCTGGTAGACTCAGTCCAGGTAGGTCCAGACCCCTCCTCCCAGGCCGAGCCAAGCGATCCTGCATAGCATTTTTAAATAGTGCATATTTAAAGAATGAACCATTGTGTCAAAGATTGTATGGATCAGTTTGCCCCTAAGTGTCTTAATGAGGTAGGCAGTTGAAAAGACTTTGCCAGTGTGGAGGCCTGAGTGCCAATCATGGGACTTTCTTTCTCCTCCATGCCTAGTTCCCAGCACAGATACTCCACACCTCATGCCTTCACTTTCAACACCTCCAGCCCTTCCTCTGAAGGTTCCCTCTCCCAGAGGCAGAGGTCAACGTCCACTCCCAATGTCCACATGGTCAGCACCACCTTGCCTGTGGACAGCAGGATGATTGAGGTAATAGGGCCCCTTGTGGGTGGTGATGAGCAGCAGTAGTTAACATTGGGAGCACAGAATGTAGATTTCGAAGGTGCTCAGGAATGTTGCAGTATTTTCTTAGGCCCTTAAAAATAACTTCAAAATGTTATTTTAAAATCTGTTACTTCCACAGACTGACTTAATAACTAGGCCGTGTATCATTCCAGTGGGAAACAAAACTCCCCGCTAACCATTGTGCAGGTGTGTCCCAGCTTTGGGTGTGAGTTCTTTGAGCTGGTACAGGTATGTGTAGAGCAGAGCAGCTTCATATGGTGAGGGGTGTTGTAAAGACTACAGATGCTCTAGAGGACTGAAAGTAGGACCTCTAGGATCTAAAGTGCATTGAAGCAGATGTGACAGTGCCAGTCAGTGTTTGCAAACTGCCTTTTCTTTTCTTGTGTGTTCTGTTGTTTGGTTTGCTTTCTAGCTCATCTTTAAAATCAACTGACTACACTTCAAATGCTTCCTCTGTCTTTATTCTTCTTTATTTCTCATTGCTTTGGACTAGAATAACAGCCTGAATGCCTCTCCCAGGGCGTGCTCCAGACGGTTTTGTCTAAGGGGAAGAGTAGGTATTTTTCTCCATGCCTTTGCTTCTTGGGTTTAACAGGATAGACTGTCAGATGGTAGACTATCATGTGAGACAACAGATACATTCATTTATATTTCTCTCAGACTTTTGCCATGTTTTCTTTCTTTTCTATGGAATATTTATTAGGAAAACAAACACTCTGAGTTGCTACTGCTAGGTGAATTTCTCAAGGTAGATTCTCAAAGGCAAGGGCATTGAAATAGTTTTTAAAAACTCAGCTCCCTCAAAAGACTAATGCTGGACTGATAGTAACAAAGCATCTGCATGGAGTTCAGACATTAGAAAGCAAAGCATTTCACCCATTTGGTTGATATGACCTAGAAAAGCCTATTAGAAAGTCTGGCATCCTGGCACATGCCTAGAATCCCAGCACTCTAGAGGACCTTATTCAGGACTGGCCTGGGCTACACAGTGAGATCCTGTTTCAAAATCAAATTAACAGACACAGCAGACATGGCCATGTAGCTGTGCTTTCTCATCTTTGCAAACATTGGTTCCTTGACACCTGCCATCTGAGGTGTAATTTTTCTATAGCTAGAAATCACCTTTAACCACTTGTCATGCCCTGTGTAAGCTATTGGCTTTATCATAATGATTGGCCCTATACATTCCTATACAATTATAAAGTAGCCATTTTCTTTCCATGCACAATTTGTTCCTGTATAAATTGTTAATACAGTCAAAGTCAAATTCTCCAGTTGCTAATGTAAGTAACACAAGTATTATGTTTAATCCTGTTTGTGCCTCAGAAAAAAATTTGATTCTTGGCTTTTTTCCTTCTTGATATTTTTTTGTTTTTGTTTTTTGAGACAGGTTTTCTGTGTCTCACAGCTCTGGCTGTCCTGGAACTCACTTTTTGTAGACAAAAATAACAGAAGAGATTGGTTGAATGGCCAGTGTTTCTCCCCCTTGGCTGCCATCCTGTCATACAGACACCCAGGCTTTCTTACCTTTCCCTCACAGACACACATCATTAGCCCTAGTTTGAGTTGTAGAGTGAGAATCTGTATTTTGTGTGTGTGCAGGTATGTGGAAGCCAGAGGTTGATGTTAAGTGTCTTCCCCAATTGCCTTTCCATTCTGTGCTTTGAAATAGTGTCTCTTACTGAACCTGGAGCTTGCTGGTTAGGCTAGGCTGGCCAGTCAGTGAGCCTCCAGGATCCTCCTGTCCCCACCTCCCAGTGCAGGGATTGTAGGCATGTGCCACCATTCTGTGCTTACAAGGCAAGCCCTTCAGCAACCAAGCTCTCTCCTTTTGGTGCCTGTCCTGGAACTCGCTCTGTAGACCACGCTGGCCTCGAACTCACAGAGATCTACCTGGTTCTGCTTCCCGAGTGCTGGGATTAAAGGCATGTGCCACCGCTGCCCGGCAGGATCTTAAGCATCTCTGTGGATGTTTTACAGACAGGCCAGGGTTGGGAATTAGAATTAGGCTTTATTCTATGCTGTTACAGATACTTGGGCAGGGTGGCTGACACAGTTGGTGTGTGTGTGTTTGAGTGCAAGAGAGAGCAAGTGAGCAGTAGCTTGGTTTGTTGTTCTTTTACTCTTGTAAAGATATTTTTGAAAGCTAGGCATGGTGGCACATGTCTGTAATCACAGCACTAACAAGGCTGAGGCAGAAGAATGGCAAGTTTAGGGCCAGCCTATGCTACACAGTGAGAGTCTATATAAAAAAACAAGTAAAAGATATGGCTGGAGTGATGGCCTAGCAGTTAAGAAGAGCCTTTGTTCTACAGAGGACCCTGGTTCAGGTCCCAGCACCCACATGCAGGCTCACTACTATCTATAACTTCAGTGCCAGAAGGTGTAACATCCTCTTCTGGCCTCCAAGGGCACTGTACAAATGGTGAGCACACATATATGCAAGCAAAACACCCATACATATAAAATGGAAAAAAAAAAAAAACAGAAAAAAAAACAACCCTCAAAAAATTGAGTGGGAACATTCTAGTAATAGCTTTTTTTCTTGTTTGCTGTGGTAATACAAAGAAAAATGCAGATGACTTGCTAGAAAGAAACTTTCTGAAGTGATGAAGTGGTTTTATATTTGTAATATATATTATAAATTCTGCCCTCAAGGAAGAATTTTAAGATTAAAATTTAGAAAGGTTTCATGGATGGTTGTATTGATAGTTGGGCAGTTAAGAGTACTTGATGCTCTTGAGGATCCAAGTTCAAGTCCAAGCACACATATCAGGAAGGATATAACTGCCTGTATCTCCAGCTCCAAGGGGTCCCACACTGTCTTTGGCCCCTGTGGGCACTTGCATTCTTACACGCACATACCAAAAATAAAATCTTAAAAAAAATGTCTGGTGGAGGTAGGTCCCTGTGATTTGAGTGATTCTTGAAACAGTATCCACAGCGTCTAGTAGCCAGCTTGAGAAAATCACTAAAGTTTGAATGTCTTATGCTAATGGAGCTGAGGCTGAGATCCATATGTGATGGCTCATTTCTGCCATCCACTGCTCTGTGACCCTTACTGAGTCTCCCCTTCTGTCCATGTGGGTTTTAAAATGTAAACACAGGATTCAGGCTCTAGGGTTCATGTTTTTTCCAGTTCTCTGTAAGTTAGGCTTCAAGTAGTACCTACCTGTGTTAAACCCAACTTTGGTCCATATTTGTCCTTCCTCCTACTGAAGTCAAAATGAGCCTGTCACTGGACCTCTGTCTCTCAGTCTCTGATTAAGCATCAACAGAGCAGTATCCCGAGTCTGTGGAGGAGATGCCAGTTGACAGTAACTGCCAGCCTTTGCTGAAGGTCTGTTTCTGAGAAATGTGGTTTCCATGAAAAGTTATACTCATTCCATGTAGTATTTAACAGGAATCAATCTTGGAAAAATTTGTTTGGGCATTAGGTAAATCAGGAAATTAGGAGTACGCAAGTGTACTTTCTATTTTAGAGGGTTAATAGTTGCTCCTACAGCCCCTGCCCCAAGAGACAAGGCCTGTTCTAGTGTATCTGATCAGCTTTTGTTTTCCGTTTCAGGATGCAATTCGAAGTCACAGTGAATCAGGTACTTTACCCCACAGCCATTTAGTGATCAGTAATGGGCTTTTTCTCTATGCTGTCATCTTCTGTTGCCTTATCTACGTGCGGATTCTGTTTGTCTTGTCTATTAAGCCTCACCTTCAGCCCTGTCCAGCAGCCCCAACAACCTGAGCCCAACAGGCTGGTCACAGCCCAAAACCCCTGTGCCAGCACAAAGAGAACGGGCACCAGGATCTGGGACCCAGGAAAAAAACAAAATTGTGAGTATGGTCAATAACACTTCCTGCCCCTCAGGGATTAGTAAAGATAAACTCTTGGAAATCAGAATGTACTTAACATATTTGGGGGCGGGAACCTAATAAAATACACTGAATAAAATGAATGCCAGTGTGCCCTGCCATGTTCACATTCATTCTATAAGTTGCTATTTGGCTACAACTCAGTAAACTGTCATCTTCTCGAAGACAAGACTGTAGCTGCAGAGCCTGTCCACCTTTAAAGGAAGCAGGAACAGGCAGGGTGGGGTGACCCTTTCTTTGATAGTCTTACTCTCAGCAAGCTGTTGGCATTCTATGGGTTATGAATGATCTCCATTTGTTTCAGAGACCTCGTGGCCAGAGAGATTCAAGCTATTACTGGGAAATAGAAGCCAGTGAGGTGATGCTGTCCACTCGCATTGGGTCAGGCTCCTTTGGCACTGTGTATAAGGGCAAGTGGCACGGTGAGTTTGGAGCCTATCTCCATGCTCAGGGTTCGGCAGAGGGCTAGGGGGCTTCTTCATTCATAGTGGCCTTCTCTATGGGTACTTGATCACACTTGGCAATCAAATCAATTTTGAAATTTCACAGCATTCTAACCTTACTTTAATTTGTATAATAAAGTTCTAGTGATGCTTAGAAACCAGAGAGCAAGTTTTAGCCCTGTAGTTAGATGTTAGTGGTGCCATTTCTTCTAAACTAAGCTAGCTCTGCGCGTGGAACATACTTCTTCACTGAGCAGGTGTTTGCTGCTTTGATGGAGGGCACCCTAGACACCAACAGCTGAAGGGACCTTAAAACAGGTCCAGACCAAGAGCAGGAGCTATCTCCTGTTCAGAAGGCTGGTACAGGAAAGTGGGAAACTTCCTGACTCTCTGTTCTGCCCTCAGGTAATTGTAGCTCTCCCTTCCTGTGGGGTGAGTGTTCTTATTTCCATGGGAAACATTGCTCACTTGGAAGTTTCTAGTTTAACCTTTGTAGTCATAGCTTGAATAGTTTGACAGCATTTCCATACCAGGTTTTTAACACCTCTAGATTGGGATGTTAGCAAATGTAAGCAGGGGGTTCTTGAAAATGCTTGTGACGTTTTAGTAACTTTACAGATAATAGGGCAGAGATGGAGAAAAGTTCCGAGCCAGTGTGTGGACATTCACATTCAGTGTTGGAAACAGCAGCATCCACTACGGTTGTGCATCAGTACGTGGGGTTTTGCCTTGCGTAGGTCGTCATATGAGCAATGTGCTTTCTTAGGAGCACAGATCAGAAAGTTGGTCAGTGACACTTAGACTGACTCCTCTGAGAACTGTTAAGTGATGCCCTGCTGGCCTGTCTCTTGGTCTGCAGAGGAATGGTGTCACTGCAGCAGGCTATGAGCTAGGCAGAGCCTGTTCTTGAGGGGCTGCTTAGCATTCCTCCAGCCTCCTATGCAGGCATCTGGCCACCAACATCTTCCTGGCCTCACCACTTAAGTTGACCTGCCTACCCCAGTCTCTCCTTTCACCCCTAACTTTCTTACCATTTTGTTTCCCACTGTAACTCCAAGCCTGCCTTCACCTGGGCTGTTGTAGCAAAATTTTTTCCCCGCCCCTTCTGTTTTATAGATGCTCACTTACATGCCCCACTAGAGTGTCCTTTCTAATATCCTTCCTGATGCTTACACCCCACTACCTCCAGGAAGCATCTCCATACACTCCCACTCCCCAGCAGTCTTTAAGCCCAGCTACTGTCTTGTCTCAGACTTCACAGCCATGTGGGAATCTTCCTTCCTCAGCCACGTGGGACCTGCCACTAGGGCACACACGGTCACTGCTGGACAGGTGGCTCCAGCACTGCACCTTCTCTACTAGGATGAGCTGCAGCTTCTCCAGCAGCCTGTGCCTTTGGCGCTGGATGATGCCAGTTACCAGGTCAGTTATAGCTGAGAGACTGGGACCTCAAGGGAGCCCTGTCTTTACCATTGGTGCTCCCTAGAATAGACTGCCTCAAGACCACACTCCTCAGGCTGAGGGACCGGCCAACTCCAAGGTGCCTCTCAGCTGACTCAGACTTTGATCATTGGTACCATGGTTAATTTGACTGTTTTTTGAGATGGGGTCTCGGTATGTGGCTTAGGCTGGCCTCCTGCCTCAGCTTTCAGAGTGGACAGCCTTATAAAAATTTGAGGTCCTAACCTGGTGGTGGTGGTGTACATCTTTAAGCACTCGGGAGGCAGAGGCAGGCAGATCTCTGTGTTCAAGGCCAGCCTGGTCTACAGAGTGAGTTCTAGAATAGCCAGGGCCACACAGAGAAACCCTGTCTCCAAAAATAAATGAATGAATGAATAAATAAATAAAATAAGGGGACCCTTAAAGGGTTTAGGCACTTTATTATTACTCTTGTTAATATATCTATATAAAACATATTTGAATGTGACTGCCAACTACCCCGGAAAGCACGTTGACTCCTGGGTGTTTCTGAAGCTGTAGGGAGGTTACCTATATTGCTGCCTTGGTGATTGTCAGTACTGTAAGACAGTTGTGTGGGCCCACTTAACTTCCTGCCCTTCCTGGCTCCAGCACATTTTTCTTTTCCTTCCTTCCTCCCTTCCTTCCCTTCCTTCCTTCCCAATGTGGTTCTGGACATGAGACTGACTTCTACTCTATTTCCTCTCTGCAGAATGAGTTTTAACAGTCAGGTGTGCATACAAGCTATGACAGTGTTCAGTATTCCCACTGCTCCTACTGGTAAAGGACCCTCTCCTTCAGCTTGCTGAAGGACCTGCTTCCTCATCAGTTTACACTTGGCGTGCCACTCACAGCCTTGGCATGGATTTCATCCTCACAGGCTAAGGTTGTGGAGCTCTCCCATATGGACCTACCGTGGTGCTCCTAGCATCATGTGGATACAAGCTTGTTGAAGGCCTTTGTGGCCCAGTGTGGGTATTAGTAGCAGTGAAGCTTCTCAGCCACTTGATGTATTGGTTGGCAGATTTGTTCTACCTGCAGACACATGTTCCTTGAAAAATGCCTCCTATTGTCCTTAGAATTAGGGTTTTTGAAAGGCTGGGAAGTAGCTCAGTTGGTAAAAAGAGCTTGCCATCAAAGCACAAGGACCCAAGTTCAATCCCCAGCACTTACATAAAAATTCAGCTGTGGTTGTACTGTCTTGTAATCTCAGTGCTGGGGAGGTAGAAAGGGGCTCACTTAGCTGACCCTAGTCGAGTCCTGGGTCCCAGTGAGAACCTGTCTCAAAAAAAACAAAAACAAGGTAAGATGCACATAAATCCTAAGGTATTTGAAAAATAAAGACTATTTAACTGAGCGTAACTAACTACAAATTAATTTGCAGGAGATGTTGCAGTAAAGATCCTAAAGGTGGTTGACCCAACCCCAGAGCAGTTCCAGGCCTTCAGAAATGAGGTGGCTGTCTTGCGGTGAGCCCAGCCCCTGGAGCAGCAGGGTTGGGTAGGGCCGGGCTGTGCAGGTCAGCACCTGCTATGGGTTCTGAGGGCTACTCCTCTGAAGAGGAGGGAAGTCTATTTCCTTCCAGCGTATGTGCTGGAAGCCAGAAGAGCCCTTTGCATGGACACACCTCATCTCTGGAATCAACTCAACAGTCCAGCTGTGTGGGGTTTGGCTTGTGGTAGGGGGATCATTTTTACCTGTTTCCAGGCATCTTTTTATAGCTAATAAAGAGAGAGCCCTTGCTCTCTAGTCACTGAATTTCTCTTAGGTTTGTAGGGATGAGTTGGACAGAGGTGGATTCCACAGATGAGGGGTCCTGTGCAAAGAGTACCCTCTCTCTGTAAGCAAGGCCAGCATGGAGGTGAATGAAGGGTGAGTGGGCTTCAGCTGATTATAGGTAGTACTCTTATGGTCATGCTTTCCCTGCTTCCCCTTCCCCCAGCAAAACACGGCATGTTAATATCCTGCTGTTCATGGGGTACATGACAAAGGACAACCTGGCGATTGTGACCCAGTGGTGTGAGGGCAGCAGTCTCTATAAACACCTGCATGTCCAGGAGACCAAATTCCAGATGTTCCAGCTAATTGACATTGCCCGACAGACAGCTCAGGGAATGGAGTAAGTAGACAGCTTGGTGAGTCCTTGTGGCCTGAACCCTGAGTTGCCCTTGTAGGAACCAGACTGAGTGGCACCTGGGTGGGCTCTTTGACATCTGAAGCTCCCGTTTCTCATCAACCAGACCTAGCTACCATCTGTAGGAGCCTTGTGCCCAGGCAGCAGGAATACGCTCTGCTCACCGGTGCTTTTGTCAATTAAAAAATATATATTTTAAATTGCATGTTTATATGGTCTGTGAGTGGCAGTGCTCAGGAGATGGGTGGTCCTGGGGCTGGAGTCAGTCGTCAGCTGCCTAATGTGGGTGTTGGGAATCAAAATGGGATCTTCTGCAAGAGCAGTGACATGTTAACCTCCAAACCGTCTTTCCAGCCCTTTGTCACGTTGGATCATCCATTTTCTTTAAAAGGCCATCTTTTTAGCTCCTGGATCCCCTGGATCTACGGAGCAAGATCCAGAGTTTGAGGTTAGCTTGATCTATAGAGCAAGTTCCAGAATAGCTAGGGCTATACAGAAAACCCGTCTCAAACAGCCAAAAAATAAAATTCATACAGAGCTCTGAACTTTAACATTCACATATCATAAGAAGTCTTTCTTTTGGAGGTAGGGCTTGGGGGCCTTTCTGGATTCAAAGTACAGCCATCCTACTAAATGCTGCATTCTTACCATATAGAAAAATCCCCAGCTTATAGCCATCCCCAGCTCCTGACAATTGGCCTTCCCACTGCTGGGTTTTGTCTTTGGTAAGTGGAATGTGAGGTAAAAGATCGCATCCTACATGCTTGGCTTTGTTTGCAGAGCAAATCCAAGTTGCAGTATGCAAGGCGAATTGCTACCCACAGTTAGCTGATGGCCAGTGAGACAGTCCGAGTTACTTTTGAGTAAAACTGATGTTTGATGTCAGTCCATTTACACTGTGGCCTTTCTATGTGACATTCTTAGGCTGGGAAGACAGGTCCTTGGGTATCTTATTAGCTGTAGCTAATTAACTGATTGATTTCTCTCTTTCACAGCTATTTGCATGCAAAGAACATCATCCACAGAGACATGAAGTCCAACAGTATCCTTTGGTATTGAGTTCTCAGCTTAGGGACCCAAAGGGGCCTTTTTCTCAAATATGGTTCATGGTTCCAGGGGAGAGCTTTTTAAAGGAAAACAAAAATGAAGTTAGTTAAGAAGCCAAACAGGCCCTCTGCAGCCTCCATCTCACCTGGGCTGCCGTGACTGTCCACGAGAGTTCCTTCCTTAAGGTTTTTTTCCCCAACAGTGATCTGTAAACAATTCCTTCAGAGTTGGGATACAAACTTGGAATGAACTTGAACTCAGCCTGGTTGGATTATTCAAAGTTTGCTTGAGAGTTTATTAGCATCTATTTATATCTCATCTGTGGAAGATGTGTGGCTGTACATACAGACGAAAAAGTAATTGCAAGTCAAGATTTTCAAGATTCTGGATTTATTTCCCATCCTCGGATGCATATATGTGTTACCAACAAGTGCAAAGTGATTGCTGCCTCCTGCTCACTTGGTCCAAGCAGCATAATGCCATCAATACAGTAGAACAATGTGATATTTGGTGGAAGTCACAGATAATCAAGATCCCTTCAAACTAAGTTATGACACAGGGCAGGAGAGGTAAAACATCCTTGAGGTAAAACTGTAAGGGTGTTTTCCTGGCCTTGCCAACTAAAAGCAAATTGTTTCTGGTGATCCTTATGGACAGGTACCAAGAAAAGGCATTTTTCTTCAGGCTGGAGAGGTAGTTCAGAGGTTAAGAGCATTGATTGTTCTTCCAGAGGTCCTGAGTTCAATTGCCAGCAACTACATGGTGGCTCACAACCATCTATAGTGAGATCTGATGCCCTCATCTGGCCTGCAGGCATACATGCAGACAGAAGAAATCAATCTAAAAGAAACGGCACTCCCTCTCCCTCACACCAGCTGTGCACCTTTTATGCTGTGAGTTGGTGCACAGCTGGTGTGCCAGTGTCAGGCTTAGCTGTGCTGCATTAGTGGTTGTGACCTTCTTGCTACACTTTCTTGAAGTAAAGTTTTTTGGCAGCTAAGCACTGCTCTAAGATCTTGGTCACAAAGTGGACCAGTTCTAGCCAGTGTTTAAAAACATTCAGTGGTGAGGCTGCTGCTGTTTTGTTACTGTCATGAGTAGGGCATGTAGGCGGGGTGGGAAGCTGGTGAGCAGTCTGAGGCCCAGTTATTGGGCCTACACCATCATTTCCTGCCTCCTGAAGATAAGTGATTTCAGAATTTGATTTAGTAGTGAGGCGAAGGAGGTAGAAAGCACTGTGACGAACGTTGACCTGTCAGTCTCCTTAACAAGCATTGAGATATATTTCTCCATGAAGGCCTCACGGTGAAAATTGGAGATTTTGGTTTGGCAACAGTCAAGTCACGCTGGAGTGGTTCTCAGCAGGTTGAACAGCCCACGGGCTCTGTGCTGTGGATGGTAAGGAAGCTGGCCCCACACAACTTCCTGAGCACCATGAAGTGGAGCAGGGTGCAAACTTGACATCATTTCTGCACATTTTGGGAGTCTGGTTGATCCCTGGTGTCAGCTTAAGGCAAAACCACTTATCTCCTAGGAAGGCAACAGAGGCCAGAGCCTGGGGGTTAAGTCTTTAGGGAAGAGCTACCCTGGGCTAAGGACTGGACTCCCTCCAACTAGTTGGAATAGCCTGGCTCCTGAATGTCTCTGGAGCCCATTACCCAGGGACTAACATACTTTGTCCTCATAGGCCCCAGAAGTAATCCGAATGCAGGATAACAACCCGTTCAGCTTTCAATCTGATGTCTACTCCTATGGCATTGTGCTGTACGAGCTGATGACAGGGGAGCTTCCCTACTCCCACATCAACAACCGAGATCAGGTGATCTGCACGGGGCCTGGCAGAGCAGCAAGGGACTAGTTAGTCCCAGTGTCTGTCGTTCACAAACTCCTTTGCTCAACTGTTTCCTTCTTTAGATCATCTTCATGGTGGGCCGGGGATATGTTTCCCCAGACCTTAGCAGGCTCTACAAAAACTGCCCCAAGGCAATGAAGAGGTTGGTGGCCGACTGTGTGAAGAAAGTAAAAGAAGAGAGGCCTCTCTTTCCCCAGGTTAGGTGGAGCTCAGGAGCTCAAATACGATTACAGTCTGAGGTGGGCCAGGGGTCTGTGGGGAGAGGACCTTCCTGTGTGCTTAGACGCCTGACTGAAAGGTATGGCTGGGGAGATAGCAAGTCCAACTAACGAGACCACATCCGGGGCCTTGTTTCAGATCCTGTCTTCCATCGAGCTGCTTCAGCACTCTCTGCCGAAAATCAACAGGAGCGCCTCTGAGCCCTCTCTGCATCGGGCGGCCCACACTGAGGACATCAATGCTTGCACGCTGACTACATCCCCGAGGCTACCAGTCTTCTAGCTGCTGATGTAGCTGTTCTTAGGCCACCAGGGGAAAAGAGTCAGCAGGCACCACTTTGTTTCCTTGGGGGTAGAATGCATGTTTTCAGAGAAGCTGCTGCTAAGGACCTAGACTACTCACAGGGCCTTAACTTCATGTTGCCTTCTTTTCTACCCTCCTGCCCTGGGAAAGGAAGCTGTCCACCATGCTAGCCTGCTCTGCTCCAGGAATACAAGTCAGCGGAGTATTTTAGAGCAAGAAAATGGCCTTGGAGAGAAGTCAAAGTGGCTTGCACTCTGGCTGCTGCAGGGACGTGCAATCGGGAACTTAGC
Organism: Peromyscus californicus insignis; assembly: GCF_007827085.1. Classification (NCBI taxonomy): domain Eukaryota; kingdom Metazoa; phylum Chordata; class Mammalia; order Rodentia; family Cricetidae; genus Peromyscus; species Peromyscus californicus. Next base: position 130,428,858 of record NW_026294584.1, on the reverse strand, counting down.
TCGCTGAGCCTATCTGCTGCAGGGCACAGACAGTGGTGCAGTGCCAGTTTTGCACACGGAGTCTTGGCCACCTGGGGGACCCTGCTTTGGTACTACAGAACTTCACTTTATGGACACACCCTCTCTTACTGTGTCTAAGGTGTCCTGTGTGGATGGCTTTCCAAGCACGGTGCTCCACCTTCGGGCAGCCTCCCACACGCTGAATCTGTCTTCCAGAAGCTGCCCCTATGGGGTGGGCTGCAGCCCAGCCTATCTCTAGTCACATCCTTGTCTGTAAGAAAGCCAGGAATACAGGTTTTCTTAATGATTTTGGGTTTTAATTTTGTTTTTATTGCGCCTGACAAGATACAGTTATCTGATGGTTCCTCAATTATGTTATTTTAATAAAATAAATTAAATTTAGGTTTAATGGCTTGTGACTCCTTCAAAAGTAATGCTGAGCTCACAGGCAGTGTGGACACCCTATTTGTTTGGTTTCTTGTGTAAAACTCAAGGAGGGTCTGTGCTGTGTGAGCCTTTTCTGCAGTTATATGAACAGCTGAGTAAAAAGCAGACAGGTAATACCCTCCCCAACACACATACACACACACTATAAGGAGTGCATTTATAAAATATCTGAGATCTACAGAGCTTTTTACAAAAATAAATTTAGGTTTAGAACAAACTTGCTGTGACTTACAAAGTTATACGCACTACATTTACAATCCAGCTGTCTTGGCTGGCTTCACGTCCCCTCAGGTATGAATGACTGTGGGTCAAGACCACAAAAACAGCGTAGAGTAGGGCCTACTTTACAGGCGAGAACAGGCAGTTTGAATTGTGATGCCTCAGTGTCTTATGCTCTCTCTCACTATAAGGGGAGGATGGCGATGGAGTTTCCCTGGAGACCTTTATAGATAGGGTTTCTATCATTATAGGACCCACCCTTTAACTGTCAACTGCTTTGGGACTCTGGAGGGAACTAAATCAAGCCTGACCATCCTCAGAGCAGTAAGAATCTATGCTGTAGTGCAGCACCAACATGACCACGTGTTCTACAGAGGTGTATAAATTCCAAGGCTCACAACACACTACATTAGAGATTGGTCACTGCAGAGGAGCCCTCTACAGGGCTGGCGACGCCTTGGTAAGAAAAACAGATCTGCTGCTTTAATGAGCAGCTCCAAGTTTACTGTTGCTTAAGAAAGTCACAAAAGAAAGATGGCAGTTGGGTTTCATTTAAAAGCAATCAATTAAAACAGCTGGACCACATAGCTGGTCCCCGGTAAAGGGGCTGGAGGTACAACTAAGAGCCCAACTCTAAACGTAGTGATTCCATGGACTTGGTTATCTTATGTCCTTCCCTTCACCAGGGCTGTGAAAGTGGAGCATGAAGAGACCAAGGGGATTTGCTACCACACTTACATCCAGGTACATGCTACCTTGGGTCGGTGACAGAGGCTTTCGCACCCTGCCTTGGAAAGTTGTGACCACAGAGCCCGAAATCAGTGTCAGCACTGATTCTAGGGTTCTGATGATTCTACTCCAGAAAGGTGCATGAAGAGGTCTCCAAGCTCTGTCACGTCGACATCATCGGTGCTAGGGACATGCTGGGTTTCTCGGTTCTCGATAAAATCCCAAAGCCGCACTGAGTTAAAGAACTGCAAAAACAGCCAAAAAGCACGCCTGGGTCAGTGGAGATGGCAGCAGACTGAGTGCTAGCTTGCTTTGCTTTTGTTGACCCCACTGCTCTGCTGCCAAAGTGTTTGGGAGGGGCCTGGGCATAACCAGCTTACCCTCACAGTGCCTTCAGAACTCAGCTGCTTCCGAGGTTTCTCTGGCTCTGCCAGTCGCCCATCAGGGTAAGCATGGCGGTAAAGGCACTTGCTTCCAAAGGGACAGGTCCCCTTGCCTTGTTCAAAGTATTTACATGCCTTTTTCCTGAAAAGCACACACACACACAATAAATCAATCAGTCAAAGACCGATGAAAATAAGGAACAGCTACAGTCTTCCTGCGGCCCCACCTGTGACACTGGCGAAACCTGTGCTGGGAGAAGTGAAGCGACTTGTTGAAGTCACAGCTGGGATTCTGATTTCCAAGCTGGGCAAAGCTGCTGGGATGCACTGCGTGGAGGCTGCAGTGCTCAGTAGCAAGGACGGCCCTCCCCGCAATGCTAGCTGCTCCAGTGCCTCTGCACCAGGGCTGAGCGAGGCCTGGGTACTCCAGGTGCCCATGTTTGAAGCTGATTCACCAGCTCTGCCCAAGTCTCCAAAGCAAGTGAGTTAGTTTCCTTTCCTCCTGGTCAAAACTTCTGACAAAGCGAGAGGGCAGCCTGGTGAAGCAGGTCTTAGATGCCTGAAGCTGTGGGTGCCTTCTACTTTTAGAGCCTAGCTTAACTCTTCCTTGTACCTTTGACCCTTCTCCACTGTTCTGGGATTTTATATTTTTATATAAATAAATAAATAGTAGTAAACTCTCAGGTCTCTAAGGGCCCTTTCACTAGCCCCAGAACTGCCTCCTCATTGGGCATGGTGGCCTACACCTGTAATCCCAAACCTTAGGAAGCAGAAACAAGAAGGTCTCAATGAGTTTTGAGGCCAGTCTAGTCTACAGATAGTTCCAGCCCAAACAGGGCTATAAATAAGACGCTGTATCAAAAACAAACCTGCCGGGTGATGGTGGTGCACATCTTTAATCACTCAAGCAGCACTCGAGAGGCAGAGGCAGGTGGATCTCTATGAGTTTGATGCCAGCCTAGTTCCAGGACAGCCAGGGCTACACAGAGAAACCCTTTTTTCAAAAAGAAAAAAACAAAAACAAAAATGGCCCAGAGGTGGTGGCGCATGTCTTTAATCCCAGCACTCAAGAGGCAGAGGCAGGCGGATCTCTGAGTTCGAGGCCAGCCTGGTCTACAGAGTGAGTTCCAGGACAGCCAAAGCTGTTACACAGAGAAACCTTATCTCAGCCAAAACAAAGACAAAACACCACCAATAACAACAAAAACCACAAACAAAAAACCCCAAGCAAACAAAAAACAAACCAAACAAAATCAAAACCAACCAACCACAACAAAAAACCAGAAACCCTGCCTTCCCTAGGCCCCACTCTGCCTGCCTGCCAGTCATGTCTTCCTTGACGTCCTCCCATCCCCACTAGTCTCTAGCCCCTTCAAAGGACCACAGTGGAGCTGTGATGCCCACCCACAGGATAGGGTATTCAGGGCTCCACAAAGCTTTCTTCTTGCACCCAAGGGAGACCCAAGTGCCTTCTCTGTTCTGCCTTAGGTCACTAATGAAATCTGCCACCACACTGCCGTGTCACACTTTGATGATCTCACTCATCTCTCTGTTGCCTGGTGGCACTGGGCAGAAGCTCATGTTCTGGAGAATGCTCAAGAACATCCACCAAAGGGACGCACAGCCAGGCAAGGACAGCAGCATGGAGGCGACTTCTAACCAGCACAGCATCTTTCTAAGCCCAGCCAGCTCTGTCCTGCTGCATCTGCCCTCTTGTGGATGGATAATCATATGACAGGAGGGAAAAAATGGTAAAATGGGTAAATATTAAGCTACAGTAATTAGATAAACATAAAAACTTTCAAAACAACAGGAAAAAGACAAAAAAACAAAAATAAAAACAAAAAAAACTTAAGGAAAAAAGTGACTTTTGGCCAGGCATGATGGTATAAGCCTTTGATTTTAGTACGTGGGTGACAAAGGCAGGTGGGTCTACGAGTTCCAGGCCAGCCAGGGCTACACAGTGAGAGCCTCTCTCGATAAAAACAACAAAAAAGAACAAACAGAAAAGCGAGTTTTAAAGGGCAAATCTGATGTTGCCTTGTGGGTTTTGTAATATGTAAATACAACACACATTATTCATAATACAAATGACAAAGGACAGATACAAGGCAACAGGAATATTCTGTGAGAAATTCCTAGAAAAGTATTTCTTTTAAAAAGATGCCAGATGTGGTTGTGCATGCCTGTAATCCTAACACCAGGGCGGCTGAGGTCGGTGGTTGAGGCCAGGCTAGGCAACAGAGTGTGTTAAGTAGCATGACAAGCGCGTGGGGGTCAGTCCTCATCTTGCACCTTCCTGCTCATTACTGTCCTCTGCTAGAGTGTGAGCTGTGTGAGGCACTGTCAGTGTGAGCTGTGTGAGTGACATGTCCCCTGCAATGGACAAGGCCTGCGAGATGGCAGATCCTCAGCAGACACCTGGTAAATGCATGGAAAATGAGAGATGCCAAGTTCATCTAAGCACCAGGCATCAGTGCTCATCTTAGAACTCATCTGCTTCCTCAAGGCTGCGCTCTGCTCTGCAGCTCAGAGCCCACCCAGCAAAGTGCCTGACAGGAGCGAGAAGCTCTGAGATCCACCCACCAGGTCCACATTCTCGGGAAACCTGAAGCTGACAGAGGCTCCACCCCACCCAGCCAGGCGGGTGCCAGGACCCCTGTGAAATGAAGGCACTTACCCCATTCCCTGTTTGAAAGCTTCAATCAACTCATTCTTTTTATTCTGATCTTCTACCCAGTACACACTTGGAATTACAAACTCTGATATCACACGGCACTCCGGACAAGACCTGAAGAACAAACAAATCAGGTTTGTAAGGGGAAAATAGTATCACGAGTCCTTTGCACATTCCACTCTGAAACCCCTTGTTCAAATGCACGGCCAGAGACACCATCACCACCATCTAAGAGCAGCCTGTGCTGATGAAAAGGTTCAACTCAGTAAGAAAAAGAGATCTGAGCATTCATCCAGGACAGCCAATAATCACACAAACAATGCTCATTATCCTCAGTGACTATGGAAGGCAAGATGACAGTAAGATATACTTTACTCCTGGGACAGCTCAGATTAGAAATAAAGGCAAGTGTTGGAGAGGATGTAAAGAAACTGGAATCCTTATCTGCAGGTAAGAGTAGGAAATAGCTTCAGTTAGATGCCAAGCTACTGTGACACTCCTGGGGTCTAGACTTGTATGAGTGCCCACTAGCTGGTGAGTAGATTACAAGCTGTTTCTCAGTCAGAGCACTTGTCACCCATACAGCATGCTCATCAGGGGTGGCCCTGGGAACACTTGCTAAGGCAAAGGCCATGCGTAATGACGGGCAGAGTAAGGTATTTGTGGAGAAAAAACCTAGGTTGGGGGCTGACAGAAGACAACAGGAATGGGGGATGACGAGGTTTCTGAAACTAGACTGCATGTCAGCTGAGCAACTCTGGAAAGTACTAGACACTGCAGAACTGTATTCTTCTATCTCAGTGAAGCTGCCGCAGAGGCAGGTGCCCCGACAACGTGCACCAGGCAGTAGGAAGTGCACAGGAGTCATATTCCAAGGGAGCTTCAACCCTTTATCAAGGTAAAAAACCCCAAAGCATGAAAATGTTACAAGGCAACTAGCCTAAGGCAGATACAATGACTGTCCGGAGTCCATTCGGTCTGCAAGACAGAACCCAGCCAGCAACAACTTTTGGTTTTGCAATTTCCCCAACATGGAGAGATTGAAAAGGCTGTCATTTAAGACAGACGGGCCTGGAAGGATGACTTGTACAAGCTCACACAGCTGGGGCCTGAGCTCTAGAGGGCAGCAGTCCCCATGCCCGCAGAGAAACCCAGCTGCACTCACTTTATGATCGGGTTTTCAAACTGTTTAGCGCATCTCCATTGGCGGATGCAGGAAAGGCAGTAGGTGTGGCTGCAGCTGGAGAGAATGCCAAACCTCCTCTCAGAAGCAGACGCCTTCTCCAAGATCACCTCCATACAGATACTGCACACTTTGTCCTGGCTCGCCTGGAAGGCAAAAGCCTTTTCCATCTCGTGTTCAAATGTCGACATACACATCTGAGGACGACAGGGAGGGAAGCTTTAGGTTCTCTTTGGCCAAGATCCCAGGAGCTGCTCAGTCACATAGTCACAGTAGCTGTTAAAAACAGTACCCACAGTCCCTGAATTCAGGACACAAAGATCTGACCACAAAGTGGACCTCAAGCCACCTTGTCCTTGTCCTAGGTTCCCTAGTAGAATATGGTCACTACCAGTTTAGCAGCCATGGAGTTCTAGAACACTTAGGTCACTGTGGGAGTTGTAGGTCTCCTGGCTCTTCTGGATGTTGTGCCTATTCCATGCCACAACAATACAGGAAATGCCAAGTAACTGTGACTGAGCTAAATGAATTCAAGTGAACGAAGGCGGATGAGAAGACCCAGGCCCCTGCTCTCAGAGCTGAGTGCATATAACAGTGCCCTCTGCACGTGGATGAAGATCAGACCCAATCTGAGTTCCACAGCTTGCTACTCCACCGTCCCATGGAAGCTGGACTGCCCGGAATGCTGTCTGCTGACATGTGCATTAGCAGCCCTCCTGGGACACAGGCCTTCTCTGTCAGAGAGGCCATGACCACTTTATTCCGCATAATTACCAAGTCCTTAGGAGGGAACCTGGCCTCTAACACTGTAACCCTGAGCTTCTTCCCTTCTCTAATCCATCTTCATAACTCTGGAACGAGCAGAGCCTGATGTAAGGCATAGCCTCCAGACGCCAGGACATTCATAACCTTTCAACACTTGGCTCCCAAGAGTTCATGATCAAAGGGACTAGAGAGATGGCACAGCAGTTAAGAGCTCTTGATGATCTTCCAAAGGACTTCAATTTGGTCCTAGTACCCTCATCGGGCAGCTTAACACTGCCTGTAACTCCAGCTCAAGGATTCTACAACTCTCTCACCTCTACAGGTACGTACACGTGTACACACACACACACTTTAAAGAAATGTCCACAATAAAGGTTTTTCAAAGTTTTCAAAATATTGGCTAACTGGATCCCAACCACAGAGATATGTAAACCGAGGGATGTGTGAGAGATTGGGTGTACATGTGGTATAGAAGGCAGGCACAGGTATATGTGCTCCTGAGTTGGAGCTGTTTTCTTTACTTTGTATTTCTTTTACTCATTAGTTTTCTTAAAGAATGTACTCAATGTTCTGTGAGATGAACACATTCATGCTTTTTAAAAAATGATTTATTTCTTTTTAATTTTTATTTTATGTGCATTTGTGTTTTGCTTGAATGTATATGTGTGTAAGAGTGTCGGATCCCCTGTAACTGGAGTTACAGTTGTGAGCTGCCACGTGGGTGCTAGGAATTGAACCCCGGGTCCTCTGGAAGAGCAGCTAGTGCTCTTTACCACTAAGCCATCTCGCCAGTCCCTGATTTATTTTTATTTTATGTGCACTGGTGTTTTGCCTGCATGGGTGTCTGTGTGAGGGTCTTGGATCCCTTGGAACTGGAGTTACAGACAGTTATGAGCTACCATGTGGGTGCTGAGAATTGAACCCAGGTCCTTTGGAAGAGCAACCAGTACTCTTAATACTGAGCCAGCTTTCCAGCACTACTTTGCATTTCTTAAAGCTTAATTATTTCCTTTTCACTATAATTCGTGTGTACATGTGTGTGCGTGTGTTGTGTGTATACACGCATGAGGTTCTTATGGAAGTGAGAAGGGGATGTCAGACCCCAAAGTGGGTGCTAGGAAGTGAATGTTGGTCCTCTGCAAGAGCAGCAAGTGCTCTTAATTGGTGAGCCATTTTTCCAGTCCTAAACTTTGCATTTCTAATACTTCTTATTCTTCTGTGTTCTAATTAATCAAAAACTGATCAACTGGCAACAGGAAAAGAGCTTGAAAACCGAGTACAGTAAGTCAGTACACAACACAGGCAGTCCTGGCACAAAGACGGCTGTGAGACTCCGGCCTGTGGTACACTCAGGGTTCTTAAAACGAGTTCATGCAAGGCTTTCAAGTTACCTTCTCATGAGCTTTCCTTTGTTCTGGGTCAAAGGGGTGCAGGACTTGAAGCCTGCAGATCTCACACATGTCCCCATGCAGGTAGACACAGGCATCTCCAAACCGGCACTCCCCAGCAGCAGCATAGGGGCACAACTGCGGCTCACTGCTGTAGGAGCTGCTGGCCTCCAAGTCATCTAGGCCACTCCTGATGGCATCTAGGTAGGAGTGGGGCTTCATCTCTGGGCTGGTCTGAGGGTCACTGCAGCCACCTGGATTAGTCACTGTGCTCGGGAGAGTCTTCTCTTCAGCCAGGCCAGTGAGATCTCAACACAAAATGCACACATACACACACACATGAGAACGGGCTCACCTTCACGTCAGCTACTAGGCCCAATTAGGAACAGCTAGGGAAAAGCAGGCCCAAGAACAAGAGTGCAGAGCCTGCGGGATGGCCAGGTGGTCAAGGGCTTGCCATGCAGAACAGAAGAGAATGGGGTCTTTTTTATATAGAACACAAAGGTGTCAACATAGACTATTTAATGCTAAACCACCCCAACACATGAAACCCCGAGAGGAACAACCCCAAGAGCTAGGAAACCTTCCTGAGGCCCAGCAGCACAAAAGCCACTTGACTTCCTTCTCAAACCTGGTCTCAGCCTAGACCCCTTCCTTGCCCTGTATCTGAAGAGGCTCCTGAAATCCCTAAAGCAGTCACTACCAGGGCATGGCACCAAACAAGAAGAGAGTCACACGCCCCTCCATTAAAATACCCAGCTTCAGCCTGGCGGTGGTAGCACACATCTTTAATCCCACCACTCGGGAGGCAGAGCCAGGCAGATCTCTGTGAGTTCGAGGCCAGCCTAGTCTACAGAGAGTGTTCCAGGACACCCAGAGCCACACAGAGACACTCTATCTCAAAAAAACAAAAACAAAAGACAAAATAAAAAAAAAAATCCCACCCAGCTTCAAAATGAATAGCCTGCAGCTTCTCATCAGTGGTGATGAGGCAACTTCATGGTGACAAAAGACCACTCTGACACCCAGCTGTGGAAATGCACCCCCGAACCTCTGCAGCCTGTTTTCAACTCAACACTTGACACCCCGGGAGCTTCCTAGGGAGGTCTGAAAGCGGCACGAAGGCCCACATGCCGCTTCCCCGCTTCCCGCCTCCCCCAGGTATGAAGGCTGCAGTCACTCACTGCGGTCCCTGAGCACCAGTGTCTTCTTCTCCCGCTTCCCCGCCTCCCCCAGGTATGGAAGGCTGCAGTCACTCACTGCGGTCCCTGAGCACCAGTGTCTTCTTCTCCCGCTTCCCTGGTTCATGCAAATGTGTCCTCATAACAGATGTGGCGATGTCAGGAGAAGGGTGAGGACTGGGCAAGCTTGGGGAGGGCAAAGAGTGGGGTGCAGGGCCCACAGCTCCACCTGCTGCAGCTGGGGGCTTTGTATGATCATATCTGAACAAAACATGACAATGTATCATGGTCATGCAGGCCCAGCACTGCCCCCCCCCCCCCACTACCCACACTCCTAGCCACCAACAGCTGGACTCATCCAGGTGGGGAAGGGTCTGTCTCTGTACTCTCAAACAGAAAAGGCTATTGGGGCCATGGAACCTGCTACCTATCCCCACACCTAAGTGTCCCAGTAGGACTGACAGGAACCCATCCACTGCCCAGGACACCAAGAGAGAGCCCTTGACATCTGTGCCACCAGGAGGCCCTTTGGGAAGGACTCTCCAGGACGCACAGATGGGTGGGTGGATGGGTTGGGAAAGAGCAGGTGGCTGACTCAAACTCTAGAGCTCTGCCAGACATCGAGGACTAGATAGGCTCTGTTCTCCAAAGTGTGGAGCACCTCACACTGTTGTCCAGCCTGGTGCAACAGGGTTGTGTGTGCACAAATGCCATGAGCCTCCATGCCAGAAGTCACTCAAGCTTGAACTGGAAATGGCTTTAAAATAAATGGCATACCACCTCATGACATAAAAAAACCATGATGAGAGGATGGGCTGGTGGCAATTGGAAAGTCTAGGGTGTGTTTATACGGGATTTAAAAGCAAGACACAAATTATTAATATTCTAAGTACAATTTTAAATTTAAAATTTCCCCTCATCAATACCCATGCTCAGGCAGGCATATGGCATACACCTGTGTTCCTACCACCGGGGGTGGAGGCAAGAGATCCGAAGTTCAAAGCCAGCCCTGGCTACATAGCAAGTCTGAAGTCAGCCTGGGTGGCATAAAGCTGTCAATAATACCAAACACAACCCCCACTCTCCACACACAGCTTCACTCCAGTAGCCACAGCTGTGGCAGCCTTGCCTGCAGCGTGCACCATAGGCACAGTAGCCCTTCTGGTAGTATTTGCAGATGTTGGATGGCTTGCTGTTCGCCAAGTCATGTGAGAATAGGCACTGGCTGCCTTCGCGACACACACCATGCATAAAATACCTGAGGAGACAAGCAAAGAAGAGCTGAGTCCCGCCTGGGAAAGCAGCACTCTCCAGCACTAACACGCCAGCCCCGCCCATACTGCCCTCACTTTCCTTGATTCTAAACAAAGTGATTTTACATGAATCACAATGACCCAAGACTAGCTTTTTTTTTTTTTTTGGTTTTTCGAGACAGGGTTTCTCTGTGTAGCTTTGCGCCTCTCCTGGAACTCACTTGTTAGCCCAGGCTGGCCTCGAACTCACAGAGATCCGCCTGGCTCTGCCTCCCGAGTGCTGGGATTAAAGGCGTGCGCCACCACTGCCCGGCTAAGACTAGCTTTTTAGAAGAAAAATGACCTCAAAAAGTTTCTATATGGGGGATGGAGAGATGATTCAGCGGTTACGAGTACTTTCTGCTTTTGCAGAGGACCCAGCCTCTGTTCCCAGCACCCATCTCAGCTAACAACCATGTGAAACTCCAGTCTCAGGGGGATCTGATGCCCTCCTTCGGTCTCTCTGGTCACTGCATGCATGTGGTACACACACATACATGCAAGTAAACATTCATACACAGAAAATATTTTTCAAAACCCTTCTATGTGGATAAGCTCTTGATTTATGTTAAGTATGTAAGATATGAGTTTCATAACTGGGAAAACCCACATGACTGACTGGTGTGAGAAAGTCTTCGGCTCAGGCCAAGTCACAAAGCCTTCTTCCCTATCCTGCTGTTTCACCTGTAAGTGATGACACCAGCTACTACTTCACGAGGTTGCTGCAATGAGCCCCAAGAGAGTGGCATCCAAAGACACAAGTGATGCTGGGCACGGTGGCACAGTCTGAAATCCTATCACTCTCAGGAGGCTGGGGATTTAGCTCTGTTGGTAAGGTACTTGCCTAGCATGTGCTAAGCCATGAGTTCCATTCCCTGCACAGAATAAACCAGATGTCGTGGTACATGCCTATAGTCCCAGCACTCAGAAGAGCCAGGAGGATTAGAAATTCAATGTCATCCTTAGCAACATAACAAATCTGAAGCCAGCTTACACAGGAGATCTTGACTTAAAAGAAAATAGACCTGGTCAGCTGGGTGGTGGTGGTGGCAGCGGCAGTGGTGGCACATGCCTTTAATCCCAGCATTCGGGAGGCAGACAGGCGGATCTCTGAGTTCAAGGCCAGCCTGATCAACTCTGTCTCAAAAAACTAAAAAGGTGTGTGAGTGGTTCTTAACCTGCAGGTCTCAACCCCTTTGGGGGTCACATTATCAGATATCCTATATATCAGACACTTACATTACGATTCATAACAGTAGCAAAATTACAGTTATGAAGTAGCAACAAAATAATTTAATGGTTGGGGGTCACCACAACATGAGGAACTGTATTAAAGGGTCGCAGCAGTAGGAGGGTTGAGAACCACTGGTCTAGAGAGATGGTTCAATGGTTAAGAGCTCTTCCAGAGGACTTGGGTCTGATTCCCACCCAACACCCATATGGCAGCTAACCACCTGTAATTCCAGTTCTAGGGAGACCTGACACTCTCTTCTGGCTTCCTCAGGTACTGCATGCATATGGTGCATAGTTATACATGTAGGCAAATCATATAATATACACATATAAATAAAAGTAAAAAGAGAAGGGGAACCAGAGTGTGCACTGGGTACAAGGGATAGCTCTGGGATGGTGGACATACATATTCAAAATGAACTGGTGACAAAACCTAAAAAAACAAAAAAACAAAAAAAAAACCCCAACCTTTGACATTTCTAACAAGTTTTTATAAGTTACACCTCAATAAACATTTCAAGACAGACAGAGACAGGGGGTGGGGGGGTGGCTAGACAATCAGGCAGAACACGGGATGGTTAGTAACCAGGTGCAGCATTCACATCTGGTCACCATCTGGCTTCAAAAGATGATAAAAGATGTAAAGATGTTTGAGGCAATGCACTGAAGTCTTGAGTATGGACTAGGCCACAGTCCATACTAGCCGGTAAAATGAACATTTACTGGGGCTGGTGAAACAACCCAGCTGGCAGTGTGTTCACCAGCTGGCATGAGGAGCATCACTGCAAGCGACAGTACTTGCTGCCTGTAATGTCAGCACTCTGGAGGTGGAGCAGTTCGAGGTCACCCTTGGCTACATGGGGGGTCCATGATGACCCATCCCTTAAGCCCCAAATAAAGAATACATAAAAACACAATAAATTGAATACAGCTGAAAAGAACAGATTATTGCTGTGAAATAATCCTTTGGTAAACTTACTGTGTGAATATATGTCACTATGATTGGTTTAATAAACAAACTGACTGGCCAACAGCTGAAAGGCTAAGCGAGGAAAGCCAAACGGAGAATGATGGGATGAGGAAGGGCAGAGTCAGAGGAGTTGACAGCCAGATGGAAAATGAGTCAGATACACAAAATGGGATAGAGGTAAAAGCCAAGAGCCTCAGGGCAGCACACAGATTAACAGAAATAGGAAAACTTGTAAGAGCTAGTTAGTAACAAGCCTGAGCTATTGGCCAAGCATTTATAATTTATATTAAGTCTCTGAGTAAGTTATCTGGGAGCAGGTGGTCGGAACAGGAAAACTCCACCTACAGATTATAAAACATCATATAGCCAGACATGGTGGCTCACATCTTTAAACCCAGTACTCAGAAAGCAGAGGCAAGCTGATCTGAGTTCAAGGCTAGCCTGGTCTACAAAGAGAGTTCCAGAACAGCAAGAGCTGTTACAGAGAAACCCTGTCTTGAAAAATCAAAAGCAAACAGCAACAAACAACAAAACCCCCAAGACAAAGAAAGACAGAAAGAAAGAAAATAATAATAATAATCCATGCACAAAACCCACAAAAGTAGTATGTACATATAATGGAATATTATTCAGCCTTAAAAAGGAAAACATTTCCAACTCAAAACTACATGAATGAGCCGTAAGGACACTGTGCTAAGTGAAATAAGCCATCACAACAGATACATGTGAGGAGGTACTTTGAACAGTTAAATTCATCAAGGCAGAAAGCAGAGGGACTGCTGGCAGTTAAGCGGGGAGACTGGAGTTCAACATAGTATTTTTGTCTCACAGGCAGAACTCTGGAGATTACTTACATAACTGAAAATGTACCAAGGCCACAGAACTGTAACATGGGCGCCCTGGCAAAGCTTAAGCTATATTAGATTCACTTTATCACAATGTTTTTTAGGGTTTCTACTAAAATGAACACCATGATGTATGAGGAAGAAAGGGTTTATTCAGCTTTCAATTCTCAGGCGGCAGTCCACCACTGAGTTCCAATGAGTTCACTGAGGGCAGGAACTCAAGGCAGGAACACTGCTGACTGGCTTGCTCAGCTTACCTTCTTATACTGCCCAGGGGTGGCACTGACCACAGTGAGCTGAACTCACATCAATTACTAATCAAGAAAAAGCAGACCTACAGGCCAGTCTGATGGAGGCATTCTCAAGACCCCTCTTCCCATGTAACTCTAGTTTGTGTTAAGTTGACAAACAAAAAACCAACCAGGACATACAATATTCTTTAAAAATTCCATATACAGGACCTCATTTTGTCTAAAAATATTATGAACATAAACTATTGTGCTAAGACTGGTGATCCATAGAAGTATTGAACTGTCTAGAATAAGGGGACTCACAGAAGGGTTAAAAAAGAGGGTGGGCGGGTACCTGGGATAAGCTCAATATATAAATAAAGGGGTGGAAACTTTAAAAGCTGGTGATGCTACAATAGGGTGGTGGAATCCAGGCCATCATGGGGCACTTTCCTGACTTCAGCACCTGCACTTCCCCACATTTCTACATGAACACATTACATAACCACCTTTGTAGTAACAAAGTGCTGATGGTGCTTGTAAACTACTGGGTGCAGTGTACACTGTTCAGTTCAGTCTTATTCAGGCTCCCCAGAGTGCAACTCTTATGAAGGTCTGTAAAGGACAGGGACAAGTCACACTGATGTAACCTTCCAAGTGCAGGCTGAGTGCTGGGGAAGCAGCGACAGGAGACACAGATGGCCAGCGAAGGAGAGACTAGAAGTTCATGCTGCATGGAAGAAAACGGGCCAGAAAGAAAGGGCAGAGAGGTGAGGTGTGGGCAGGCCTGCTGGGAGCCTAGACGGGAACCATGCTACCAGTGCTCACCAGGTCACCTTAGTGTTAGCTGTAACTCTGCTGCTCAGGCCAGGCTTTCTGGAGATTCCAGAACACCCCCTACGGTGAGGCTGGCAGCCTGCAGGTATGAACACTGCTGGGAGGAGGGGCCTGAAGAAGGTAAAACATCCCTTCACAAAAGGCTCAGAGATGCTTTTCTATAACATAACAGCTTTACTGGAAAAGAATATTTAAAAATTTACTTAAGAACACAAGGGCCAGGCACTTGAGATGCTGAAGAGGAGGACTGCCACAGCTAAATGCCATACTGGCTACGTACACCACCTTGTAGAAAAAAAGGAAACACACACAGACACACAGACACACACACACGAAATTTCCCCACCAGCCGAAGTGGACCAGCAGATTTGATCCTGACCGAAAGCCAGCTGTGTTGCTACTGGCCTGCCTGGTTTACCTTGCACCCCTCCCTTTTGGTAAAGAACCTTTCGGAATTAACTTGTGGGTGGAGCCTCCTCACAATCCGCTAAACAAATAACAATCTGAGGAACACATGAGGGGAGGAAACATATAAAGGATGATTAGTGGCTATGAACCATCTTGGCTTCGAACTCATGAGAGGAACATACAACCCAGGAGGAAAATGGGAGAGAGTGGGGCGTTTACCCACCACCCCCACAGTTCCCCAGAGTTTTCTTGAGTGCCAGCAGCAGGAAATATTAGATAGAAGGATTTATTGCGGAGAATCTTGCGGAGATAAACAGAAAATAAAGGATAGCCTCGAGAGGGCCTGGAACCTTTTCCAATGGGCCCCGACTGTCTCTGCCCCAGGGTTTTTATAGAGACGCCAAGGGGTGGAGCAAAAGACCTCCTCCCCCAGCACAGCCAAGTGCAGACCATCCCAGACACCTGCACTCAGGCCCGTGGTCCTAATCATCCTCTCTATGCGGACCTGCTGGGTAAAGCCACGAGGAACCCGAGAATGGGCTCCCACAGGTCCCCCTTTCTTAATATATAAAAAATAACTATAATGGCTTACAGCAATCTCCAAGCTGTTACACCTCCCAATATGGGAGTAGAGGATGATATAGATGGCATTTCTCTTTTGAATTAGGTCCAAGGTGACTACAGCAGTCTTAGCTGCCTCAAGTCCTTTCTAAGCCAACAACTCTTAAGGCGACTACAAACTTAAAGAATCCCTTAGCTTCATCATTACCATTAACAGGTTAACATAAATATTGCTATACATAGTCACAATTTTCTCAATCTTACAACTCAAAGCAAACTCTTAACAGAATCATTTGAATTAGCATATATGGTGCTAAATATAGTTAACAATTTTATGTCTTACAACTTTAACTCAATCATTTGAATTTTCTTGCTAACAGAACATAGGAAAAACTTTGATGTATTCACATCAAACTTAAATATTTTTTAACTCCACAAAACCAGGGTGCATTAATATCAATAGGGTAAATATAATTTCTGCAAACATAATTCAACCTCATAACTCCTCCTTTTATAATTTTTTAAACAAAATCTCAAACCTAGTTAGAGGAACCCAAACTTATACAATTCCTACAGACCCATATTGAAAAGCAATATTTTTAATCTAACCATGAACACTTTGAAAACTTTTAGCAAAACATCCAAAAGCAGTTTCTTAATAAAACTCTTTACACACTTTAAAAGTAGTCTCTTAGTATACCCCATTTGCATTTCTTACTAACAAAAACATGACATTAATCCACTCAAACTTTTTTTTTTTTTTTTTTTTTTTTGGTTTTTCGAGACAGGGTTTCTCTGTGTAGCTTTGCGCCTTTTCCTGGAACTCACTTGGTAGCCCAGGCTGGCCTCGAACTCACAGAGATCCGCCTGCCTCTGCCTCCCTAGTGCTGGGATTAAAGGCGTGCGCCACCACTGCCCGGCTCACTCAAACTTTTGAAATTAGACTAAGGAATATTAACTCTCCCCCTTTTCTTTATAATTTAAGCAAAATCTCAAGCCTGGTTAGAAAACCCAAACTTTTCCATTTAAACAGTTCCATTTGTAACACAAAACCAGTCCCAGAAAACAGTTTCTGGGTCATTACTGTAAGTAAACTCAAAATTGTCCCATTGCAATGAAATCTATTGTTCAGTTCATTAAGTCCTAGAATTCAAATGATAAATTCTGGTACTAGCCTTCCAAATATGAAGAAATCCAGAACCAAAATCTTTCTGTAGTTTTATCTCATTTTAAGTTCAAAAAGTTAAAACAAGAATAAATTCTGGTATCAGGCGTCACTTCCAAATATGAAGAGACGTTTTACAACCAAAACTTTTTGCAGTTAACAATTTTAGTTCAAACAAGCGTCTCTGCAACTTTTGTTCTCACAGACCGACCTTTTTAGGTACAGTAGTATTTTAAACCGCACCTTTTTTTTTTGTTTGTTTGTTTTTTGATGTTAGCTCAGGTTTTTCTGTGTTGCGTTGATTTTCCACGGATCTCAGCTGCGGATGCCTTGTGCTGGTTCTTGCGTCCGCCATTCTTAGCTTCTTAGCGGCTTCTGGAGCTTTTGAAAACTGCTCAGACTGACTACTTTGCAGTCTACTAGGACACTTCCTTCCGTGTCTCAGGTTCTTTCAACCATATACATTAAGAGTAGACTCACACTTAACATTTACACTTTACAAACTCACATATAACATTTTTTGCCTTGCAAAGCATTTAGACTCACATTCAACATTTTACAAACTCACATATAACGTATTAACATCTACTTATTTATACTCCTTAAGGAAACTATAGAACTACTTTAGCAAATATATTTCTTACTACTTCTTATATACTTATCATATTTCTTATTTAAACTTACATTTACAATTAGTATCTTTACTTCCTACAAGCTTAAAGGAACTCTATACATCTACTTATTTATACTCCTTAAGGAAACTATAGAACTACTTTAGCATATTTTTAACTTAGCAAACACCTAAAGATTTCTTAACACAGATCTAACAAGAGAATTTTTACAAACTTACATATCTTATTTTCATCTTTTTCTATTTCTTACTCTTAATTATTATCACTATATTAGAAAGATTCTCTTAACTAGACAGGAAGTACATACATCATTTCTAAAGTTTAGAGTTTATAGTCAGCTTTGTTATAAAGCACTGGGATTTAGTGAGTGTTGTTGTTATAGAGTTGTGATACTTGTTGTTAGGGGACTGTAACATCTTTGGGACGAAGCCACACTCCAAAGTTGCCAGTTCTCTCAGCCGTTCCGGAACCGGCAGAGATGCACTGTCAGCGGTAAACGGTTTTTAACTAGAGGCTGTCCCTTCACCCAAATTCATAATAGTTCCCCTAAGTGCTTCAATTCAGACAAATGTTTCTATTACAGCAGTACTTTTGGTTTGCTCTACCGAAAAACTTCACTTCACACTGAAGGTGAAATTACCGTATTTAGCTGCTGTAAAGCTCTTCGCCAAATACTGCATAGCTATTAGGTGATATAAAGTATTTTTCTAAAGGAGCTAGCAAAGCCAAAAGTGGCACAGCTCTGAACTGTACTTAGTATTTTCACTTCATTAGCTTTAACTCCTGATGTTATTAGCAGCTGTGATATTTAGCATTGATTTCTTACAAGGAACTTTCAGGTGAAGCAACTCTTTTGTAAGACAGCTTTTCTGAAGCTTGTTTCCCATCTATAAAGCAGTCATTTCTTTTTTGAATGCCTGTTTCCTTGTCTCCTTATTAGATTTGCAAAGGAATTACTCATTGCAGGCAGTTTGTTCAAAAGGCAAAGAACTTTTTTAATTTCAACATAAGTTTCTTCATATCTAAGACAACGTTCAGTGTATAAACTGCTTTCCCTTGTTTTAAGGATTTTAAAGTGGCTTGTTTGTTCTTATAGGTAGCTTTTTGGTAAAAACTTTGCACAGCTATTAGGGTAAATAAGGCATTTTACCAACGGAGCCCCAAACCTCGAAGCACCTAGTTCCGTATCCTTTCAATTTTTCATTGGAACTGACACTTAAACTCTTAGATGTTTTTCCTCCTTATTCTTCTAAAAGCTGTATTAAGTTTACCAGGAACGTATTTTTGAGCTGACAAAAAGTGTTTCAGGGCAATGTCGCCATCTTTAGCGGAAAAACTACCTTTCCCAGAATGCATTTCCCTTATATCAGTTCATAATATCAGTTCCTTATATCAGTCCTTTATATCATTTCCCTTATATCAGTCATTTCCCATAGTTCTTTTTGGGTCTGAGAGTCAACTGGTTCTCTTTTACCAGACTTGCTTACAAATTCTTGCCCGGGAGGTTTGAACAAAGTTTTTTGCTTTTGCAACGGGAGATTTGAACAAGCATTTTACATTTTCAGCTTTGGGACATTGAGCGGTTTCTGGTCTCTCCTCAGCTGGCTTTAACAGGTGTCTCTCCTTCATTTGACACTGGCCCCCAAAATCAGAACTGTACCTGCCTCGTTAGCATGCATTAAGGTGGGCAATTTCTGATAGTAACTTTCCTCGGGGCTTGTGCTTGCCTTAGCCAGTCAGTGAAAAACAAGATCATGTACAACAGCTTTTCCATAGCTCCTTCAGAAGAGATTTTCTCCCACTGATCTCATTTTGCTTGTTCCTCCCCCCCCCCCACCCCCAGATGCAGAGCTTCAGGTATCTGTCTGCGGCTCTGTACCTCTGCTAGCTGCTTTTGGAGGTAGGGTTTTTTTTTTTTCTCCCCCCGAATCTGCCTCAAATTCTAGCAGCTTTTTCAGGTCATGCATTTTCTGGGGAGGAATCTGTCCCTTCTCTTTCTTCAGAGTCTTTCTCCCTGACAATATCCAGTTTGGTCTCAGTTTATCCCCTCTACCCCAGAAAGTTTCCGACACTACAGTGGAGGCTTTCCCTGCTCCTGAAGGTAGGGCTTTTTGTCCGTTTCTGTTTTCGGGGTCTGTGTGGTTTGCGTACAGACTGAAAATCTAACAAGGGAGGTTTTTGCCATTTCTAAACTCCCATTAGGACAGGTTTTTTGCCTCAAGAGGCCTTCACCTGGCCCAGTCCCCCAGTGGGTTGCATTTGCTTGTCTGGGTGCTCAAGGACAGAACTTATGCCAGAGGCAATCACCCCTCAGGGCTACACTCCCTCATCTCAGGGAGTCAGTCGAAACAAAGCTTTTCTCAAAGAGATGCTTTCTCTGACAGAAAAGAAAGCTTTACTCCTGGATAGGTCTGTTCTGCCCTGGCTGGGCTCTTTCCCCAGACAGCGTTCTGACTCAGCAGTACAACTGCTTCAGACACAGTTCAGCTTTACTGTTTTCCCAGAAAGGTCCTTTCTCTGATAGGAAAGCTTTTTCTCAGATTTCTTTTTGCAGCTGTGGACCTATCAACCCGGGACTTGTAGGAAAGTGGACAACTATGCCGTTCCCACCGGCTTTAGCTTTGTTTGTTCATTAGCAATCTTCCCCTGGGTTCTGCACCTTCCTGCCTCAGCTCTGTGCTCCAGGAAGTTTACAACTGCAGGAACCCTAGTATCCCCGAAATGCACCCCAACTCAGAGACGCTGGTCAGTCGCCCCTGGGTTTTTGGTCAGAAAAGAGGATACAATGCTAACAGTTTGCATTGCCTCAGGGGATCTTTAGGATGATTAGGAGCACGTTTTCATTCTGAAACGCTCACTCAGAAACAAAACCCTTGATGCCTCAGCTTGGCTGTAACTGAAAAGCTTGGCTTTTTTGCTTTTCCCAGTAAAGTTTCCAGCCCTTTAGGGCTCTCTGTAGCTCTTTACCCACACTCTCCCAAGCGTTTCCCTCAGGGTACTCTGACCCACCCACTGTCTTTTACTAGCTTGAAGAGACAGCTTAGAAGAGGTTTTTAGGAACTTGTCCCTGCCTCCTGCATTGCAGGGAGGATTTTTAAAGCTTGAAAGACAGAACTTAGAGGTTTTGCTGTCTTAAGAGGGTTTTCCCTTAGAGCTAATCACAGGTGGTCTCCATACTAATATCTTCAGGTGATTCTAATTTTTTGACCTTCTGAGAAAGTTAAAGGCTTTAGTTTAAGAGCTTTTAGTTTGAGAAAGATTAAGGCTTTTTAGAGAGATTCCCCCCCCCCCCCCCGCCCCATATTTTCCAAGAAAAGCTTTATAGTTTAAGAGAAAGATTTTTTTCCCCAGGAGAAAGACTAACCTTTTCCAAAAGGTCCCAACTTTAAACTTTTTGGCTTTTTACACCCCCATTTTTGCCTCAGGGAGAAATCACTTTCTCCTGCCGCTTGGACTTAGCATTTCAGCTGTCCCCAGGACAAAAGCTTCCCCTTAAGCTCAGAGAAGAGCTTTTTTACTACCCGTAAAGCCCAAAGAAAGATTTTTCTTTCCCCAGTTTGCATTCATAGCCCCTAAAGTTAGAAAATTGGAGCTTTTCTGTCTAGTTGCCTTATTTATTTTTTCCTACACAATCTTACACTTCTAAGTTTTTCCTTCACTATATTACTATCCTATGCCTTATACTTTTTCAGATAGAAATTGAGAAAGGGATAGAAGATAGAAAATTGACAGAAGAGAACTGTGCTGCAGCATCGGACATCCTTCCAGTCCACTTTCCTTTTCTCTTGAGGATAAAACCCCTGCCTCTCAATAATATATATAAAAAATATATATTTTCCATAACACCGGCATGCCTTATCCACTGGCAGGGCTGAACTCAGCACTTTCGCCAAAAACTCTGTAATAAAACTATTATTTTCCTTTATCTTTAGTCCCTATTACTTTGTCTTTAGTCCCTGTTCATTTGTCTTTAGTCCCCCCTTTTTTTAGTCCCCCCTTTTTTCTTTAGTCTTTTTTTTTTTCTTTTTTCTTTAGTCCCTGTTCATGGTGCCATTCTGTGAGGCGTTTACCCAACCACCCCCACAGTTCCCCAGAGTTTTCTTGAGTGCGAGCAGCAGGAAATATTAGATAGAAGGATTTATTGCGGAGAATCTTGCGGAGATAAACAGAAAATAAAGGATAGCCTCGAGAGGGCCTGGAACCTATTCCAACGGGCCCCGACTGTCTCTGCCCCAGGGTTTTTATAGGGACGCCAAGGGGTGGAGCAAAAGACCTCCTCCCCCAGCACAGCCAAGTGCAGACCATCTCAGACACCTGCACTCAGGCCCATGGTCCTAATCATCCTCTATGCGGACCTGCTGGGTAAAGCCGAGAATGGGCTCCCACAGGAGAGCTGAGCTTAGAGAGGCAAGAGGACCCACAACATGCCACACAAGACCACTAATTAGAACACACCTGCCTCCTCCTCTTCCTCACAGTTTCAAAGCCCAAAGACTAATCATGGGTACATCCACACTGACAGTGTTGCAAAAGCAAGGCTCTGCACCCTGCAGAGCTGGCCCTGTGGCTAAGCCAGGAAGGGAAAGGGCAAAGCAGACAGCCCAGCACCTGGCCTTTTCCATGGTGGAGACATAGGACCAAATGACAGAGCCTAATTTGTGATGGGGCTGGCAGGCTGCTGGAGATCCCCACTCCTGCTTAAGGAGCAAGCATGTATCTTCGCCTGCTACCTCCACAAAAGCACCCCTCCCAATCTGATAAAAGGGACAATTTCATCATCAGAATCAGAGCCAGAGTCCACCAAGATGCGAAATTGAAAGCTGCCATGTCCCTGGACTTTTCTAGGAAAAGATTTCCCAGGAAACATTTCCCAAGTCAGACACTGTTCAGTAGCTTGCTAGAAGGCTGATTTGAAAAGAAAAGAAAATTAAAGAGGAGGAAGGGAAAGAACGGAGGGCTTAGGAAGAGGCTCATGAGTGCCATGGCATTCAGAGGCCCTGGGCTCCATTCTTAGGAGGCAGGGACGGCGCGTAGAGAGCAAGTAAGGCCATGGAAAGGAATCACCACAGTAGGTCTGAGACTGATCCCTCTGAGCTGGCCTACGAACAGCCTTTGGCTTCTAGAAGCTGCTAGTATAGTCAGAGTCCCTACACTGACTTAAGAGCTTCCCACTGTGCCTCAATTGTACCATGGTGTGGTTCACACAAAACCTACTTGCTTCCTCTTGGGTCTGGAAGGTGGGTCACAGGCAGAAACTGCACTGGCCCCACGCTGTAACCCGCCTGGTACCTCCAGTGAGAAAAAGTGCTTCGTGCTTCTCTGCAGGGATAGAAGCAGCCCTCGGACTCCTGCGCTTCCTTGCTAAGCCAGCCTAAAGGCCTTGGTCTGGAGTCCAGCTGTATGCTAAACACTATGAGTCTCTAGCTAGTCTCCAGGTGGAGGGTGGTTAATCCTGGGACTCCTCCAGACAAGGAGATATTCCACATCTAAACAGTTGGCTAATTCTTTTGATTTTCTGAGACAAAGTTTTGTTATATATTGCCTCAGCTGACCTTGAACTTCTGGACTTAAGTGATTCCACTGACTCCCCTGCCTCAGACTCAAGTGGCTGAGAGTATAGGCACGCCACCACACCAGGCTTGGTAATTCTTTGAGAAATGCCACTCAAGATGGCAGTGGAGCAAGACATGGTAGGATAACACCTGTAATCCCAGCGCTCGGGCTGAGTTGGGGATTGCAAGCTGGATAGTAACTTGGGCCATAGAAGGAGACCCAGTCTCAACAAAGCAAAACAAAATGACTAATATATTGTAACCATCCATCAACTGGGACTGAAGGCACAAAAATAACCTGGTGCCAACAGCCCAGCCTGCAATAAAGACTAGGACTGGCGAGCTCCAACACATGGTGGCAGGCCAGTTTACAATGGCTACAAAAATAGAAGGCCAAGTGTGGTGGCGCACACCTTTATCCCAGCACTCGGGAGGCAGAGGCAGGCGGATCTCTGTGAGTTCGAGGCCAGCCTGGTCTACAGAGTGAGTGCCGCAAGACAGTCAGAGCTACATAGTGAGAGCCTATCTCAAAACAACTACAAGCCTGGGGAGCTAAGATAAACACTTTACAGTCTTCTGGAAAAAGACCAGAGATTTCCTTAGTCAAAGCAGACGACTACCAAAGGTCATCTGCCCAGACAGGTGACAGCAGTCTGGCTACAGTGCAGCAGCACATGAGTTTTCGAATCTGACTGCTACCTTCCCAAGCCACACTCAGCAACTAGCCCTCCAGACTGCAGTTAAGCTCCTGAGTCCACATGTGCTGATTAGTTTTTATCAAGTTGACATGACCGAGAGTAACCTGGGAAGCAGGAACACCAATCAGGAATAATTCCACAAGATAGGTCTATAGGCATGTAAAGTACTTTCTTGATTGATGACTGATGTGGGAAGGCCCAGCCCACTGTGGGTGATGCAAACCTTGCCCAGGTGGTCCTGGGCTAGATAAGGAAGGATGCTGAGCAAGTAAGTCATGGGACCAAGCCAGTAAGCAGCATCCTCGAAGGGCTCTGCATCAGTCCCTGCCTCCAGGTTCCGGCCCTGATTTCCCTCAATGATGAACTGTAATGTGGGAGTGTAGGCCAAATAAACCCTTTCCTCTCCAATTCGGTTTTGGTCTTGGTGTTTATCACAGCAATGGAAAGCAAAACAGGACACATGTAAAGGCAGAAGAGAACTGACTCCACAAAGTTGTCCTCTGACTTCTACACATCAGCCATGAGACACACGTGCCCAAACATGCATATCATATACTTGCACAGTAATAATAAGGAATACAATTAACCACAGCTCCCAGATAATTTGGCCCCCTTTATGCTGAGTCCATGCAAGCCATTTCACTGCTCCAAGTGACTGAGGTGAGATTTAAGCAGACTCACAAGTTATAATCACTGCTTCCAGGAAAGCTAGTGAGTCGAGTCTCGTGTCAGAAGTGAAGTCAGCTGAGCACATCCTGCCTGTCCTTTGGGGAACACTCATCTCAGTCTAACAAACTTCAACTGCTGACCTTTCCCCTGAAAGAGAGGGCTATGTATGGACTGGAGGGGACAATGATGTGAGGGAGCTTGAACCTCAAAACAGGGAGGTTCCTTCTGGGGAACAGTCCAAAGACTTTCAGGCAACATAAACCTGTGGTTCACTACAGGCCCCAACCTGCCTGAAATCAGCCATGTAGCTGAGGCCAAACCCAAGAGAATCAGTCTGGTTTCCCACGGGGCTACAGTTGTCTCTCTCTCCAAACCTGCTTCTGCAACTCTTTCCAAACACAGGTAATGTGCAGTCTGAGATTCAGGATTGCCTGACAGCACACCATGGGAGCAGCTATTTGTGCCCACGTGTATGCATGAACATGAGATGCACGCACAGGTGGCAGCATGTATCTACCATACCGGTAGAATGTAAAAGGTGTCCTCTTTACATTCACTTATTTGTCTACTGTGTGCACACGTGCACTTGCACTTAGGCAGGAGTGAAGATTACCCCAGAGTCATCTTCAGGAACATCCGCTGCCTTTGAGACAGGCATCTCTCATTGGCCTGGAGCTCACCAGGCAGGCTAGACTTCCTGGCCAGTTAGTACTCAGATCCTCCTGGCTAACACTGGGTTTCTGACTTCCTAGCACTGGAACAGCAAACATGCCCCATACCCAGTGTTTTCACATGGGCTCTTGGGATAGAACTTATCTTCAATCTTGCAAGATAAGTCAGCTGACCCCCAGCCCCTTGTGGTATTTGATACCATAGAACAAAGGGTATTCAATGTTAGGTTTTAAAGTCGTCAAGCCTGAGAATACATAAATACACAATGGCCAAGTTGTGTACAGGGCCATTTCAGAAATTGTTTGAAGTCCTGTGCTAATGCCAACCCAAAATTCAGCTAATAATTTATGAAACAACTCACATGGCAATCTTTTAAATAATACCTACTTAACACAATCCAAAGACACTAATTTGGAGCTTGTATGCTTGCTGAGGTATGGGCAGGGAACTATGAAAAGTCTTTGTTTTCCATAATTAAGTCACTGCATGTCTGCAACAGCATCCTGTAACTCACAGCACACAGCAGTCTGGCATCTGAACTGACTGGGGCAGTAGGTGGCAGGAAGGCAGTACAGCACCTGTATTTGTGTTAGAATCAAGGTCCAGCAAGCTCTGAGGCACAGCAGAAACACCTCGGGTCCATCACACTTTGAGTTAATGTCAGGTATGTTCAGAAACCTGTCACTGAGCCAGTGAGATGGCTCAATTCCACCTCCTGATGCCACCATGGCAGAACCCATCCCCGAAGGCTGTCCTTTGACTTCACACACAAACCACTGCACAGCATTCACTCGCGCACACATACTCGCACGAACACGCGAACGAGAAAACACACACACACACACACACACACACACACACACACACCCTTCCAACACAATTACTTTTTAAAGAAACCTTTTATCAATCCCAAGTGTTTTGTGATCTCCACGTACATGGAATTAAGACTCAACAGTTTAAGAAACTTGGCCCTATCCCACAAATCATTCCTTGCGCCTTTACTGTAAATTATCAATGTCAAGGACAAGGCTTTTGTGAATAAAGTGAGAAAACACCCCAGTTTCAGCACAAACACAAACCTGGCACTCCTGTCGATCCCAAAATTTTTCCACTTAAATAATCCAGTTCCAGGAGAGAGAAACCCTGTGTGTGTGGGTGGCTGGGGTGGGGTGGGGTGGAGTGGGTGGTGGTGAACTAAAACAAACAAACAGCAACAACAAAAAACCATGTATGTTGCCTACATTTATGTCTGGGCACTGTGTGTATGCTTGGTGCCTGAAAAACCATAAGAGGATGTCAGATCCCTGGACTGGTGTAACAGATGGCTGTGAGCCACGATGTTGATGCTGGAAATTGAACCCGATTTCTCTGCAAGAGCAATCACTACTCTTAACTCTACAGTCCCATGCTTCATAACTTTTTACAAGGAAATTTCCTTTACAGACTTTTTGAGAAAATGGTCCTTCAATGGGAACATATTAAAAGCTCTGAAACAGCCAGGCAGTGGTGGCGCACCCCTTTAATCTCAGCACTCGGGAGGCAGAGGCAGGCAGATCTCTGTGAGTCGAGGCCAGCCTGGTCTACAGAGTGAGTTCCAGGACAGCCAGTGTTGGCATTCAGGCATCTGTACTGGTCTGTCCTTACGGTCCTGACAGGATACATCCTCAGCTGCAGCCACTAAGAGCACCCCCTGTGTGCATTTGCTACGGTCCATTAGAAAAGACAGGCCCTGCCTGGCTCTCTTTCTCTTCCTTTGCTCTTGTCCCCAGGGACTAGTCTCTGCCCCTTCACTCCTCTCCCCTCACTGAAACCTCCCACACGGGCCCTGTTGTATGGTGTTGACTCCTTTCTGTTATTTTTAAAATACAACAGCTAGAGCTACACAGAGAAACCCTGTCCCCCAAAACAAGACACACCAAATCTCTGAAACACCCTTTAGTTGAGCCCAAGCTATGAGACTCAATGCATGTCACACTTGCACCACTCTGAAGCTAAGCTTAGGGAAAACCTGACAATCCTGAGGTTGTCTCACTGTGGAAGATGTCCAGCTGACAGAGCAGGACTGATGGTGGCCACTGATTGAATGTCTGCGAGGGATTATCTAGATTAGGTCAATTCAGGTGGGAAGATCCCTCATGAATGTGGCGATATCAATCCTTAGGCTGGGGTGTGGTGGTATTGTGTTCCCCAAAATATTGTGAACCCTAATAAACTTATCTGGGGTCAGAGACAGAATAGCCACAATACTAAACATAGAAGTTAGGCAGTGGTAGCACACGCCTTTAATCCTAGCATTCCAGAGGCAGAAATCCATGTGTTCAAGGATACAGCATGGTGACTCACGCCTTTAATCCCAGAAAGCGAACCTTTAATCCCAGGGAGTGGTGGTAGAAAGCAGAAAGGTTTATAAGGTGTGAGACCAGAAACTAAGAAGCATTTGGCTGGTTAAGCCTTTGGCTGGTTAAGCTTCAGGCTTTCGAGCAGCAGTTCAGATGAGAGCAATTGGGATGAGGACACAGAAGCTTCCAGTCTGAGGAAACAAGACCAGCTTGAGAAGTTGGCCAGGTGAGGTTAGCTGTGGCTTGTTCTGTCTCTCTGACCTTCCAGCATTGACCCCAATAACTGGCATCAGGTTTGATTTTATTAATAAGAACTTTTAAGATTCATGCTACACTGGGGGTCAAGACTGAATAAACTAATCATTGCTCTCTGGGTGTGTTATGATCAACTATCTCAAGCTCCTATCACATGACTCCCCCTTCACCATGGACTGTAGCCTCCAACTATGAGTCAGAATAAACCCTTCCTTATTACATGCCGCTTTTGTCAGGGATAGCACAACCAGTATAGCAGCACACCCCGTAAGACTTGACAGGGCCACAGAAAGAAGCCCACAAACACCAGACAGCCCTTCAACAGAAGGGATCCTTTCCCAGCATTCCAACTCTTACTAGCAACACCCCTTAGGACTCTCTTACTTGTGAGACAGAACTAAAGCTTTCAGGTCAGGCTATCTCCAGGTGCAAAAGGGGGGAAAAAGAATCAAAATGACTTAAGCATTATATAAAGATTTTGTAGTCACACATTTTAGGAAAGTGTAGAAATTTAAAAAAAAAAAAAAGGTAGAATTAAACCATAAAGCAACCAGGTGTGGTGGTGCACACCTTTAATCCTAGCAAGGGAGGCGGAGGTAGGCAGATCTTGAGTTCAAGGCTAGCCTGATCTACACAGTGAGTTCAAGGGCAGCCAGGGCCACATAGATAGAAACAATAGAAAAAGCCATAAGCAAGCAGTTTTAGAAATTATTTTCTAAGTAACCTGAATCTACTTTACAGGACACTATGACAGGAACATTTCCTCCTGCAAAGGGAAGGGAGTAAATACAGGCACACTCACCCTCAACAAACAAAGACATCTCGTCCCAATGATCCGCAAGTACTGGTACAGACTGTCTTAGAGTTTCTGTTGCTGTGATAAATCACCATGACCAAAAGCAACTTTGGGAGAAGAGCTTATACTTCTAGGTAACATTTCGTCACTAAAGGAAATCAATGTAGGACTCTAGGCAGGAACGAATAATGAGGCTATGGAGAAGTGCTGCTGACTAGCTTGCTCCACCTTTCTTACAACATCTAGGACCACTAGTCCAGGGTGACACCACCCCTGGGAGTTGGGCCCTCCCACAAAAATGAACCACAGGCTAGTCTGGTAGGATTTTATCAATTAAGGTTCCCTCTTCCCAAATGACACTGGCTTGTGCCAAGTAAACATAAAACTAGCTAACACACAGACTCTAACTGCAATTTTCTGATAACTACTTAACATAAGCCACCTGGGCCCTGGGTACTTGGCTCAATCAATCCTTATGTCGAATTTGAAAAGAACTCTTCATAAAGGTGTCAGGTACCTACACTAATGAGAAGTAACAAGGTAATTAAATGAAATGTTTATCACATAATCAAACTACATCTGTTTTTTTTTTTTGGGGGGGGGTGTTTCAAGACAGGGTTTCTCTGTGTAACTTTAGTGCCTGTCCTGGATCTTGCTCTGTAGACCAGGCTGGCCTCGAACTCAGAGTTCTGCCTGACTCTGCCTGCTGAGTGCTGGGATTAGAGGCGTGCACCAACACCGCCCGGCCATATCTGTTTCTTAATTTACTCAAACCAACTGAAATTTGTATAAGCTGAGGCTCCTCTATCCAAAATGCTTGGGCTCGGGAGTGTCTTGAGGATGGCATAAAAGTCTAAACATAGAATTCATGGTTTCATATATGCTTATTCACATATCCTGAAAAACTTATACAGTATTTCCGATAATTTTCTATTTTAATATAACAAAATTTCATGGTGAGGAATTTTCCACTTGTAGTACCATGCCGGCTCTCAAAAAGTTTGGGATTCTGAAGCGTTTCGAAATTTGGATTTCCACATTCGGGATGCTCACAAGCTGCACTTCCCAAGCTGCAAATCCACAGGACTAGACCCTAAGCTCGTCACCGAGTTACGACGTTGCTACTCAACAATTTTTATTTCAAAACAGGAGTCACAGAGTAGCTTTCTGGTTCTCCATCTCGTCTAACAAGCCATCCATCAACGCTGTCTTTCTCGGTGGTCTCGGTTTCCTGAACCGCGAAATGGGACCATCCGCTCAGGATAAGGAATGCGACCAGCCCGCGTTTCCCGCAATCCCCCCTCGCTCACTCTCTGCAAGCCGCGGCTGCAGCTGCTCTTGCCGCTCCAGCCTCTCCGCGGCCTTCGGGTTCCTGCGTGTTATCCCGCTGTACACGGCCCGCCTCGGCCCGCCTCGGCCCGCCTCGGCCCGCCTCGGCCCCTTACCTCCCTCCGGCTGCCTGACAGCGCCCAAGGCCCCGGGGCGCCGCGCACTCACCTGCAGGTGACCTGCTTGGTGCTCATGGCGGCGGGGCCACGGGCTGGAGTCGCGCCAAACTCTCAGAGCCGCCAGCGACACGGCCCAGCCCGGCCCCGCCCCGCGCGCGCAGTCGCGTCACTCTTGCGCGCGCCACCCCCGTGCGTGCGTCAGCTGTAGGGTGCCGGCCGGAAACTTAACCGCCGTCATAATTAGTTCCGTCGGGGGCGTGGAGCCGGAAGGTCCTTACTCCCTAACGCTCCGGGTCTCGCCTTTTCAAGACTAAGGGGTTGAGCGTGAATGGCATCCTAGACTTGCCAATCGTCTGCAGGGCCGTTACTTCCTAGGGTTTGGCCCATCTCCAAGACATTCTTTTTCTTCTTCTTTTTTTTTTCCGAGACAGGGTTTCTCTGTGTAGCTTTGGCGCCTTTCCCGGAACTCACTCTGTAGACCAGGCTGGCCTCGAACTCAGAGATCCGCCTGCCTCTGCGTCCCGAGTGCTGGGATTAAAGGCGTGCGCCACCACCGCCCGGCTAAGACATTCTTTTTCAAAGGTAATTTTATTATTTTTATTTTATGATACGGGTGTTTTTGCCTGCATGTATGGCTATGCGCCAACCATGAGCACGCAGTGCCGGAGCAGTCTAGATGAGGGAGTTAGATCCCCTGGAACTGGAGTTACAGATGGTTGTGAGCTGCTATGTGGGTGCCGGGAACTGAACTTTTTGTCCCCTGCAAAAGCAGCCAGTGCTTCTAACCACTGAGACATACTCTAATAAGAATATTTTTATTTCTTTGATAATTTCATATATGTGTACAATGTATCTTGATCATATCCAACCCAAAAGCTCCTCTCCCTCTGGTCTTTTTATGTAAATACACACACACACACACACACACACACACACACACACACACACACACACACACACATTACTCAAGGCAGGAACCTGGAGACAGAAACTGAAGCAATATGTGCATATATATATATTATATATATATAATTTTGATTTTTGCAAATATAGTTGTGTTGTCAGCTTTGAAAAAGCATCTCCCAGTTTATTGTGTTGAATGGGCATTGTATAGAAATTAACAGCATATTGGTCTGGAAACATTATACTTATTTTTTCCATTTGTATAGAGGTAGTGCACTGTATTAAACATGTAAGGTCTGCTGAGTGCTCAGCTCTAAATAGGACATCTATGTCAACACTCAACCCTGCAAGCAAGGCTCAGGGAACATCATGGAAGAAAGGGTAAAAGAATGTAAAAGCTGGAGGGTGGGAGGAATGCTAAGAAATGCTGTCCTCTGTGCATTAGCTTTAGAACTCTGAACTCCCAGCAGCTGTAGCTACCTGCACAAGACTGGGCCTGTGGCCAGATGTGGTGCTGCATGCCTTTAATTCTAATCCTTCAGTCAGGAAACAGAGGTAGTTAGATCTCTATGAGTTTGAGGCCAGCCTGGTCTACACAGACTAGCCAAGACTACATAGTGAGACTTTGTCTGAAAAAAAAAAAAAGATTGGAATCAGTATTCCATCACAAATGGGGGAGGGGCTCATAAGGATCCACCTCCTCCACAGCGGGCTATAAGAAGTTGGTGGTTGGTTTTTGGGAGAAGGGAGTCATATTCCTTGGTGGTGTACCACTAGCAAGTTGCCCTTGCTCAAGTACGTGATCCCTTCTGTGTTCATGCAAACAGCCTCCCTCGTATGATCATAAGTATCTTGGGAGAGGGAAGGGTTTATTTCAGCTTGCAGTTCCATGCAACAGTCCATCACTGAGAGAAGTCAGGGCAGGAGCTCAAGGCAGGAACCTGGAGGCAGAAACTGAAGCAACAACAATGGAGGAATGCTGCTTACTGGCTTGCTCCCTGTGGCTTGCTCAGCCTGCTTTCTTACAGCACGCAGGACCACCAGCCCACATGAGCTGGGTCCTCCCATATCAATTATCAATCAAGACAATGCACCATAGGTTTGTGCACAGGCCAGTGTGGCAGAGGCATTTTCTTAATTGAGGTTTTCCTTCCAATAACTCTGGCTTGTGTCAAGTTGCCATGAAAACTACCTAGTATAGTGCTACACACCTGTAATCTCAGCATTCTAGAGTTGGAGGCAGAGGTCAAGCTCATTCTGGGCTAACCTGGGCTAATTGAGACCTTGCCTTAAAAAGAAAAAAAGTTGGGCAGGAGTAGGGGGACTAAAGAGATTACTTAGTAGTTTAACAGAGCTGAGAGGACAGGACTTTGTAAGGTGACCTTAAGAAAGAACAGCAGACCTCAGCTGCCTAACTTCTTTAAAGACAACCCTGCCTTGCTCATCAGTGTCTCCAGCCCTCTCCTGAGGGTATGTGAGGTCAGGCAGACCCGTCCTGCTGGGGACGGTAAGACACAAGTGGTTTGTAGCTGACACATCCATCTCAGTATAGTTTGATGAGAAGGCAGCACTCTGTAAGGCCTTGCTACACAGCCAGGAACACAACTGCCAGTGCGCACCCCCAAAGAAGATGGCTAACTCTGAAACAAGCTCCCTTCCTTACCCTTCCAGGGGCCACTGCGCCCGTTACCTATAAATGCTGTGTGTGGAGCAATGCCAATTCGTGGTTCCTTACATCATTCCTCCTCTGTCTCATAGCTCTACCTGCTACAGGACAGTCCTGGCTACTCTAAATGCTAAATGAAAAAAAAAGGGAAGAAAACAGCAACAAAACCCCCTTGAGCTATTTCAGATACTTGAGACTGACTGCTAAGGGCAAGAGGCCACTCTGCTGGGACCCTGGCTAGTGGGCGTTCTAGAGCCTTGAGGGTGCCTCATATTGCTGGTGTCTCAGATGCTTCAGCAAGAGCCCCCTTCCCTCTGCAACAGATTTTAATTTTTTTACTCTTATTTAATGTACACTGGTTTTTGGCTTTTGTTTTTTATATCCATTGTAAGATGGATATGTCTTGGGGGGGGAATGTACCTTTGGGGAAACAATTACAGTTTGTTTCTCTGAGAAAGAAAGGAAGGAAGGAAGGCTGTGTGGAAAATAAGAAAACAGATTCAAAATACTAGTGAAAATTAGAAGTTTGTTTGTTTTTGTTTTTTGAGCCAGGGTTTCTTTATGTAGCCCTGGCTGTTCTGAAACTCACTCTGTAGACCAGGCTGGCCACCAACTCAGAGATCTGCCTGCCTTTGCCTCCCCAGTGCTGGGATTAAAGGCGTGCGCCACCACTGCCCAGCTAACAAAGCCGTTTTTAATGTACCATCCTGTAGACAGGACACTAGCATAGAGAAAAGGCAAAAATGGCTTCCTGCTGTTTTGACAACAGACTGGTTTTTAAAGTCCCCATAATCACAAGGAATTCCTGCCACCTTTTCCTTAAGGCTGGGACTTACCTCTTCTGTAAAGTCCCCACTCAATTGGATCAGGACACAAAGCCTTATCTAATGAATAATTTGGGGCTTGAGACTGCCCCTTTTCTGACGGGGGACTGTGTCATGCAGCAGGCTGCCCTTAACTTTCTAAGTCTCAGAGTTCTGAGACTCCTGGGCACCAGCTGCCAGTTAGGGGAGAGGGAAGTTGAGCGCCCTGTTTATCTGATGGCCCTCTGATGAACGCTGAGCCCACGCCGTACTGCAAATGGACTATAACAATTTATCTCTTCCAACAGGAAGGCAGTCACAATGAGTCTACTGTTAGTTCCACAAGGCAAGATTGGGGGAAGGAGGTCTGCGAACGCGCAGGTCTGCAAAGAAACGTGGTAAGCCAGCTCAAATGAAAACTAGCTCTTTAAGAGCCCAGCGGCCACAGCCTGGTTACTGGTTAATCTACCTGGCTTAGCTTTGGAAGCTTCCTCCCATGATGATGTCATCGCCGATCAGGTTACTCAGGTGGTGTGAGTTGGCCAGCGCCAGCTGTGGAATGAAGGGAAGGAAGTCTCCAGAAACCTGTGCTGGTGGCCCAGGAGTCAGACGGTATGCACTTCGCAGGAGCTGGAAAGCCTCTGATTAAATTCAGGCACTGCGAGAGGTCCATCTACAGTTTCAGTGTACCCCAGTGCTGCCCCCTGTGCCAGGGGGTCGTGGGCTCCACCAGGATAGAGGACGCACCTATCAGCATCTCAGACCCGTTCTCCAATGGGCATCAAGAGAAATGCTCCTTCCTCCTCAAACCCACGAGAGGGACGTTCCTTAGGTACGGTGGCTCGAGTTATAATGCACCGTGCGTGTGTTTCCTGCTGTGTGCCAGCCATTAAACCGTCTCGGAAGGCCATGTGCCATGCTGTGCAGTGTGTGTGTGGTTGCTTTGGGTAGACTGTTGTCCTTATGTCTTCATCTGAAGGCCCATCTGTCCATTAGAGTGGGTGCTGTGGGGCCAGGGTGTGTGGCTTGCCTGCCTTGGGAAGGCCCTGGGTTTTGTGTACACATTTATGTAGTACGTGAAAGACTGTACATGGTGGTGTATGAAGATGCCCGCTGACTTTAGGAGAAAAGTGTGTGCTGAGTGGCTGACTGGGGGTAACCTGGCAGTGCATGTTATTGGAGAAACACTGTAACCTACAGTTCATACTTACGTGGCAAGCAGGTACAGTGCGCAGAGCAAAGTACAATCCTGAGAGATAGTTCTTGATGGAGGTGAATTAAATTAACAATGATGTCTAAGTCACCTCTCCTATTTCTTTTCATTTCCTCTTCCTTTTATAGTGCCAGAGGTCAAACCCAGAGCCTCCTGGAGGTTGTGTGCTGGGCCAGTGCCCAGTGCTAAGCTGCACTTCTAGCCCCTCTGCCCTTTGCTTTTCCCTTGAGACAGGCTCTTGCTGTGTGACACTGACTGGCCTGGAGCTTGCAGTATTGACCAGGGTGGTCTTGAACATGTGACCTTCCTGCCTCAGCCTTTTGAGTGCTAATATCACAGACATGAGCCAATGCATTCGGCTCTTCCAGGCATTAAAACATACAGATGAATAAAATTCCAATTAAAAAGTCAGTATATTTTTTCCTGGAAGTGCAAAGTTAATGTAATGTTAATTTTGAAAACTCAACAGCAGGAGCCAAGTGTGAAGGCTGGAGAGATGGCTCAGCTGTTAAAAGAATACTGGCTGCTCTTCCAGAGGATCTGGGTTCAGTTCCCAGCACCTCCATGGTGTCTCATGACCACCTGTAACTCCAGTTCCAGGGATCCAACTCTCAACTCTCTCCTCTGGCCTCTGTGGGCACTGCATATACATATATACAGGCAAAACACCTGCACTCATAAAATAAATCTTAAAATTTACATTATTAAGAAAGAACCAGGAAAATCCACATATAAAAGGGTTGTTATTTGTATTTTGTCTTTTTTTTTTTTTCAGAGCTGAGGACCGAACCCAGGGCCTTGTGCTTACTAGGCAAGCGCTCTACCACTGAGCTAAATCCCCAACCCCAAGGGCTGTTATTTTTAGATTCATACAGTTACCTTTCAATAAGAATATATTTGATGTTATTCAAATATTCAGCTTTTCTGGAGCTCCTCACTCCTTTGGGTAGATCCAAGTCTCCATTTTTCCATCATCTCTGTTGTGCTTCAAAACTTTTCTTTAACTTGTTGTTAACTTAGCCCAGGCTGGCCTTGAATTTGCTGTGTAGCCCAGGCTGGCCTTGAATTCCTCTCTCCTCCCTTGTAATGAGCACCTGTTTATTCCCTGGTCAATGTTAATACTGATGGCATGGTCCTTCCTGACCTGAGCAGAATGGGAAAAGAGGTGTGGACACTGGCCCTATGCCATGGTGTCTGCAGAAAACCATGGCAGCCCCGCCCACCGGACTCTCCAAACTGATTCCTTCCCTTTCATCCATGTTTCCAAGTCTGCCTTGAGTCCCCCAAAACTTGTGACAAAAGGAGAATGAACAGTGACCCCAGGGAGCCGCCAGGTTCTGCTTGAATGAGGTTGGTCAGCTCTGTTCACTGTGGCTGTGCGGGTTGCGGACTGCACACAGGTGCCTGGGCAGTGGGAGGTGTTGACCCTCAGCCTGAACTCCACCCACCAAGCCAAGGGCACTGTCCAGAACTGCGGTGGAGGCCTTTCCATAATCCATGCAAAGGGGCTAGAGGAGAAGGGGTGGCCAGACCACCAACATTCACTTGGTATTTTTCCACTCCATACTTACCAAGTGATTACAGTTTGTCGAACTTCAGTCTCCAGTATAACAAACTAGAGAAAACACAGGCTTGCCACACTAAAACTGAAATGGTCCTTCTGGAAGCAAGCCAGGAGGGCAGAGCCTCATGCTTTCCTGTGTCACCAGCAGCCTGACTCGACAGGCCCAGCTAACAGTCACATGACGGAGAATTTATGGGAGGAAGGGCGATCTGGCTAAGATGGAGCTAGGGAGTGAAGAGCGGGGAACACCCAGAGTGGGGAGCACCCAGAGTGGGGAGCACCCTGAGTGGGGAAACCAGCATCACTACAGACACATTCTTGTTCACTCTAGCCTCTGTGCCTACGAGGTCTCCATAAGCCCAAAACAGTCCCTGGGAGTGACTCTGAGAAGGGGCAGCAGTCATCCATGTCCTTGGCCATCATGAAGCTGGAGTTGCTTGCTCTACTGAAGTACCAGATATCCAGATTTGAGTCTAATACTAGGAAGGTGCCCTAGGAATGACCTACTGAGCAGGGTGTGGGAACCTAATCAAAGATACATGCCAGAAAGTGTCATAATGAAGTCCATTATTTTGTTAATGTACAATAACAAAACATTTGATGTTGGGTTACAGGTTCAAGGCTAGCTTGGGCTACATGGTGAACCTGTGTCCTAAATAAAAACAAACAAATAAAAAAGAACAATTTTAAGGGTGTGTGTGGGACAGAGAGAGCATGTGCTGAGCATGAGTAAGGACCTGGATTTGATCCCAGAACTAACCAACCCAAACCAGAAAAATCTCAAGCCAACAGAGCAACGGTAAGAAACAGCAATCTAGGGAGCACAGTGGGCCACAGGCTGCACTGAGCTGTCTTGAAGAAGGCTGAGAGTCTCTGTGCTGCCTCCAGGATGCTCTCACCCACATTAGCTGGTGGGATAGTGAGTGAACTCCCAGAGGGGAGGAGGAAGCTCTTCCACCATATGCCTGTGGGGGTGTGGGGGTCCTGAGTTCTGCTTCTGCTGTACCCTTTAGCCAGCCTGCAACTGATGGCAGGGCCTGGTACAGGCTTCCGGGGTGGGGGTGGGGTGCACACACTCCTCTTTTAAATGCCCATGCCTCAGTCATGCTTGGCATGAAGTGCTTGTCAATGGGCAAGATGGCACACTTGCAGTTGCAGCTGCCCTGGGGTCTGAGGCAGGAAGATCCTGAGTTCCAGGACACCCTGGGCTATTTATCAAGACTTATCAAACTGACACCCAATACAAACAACCCCTCTGTTTCAGGGAGTACGATGGAAAGTCTGATCTGCACGTTGGACTCACTAACACATGCGGTGAGCATTGCCTCCATTTTTCCAGCATAAGAAACCCCGTAAGAAAGCCTCCCTAAGGGGAAAGGAGGGTTTCCAGTTGGGATGAGGTCACAGCAACAGCAAACCCATTCTGCCTTCCTTGCTTCTCCTCCTGCAACCCAAAGCAGGTCATGTGACTTGGGCAAGTCAGCACTACTTACAGTCTATATATCTGGAAGACTAAGAACATTTTTTAGTGGTGCCAGGATGGGACCCAGGCAGGACCTCCTGCATGATCAACCCATGCCACCACTGAGCCACACTCGACCCCTGGGAAGGTCTAATGTTTCCTCAGAAAGAGCATCACAAACCTGCACACTTCTGTGCTGGGTTTAAAGAGAAAGAAACAGATGGACGGTCAGAAGTTGAGTCGATCAAGATCTCAGTTCTTATGTTTGAACCAGATGGCGGGCCTGCAGCTTCTGATTTCCTCACTCTCACAACCTGAGTTTCCCCACTACACTGGGTCCCAGTGCTTTAGACTTGAAGAGTGAAACGGGATGTGGTGAGGTCTGCAGTCTTTGGCTTTAGAAAAGTGGACTGGGTGGCTGTGTCAGAGCACGTGCCTAGCCTGAGTCTGGCTCTGGGTCCCACCTCAAGTACATAAGTCAAAAGCAGATTACTCACCATGTTCCATTGACAGGATTTAGCTCAGAGACTACTGAGCTTATTCCTGGGAGACGTAGTGGCGGGATACTTGCCTAGCATGCATGAGGCCCTGGGTTTAACCCCAACAACAAAAGTTTTTGAAAGAAAAAAAAAAAGACCCTCTGTATCTCACTAGATCAGGGTTCTCAACCTATGGGTCACAACCCACTTGGGGTCATATATCAGATATCCTGAATATCAATCAGATATTTACATTATGATTGAGAACAGCAGCAAAATTACAGTTATGAAGTAGCAACAATATAATTTTATGGTTGGGGTCACCACCACACAATGAACTGTATTAAAGGGTCACAGCAATAGGAAGGCTGAGGACCACTGCTCTAGATGGACAGCAGCTCTGACAGTTGTAGACAAGTGTGACACAGATTACAGGATCTACGGCTACTGTCGTTTTCTGAGCACCTGCCACAGGGTACTGCCTTGGCTTTGTGTTTTCAGGGGTCGTGTATAACTACAACGCACACGGCATACAGCGTGACGAGGCGGGATGGGAGCAGAGTCTCAGCGTTCCCCTAGTGCAGCCCAGCATGTTTGGACTGATGGACCAGTGGGACAAGTACTTGGAAGACTTCTCTGCTTCGCCGGCCTGGCTGCCTCACAGGTAGGTGTCTAGAAAGACTACAAGTCACTGTCACCCATTTTGTGTCATGTAAGTAGCATCCTCATTGCTCTGTGGTCACTGCTGGGTTTCAAGTATAGTCCATGCTTGAGATTGTCAGTCTGTGAGAACAGTTAAATCCAATTATTAGAAAATGTCCCTCGGGCTGGGGAGATGGCTCAGTGGTTAAGAGCACTGGCTGCTCTTCCAGAGGTCCTGAGTTCAATTCCCAGCAACCACATGGTGGCTCACAACCACCTGCAATTAGATCTGGTGCCCTCTTCTGGCCTGCAGGGACACATGCAGGCAGAACACTGTATGCATAATAAATAAAATAAATCTTTAAAAAAAAGAAAAAAAAAGAAAATGTCCCTCAAAGATTCATGCTTGAATACTTGGTTCTCCACATGGTGGCGCTATTATGAGAGGGAGGTTGTGTAGCTGGGGCCTGGCTGGAGGAAGTGGGTCTCGGGACAGGCCTTGGGGTTTGGAAGTTGCCTTCCTTCCTGTCCCATCTGTGTCTTTTGCTCCTTGGAGATGTGAGCAGCAGCCTCCCCTCGGTTGCCACCAGCCTTCCCACAGGACGCTAGGCTGGACAGGTCCCTCAGAGCCCAAATAAAGCCTTCCTGTAAGCGGCTGCTTGTCAGTAGTTGGTCCCATCGATCAGCAAAGTAACAGACACAGGACTCGGGCCATGGAAGTTTTCTGAGGAGTAGGGCCGGCAAACACTGTTGCTGCACACTCAAGTCAGTGTCTTGAGGGCTTCGTGCCTTGCTTACTTATTTCACTGATGTTGACAGGAGGCTTTTATTTTTAAGATTTATTTTAAGAATTTTATATATTTTCAATGTGTGTGGGTGTTTAACCTGAGAAGGAAACATGAAGGTGCCGGATCCCCTAGAACTGGAGTAAGCTGCCTTGTGGGTACTGGGAACTGAACCTGGGTCCTCTTGAAGATCAGACAGGGTTCTTAACTGCTGAGCTATCCTCTAGCCATTGTTTCCCCCGCCCCCAAGACAAGGTCTCACTGTGTAGCCCAGGCTGGCTACAAGATCACCATCCTCCTGCCTCAACCCCCAGAGTGTTGGGATTAGAGGATGTCGCTATGCCCAGCTATGAGAATATTCTAAATATACACAGAAAATCTATATTATATTTCATAATCTTATTTCTTTGAGACAGGGTCTCTCTTCATAACCTTGGCTGTCTTGGAACTCACTCTGTAGATCAGGCTGGTCTCCAACTCACAAAGATCTGCATGCCTCTGTCTTTCAAGTGCTAGGATTAAAGGTGTGTGCCACCACACCCAGATTGTAATTTTATTTCTTGACACAGGTTCTCATTGTGTGGACCAGACACACCATGAACTCTTAGAGATCCGCCTGCCTCTGACTCTGACATGCTAGGCTTAAAGGCGTGTGCCACTATGCCTGGTATTCCTAAATTTTTAAAAATATTGTTTACAGTGTACAAATACTTAAGTGTCATTTTTTGTTTTAGCAATTTGAAATTAATTTCTCATTTTCCCCTCTTCACTCTTTTTTCTAGAGATAAGCCCTGGTTGGCCTTGAACTCACAAAGATCTGCCTGCCTCTGCCTCTTCAGTTTTAGGATTAAAGATGTAAGTCTCCAAGCCTGGTCTCCATTTAAATTTTTTTTTTTTTTTGGTTTTTTGAGACAGGGTTTCTCTGTGTAGCTTTGTGCCTTTCCTGGAACTCACTCTGTAGCCCAGGCTGGCCTCGAACTAAGAGATCCGCCTGCCTCTGCATCCCGAGTGCTGGGATTAAAGGCGTGCGCCACCACCGTCTGGCTAAAAATTTTTTAAAATTACATTTTATTCATTTATTTTGGGTGCCTCTGAGTGTGTGTGTGTGTGTGTGTGTGTGTGTGTGTGT
Organism: Peromyscus californicus insignis; assembly: GCF_007827085.1. Taxonomy (NCBI): domain Eukaryota; kingdom Metazoa; phylum Chordata; class Mammalia; order Rodentia; family Cricetidae; genus Peromyscus; species Peromyscus californicus. The sequence continues at coordinate 130,388,638 of NW_026294584.1, read as the reverse complement.
GTGCGCACCATAGCACACGTGTGGAGGTCAGAGAATAACTTGGAAGAGTTGGCTCTCTCCTTCTATCATGTGACTTCTGGAGACTGTCAAGAGTTGGTGGTAGGGTGCCTTTACCATCAAGCAGCTTTCTTTCCCCCTCCAAGACAGGGTTTTTCTGTGTAGCCCTGGCTGCCCTGGAACTCACTCTGTAGACCAGGCTGGCCTCGAACTCACTGAATGCTGAGATTAAAGGCATGTGCCACCACCATCGCCTGACTGACCAAGCAGCTTTTAATGTCAGCATTCTCAAGGGCCAGCATGGCGGCCTCAGCCATCCTGCCTTTCCTGAGGCAGGGGTTTGAGCCCAGCCTGGAAAGCAGTGATGGCCGTCTTACGTCACTGGAGCTCACTCTTCTCTTCAAGGTATGATGAGAACCACCACAACTGTTCCAGCTTTGCCCTCACCTTCATTAACTGTGTCCTTGCCATGGAAGGCAAAGAGCAGCTGGACAAGAGGGAGTTCACGGAGAAGTACGTGATCCCGAGGACGCGCCTGGCCTCCAAGTACATCACGCTCTACAGGGCCATCCAGGAGAGGGGCTTCCACGTGGCTGACCATCCCCACCCAGTGACAAGCCCCTCTTGAGCAGTCTGTGCTGAAGGCTGTGTGTGGTTGGGACAGGACATTCAGGTTTTCTACCTTTAAATGGTACTGCAGATGTCTAACTGTATTTAACTGTAGCTAATAAAAAATGTGTATGGTTTTCCTTTAACATATTATAAAAACGTGTAAAATTAACAAAAACAAATAAAAATTTACAAAACTAATAAAATCACACAGTATATAGTTCAGTGGGAGAACCACCTGCCTATCATGTAAGAGAGCATAGGTCCAGTCCCCTGACCACACCCCTAAATTAAAAAAAAAAATTAAATTGCCCTGGGTTTCAAAAAAAAAAAAAAAAAAACCCCCAAAAAACCAAACATTGTTTGTTTTTTTTTTTGGTTTTTTGAGACAGGGTTTCTCTGTGTAGCTTTGCACCGTTCCTGGAACTCACTCTGTAGTCCAGGCTGGCCTTGAACTCACAGAGATCCGCCTGGCTCTGCCTCCCAAGTGCTGGGATTAAAGGCGTGCGCCACACCACTGCCGTCCAGCTCCACTGCCGCCCAGCTCCAACAGTTGTGTTTTAAAGCTGAGAATCTGCTACTACCAAAATGGAAGAACCTTATTTACTGATGAAAGAAAACACTTTGTATCGATTAATTTAAGCTGACACATTTACTTTGTGATGTGACTGAAAAGAGTGAGGACCAGAGAGAGGGGACTGGGATAGAGCCAGGGTCTCTCACTGAACTGGAAGCTCACCATTTTAGCTCTGCTGGTAGAGAGCTCTCCAGATCTGCCCATCTCCCCCCCCCCCCCCCCCCCCATGCTGGGTTACAAGGCATGCACAGCCATGCCTGGCTGTGTACCTGGCTGCTGGATTCAAACTCAGGTCCTCAGGCTTGTGTGCCAAGTGCTCTTACACCGAGCCATCCTCCAGCCCCATCTCCATTTCACAGATGAGGAAGGCATTTCCCATTCCCAAGGCTACCTGACATCCTGGTGCTGACATGGAATGTGAACCCAGACTTGCATGTGTGATACTCGGGCAGACTTTCAGAAGACCTATCGCTGATTAAATGTGGTGTGGAAACTTAGCCAGCCTGGTGAGGGGGAGGCTGAGGAGGAGGAGGAGGAGGAGGAGGAGTTTGAGGCCAGCTCGAGCAACCTCGCAGAACCCTGTATCCCCTGCCCTCAAAAATTCACATGAAGATGCCAATTATTCAAGCTGCTAGAAGCCTTTCACATAAAGGAAATACATACACCAGCCATTACTTTAACAGGTTTATAAATGCTTTTTTCCCCATTATGTATTTTTAGGTGGGAGATCCCTATATTTTGCACAGTGGTCAACCTGCTTTAAACCTTCTAGTACTTTACAAAACAACAATTATTCAAGAGAAATTGGTGGGTTAAACATCTGGGCTGGTGGAGTTTAGTAGGTGAGGCCACTTGTGGCTAATCTTAATGACCAGAGATTAATCCCTGTGACCCACATGATGGAAGGAGAGAACTGACTCCTTCACATCCTCTGAGCTTCAACCCTGAGGCATTTATTTCTGTGTAAAAGTTCATCTACAAGAGACTCCTGTGAGCCTGAGGCTCGGAAGGTATGGGAAGACAACTCTGCTGAGTTAGGCTATGGCATCGCACTTGTCAAAGTCCCGAAGCGGCTTTGTCACAGGGCAAATTTCTAATCTTGATGAACTTGGGCTTTTAAAACAAATGTCTTGTCTTGCACATACGTTTCAGAAGGGCACAAGCCCTCCAAGGGTAAGCTAACACTGGTATTGGCTGGAGGCCACAGGTGGTACTGAATCAACACCTCTGCCGGTATTTCAGTCCTGTACCCCAAGGGCTCTATGGTAATGCAGAAGAGCACGAGGTTTGCTATACATGTCCAAGTCAACCATGCAAAGAAGAACCATCTCTACACAGGCTTGATTAGAGACACTGCTTCTGGGGTTGGGGACCTATCAGCCGTAAACTCTGACCTAGCACGGGCAAGGCCTGAGTCCCCAGCAGCCCCAGCCAAACCACGCAAGAGGACAGCGTCTCTGCAACGCTGCTCTCCCCTCCCCTTCCCCAGTGGTGGCACCAAACCCAAGGCCTCATTTTGCTCCCCACTCTGTCCCAGCTCAAGATGCTCTTCCACGGCTTTCAGTGACAAGTGGTACCTGTGGTCTCCTGGGCTTTCCATACCACACAGTTACTGAAGTCTGTATACTTGGGGGCACACTCACCCTTGGAGGCACCTGAGATGGCATGAGACAGGCAACAGCACTGGGTGAAGTATTCTTGGAAGAGTTCAGACTGCAGTACATCCAAGCCCTGTGCAGGACTAAATGAAATATGTGAAGCGGCTCCTCAAACTTTCAGTTGACTTTAAAAGTTCTGAAAACTGATGACTCAAAACAACAAGAAACCACAAGAAATCTCTGCTCAGGAGCCTGGGGGAAGCACACGATGGTAAAAATGCTAAAAAAAAAAAAAAAAAAAAGTCAGCAAAACTGAACTGGGAGCAAGCACATCCGTATAGCCCACTGATGCTCGCTGGGAGCCTGGGGCAGGGAGGAGCTGCATTACTGAACCTCATCTTCAGATCATGAGGCCTAACGTGTGTGAGGGCAGGAGCGAGGCCTGCAGGGTTAATGCAGTTCTTAAGGATGGGTTGGTTCCCCAGACTGGTTAGAGAGCTGTATCCCCATCCCCACTGGTCATGCCCCTTTCCACTTCTCCAGAATACTATGATGCCATCAAGTGGCAGACCTGTGCCATGACTTTCCAGCCACGAAAGTCATGAACCAAATAAGCCCTTTTCTTTACGTCCTATCTAGTATTAAGCATTCTGCTATGGAAACATAAAAACTGACTAAGATGCCCTCATTCCCCTCAGGCAACAGTTTCTCTGCTTTCTAACCCATGGGAAGAGGGGAATGATGTCTTGTTCTGCTAGATGTAAACTGCATTTGTTACCTTTCCAAAAGCTTCACTGCTTATTTTTATTTTATAAAAAGTTCCCCAAAGAAGACAAATTTTTTCTGGACTTATTTTGTAGACCAGGCTGGACTTGAACTCAGAGATCCGCCTGCTTCTGCCTCCCAAGTGCTGGGATTAAAGGTGTGCGACACCTCTACCTGGTGCAAGCTGCATTTTAAATAGCTAATACTGTATAATATTGTGTTCAACATGCAAACATGTCAAATAATGAGTTCACTGAGAATGCATCAGTCACTCAGTATTTCAAGGCTTCCAGACCATCATTGATTTTCAATTATTTGGGTTACTGGTTCAAGTCCTTGGGTGAGCTGAGCCAAGCAGAAGATTTTCCATTCAAAGCAACAGAACATGGGACTATGACCCCCAAATGTGCTGATGCTCCTTCAGAGAAGACGGATACCACACAGTCAGAGTTTATGGTGAATGGCAGACTCTGAGGTTGAAAGGTCAAAGCTCATCTTGGTCACTTCTCTCACGTGAAGAAACCCATCGGCTGAGAATCACCTCCTGCAACCGAGCAAAAGAGGGCTGGACTTCAGAAAAAGACATGGCAGTCCCAAGCATATAACACCATGACCCTCATACGGGACCCTGTCCACTGTCACCACTGAACTAGTGCCCCAGCACATGGCAGCAGCCAAGGCCAGTCCCTGACCCTAGTCTGGGAGCACTAGCACTTGCTGGTCAGCCATGGAAGTGAGAAGCGAACTTTGGTTGACATTTTATGAAGATCAGAACAAATGGAGGGAGGTGGCACTGGAGCCCTGGAGGCTGACAGGGGCTCTGACTGGGACCCAGGAGGCTACAACCGAGAGAGAGAAGGAAAACAAGGCGCGAGCACAGCTGTGTGCAGGGAGCACAGGACAGGGAGCACCGAAGCACAGGTGCTGTTGACGGCTTTGGGGCAGTGGTAAAGGGGAAGGGTTAGAAATGGCAGCAGACCCGGGACTCAAGATGAACCTGGCAGCCTTGGCAGAGGAAAACCAGCCAGCACTAGAGGGGGCCTGCTTCAGTGCAGGAGCAGAAGGTGAGGTGTGTGGGTGTGCAAGAGGTGTGTGGGTGTGTGAGGCTCAGTGGCAGAACAGGCACTCAGCGTGAGCGAGGCCTTGTGTTTTCACCCTCAGCACTGAAGAAGTCACATGAGAAGTTCGAGGAGGGAGAGACAGCTAGTCTCTGGAGTGAGACCTGCGGGAGACCTGGCCTGGCTACAGCTGGAGATGAGGAAGCCACAGGTAGACTGGCTGGAGCTATGGGATGGTGGAGTCTAACGGGTTCAGTGGGACGGAGAGAGAGGCTTCCAGGGCCAGCAGAAGCTTTCCGTCCCTGGGAAAAGACCCTTCCTGGTAGGCTTCCAGAGGACGCACTGGGAGCAGACTCTTGGGAGGCCGTGGCTCCATCTCCGCACGCACACACCTGAACTTGAATCCTCTTCATGCATTCTGGGGTCTCCATGTCTTCGCTAGTCATGGTAGAGGGTTTAATCAGGTAGCACAGCATCAGCTCCTGCAGAGAAACAAAGAAACCTCAATGTGCCAGCGCGTGAGGAGAGGAGCAGGCACCCCTGCCCGTCCCTGTACACCAATACACTGTGATGTGCACTCACCGGGCACACCGCCTTCTGCCTGGATCTGGCTCTTCTCTAAAGACCTGGCTTTTACAATCATCGAGAGGATGTGAACATGTGTTGAAGTAGACAAGCTGATTACACACACTCCGTATGCTATCAGATGGGGGAGACAGGTTGGCTCAGACTCATGATTCCCCTGTCTCCACTTTCCACGTGCACCATGCTCAGCTATACAAATAACTTTACATTTTTTATTATTTTGTTTTTAATTATGTATATATCTTCATGCCTGTGTGTAGGTATGTGCATGTGAGCGCAGGTGCCTGTGGAGGCTGGAAGAGGACACTGGATCTCCTGGAGCTGGAGTTATAGGCAGCTGTGAGCTGCCGGATGGGAGTGCTCTGGTCCTCTGGAATGAAGAGCAGTGTGAGCTCTGAGCCACTGGGCTCCAGTGACTTCCAAAAGCGAGAACAAAACAAAACAATCCTTTTTTGTCTGTTTGTTTATGTGTATGAGTGTGCCGTTGTGTACGTATATGCCATGTGAGTGCAGGTGCCAACAGAGGCCAGAAGGTGTCAGATCCTCTGGGGCTGGAGTTACAGGTGGTTGTGAGTTGTCTGATGTGGGTGCTGGGCTGAACTCAGGTCCTCTGCAAGAGCAGCAAGTGCTCTTAATCACGGAACCATCTCTCCGTTCCCCCCACATTCCCACCTTTAAAAAAAAAAATTCTACAATGTTTAGGAGAAAAACAAAGGAACCACATAAGTGACAGGCAAGGCTAAAGCTGTGCCACCTTAGAGACGTTCCCTGAGACTCTGCTCAAGGCGGCCAATGACTTCCAGCTGAAAGGTCTGCGGAGGGAGCCCTCAAAGTTGTCGTCCACGAGCTCAACGATGACAGAATAGCTGGAAGACAAGAGAGGCATCCTGAAGAGCCACAAAATCAACTTGTTCAGAGAGCAGTGTGTCTTACTAAAAACTACGAAGGGTTTCACAGCACCTGCTGCTAAAAGCCTAGACCCCTAAAGAGAATTACTAGTGACCAACAGCCTGAAGTCTATAGGAACATGCCTTTTTTTTGAGACAGGGTCTCACTATGTAGCCCTGGCTAGCCTGGAACATGCTATGTAGACCAGGTTGGCCTCAAACTTATAGAGCTCTACCTGCCTCCTCCTCAGAGTGCTGGGGTTAAAGACATGTGCTACCACACTTGGCCAGGAATATGACTTTTTAAAGAGATATATTTTATTTTTATAAGGATTATATTTGGGCTGGAGAGATTGCTCAGTGGTTAAGAGCACTGGCTGCTCTTCCAGAGGACCCAGGTTCAATTCCCAGCATCTGAATGGCAGCTCACGACTGTCTGTAATTCCAGTTCCAGGGGATCTGACATCCTTATGCAGACAAAACACCAATGTACATAAAATAAAAATAAACTATTAAAAAAGTAAGTATAGGTATTTGCCTGCATGTGTTGTACACCATGTTCATGCCTGGTGTCTGTGGATGCCAGAAGAAGATAATGGACCCTCTGGTTGTGAGCCACCATGGGGGTGCTGGGAACCGAACCTGGATCCTCCGGAAAAGCAGCCAGTGCTCTTAACCACTGAGTCTTTTTTTTTTAGACAGGGTTTCACCATGTAGCTCTGGCTGGCTCTCCTGGAACTTGCTTTGTAGACCAGGCTGGCCTTGAACTCAGAGATTCTCCTGCCTCTTCTTCCCAAGTGCTGGGATTACAGACATGCACCACTATCATCACCCGGTTAGGAATATGACTTTTAATTGTTTCTGAGACACTGAAAATTAAACTTGAAGCCAGAAATATCCTATGTTTTTTCAATTAATTTATTTTAAAAAGTCCAAACCTTGCGTGGTAAAATGGGGGGCCTTTCCGATACAGCACTGCAAAGAAGAGAAAGCGACGTTACCCCATCTCAGCCAGGCCAGGGCAAAGCAAACACCCAGCTCTCTGCACGAGGGCACTCTGCGCTCTGCCCTGCAGCCTGGCTTCAGATCCGAACTCCTTCTCCCGGAAACAAGGAAGTTCGTCAGATCTGCTGCCCAAACCTCGACACCCTCATCCACCCCACAAGCAACTCCCAGAGTTAAATGCAAGCCATTCTTTTTGGCTTTCTTCTGGTGCTGGGGACTGACTCCAGTGATCCACTCTGGCCAGCCCATACCCCTAGCCACAAGTGGGTCTTGCTTTTCTCCATGTGTGTGACATGGTAGAAAGAACATGAAGTCCATAAAATGGACAGCATTTGTGATTCGTTCCAAATCACCCAAACTCAGAGTGAGGGTGGGCCCCACTGCTGGGTGCCGAGGCAGGTGTTGTACTGGAGATGAGCAACCTCCAGGATATTTTCAGGGAAGTCAAGGGTCACTTCTCAGCCTTTTGGCTACACAGGTGTAGAAATCCAGGTCCTGGGGAGATGACGCAGTGGTAAGAACACAAGCTGTTTGAGTTTGAGGATCTGAGTTTCAATTCTCAGCACCACATAAAAGGTGGGTTATGGTTGCACATGCCTCGAACCCCAGCAGCAGGGGTGGAGAGGGCAGGGGTGTGGTGTGGTGGGGGGTGAGTTGGGGGGTAGGTGGATCCCAAGGGCTTGCTGGCCAGCCCAGCCAAAACAGTGAGCTTCTGTTCTGGGTCACTGAGAAACCCTGTCTCAAGGCAATAAGGCAAAGAATGACAGAAGAAGCCACCTGACATCCTCTTCTGACCTCCTGATGCACGCTCACCTGCAGTCACACGCATGCATCACACACACATTCACATGTATGGGCTGGGAAGATGTCTCAGTAGGTAAAAATGCTTGGTATGAACGCCCATACATTGTGTCCACACCATGGCACATGTGCCCATGCAAACCTGAGTTCATGCACACACTTATAAATAAAAACTAAAATAAACGAATAAATAGGAAAGAAATTCAGTCAAGAGGCTATAAAAGATCCACAACCACACCCTCCACCCAGTTACCAGTCTTCCTTTCTCATGGGGCTCTGACACATGAAGGGGTGAAGCCAATCTGCAGAGATCAAGAAGAGCCTCTCACTGAAGGAGCCTGGGCCTAAGGACTGTAGACCTTAGGGACCCTTTAGAGGCAGGTACTGGCTAGCTGTCCACCATGTCCATCACTTCCTCCAGGCTCTCAGTCCCTGAACATCCAGGCCTGGCCCTGTGCTGTGTCATGTGTCTCGAGCACTTAGATCCTGAGAGCCCGTGCTGATGATGGAGCAACCGGAAGCCTGGGGCCCTGAGCACCTGTCAGAGTCCACCTGGAGCCAAGCAGAGATGCTCACTGGCTTTCAGGTAAAGTACGAGTGAACGCTATAATGAGCCCCCGGGGCCTGACATTTACAAATGAACAATGAACTCTGAAGTAACCTACAGCTACGCCACTGCCGCTGCCACGTGCTCATCCTGTGACACTGGCTGCCCCCTTGCTCCCCACTAGAGGAAAGTTCAAGGGAAGCTTGTTTCCCTTGAACAATGGACACACTTTCCTTTTTGAAGACAGTGATTCTGGAGCCATTTCAGGACCCCGAGGACACAGCAGAACCCCTTCATCTAGCCTGCCATTTCTAAGTCTATTTTCTGTGGTCACGTTGCCATCAGAGTACTCATTTCTTATATACTGTGTTTCAGTATTCCTCAACTCAGTTCCCACCAAGTAAACATCCAAATACATTCAGACATCTCTCTACTTTTTCGGGTACAGCAATGGGGTGAAGGTGGACCCAGAACCATAGCTTCCCGCCCAATCTCTGCCACCCCAGGTTGTGAGACTTTAGGCCAGTTACTAGCCTCTCTGCACTGGTTTCCAACACTCTAAAATGAAGGCATGCTGGGCACAGTGACACACACGTGTAATCCCAGCTAGGCAGGAAGCTGAGCCAGGAGGGTTGTTCAACTGTGAGAGCAGCCTGGGCAATGTAGTGAAACTCCATTTCAAGACGCAAAACAAAAAATGAAGCACCCAAGGGTGATGCTTCAAGAAATGAAGGTCTTCTCTACCCCCTGAATCCATGTGTGGAACTGTGGGAGCCCGTTCTCGGGTTCCTCGTGGCTTTACCCAGCAGGTCCGCATAGAGGATGATTAGGACCATGGGCCTGAGTGCAGGTGTCTGAGATGGTCTGCACTTGGCTGTGCTGGGGGAGGAGGTCTTTTGCTCCACCCCCTGGCGTCTCTATAAAAACCCTGGGGCAGAGACAGTCGGGCCCGTTGGAATAGGTTCCAGGCCCTCTCGAGGCTATCCTTTATTTTCTGTTTATCTCCGCGATATTCTCCGCAATAAATCCTTCTATCTAATATTTCCTGCTGCTCGCACTCAAGAAAACTCTGGGGAACTGTGGGGGTGGTGGGTAAACGCCCCACATGGAACCAAATGTGCATCTTCACCCCACATTCTGGGAGGCTCAATGCTTTGAGTAAATCATGAGTCACGTGGACACATCCTCGGCCAGTCCTTTTCAGAAGTGCTCTACAAAGATGGTGATATGACAGAGCGCAGGCAAATTCAGAAACCAGCTGAGGTCACACAGGCAGCAAGAGGTAGAGCCGGCCGTGAACCCAAGAGCTCTCTGTTACCCATGCTGCCTTTCAACATACTGGACAACCTTGCTTCAGTTCATATTTCGATCTTAGGATGGGAATGGCGGAGACCTGCTAGGTAGGTGGAGTGGCTGTGACCACGGGAGGGAGAATGAAGAAGTCAAAAAGAAACAAAACAAGACCATCCCCTGCTCAAAGACGATCTGGGACCAGTACAGCTATCTTGAAATATCTCCAGCAACTTGACCCAGTCCACACCATCAGCCACATGCATATCCGTCTAGGATGGAAGAACAAAGGAAGCTTCCCCAAGAGGGATGGGCACATAGCAACCTACCAACTACTGTTCAGAAAGCAATCTCTGGGTTGCTGGTACCCCCATGAAGACTATCCCACAATTCTAGGCAACTCTCTGGGGAGTTCAGCTGTGCCCCTTGCAAAAGGGGTCATCCTAGCCATGCTTGTTGACTGTTTTTACCCACCACAGAGGGTGGGGAGGATCATGAGACCTCACCTGAGTATCCAGCACTCCCTACCACCTGTGGTATGCAACTGAGCCTTAATTACATGTGACCTAGGGGAGGGGCTAGAGTATATAGGCCTGGGAAGGCTAGGGTACAGGGTGGGGTGGGGTCTACAGGGTAAGCCCTCATCCCTTCGGGGGTAAAGACTTTCTAGGTGTGGCCTGTTGCGGGGAAGGAGCACCCACAGCACTGTAAGTAGCCCCAATAAACTGACTAGCTCCCCAGAGTAAACTTTGGCAGAATTGTCCCTCAGTTCCTCACTGGGACATTAGAAGGGGTAGATACTGCTTATGTCTCTCTCTGGGATAGAATTCTTGTAACACCAGGTTAAACGCAGCCTATTTTAGAGCATTACAATTTTGATTTTTTTTTTGTTTGTTTGTTTTTTGAGACAGGGTTTCTCTGTGTAGCTTTGGTGCCTGTCCTGGCTCTCGCTGTGTAGACCAGGCTGGCCTTGAACTCACAGAGTTCCACCTACCTCTGCCTCCTGAGTGCTGGGATTAAAGGTGTGCACCACCACTGCCTGGCTTTAATTTTTTATTATATGGGTGTTTTGCCTGCCTTCGTTTTTTGTACACCACATGTGTGTTTGGTGTCCAACAGAGACTAGAAGAAGTAAGAGTCTCTAGAACTGGAGTCACAGATGGTTGTTACCCACCATGTGGACGTTAGGAATCAAACCCAGGTCCTCTGGAAGAGCAGCCAGTGCCCTGAACTGCTGAGTCACCTCTCCAGCCCCAGCATTAAGAATTTCAAAGACGGTAGGCCCAGCTTCCCCAACCAGCTTCTCCTCCATTTTGGTCCTTTTTAGTCATTAGTAAGACAGCACTCAGAGGGTTCCACTAAAATCAGGTCACGTCAAAGACTTTTCATCCCCCGAATCCCAGCTCTGGTCCCAGCCTAACTCCCTTGGGAGCCATGTTCTCCACACCCTGTGCAGTTCCTGAGACCTGCTAATCATCTCCTGCCTTGGCCTCTGTGCTTGCTGTCTGCTCTGCCCAGCAAGCCCTTCCCAGACACACAACTCCCATGGGGTCACTGGGAGGCAGTGACATGTACAAGTGCCTGTGAGCCTGCACACTAGAATCCAAAGCTCCAAAGTGACTGGTCCTGGAAACCACTCGTCAGGGTCCTGGAGGAAGCAGCCCACGTGGCACACAGAAGAGCAAAGGGCTGCCATGAGGAGTAAGCGTCACAGGGGTGTCCAGCACCAAGCCTGACAGTGTATACTCAGTAAATGACAGCTGGGCTATCACCACAGCTCAGGATGCTCTCATCTGGAGGATGAACGGGTGAAGCTGCGAGAACACAGGCCTGACCAAAATCACACAAGCTCACGGCTGAGCTGCAGCACGTGCCACACAACTCTCGTCTATGATCAGGAAAGCCTGCGTCTGCCTGGAGGCTTCCCCAACACACTTCTTACTCCCGGGATCGAACCCATCCCATCCAAATACCCAGCATTTGTATCCAAATCATCACCATCACAGATAGCTAACCCAACCTCCCAGGCAGAATGGGCTGACTCTGTCCTCGAATCTGCCACCCACACCAAGAGCTACTCACACAGATCTGTTCCATACTTGAGCCCCACTTTGGGTACCCAGCCTTTGCTTCGGAAGTAGTGGTAGGCCATGTAGGTGGTCCTGAAGGTGGGCTGGACTGCAGTGAAGGCTTGCCAGAGCTTCACTATTGTTAAAGGCTCCTACAGTTGTTTTAAAAGAAGACATGAGTTTGCATGTATTCACTCCCACTCAGTGAGGGAGCAGACATCCGGAGGAGCATGGCACTACAGCAGCAATGGACAAACGAGGGGCTTCATTCAGGAGACCAGACCCACACTGCCTATGTGACAGGACCACCGTGTGTGGCTCCTCACAACACAGGTGCTACTGTGGGTCGATGATGATCACTGTGATCATCAAAAACAAAAAACAAAACAAAACAACCCCCCAAGCAACCCTGGTAATTTGGGTCATGTGAACTTAATCACACTCTTTCCCTTGCAGTACTGGGTGTGCAAAACAGGGCCTTGTACACGCTGAGGCAAGTGCCCACCACTGAGCTGCAGCCCAGCCCTCCCCATGTGTGCGGTTAAAAAGCTATGCACATATCATTAAAATTGTTTCTGTGGGTGGAGGCATTGCCTTTTTGAGACAGAGTCTCACAATTGTAGCCCAGGTTGGCCTTGAACTTGCAGTCTTCACACATCTGCTTCCTAGTGCCACCAGAAAAGTCTCCAATGACCTATGTGGCTCCCACCCGAGCTCTCATTCATCTCTTCTGAAGCAGGACTTTAGAGAACCCAGAAAAGCAAACCCTGAGGCCGGGGTGCAGCTTAGTGATGGAGCATAGGCTCAGCATACATAGGCTCCAGGATCCATCCTTGGGAGAGGGAGAGGAAAGGCTAACATTTAGGAATGAGAAACAGCAAAGGACAAGGGGTCAGAGACCATGTAAAAAGGTGGGAGGGTGAGGATCCGGGTAATGACATTCTAGGCAAAGGAACCAGTATGTGGTGTTGGACCCAAGTATAACAAGTCCACCAAAGCTTGGTGAAACCCACCGGGGCTTGTTGAAACCCACCAGAGCTTGTTGAAACCCACCACCCTTTAGTGAGCAGCTACTGCAATGTCAGGCCAGGCTCAGGAAAGTGAAAAATAATTTTGTAAGTGAAAATTTCATTAAAGACCCAAAGATGGCCGGGCGGTGGTGGCGCACGCCTTTAATCCCAGCACTCGGGAGGCAGAGCCAGGTGGATCTCTGTGAGTTCGAGGCCAGCCTGGGCTACCAAGTGAGTTCCAGGAAAGGCGCAAAGCTATACAGAGAAACCCTGTCTCGAAAAACCAAAAAAAAAAAAAAAAAGACCCAAAGATGATCCCTGGCTCCATCTTAGCTTTCAGATAGGAGAGTGGCCACCTGAGAGTGCAGTGCGATAACCCAGCTGCGTCCAGAGAGGGGCCTTGAACAGAACGAGAATGTTTTTCTAGGTTGCAGCAGAAAACAGTCAGAAGTAACTGGGTGGGTTTGGAAAGTGTCTTTCCTCGTTCCATTGCTTTGGGAAAGAATCAACCCTTCAGCTGGCTGGGGCTCAGTCGCTCTATAAGACATGCTCAGTTCAGCTCAGCCTAAGCTTTAATTCCACAAGTAGAGCTGGGCCACAGCTCACGGGTAGAGCACGTGCTTAGTGTCAACAAGGCCCTGGGCTCCGTCCCCAGATAACAAGTGGCTCTCATAAACACCTAGGGTGGCCTTGGCTGAGTTACTTATTTTCTCTGAGCCTCAGTGAGCTTGTTAAGGCAGCTCCAACTAAGAGGCAAAAAGGATTGGAAACAGCACAGCCAAGCTGGGCGCCATGGCTCACACATGGAATTCTAGCACTTGGTGTGTTCTGGCCCTGCCTAGGCTATGAATGAAGATCTTGATTCAAAAACAAAAATAAAGGACTGGAGAGATGGCTCAGTGGTTAAGCAAGAGAACCAGTCCATTCCCAGCACCCACATGGCAGCTCCATAACTGTCTGTGCTCTAGTTCCAGGAGATCCAATGCCCTCTCTGGTCTCTGTGCACACCAAGCATGAACGGGCTGCACAAACACGCAGGCAAAATGCCTATATACATAAAGTCAAACAACCAACCCAGGGAATTTAAAGGGTCTGCACAGCATGTGTAGGAACTATGTAGCGGTGACTTTGATTATTTTTGCAGCGCTAGGCATGGATCAAAGCCTCAGATATGTCAAGCAGACACTGCTCCTGAGCTGCACCCAGCCTGCAGCTCTGCTTCCTGTTGGTGATTTTAGAACCACCCGGAGACAGTATTCTTGTATAACAAGCTGTACTTCTGCAGGTTCTGAGAAAAACACAGCCTAAAAGGTCACCCTGGTTTGTGCCTGAACTGCTTTAGTTGAGGCTCCAAACCCAAAACTTACAGAAAAAAGGCAATTCCTATTTTTTTTTTCAGTCAAAGTCGACACATTTGCATTAAAGCTCCATGGGAAGGGGTTCAACCTACTGTCAACAGGGGAATGGTGAGATTATATGCATACAGAACTTACCTTCTCATAGTAAATACTTAAACATCCCAGGGCGTAGGCCAGGAAGAAAGCCTACAACAAAGCAGGGAAGTTCTCATTAGAAGCATGCTGCTCTCCTAGGGTGGGCATGGAAGCCACCGCCTCGCACGCCCTTGGTTCACCCCAGCATCACCCAACAGAAATAAAAATAGCTTTCTGACAAAGCCAACATGCTTCCAAATGCTAATGCAATCTCAACAGCCACGTGCTGTGGCCTCTGTCCCAGGCAGTCAGGACAGTCAACTATGATCCTCAGGTCTCAGGTGCCCAGGAGATGGGTTGGTGGGCAGTACTAAAAGATGGCTCGTTGACACTGGGTTACTTTGTGTTTTATTGACTGCAGTGCTGCAGACCCAGGCCCTCCTGCATGCTTGAACTACCCTACCACACCACACCCAACCTGACTTTTCTAACATCAAAGTATCCAAAAAGACAGGAGACATGCTACCCCAAATAATTACAAATGGTCCCTGCCTCCAAGTGCAGAGCAGAAGGGTTCTTGAGTACAAACAGGATTTGGCTTTTTTCTTCACTGTCCCCTCCTGTCCCAACCTGGTGTACAAGTGGCAACAAGGGGCCAGAAAGCTGAATGGTGCAGAAGTGTCCAGAGATGAGAGGGTGCAGGGCCTAGCACCTCAATAACCTCCTTAGAACCACCCAGAGCCACTGGACACTGGTGTTCTCCACAGCTGCAGCTCTCCAAGGCTGTCTGGAGTTCCTGGGTCTCAAACTCAAAACTATCTGCCTCATTTGTGCTCTTGCTGGTTGGGGAGGACACAGGTAGAGACAAAAAAGCCCAAGGCCTGCAGTGAGACCATGGCAGAGACCATCACAGCCAGACCTCACCGTGATCTGCAAAACAGGACTCAATATTTTTAGTTTGGAAAATGTTGGGGAATATTAGTTTTAAATGTGTTACATTCATTTATGCTGAGGAATATTTGTTTAATGATGCAAAGAAGTGTTGCATTCTTTTATGTTGCATTTGTTTAACTCTGTGAAGCTGTGTTACTGTGCCTACCTAAAACACTTGATTAGTCTAATAAAGAGCTGAACAGCCAATAGTGAGGCAGGAGAAAGGATAGGTGGGGCTGTCAGGCAGAGAGAATAAATAGAGGAAGAGACGAGAAGAGAAGGGGAGAAGGGAGAAAAGGAGAAGGAGAGGAGGACTCCATGGGCCAGCCACCCAGCCACCCATGGAGTAAGAAGTAAAGAAAGGAATAAAAAAGAGAAAGGTAAAAGCCCAGAGTCAAAAGATAGATGGGATAATTTAAGAAAAGTTGGCTAGAAACAAGCCAAGCTAAGACCAGACATTTATAAGTAATAAGTCTCTGGGTATTTACTTGGGATCTGGGTGGCGCGTCCCCAAAAAGCAAAGAGTTAAAAAAACAAACAAACAAACAAAAAAACAACTACAGGAAAAGTTATTTTTCATAAAAATACTATTTAGAGCAGATGTGGTAACTCAGTGCTGCTCCTGGAATATGGCCAGTCCTTCTCACTCTTGCTCTCTGCCATCTCGATGGTCCTTTCCACACAGACTCAAGCAACTCTTTTCCTGTCTCCTCCAGAGCACTTGCTTTTGTCTTTCATCCATGGGCCTCCCTGAGAAGACCAAATCAGGCAGAACAGAGTGATGCTGTCCCTCAGGCTACAGGACAGTCCAGCTCCCCTTGGGTGAGGGCTCAATGCCTGTGTTGAAAGAATGAAAGGGACCCCAACCCTTGTCTTAGCTTAGGCCCAGGCGGCTCGATCCCCTGGGGGTTCTGCACCTGCCTCAGCTTGCTTCTCCAGGGGCCTGCATGTCCCGAGGCTGGTCTAGTTTTCTCAGTGTTGCCCACAGCCCTACAACCTTGCCTGGCTGCACTCTTTTCATTACCTTTCCTACCACTAAATACTGAAGTTTTTGGATAGACCAGGGTGACCAGAAACACCATGGAAAAGATAAAGCTGTCTCTCCAGGTGGTAAGTTCCCTTCATTTTGCCAAATTTGCATTTCTTGGGTCAGAATGGTACAATAAAAAAAAAAAAAATCAGCCTCAAAGGATCAGAATGGAGATGGAATAAGGTCTAGCAGACTTATTTATGCTTTCACTGAGGTGGTTTAAATTGATTTTATTTTTAATTTTTATTTTATGTGTATGGGTGTTTTGCCTGCATGTATGTGTGTGCCAGGGACCCAAGGAGGCCAGAAGAGGGTGTCAGATTCCCCTGGAACTGGAGCCATCACGTGGGTGGGTAATGGGAACAGAACTTGGGTCCTCTTGAGGTTAAGAGCCAGTGCTCTTTTATCTCTCCCATCTCACCGAGGCGTTTTTGTTTGGAATCCAATCCTCACGAAGCTGACATCAGCAGCAAGCTCTCTCTTTTGGGTGCTGAGGTGGAGGTGAACCTGTGACAGTTTTTCCATCACACGGGTTATTCCAGTTAGGGCCCACAGCACTGGAAAACCAGATCTCAAAGGCAGACCGCTCTGAAGCTTTGCAGCAGCCTGGCTCAGTGATCACATGACTCCTTAAAGGAAGACCCAGACAGCGAGCATGCGTGAGAGAGAGAGAGCACATTATCAGCCAATCGGTGGTCTGCCATGGGCATGGTTCGAGAGCAGGACGGGGAAGAAGCCACTATCTGCGTTACAGCTGTCAGTGTCCAACAGAGGAAAAGGCAAAAGCCACTCACGTGACGCGGTCCCTGCGAATTCTTCTTAATTCATGACGCGTGTCAACAATTTAGAGAGAACTAGCTTTGGGTCGGGAATGAAGGCTGACTGGGCACCTGCCAGGAAAGACGTGCGCATGCGCCTTTGATATGCGTTATGTTAGTGTGATATCTGATCCTGAACATGAACTCAGAACTGTTACACTGAGTAAGAGGAAGGAAGTGTACCTGTAACACCCCCTCCCACTTTTTCCCTTAAGCTTTCCCTCTGCAAGCCACACGCTTCTACAAGCTACAATCAAACCAAATTTCACTGCTCATTTTAAATTTAGAGGAAAAAACAGACAAACAAAAGCACCTGCCATTTTGTGTCAGGACAACAGAGAGAATCAGAAATAAAACGGGCCATGTCCACCCAGGGATGTCGCATCCATGGTGAGAGATGAGCACGGAGTTGCGCGCCTTCCAGGAGAGGCACCTGACACACGCCATGTCTCATTTGATCGTCACTCTAACCGTCTGGGGGGAACAGCTGGGACGTCACCATCGGAAAACAGAGGGATGCCACCTCTCGTGTGCTATGTTGATGAGGCCAGTCTTTTCTCCTGTAGCATGAATCTTAACATGCCTTATTAATAAAACAAACCAGGAGCCAGGTATTGGGGTAAATTCTGAAAGATCAGAGAAACAGAACAAGCCACAGCTAACCTCACCTCGCCAATTCCTCAGCTGATCTCGTTTCCTCAAACTGAAAGCCTCTGAGTCTTCATCTGAATGGATCTCAGCTGAACTGCTCCTAAAGCCTAAAAGCTTAACAGAGGCTACTTCCTGGTTTTCACACCTTATATACTTTTCTGCTTCCTGCCATCACTTCCTGGAATTAAAGGTGTGTATCACCATGCCTGGCTGTTTCCAGTGTGGCTTTGAACTCACAGAGATCTGGATGGATCTCTGCCTCCAGAATGCTAGGATTAAAGGTATATGTGCCACCATTTTCTGGCCTCTATGTCTATCTAGCGGCTGTTCTGTTCTCTGACCCCAAATAAATTAATTAGGGTGCACAATATATTGGGGAACACAATATTACCACATTCTCCTACTTATCTTTTCTGTTTTTTGATACAGGGTTTCACTGTGTATCCCTGTCTGACCTGGAACTTGATATGTACATCAAGCTGACCTGGAATTCACCTTGCTTCTGCCTCCCAGTGCTGGGCTTAAAGGTGTGGGCTACCATGCTCAGACCCATTTATCTTTGTCTCTTACTTCACCTCTATCTTTAATGTGGAGGGGAGTAAACCCAGGCATGTAAGCAAATGCTGGGCCATGGAGTTATGATTTCGACCACTGTTATCTTATCTATTGCCATTTCTCATTGGCAGCTCACAACAAATGCTTCAGAGTTCAGGCTGTAGAGTCCGATGGCTCAGGTCCAAGTACTGATCTTGAGCAAGAAATTTAACCAGCCTGAGGTTCAGTTTCTTCCCCAGAGATATCACAACAGGATCTAGGGTGATGAGGACTTGAGATAATACACAAATCAGTCAGAAACACTAAGACCATGCACACGGAACTGAAGACCAGCACACACACTATTCCATTGTTCTCATTGTGTGTGACTTCCTCTTGAGCCCTGGAGCTGAGCCCACATAATTATGGGCCAATGAGAGACACCACTGTGGATGTTCTCTGGAGCAGGTGATGCAGGTGAAGCAGGAGCTGCTCCAGGAGCTCCCTTCCTCCGCCCCAACTGCAGATCCCCAGAAGAACAGGGAGGAAGAGGTTTTTTCCTGCTCACTTCTCCAGCACCTACCCTATCCTGCCCTGCCCGACACACAGGAGGTCCTCCGGACATGCTGGCTGAACAAAAGACCACATTAGGAGGGACACACCCCTACTGCGCATCATTCCTCCAAGGTCCCACCAGCCTCCTTTCCCCCAACAGTCTGCCATAGGGCTTACATGGAGGCTTTCACCAACTAAGGATAGTTACTGTGTGCAAAGGATAGAGAAATCATGGTGCACATGAACAATGGGATTTCATTCGACCAGAAAGAAAAATGAAATTATACGTTTGCAGGAAAATGGAGATCATTATGGGAAGCAAAATAAGCCAGGCTCAGAAGGCCAAATTCTGCAGGTTTTTCCCCCTCAAATGCAGAATCTGTATTTGAATTTATGTGTGTTGGTCATAAAAATAGAAAGGATACTGTGAGTGGAGGATGAGAGCTTCAGGGAGGGGGTGGGGAGAAAAGAAGGAAATGGGATCCAGATGGGAGCAGGGGGTGTGTTTATCTGAGGGCAACAAGGGCAGTAAGACGGAAACAAGGGGTGGGGTCGTGCAGTGAAGGGCTCAATGAGATGAGAATAGAAATAAAATATATTGACACACATGTATGAACATATAATGAGTCACACTTTGTATGCTAACTTAAATTTTTAAGTAAAAAAAACCCAAATCTATGTGAAACGGGTTACAATGTCGAAGTGAAACAATTACAGCAATCGTTTAAGTTAGATTTAACTTGCATCCGTGTGTGGTGTTTGCTAGTTACTTTCTGAAGCTTCAGTTTGCACCTTTTTCTTCAGTACTGTGGCCTCTAGGGAAGGAGCCAGGGCCCTGGAGCCCTAGCGAATCTCTCCATCACTGATTTATAGCTCTAGCCCTGGCATGCAATCTGTAAGTCAGTTTCTTACATGACTTTACTCATTGGGCAAAGCTAAATACTTAGGTGAAAATATTTAGCTTTGGGCTTTTTGTTTGTTTGTATTACCTGTGAGACGGGTCTCATGTAGCCCAGGCTGGCTGTAAACTTTCAACTCCTGACTTTTTGTCTCCACTTCCCAAGCACTGAGGTTACAGGCATGTGCCTCCACCCTGGCACCGCTTCTTTAAGGGCCCTGAACTGTGTTTAGCATACACTAGGAGGCAGGATTACCGTCTTTCCTCATGGTTAATGAGCTGTCCAAACACTGCAGACCCACTGTCTTTTCCTCACTGATAGGAAATGAGATTTTTACTGAACACTGAAATCCCATCTACAGACGGTCTGTTTCAGTCTCTTTGGGCCAATCTCTTATTCTTACACTTTTAACTATTCTAACCTTATTATGTCTTTTACTATCAGTTACAATGACATTTGTCCTTTAAATTCTTTTGTTCTTGGACTGGGGTAGCTCAGTGGCAGAACTCTTGCCCAGCATAGACAAAGCCCTGGCTTGGCCCCCTGCAGAAGCAGGAGCAGCACTTTCCATGATCCCAGAAGTTTAAGAACCAACACAGGGAAGAGCAATGTCATGCTCCTCTCTTCCCGCTGGTACACGAACATGGTCTGAACAAAGCGGACCCTCAGAGCCCAGGGGAAGTTCTTACATGAGTACACACTGAAGCTGGCGTTAAATATGGGGATGGAGGAAAATCCGAGCTCTTTAAAAAGTCATTCAAAAGGTTGTGGTGGAAGTATTTTTACAGTTAGGATCAATGTTTTAATAGTAATAAAAGTGATCACAAATTTCTGTGGTAGAATTGTAGCTACTCAAATCGATGGAGTGTGATGCTTGGAATCACAACTACTGATACCAAGGCGGGGGAAAGGTAATAGAGAACAGAGAGGCTGGGCTTATTTCATTTTGCCTCAGCCTCTCCCATCCAAGACACTAAAAATGTTCTTTTATCCAGCACAGAGGTCACACATGCCGATTTGGTACAAGAAAAGTAGCTTGGATTGGATAATGGAAACTTGAACTTTTAATTAATTTAAATTTTAATTAGTTTAAATTAAAACAGTCACATGAGGCCAGTGGCTACTGAATTTCAGGGCAGACTATCATCCTCAGGTGAAAAAATAAAAGATAAGGTGATACCCCAATACCCCTTCCCACTCAGCTTTGTATCACTGGCCTTCCTGCAAGGAAGGAGAAGCAGGGACCAGGGAACGGAGGGTTACGGACAGCCCTGAAATGACCACTTCGGAAGAAATCTCCAGAGACCTACCTGTCTGTCAAGAGCTGTGGTGCTGCAGAGCTACCTGAAAAGCCCAGGAAGGGCCCACTGCCTCCCCCAGCAGAAAGACAGTCTGCGTGCAGAGCAGATGGGAGCAAGGAGGGAGGGCTCAACCGAGTGGGACCACGAGCTAGAGGGACACATCAGAGGGGCAGCATGATGTCGTTTTGAGAAGGACACTTCTGAATGCGGCTAATTCAGTGAGGGGGGCACACTAAGTGATTCTGCAGAAGGAAATGCCTGGAATCAACTCACTCGGCCGTCAGGACGTGATCAGACTCACAGGGCGTACTAAAACAGGAGGTTCTGCAGTTTAAAAACTTTAGTTCTCTCCCCCTCTGACTATGCTGTCCAAGCTGGCTTTGAATTTCTGGGCTCACATGATCACCCTTCTTCAGCCTCCCAAGTAACTGGGACCACAGCC
The DNA here is from genome assembly GCF_007827085.1 of Peromyscus californicus insignis. Taxonomy (NCBI): domain Eukaryota; kingdom Metazoa; phylum Chordata; class Mammalia; order Rodentia; family Cricetidae; genus Peromyscus; species Peromyscus californicus. The sequence continues at coordinate 130,367,244 of NW_026294584.1, read as the reverse complement.
ACATGTGGCCACACCAGGTGGAGTGTGTATTTCTCTCTGTCTCTCTGTCTCTCTGTCTCTCTCTCCAGGACTGGGGATTGACCCAGATCTCTGTCAAAGACCTTCAGCACCAGCCTGAGTTACACACTTCAAATAAATGAACTGGTATGCTAATTACATCTTAATAAAGATGAATTTTTAAAAAGCTGATGAAAATTAGCTGGGCATGGTGATGCACACCTTTAATCCCAGCACTCAGGAGGCTGTTAGGGGGATCTGCGTGTTTGAGGCCAGCTGTCTATATAATGAGTTCTTGGGCAGCTAGAGCTATACCATGATACCCTCCCTCAAAGAAAGAACAGAAAAACCCCACAATATTCTGAATCCTTGATGAGAGAAGGACTTAAGCTGGACGTGGTGATGCACACCCAAATCCTAGCACACCTGAGGCAGGAGAGCTGTGAATTCAGGCTAGCCTGGGCTATGGAGCAAGAACATATCTTAAAAAAAAAGAAAAAAAAGAAAGAGGAGGGGGAAAAGGGAGTGGGGGGGCTCATACAGACCCTTTAAATGCTCAAAGCTCCTATTCTTTCCTTGCTGAGGATTTGAACCCAGGGCTTTCAAGAAAGAGGAGGGGGAAAAGGGAGTGGGGGGGCTCATACAGACCCTTTAAATGTTCAAAGCTCCTATTCTTTCCTTGCTGAGGATTTGAACCCGGGGCTTTCACACACCATTTTAGTTCACTGAGCCCAGCTCCAACACACTCTCAGAACTGATGAAATAGGATCAGCATCCCGGCAGGAATTTCAATATTTAGCCTCTATACAGAACTGCTCTCCGAGGAGGGTTCAGGTGCACGGCACACAGGGCTAGACTAACCCAGGCCTGAGACAGCAAGGTGCATACATACCTCTTCTAGGCTGAGCTGCAGATACTCAAAGATCCTGTATGGATTTCTTCTGCACACTAGTCTCTTTCTTTGCAGCAACTACAAAGAAAGGAAGAGAATCAACCACCCGGGACACTGGTGAGCACCACCTGTCATGAAGACTGAATCCCCAAATGAACATTTTTTGATAAATTCAATGCTACAAGCTGTTGAGTAAAATAACCTTCATGGAAAAGGAATGTGGTGATATATTGTATACCCTAATAAAATTTGCCTGAAGATCAGAGAACAGAACAAGTCACTAGATTAAATATAGATGCTAGACAGTGGTGGCACACACCTTTAATCCTAGCACTCGGGAGGCAGAGATCTGTCTGGATCTCTGAGTTCAAAGCCACCCTGGACTACATGAGATTGACTTAGTCTAGACAGAGGCAGACAGTGGTGGCACACACCTTTAATCCCAGTACTTGGGAGTCACACGCCTTTAATCCCAGCACTAGGAAGGAAGTAATATGGCTGTGTGGTGAAAGGTATATAAGGCATGAGGAGACTGGAACAAAGCCCCTTTTCTGCTGAAGCCTTTCAGCAGAAGCCCCTTTTCGGCTGGAGCTTTTTCAGGATGAGGAGTCCTAGAGATAAGACATGGCAGTGGATTGTTCCTTTGTCTCTCTGATCTTTCAGCATTTACCCCAATATCTGGCACCGAGTTTTTTATTATAAGACCACTTAGCAATTCGTGTTACAAAGGATGGCCTGATTTCCTCTGCTAACACTATCCTGTGGACTGTCCCTGCAGATGTGATAGCTCCATTGTCGAATGCAGTGTCTTCCACTCACAAGCTGTGATCTGTTCTTAGGTGTCAAAATCTCCATTCTCTTAGGAGTACCTGAGATCAGGCAATTACACTGTGTTTCTTCTTCCAAACAAGACACAGAGAATTACTTGTTTTAACTTAACTTTAAAAAGAATTTTTTTTCTTAAATTTGAATTTTAGTTGAAACTGCCCTCACAACTACTGTGCAACTGGGGTCGTGCTTCGTGGTGGCCTCAGAAGCATCATACAGGCCCAGTGTTGACCACAGGCCTGCCCAGCGGCAGGTGGCTCTGGAGAAACGACTGACAGTCTCTGACTCTCCAGGGGACATGCCCCGCGAGTCCTGGTGGACACCCCCAACTGAGGACTGCACTGACCCCATTGCCCTACTTTTCCTATCCACTTCCAGTCACGGTGAAGTTTGCATTAGTGAGAGATGAACAGCAATGACCAACAGGAAGGAGAGGGATCCTGACACACTACAGTGAGAGCAGCAATGAAGGGGGACTCTCTCTTTAAAAAGCCAAGACGAACAGCAATGCTCTCAGACTGTGGCTGACTGTAACTGGAGGCCAGCTGAGGGGAGTACGGTACTTCCTTCTCCGTACCTTCTCATCTGGGGCCGCCTCTGCCTCCTGGACAGCACACAGCTCTTCCTCTACGAGGACATACTCATGAGCAGCCCGCCTCTCTCCTGCTGCCTGGCTGCTGTCTTCAGGCCACAGGCCAGCCTGAGGAATGAGGACTTCCTGCCTGTGGCTGGGGACCTGGGGCAGAACTGTGGTGTCCTCTACCACATGTCCATTAAGGCTAGATGGACTAGCCACAGTGAGTGTGGCATGGCCAGGCCCCTCCTGCAGGCAGTCCGTTGAGTGTGTGTTAAGACCCTGTTGGTCATCTGACTGTCCAGCACCTCCAGTGGTCACGAAGAGTTCATCCTTTCCCACTCTGCCTTCCAGGGAGGAGCTGGCCTCAGAACTCAGCGGGTCATGCCGCGGGGCCTCTTCTTCCCCCTTTCTGCAAGGAAGTTCAAGTGGTTCTATGTAGTCTGTGAGGGTCTTCTGCACAGTGCTCTCATCGTGGCCCTGTCTATGCATGAAGTCCATGGCCCATTCCACTCGATGCTGAAACCTGTCAACAGAAACACCATCAATAACACACTCAAGTCTCAACTCCACGACAACAAAATGACCAAAAAGCTACGAGATGGCCCACCAACATGTGGAGTTTTCCTGAAGGGTGGATTACAAGCAGAGCTTGCCTCCTTCACACTCTCCTACGTCTGTCAATCAACAAGCATGCATCACTGGCCTTTTGATATCATTTGCTTACTTAGATTAAGAAAGTGTAAAAACGTGTGTAATTTAAAACCAAGAGACACTAGTAAATAAGGCAGAGAAAATACCGCCTTTTACTGGGATCCATTTTGTCTTATTTTAATCTTGGTTATCACATTGTTCTCTACAGATACTCCTTTCATAATAGAAGACCCTTCATTTAGTATTGGAAAGTGAATTTAATCAATATTTTTCATAGTACCCAAGAAGATCACTGGATATGGAAAGAAATGATCTGCCTTATATACAGTTCAAGCTTACTTTCTGTTGTGATGAAACACTCTGACCAAAAGCAACTTGGGGAGGAAAGGGTTTATTTCACCTTAGAGCTTACATGCACCATAAAGGGAAGCCAGGGCAGAAGCTCCAGGTAGGACCCAGAGGCAGGGAAGGAAACAAAGGCCTTGGAGGAACTTTGTTTACTAGCTCACTCTCTAGCTCATGGTCAGCTAGCTTTCTTATACAACCCAGGCCCACCTGCCTAGGGATGATACTGCCCACAGTGGTCTAGGCCCTCCTCCACCAATTAGCAGTTGAGAAAATGCTCTGTAGACCAATCTGACAGAAGCAATCAACTGAGCTTTCCTCTTCCCATGTGTGTCAAGCTGACACCCAAGATTAGTCACCACACACACACACACACACACACACACACACTGAAATAAATTCCCCATAATAATCTTTAGCATATAGTAACACGTTACATTTCTACACTCAAAGAGCTGAGTACTTGCCAAGGTATAAAGGCCATGGTGAAGTCAACAGGGCTGTATCAGGTCACTGCTGGGATGTGTTCCTGTGAATCGGAACCTGTTGCAAACCAAAGACCAGCAGAAGGCTGACCTCAGCAGCCAACTCCTGTCGCTCTGCCCACGCCCAAGAAGACACATGTAATTTCATTCGATGCCTGGATATATCAGGGCGCACATACTGTCATGTCTCATACAATCCAGCAGGCAAACTGGCTTTTGCACCTAGAAAGACCGGTGCCTGCTTCCCCTTGGCTCATCAGAATCCCAAGCTGTTCACACTGGTTTTCCTACACACAGATGAGCATCCATCCCTGTTCACTGGGGCTGAATCTTTGACTCATTCATTTGCTGTTCTGGGGATTGGACCTAGGGCCACAAGCAAGGGCAAGCACTCTACCACGGCATCACCCCATGCCTGTTTTTTTGTTTTTGTTTTTTTTTTAGGCAGGGTCTCTCTGCCTGGGCTGGACTTGAACTTGCCAATTCTTCTGCCTCAGTTTCTTTCTTTTTTTTTCGAGACAGGGTTTCTCTGTGTAGCTTTGCGCCTTTCCTGGAATTCGCTTTGGAGACCAGGCTGGCCTCAAACTCACAGAGATACGCCTGCCTCTGCCTCCCGAGTGCTGGGATTAAAGGCGTGCGCCACCACCGCCCGGCTTGCCTCAGTTTCTTGAGTAGCTGGTATTACAGCCTGTGTCAGCAGGCCTGGCTGAATCTCAGATTTAAAGGCTGAAACATAGCAAGGCTACTCTGAAACCTGTAGCAGAACAGTATAAAATGTGGAGAATCTGTTATCGCACATTTGGGGGTTAGCCTGAATGTCACCATTTACTACTGTGTAGATTACTCAGCTTCTGTTTCCATTTCCTCCCCCACAAAATTGGGGACACTAGTCCTACCAGCTCACAGAGATCTTGTTACATCCAACCTTTTATCATGAGGGGACATGGTGGCCTGGTGACCAATACATGCAATAGAAATGCAGGAAAGATCTAGAAAGAAGTTTTTTTGTGCTAACTCAGACTCAGAAGAGTCAGGGCCAGGGCCATGTGTAGGTTTGAATACAACATGTGCTGAGACAAATTGACTTGTGTTTTATGCTACCCCTGAAGTCCTCATAGTAAGAAAGCAGATGTGGGCCCCTCCGCCTCTCCCCTCTTCTGTCACAAGCCACAGCCACTGCATTCCTGCCTTGTAGTATCTCAGACGACCTAATACTACAACAGGAGTGGCCACAGGATTGTGCAGAAGAAATCCCAAGTTAAGGCCAGAGAGGGAAGAGTAAGACAGCAAATAGCCTGGGTGTGTGGCATGCAGGTCCCAGAGTGGTGTCCTCCTGCTGACTGGAAACACCTTACACAGCCAAGTGCTGGAGGAGTGGTAAGAACAGAGTAGGTGCCAGGGGCCAAGGGGGAGAGGGCAGGGGGAGGAGGAGCAGCCAGGACTGGAAGCAAACCCACTCATGGCTGCAAGAACTCCATACCTCTCAGGTTCCCAGGCTCTGAACATGCCTCTTCCACTGGCCAGATCCCCTCCTCTACCTGGTCAACTGTGCCCATTTATTATCTGGGCCATTCCAGAGCCAGCTCGGGAAGGCCCAAGTCTGACCTCCAGTGAGGAACTTAACTTCCCATGGTTCAGTTCCTCATCTGCAGAACATGGATATCAGGAGGATCGAGGGGTCTTCATGGGCTGGGGTGAGGACTCAGGAGACGAGCGAGAAGTCTATCATGTGCCCAGCACCCCTCACACAACATACTCCAGCATCACTGCCATAAACAGTTGCTTTATTGTTCTCATGTGTCAATTCCTCTCACTCTGGAGCTGAGCCCACTTAGTCATGGGAAAGCTATTCCATTAGTGTATTGTTTCCATTTAAGATGAGGTCATCCTGACTGGGGCACTTAACAGAAGGAGGAAACACAGACAGACACGGACGGACGGACACACACACACACACACACACACACACGCACACAATGCTGGAGGCAGGGACTGGCTAAGAACACCAAGGCCTGCAGGCACCACCAGAAGCTGAGATTGGCAGGAAAGGTCCTCCCGTGCCCTCCAGAGGGAGGAGCCCTGTCAAAACCTGCATTTTGGTCTTTTATCTTCTAGGACTGAAGATTCACTTCTGTTGTTTTGCGTCACTGAGCCTGCAGTCCTTTGGGCCGGCGGCTGAAGGAAACACACCTGAGCTGAGGAGGCACTCCTGGGCCCCTGCACTGCAGACCTGCAGTGCCGCTGAGTTTCGCTCTTCAGGGAGGCGGGACTCACTTCCTCGGACAGCAAGCCTGACTAGGAGGGGTCCCCAGCCTCTGTCTTGTTTCTGAATCCTAGCTTTGAGTACAGTGACCCGTGTACAGTGACCCTTCCTGTGGCCAAGTTCTAAGTAAATCCCACTCCAAGCCTAGCCTGGGAACATGCCTCCCTGACACGCTGCTTGCCAGCAGGGCACAGGGCTGTGAGACTCTGCCGTTGCGGGTTAGAAGGTGTGAACGTGACTGTGGACTTGGCATTGTAAGGCTCTACAGAGGGGCTGGGATCTGAACTAGAGAACTAATGCAGCCCGTGGAGACCAGCTCCAAGGCTACAAACAGGGTTGGAGGAAAAGGTCCACAGTGGAGCGAAAGTTATGGCTTTTTATCTGAGGGAAAAAGACTCACACATGATCTGAGGGTCATTTTCTTTTACTCTTCTTTATAGCTCTAATTCTTCCTGGTTCCAATTCCTTCTAAGTTCTAATTCTTTCTAGTTCTCCTCTGTTCTACACAGCTCTCTATTTTACAGGAGGCTTTTTTTCAATAATAAAAAGTTATAAAGTCACCTCTGAAGGTCATAGCACATTCCTTGAGTAAACAATAAGTGGCAGAGCCATTTACCACGGCAAGGCAAGGCTTTAAGGTTCCTGGTGTAAGACTGGGACCAGTGGCTGGGGTCACAGTGCCGGGTGAGACAGGCTGCAGAGAGATCTGCACAGTCAGGTCTTGATCAGCCAGACTTAGCAAGTGAAGAATTGGCAAAGTATCTTAGGTTGCTCTGTGTTACTAACCTTGATTCTATAATAAGACCTCTGAGAATTTGTCCTTGTGTATTTTGTGGAGGTCAATCGTATGAGGCGTTTTGTTTACTTTGAAATTGCTCTTAGGTTATGAATGAGCTAACTGTCTGTAGTTGGTCACAGACAGGGGGAAATTGTTGTTTTCTTATGTTAGTCTGAGTTAAAGGAATAAAGCAGGCTTCCCAGGGTCTCACAGTCCCCGTGGGACAATGGATCTAGTTATGAAGGATATCTTAGCATGTTTCAGTTCATCAAAACTATACAGCTTAATGGGAAGTCATCTTCTTGGCCATCCACAGAACATGTGCCCTTAAGATTGAGATGTAATCATGGGATTACATGTACACATAGCATGAAAATGCCTGGTGATGAGGGGTTCCAGAGCTGGCTTTGCACATGTGGAATTACATACAGAAGGAACCTGTTTTCCAGAGTCTGTGGTCCATAGGCCTTGCTTGACAGGGCTCCTCCATCAGCGAATTACTTATCTGGTGAGTTGGCATATGAATTATCAATTGCCATCTGCTGTATTTGCGTCATGGCCCAAAATAGCTCCTGACAGAGAGAACGAGGGTTGGGATGAACAGACCTCTATTTTGTTTTATGAGAAAGGTGTGCTGGCTAGTCTTATGTCAACTTGACACAAGCTAAAGTCATCTGAGAGGGGGGACCCTCAATTAAGAAAATGCCTCCATAAGACTGGGCTGTTGATAAGCCTTTAGGGCATTTTCTTAATTAGTGATTGATGGGGGAGTGCCCAGTCCATTTTGAGTGGTGCCATCCCTGGGCTGGTGGTCCTGGATTCTATAAGAAAACATGCTGAGCAAGCCAGCAAGCAGCACCCTTCCACAGCCTCTGCATCAGCTCCTGTCTCCAGGTTCCTGTCCTGTTTGAGTTCCTGTCCTGACTTCCTTCTATGATGAACAGTGCTGTGGAAGAGCAAGCCAAATAAACCCTTAACTCTCCAACCTGCTTGGTCATGGTGTTTCATCACAGTAATAGTAACCCTGACCAAGACCCGGGGCTTACGCTGTAGCCCAGGCTAGACTGGAACTCACTATGTAGACCAAGCTGGCCTTGTACTCATAACAATCCTACTGTCTCAGTGCTGAGATTACAGGCTTAGTCTTTGTCCTATCAAGGGACCACTAAGTCCAGGCCACAGAGATGCCAGTTCTGGCCTTGATATCCTGGAACTGACTCCAAACCCAAGCATGTGAGATTACACAGAGAAAAGAGCCTTGGGCCCATTATCTGGGGCAGTAGAGAGGATCGTAGTGGGGAGAAATTCTAGGAGAGGTGATGCATGTGCAGGACCATGGGCATGTTGGGACTAGCTGGACATCAGACAGGTGTCTGTGGAGTCAGGGGAAATGCTTCCAGAATGTCTAAGAGGGGCTGACGGGACTTCCGTGAAACTCTCTGGTACTACAGTGTGTAGAGCAAGCAAGAGGGCAGGACCATCTGTCCACACGGGCTGGACGCCCGCTCATGCCCACTCAGAACCCGAGTCCCAGAATCTCAGGACTTCAGAACACATTCTCGACACGACAGCGGTTGGTGTTTTGGGAGACTGAACTGAACAAGCAACACATTTCAGATGGGATTTGAGCCACATTAAGTTCAGACTCAGTTTCCAAGCATTATCTCCTATCAGGAGAAAACAAAGGTACAAGGTTGCATCATCACAGAGTATCTAACACCAGACCCGAGGAGACACAGCTGCACCAAAGCCAAGGTCGCCCTCACTTACTTCTCTGAGGTGATTATGGGCATGTCTGTCTGCACACCTGGAACAGAAAGACGCTCTATTAGTTCCAGACAGACTCCCTTAGAGGGAACAAAACCCACTAAAAAAGACAGATAATTTCAGATCCAGTCACACAGCTGGATGGTGACACGTATTGGCCACAGCCAGCTTGTTCTGACCGCAGCCCTCCCCTGCACCCACATCCTCCTGCTGGCTCAGACGGGCCCTCAGAGCCTCAGCCTCAGCTCAGAAGCAGATATGTAGGGGGCAGTTCATCTGTTGGAGTGCTTGGGCCCTGTGTGAGCTCAGCAGGAAGGGCTGGAGAGACCCTTGATGGAGGTGTGGTTTGGGGTATGGGGCTGGGGGCTGCAGCTCTCCTGCTGGTGCCAGGGAGGACAAGTCCTTCTTCTAAAGCATTTTCCGGTCACTCAGTAGTCTAGCTTTCAGTCCTAGTCCCCCTCATTCTGGCTTCTGGAAAGTTGTCTCCCTTCTCAAATTCAGCACTGTGGTGGTCTGAATGAGAATGGTCCCTGTAGGCTCACAGATTTAAATCACCAGGGAGTGGCACTATTTGAAAGGATTAGGAGGTGTGGCAGAGGCAGGGTGTCACTCACTGGCTTTGAGGTTTCAAAAAGCCTATTATTCTAAGACCAGAGTCCCTCTCTTCCTGCTGCCTGTGGATACAGATGTCGAACTGTCGGCTCCCTCTCCAGGACCAGGTCTGCCAGCATGCCAGCATGCTCCCCGCCATGATGACAGTGGACCAAATCTCTGACCTGTAAGCCAGCCCCAGTTAAATGCTTTCCTTTGTAAGAGTTGCCATGGTCATGGTGTCTCTTCCCAGCAACAGAACACTGACATAGATTCATCTAAAGGTGAAGGAGGCATGACGGAGGATGTTTAATTTGAAGCCCAGGGAGGAGGCAACAAGTCTAATGAGAAGGACAGATGGATTCTGGGGCAGTTTATGGATCGGAGACATTCTGACAGGAGAAAATGGACAGTCTCTTCCATGAGGGCTGAACAGTAGGTGAGTGTTCCCTAAGACAGCTGCTGCCAGGGTGGTTATATAACTAACGGGCTAAACCTAACCCATTGATTAAAATAAAAGACTGCTGGGTGGTGGTGTCACATGCCTTTAAACCCAGTACTTGGAAGGTGGAGGCAGGAGGATCTCTGTGAGTTTGAGGTTAGCCTGATCTACAGAGTGAGTTTCAGGACAGCTAGAGCCATTACATAGAAAAACCCTGCTTGAAAAAAACAACAATAACAAAAACAAAAAGAAAAAAAGGAAAAATATATTTATTTATTCATTCATTCATTCATTCATTTATTTATCTTGAGATAGGGTCACATTATGCAGCCCTGGCTGGCCTGGAACTTGTTGTGTAGATCAGGCTGGCCTTGAACTCACGGAGTTCAGCCTGCGTCTGCCTCCAGAGTACTGGGATTAAAGGCACGCAGTGCTGTGCCTGGCTTTAAGACTTTACAATTTTTATTTATGTGCACTGTGTGTGTGAGTGTGTGGGCAACTGCATACTAGAAGAGGGAGTCTCATCCCCTGGAGTGGGAGTTCAGACAGTTGTGAGTGGGGAACCAAAGTTGGGTCCTGTGCAGCAACCATAAGTGTTCTTAATGATGAGCCATCTTTCCATGCTCTAATATTTCCACAAAAGAAAGATTACTTTGAAATACTTGGGTTTTGTAAGCACACATTATATTGATGAGCTTTCCAAGGCAGAACTGCAGAGTCTGGCCTTGATCCTGGGCCCCACCACACCACACTGCTTTTGCTGTGTGATGGGGTCAGAATCCAGGATGCCCACATACTAGGCAAATCCTGTACCTCTAAGTGACAGGGTCTTGCTATGTAACACGGTAGCCTCAAAGTCACAACAATCCTCCAGTCTCAGTGCCTCAAGTGCTACGATTTCAGTGTGTGTCACCATGCCTGACTTATGCTTTCACTCCAGTATTTATTTACTTAGGTAGGGTCCATTAGCAGGTAGCCCAGGCTGCCCAGTTCACAAGCCTCCTCTTAGCCTCCCAAGTAGTAGGATTACAGAAGTACATGGCCATGCTTGGTCTTATTCTTACTTTTCAACTGGTGTAAGAAAACATAAAAGCTGTATTATCAAGGGGGAAACAATACGTGTACACTTGTGTAATTTTTAAGTCAGGTACGATATCTACCTCCTCAAACCCTTTCATCTTCAAATATATTAAGTATGGATTGCCTTTTCGAAAAACTGTTTAAAGCTGTGTATCAGTGTTCTGCCTGCATGCATGTCTGTGCACCATGTGTACGCAGAGGCCAGGAAAGGGCAGTGGCTCCCCTGGGGCTGGTTTTGCCGATGATTCTGAGCTGCCACGTGGGAGCTGGGAACTGAACCTGTGTCCCCTGCAAGAGCAGCCAGTGCTCTTAATGGCTTAGCCATCTCTTTAGCCTCCAAATACATATTTCTTAGGCCTCCATTTGGTATCACCACAGCTCACAGCTTCATTCTCTCATTTAATAACATCACAGTGAGCCCTCAACCCTATCCTGGTGTATGGATTTTTGTTTTTCAAGATGAGGTTTCTCTGTGTAGCCCTGGTTGTCCTGGAACTCACTCTGTAGCCCAGGCTGGCCTCAAACTCAGAGATCTGTCTGTCTCTGCCTCCCGAGTGTTGGGATTAAAGGTGTGCACCACCACTGCCCAGCTTCTGCATTTTGTTATAAGAACACACTACTGTTTGCAATCAACACTCTTCTCTTTCACTGGGCTCTTTCTGTTCTTCAAGTGTTACAAATAGGGCCTCAGTGAACGGCCTATTTTTCTTCCCATTTGTTCCAGTGTATTGTTAAGAACAATCTAGGCTCACAGGGAAAATACAAATATAATTTTGCTAAACATGGTTAAATTCCCTCAGTAATGGCTGAGGCACATGAATACACATGCAGCACGCGTGTGCACACACACACACACACACACACACACACACACACACACACACACACACACCCTGTGGTGATGGAAGTTTGCCACAGTCTCACCAGCTCAGCACACTGTCAGGCATTTAGGGTTCTGACCAGCTGCTGAACTAATACCTCAGTGTGGGTAATTTCTATACTTTCTTACATGAGTCATTTTACATCCCCCAACCCTGCTTTTTTTTCCTGTTGAGACAGGGTCTCTAGCTGGTGATCCTCCAGTCTCAGCTTCCTACTTGCTAGGATTATAGGTCTGAGCCACTATACCAGTGGTTCTCAACCTGTGGGGCATGACCCCTCTGGGGTCACATGTCAGATATCCTGCATATCAGATATTTACACTATGATTCATAAGAGTAGTCAAATTAGTTTTGAAGTAGCAACAAAGTAATTTTATGGTTGTGGGTCACTACAACATGAGAAACTGTATTAAAGGTTCACAGCATTAGGAAGGTTGAGAACCACTGCACTATACTCAGCTTTAAAATTAATTAATTAATTAACTTCTTTATTCTTTTTCAAAACAGGGTCTCACTATGTACCTCTGACTATCCTGGAACTTGCTATGTAGACCAGGCTGTCCTCGAACTCACAGAGAGATCCACCTGCCTTTGCCTCCCAAGTGCTGGGATTAAAGGCGTGCGCCACCACACCCGGCAATTCTTCTATGTTTTAACTTACTGGTATTGCTTAATTATGAGGATGCCTTGGAAAATATATTAGGAGAAAAGAATTATAAATTAAGGAGCTATGCACATTTTGATTAGTTTTAAATTTTAAACTCCATTTATGTGTGTGTGTGTGTGTGTGTGTGTGTGTGTGTGTGTGTGTGTGTATGTGTGTGTGTGTGTTTGTGTGTGTGTGTGTGTGTGTGTGTGTGTGTGTGTGTGTGTGTGTATGTGTGTACGTGCCACAGCATGTGTGGAGGTCAAAGGACAACTTGCAGTAATGACTCCTTCCACCATATGGGTCTGTGAGGGCTACCCTTGTCAACTTGACTACATCTGGAATTAACTAAAACCCAAGCAGCTGGGCAAACCTGTGAGGGGTTTTTCTTTTTCTTTCTTTTTTTTTTTTTTTTTTTGAGACAGGTTTTCTCAATGTAGCCCTGGTTATCCTAGAATTCGCTCTCTAGACCAAGCTGGCCTCAAATTCACAAGATCCACCTGTCTCTGCCTCCCGAGTGCTGGGATTAAAGCCATGAGCCACCACCGCCTGGCTGGGATTTTTCTTCATTGGATTATTTGTGGTGGGAAGACCTACCCTAAATCTGGGCCACACCTTCTGGTGCAGCCCACGTAAAAGGACAGGAAGGAAGGAAGTTTTTGCTTTTTGCCTGCTTGCCTTCATTCTCATTGTCCATCTATCCTGCTGCTGCTGCTGAGGCATTCCTTCATTGGTGTTGGAGCCTACTTCTTCAGGATTCCCACACGTACTAAAGACTGGGACATCCAGCATCGTGGACGGAACAACTACTGAATTCTTGGACTTCCTGTCAGGAGACAGACAGCCACTGTTGGACTAGCCAGACCATAGCCTATAAGCCATGCTAATAAATCCCATATGAATAAACCACACACGCACACACATTCTCTCTCCCTCTGTGATTCTATCAGTTCTGGTGCTCTACAGAGTCCTGACTAACAGGCCCGGGAGATCTGACTCCGGTAGTAAGGGTGGGGGTTGGTGGCAGGCTGTCTCACCAGCAGCCCAACACTGCCATAGCTATTGTACATTTTACCTCTGCAAATAAAACACCACGCTCACTTTGACAGTGGCACAGGCAGGCAGAACTTCATACACACAGCATCCTGCTAGGCCAGGTGTGACAAAAGAGCCAGAATAATCTTTCCCTGTCTTCTGAGGTGCAAAGGATTGAAACCAGGGCCCTGTATGTGTAAGACTTCTGACCATCCCAAGGAAGCTGAAACACATTTCCAAGAACCATGAGGATTTTTTTGCCTGGTCTGCTGGCACATGGGAGATCCTGAGTTCAAGGCCAGCCTGGGCTAAGTAGTGAGACTTTTTTTTTTTGAGACAGGGTTTTGCTGTGTATCCCGGGCTGTCCTGGATCTCGCTCTGTAGACCAGGCTGGCCTCAAACTCACAGAGATCTGCCTGGCTCTGCCTCCTGAGTGCTGGGATTAAAGGCATGCACCACCATCACCCTGGCTGAGACATTCTTTAAAAAAAAAAAAAAAAAAAGTCAAACTCAAACAAAACAAAACTGCTTGATGCAAGTTCTTGTAGGCGCTCTTCCAGGCAGGAACACTCTCGGTGTGCCTCTGTTCCAGAACTTACCACCTCACCAGGACATGTAAGCGCCAAAGGAAAACTGCATGGCTTACCTTTCCATCTGGCAGCCAGCTTGGGACTGGAGATTGTGAAGTTCGGACGGCTTCTTGAAAGAATGCCTTTTCCAAAGTAGCCCTTTCAGGAAGAAAACATGGTTGGTTGATGCTCAGCTGTTCAGTTTGCAGCTGCGCAGAAGACAACCATTCAACAGCCTCGTGTTTCCCTGACTCTAATGAGCACACATTCCCACCTCCGTGGTTTATGTAGGTGTTCATGTACATGTGTGCACATGGGCAAGTGCAGGGACATGTGTGCAGAGACGGGTGTGCAAGTGCATGTGTGCAGAGACGGGTATGCAGGTGCATGTGTGCAGAGACGGGTGTGCAGGTGCATGTGTGCAGAGACGGGTGTGCAGGTGCATGTGTGCAGAGACGGGTGTGCAGGTGCATGTGTGCAGAGACGGGTGTGCAGGTGCATGTGTGCAGAGATGGGTGTGCAGGTGCATGTGTGCAGAGATGGGTGTGCAGGTGCATGTGTGCAGAGATGGGTGTGCAGGTACATGTGTGCAGAGATGGGTGTGCAGGTGCATGTGTGCACATGTCTGCATGCCACATCATGTTGAGTATTTCCCATAGGAACTGGGGTCTGAACTTAGGACCTCAGTTACTTTATTCCTGGATTATCTCCAACCCCCACAGCTTTAGTACCAGCTCGCCTATCTCATGAGGAATCACTTCAGCTTGCGTCTGGCATCCTGAAGGCACCAGAGCAGGCAGGGGCAGCTTCTTCTCACGTGGCTCAGGAGTGCATTGTGTGTGGGAGTGGGAGCCATGCCCACTGCAGACAAAGGCCTCTTGGATTCCTTCCTACTCTGGACTGGAAGCATCCCTTTCTTTCCTGCTGATTTTCCCCCAAATAATACTTTCCCTGCCTTTTTTTTTCCTTTTGGTTTTTCGAGACAGGGTTTCTCTGTGTGGTTTTGGTGTCTGTCCTAGATCTCGCTCTGTAGACCAGGCTGGCCTCTGCCTCCCGAGTACTGGGATTAAAGGCGTGCATCCATGCCGCCAGGGCTCCTTTCCCTGCTTTTGACTCTAGACAAGCAGAAAAAAATCAAATAATAGAAAGATGATTAAAACGTCAGCTACGTAGAGCCTCATCTCACCCGCACACTGTGAACAAAGGCTTCAGCAGTGAGCTGCAGGCAGACAGGACCTAACGAGGCCTCAGCGCACCAGGGCCCCGCTGACCTTACTGCAAGCTTTCTAGAGAAAGTAGAGGGCAGGATGCCCAGTGGCAGCTGTCCTGAGCTGGGAGTGGAGGCAGGGAGTGTCACAGGTATGAGCGACTTCAGAGGGGATGGCAGGCACAGCTCAGAGGAGGAACACAAGGCCCTCGGCCTAATCCCCAGCACCAAACCAAACACACCAACACTAACACTGGACTGTGGAGATATGGAACCACTCTATGGACTCATGATGTCACTGAATTAAAGGTCTGCTTTGGAGGGGTGGACTTCTTAGCTATAAGCTGCAGGGGGATGATCCTTCTGTACACTGAATCTGTATTGCCCTCATTGGTTGATAACAAAGCTGTTTGGGCCTATGGCAAGGCAAGATAAGGTTAGGTGGAACAAAAAAACTGAGGACCCAGAGGAAGAGGGGCGGAGTCGAGAGAGATGAGAGCCAGCTGCCCAAGAAGCAAGATGCCAGAGGACTGGTACAGCCACGGCCATATTAGCAGAAATTAACAGAAATGGGTTAATCTAAATGTAAGAGCTAGTTAGTAATAAGCCTGAGCCATCAGTCAAGCATTTATAATTAAATAAGCCTCTGTGTGGTAATTTGGGAAGTGGATGCTGGGTATTTGGGAACAGGTGGTCGAGGCAGAAATCTCTACCTCCAGTTACAATAAGCTACATCTCATCCAGGCTACTTAAAAAATTATTTTTGCGAGGCAGTGGTGGTGTACATGTTTAATGCCAGCACTAGGGAGGCAGAGGCAGGTGGATCTCTGTGAGTTCAGGGGCCAGTCTGGTCTATGCAGCAAGTTCCAGGATGGCCAGGGCTATATAGAGAAACTCTGTCTGGAAAAACAAAAGCCAAAACCAAAAACTAAACAAAAAGAGCCCAAAACCAAACCAACCAAACAAACAAAAAAACCCAACACAAACAAACAAAAAAGATCCATTCCTGCAGGTGGTGGTGGCACAAACCTTTAATCCCAGCACTCGGGAGGCAGAGGCAGGTGGATCTCTGTGAATTCGAGACCAACCTGGTCTACAGAGCGAGTTCCAGGACAGGCTCCAAAGCTACACAGAGAAACCCTGTCTTGAAACACCAAAAACCAAAAACCAAAACCTTTAAATTTCATGTGTATGAGTGTTTTGCCTAGATGTATGTCTATATACCACATGTGTGCCTGGTGCCTTCAGAGGCCAGGAGAAGGTACTAGATCATCTGGAACTGGAATTAGAGACTGTTGTGAGCTGTCATACTGGTGCTGGGAATTAGATCTAGGGCCTCTGGAAGAGAAGTCACTGCTCTTAACTGCTGAGCCATCTGTCCATCACGCTGCTTTTTAAAATGCTCCAGTAATAACAAATACGGAGAGTGGAGCAGGAGAGGGTGGTGGGGAGCAAGTCACCCATCTCATTTGAAGCCCATACCTGCCAGAACTAGAAGCTGTCCTCATCTAACAAGTTCCCAGAACAGAAAGAGAGCAGAGACCTTTGGGAACTTTCCACAGGCCCTGGCTCTGCCCATGAGCTGGGTCCTGTGCCACTGGGAAGGGACAGAAGTCAGTGGGGGTGATCTTCAGTTTTTATCCATTACATTCTGTAAATTACTTGTCTTTAATATATGTGGCTTCATCCTATGGTGTTGGAATGTGGGTTTGTGGCTGGGCGTGTCTAGTTCTCAGCCTCACAGTCAAGGGTGGGAGGATGCTCAAGGTGTCACCAGTTTCCAGGTCTTACCTTTCCATACAGCTGTTCCATGTCCTCCATGCCCCTGACTACCACATTGTTGCTAATCATTTCAGCTCGGAATATTCGGAATTCCTTCCTGGGACCTTGGTCCTGACCAAAGGGGATGGGCAGTGGTGACTCATAACTCTCATATACTCTTCTTTTCCTCTTCGGGGCACGGAAGACTGCCTCTGCCATTCTTCAAGGGTATCAGGCCTCTAGAGACAAAGGAGGAGGACCAGTCAGTAACCACAGACCAACAGAGCCAGCACACTTAGAACCGAGTTCATGTGGTCTCTGGGGGAAGGCCAAGTATCTATAAAACAATGACCAAGAAGATGTGACAAGGACATGATGGTGCAGATCAGTCACCAGGGGTGTCTCAGAGCCTGAGACCTCCAAGAAGCCAGTGCCATCATCTTCACTGAAGCTGGTAGCACCAAGGACTAACCTTATACCCTGAGAATTCCTGCCTTTAAGGACAAAGTGTGGTGATACTTTATTTGTGCTCTAACAAATAAAGCTTGCCTGGGGATCAAAGGAAAAAGCCAGCCACTATATTAAATATAGAGGTCAGGCAATGGTAGCACACGCCTTTAATCCCAGCATTCAGGAGGCAGAGATTCATTTGGATCTCTGTGAGTTCAAGGCCACACTGGGAACAGAGCCAGGCGTGGTGGTACATGCCTTTAATCCCAGCACTAGTTAACCATAGAGGTCTGGAGGTCTGTACAGACAGACAGGAAGTGGTAGAGCTGAGTAGAGAGAGAAAGTAAGATGGCAAGGCACAGAAAGGCATATAGGCATGAGCATATAGGAAGTAGTCTCTGGAGGCTGAGGAGTTGGTGAGGTGAGGTTGGCTGTGGCTTGTCCTATTCTTCTGATCTCTCAGCTTTCACCCCTATATCTGGCTCCAGGTTTTTTTTTTTATTTTTTTATTAATAAGACCATTTAGCTATTCATGTTATAACCAAGTACTTTTCTTTTCTTGACCAAGAGGCATTCAGAGCCTCCCAGGGATTACTAATCAGAGGTACTGGGGATGTAAAGATAAAACCAAGCAAGAATGTGTCCTCAGTAGAGTGAGTCAGGTGACATCTCTATCTTCCAAAGACCGACCTTAAGAGACATCATAAGCCGGGCGGTGGTGGCGCACGCCTTTAATCCCAGCACTCGGGAGGCAGAGCCAGGCGGATCTCTGTGAGTTCGAGGCCAGCCTGGTCTCCAAAGCGAGTTCCAGGATAAGGCGCAAAGCTACACAGAGAAACCCTGTCTCGAAAAACCAAAAAAAAAAAAAAAAAAAAAAAAAAAAAAAAAAAAAAAAAGAGACATCATAAGCCCCGGGGCTGTCAGTTCTCAGGGTTTTCTGTTTATTTTTTTGTTTGCTTAATTGAGACAGGGTCTCGTGTAGTCCAAGTTGACCTTGGATTCACCATGTAGGTGAGGATGACCATGAAATCCTGGTTCACCTGCTTCTACTTCCCAAGTGCTGGGATTTGAGGTGTGAGTCACCATGCCTGGCTCCCACTTTTAAAAGGAAATAAGGGTCACTGTCATTTAAGGGCCAATTATGTTCCACCAAATGCAGTGGGTGTGTGCGGAGACGCTGAAGCCAGACTGGCTGTGCTGTGATATACTCTGTGTGCTAGCTTCTGCACACACTGAAACCGGGAAGCTGCTGCCTCTTAGTTGTGAAACCTTGGGCAAAAGTCCCCCGGCCTCTCTGGGCTTTAGGTCATCTATAAAGGGGGCGAAAATCAGCCTCTCACAGCCAAGGCTCACAGAGTGTGTTGTGGAATATTTGCTTAACTATGCAAAGATGTGTTGCATTTGTTTAACTATGTAAAGATGTGTTGCTGTTTTACCATGGCTGCCTGAGGCACCTGACTGGTCTAATAAAAAGCTGAAGAGCCAATAAATAGTAAAGGAGGAGGTATAGATGGAGCTTCTGGGCAGGGAGAGTACACAGCGGGAGGAATTTAGGCTTAAGGAGAAAGAAAAAGAGATGCCAGGGAGACGCCAGGGGCCAGCCAACCAGCCAGCCATGGAGGAAGCAGGAAAGTAGGACGTATAGAATGAAAAAAAGGTAAAAAGTCCTGATGCAAAATGTGGAGGAATAGAAACAGGTTAACTTAAGTTAAAAGAGCTAGCGGGACAAGCCTAAGCTACGGCTGAGCAATCATAATTAATAAGTCTCCATGTCTTTATTTGAAGCTGGTTGGCAGCCCAAAGAAAATGCCAACTACAAGAGTGCTTGGAACAGATCACAGGGCAGTGGTGGCGCACGCCTTTAATCCCAGCACTCAGGAGGTAGAGCCAGGCTGATCTCTGTGAGTTCAAGACCAGCCTGGTCTACAGTGTGAGATCCAGGACAGGCACCAAAACTACCGAGAGAAACCCTGTCTCGAAAAAACAAAACAAAACAACAACACTCCCCCTCCCAAAAAAACTAAAAAAAAAAACAAAAAAAAAAAAACACCCAAAAAACCAAGAGTGCTTGGAACAGGACCTGGCATTGCTCATACACTGGGGATAATGGTTATGAAGTGAGTGCCAGCAATGCCATTTCACAGCAAAGGCAACATTTGGGTCAGTGAGGCCTGAAAAGGGCCCTGTGAGCAACGGCTCTGGATAACCATAGGGCTATGGAGTCCGGAGCCCAGGCTCTCTCCGTGGGTCCTGCTCAGGCACAGGCTGCATCTGTTCACTATGGACTAGGTCTGAGCGAGATCCCACATAGCTACCAACCAGGCAAGGAATTACCTAGAAGGAGTCAAGGAAGCTAAAGTCAAGACCTCTTTACTCGGGGTCTCACACTGACCTAAGGAGACAAAAAACAAGTATGGACACACATGAAAACTTGGATATAACACAGGGCTGCTGCCAGGTAACAGCTAACAACAGGAAGCATTGTTGAGCCACAGTCGATGCAAACGTGCACATTCCAACTGACAGACAGATGCTGTCACTAGGCGGGCAGGGAATTTGAACCTGCATCTGTCTAGGGTCAGAGTTAAACTGAGAAGTTACATGGAGCTGAAAGGTCTCACACATCACCCCTCACAAAGGACAAAGTATGATGATCTGGGTGCCCTTGCCCTCAAACCAGCATCCATTAGGAAAGTTGAGCCTGAGGTGGTGGGTGGCTTTAACATTTCATGACCATTAAAAAGAAATGATGTGGCAGGAACACTGGCTGCTCTTTCAGAGGATTCAGGTTCCATTCTCAGCACTCACATGGCAGCTCATGCCCATCTCTAACTCTAGTCCCAAGGACCTAATGCCCTCTTCTGGCCTCTATGGGCACTGCATGCATGTGATGCACAGACAAGAAATACAGGCAGGCAAACACTGGCATAATAATAATAATAATAATAATAATAATAATAATAATAATAATAATAATAATAGAAATGACAAGCCTTGGCCAAGATGTGATGACAGCTTCATGGAACTTCTCATGAAGCCAGGAACTTCAATAAGAACAGGGAAACAGACCAAGTGAATGACAGATACCCATGCATGGGGATGGAGAGGTGCTTAGTTAAAAGCACTGGATGCTCTTCCAGAAGACCTGGGTTCAATTCCCAGTACACACATGGTAGCTTACACCCACCTGCAACTCCAGTTCCAGGGGAT
This sequence comes from Peromyscus californicus insignis, assembly GCF_007827085.1. NCBI lineage: Eukaryota > Metazoa > Chordata > Mammalia > Rodentia > Cricetidae > Peromyscus > Peromyscus californicus. The sequence goes on along the minus strand of NW_026294584.1, from coordinate 130,346,789 downwards.
CAGACACATTCTTCTGGCCTCCTCAGGAAGCCAAACAAGTGTTGCATGTTACAGTGCACATACAAACATGCAAGCACATATATGTGCATGTATATGAAAGCAATCATCAGGATGTACCTTCTTAGAACTGAGTGTTCCAGACAGGAACACACCAAATAAGTTAAGTACTTGGGCCTCTTAATGAAACATACCTGAGCATTACCATGCATGACATGCATAATACTGAACAGCATTTATGACCATGGCTACTGCATGGTAAGGTAGCCGAAGGGCTGTTCTCCTGAGAGCACTGTAACTATATATGATGATTGTCGACCTGAGAGACGTACTGAAGAGGCAACCCTCTGGGCACGTCTACGTTAGATGAGCCCAACCCCGAACGTGGATGGCACCACACCATGGGCTGCGGTCTTAGATCACAGAAAAAGGTGAGAGAGAGCCCAGGAGCCACATGCTGCTTCCTGACTGCGGTTACGATGTGAGCAGCTGGTCTGCTCTTGCAAGTGGTGCACAGAACATATATGCAGGCAAAATATTCACATGGGTAAACAAAACATAGCTTTAAAAAAAGAGAAACGTTTCTTGTTGCCACGTCAACAGAACACCACGATGTGAACAGGCAATGGAAATAAACCTGGAACCATCGTAATCAGGTTCAGGGTTCCAGATACTGACTGGGTCATGTACACACACATGACACCGGAGAGCTGTCCTTATTTCATAAAGAAGCCGTTTGCTCGAAGCTGTTACTAGGGAACATAAGAGGTACGACTTGATGTGGCGGTACATGCCTGTAATCCTCAGACTAAGACAGGAGGATTGCTCTGAGTTCCAGGCCAGCCTGTACTACAAAGTGACACCTTGTCTCAAAACACCACCAACAACAAAAACAAAACAAAACAAAAAAACCCCGAACAAACCAATGAATAGGTACATGAACAAAGAGAGGCAGGAGGGGTGTGGAAGGCTGGATGCAATGGCTGTAACTTGCTTTTTTCTTGAGTGAACCCAAGGCCTGGCTCACTCAAAGAAAACGCTCTACCGAAGGAGCCACAGTCCCAGCCCTGGCATTATCCTTATTCCCATTGTACAGGTGAGAAAAGTGACTCTGGGCAGCATGTACCTGCAAAGATTGTTACTCTTCGCTTCCCAAACTCGGGCATGCCTGACACCAAAGCACCATGAAGCGTATTTCTGTCCATCGAAAGCAAGGCCTGTCCTTTTTTCTTCTTCTGATGAGCTAGCCTAACTTTCATTTAAAAATTTTGGTGTTGCTATGTAGCTTTGGCTAGCTTTAAACTCACATCTCTGCCTCAGCCTAACCCCCTTTAGATGCTCCAAAATGTCAATCCAAGCACAAACAATAAAGGGGGTAGATCCATTTAGTTTTCCAACGTTCTTGGACCAGGTGCCAAACAAGTATCCCTCATGGCAAAACTCACCCATGGTCTCTTATCACTTATTTATTTCATTTAGTTTTTGAGACGGGCCACACGTAGCCCAGGCTGGCTTCAAACTTAATACGTAGCGGAGGATGGCCTTAAACACAGGTTGGGATTACAGGCGGGCACCAAGCACGCTGGATCTGATCCGGTGCTGGGCGCAGAAACACGCTGCCAACTGAGCCCCATCCTCGGCCCACCCTCGTGGGCTGCTCATCTTTAGAAAACACATTTGCCTCTATGTTCCTCACTGCACAGCTCCCGGGCTGAGGTGCAGGGCCGAGGGCCAAGGCAGACCAGCTCGGCTTTGGGGCAGCCGGCAACTGTCAGCCCGAGCAGAGTGCTCAGCAGCCCGCAGGACGGTGTGCCCAAGGGCGCTTGAGTGACAGCCAGCCCCCGCCCAACTCGCGCCCGAGGCCGCCACCACGCTGGGCACGGGGACACAGCATACCGCCAGGCCTCCGGCTCCCAGCCTCCACTCAGCCTTACCTTCCGCGATCACGCGTGCCCGCCGTTACCAGGACAACCTGGGGGCGGCGCTACAGCCGTCAAGCAGTGAAGCCGCAAAAACCAGTCGCACGCGCAGCCGCAGAACCTACACGCCGCTTCCTAGCGCGGCGCGCCTGCGCACAGTATCGCAGATGGTTCATTCTGCCCCACCTCCCGCTGAATCTAATGAGGATTCCTACAGGGTCATATATCCCGCTTTAATCCTCACGGCAATCTCACAAAGTCCATTTGTTTCTCCCCTCTTGAGGTTACATAAGTCTCGCAGTATAGCTTTGGTTTACCTAGAACTGACTGTGTAGCCCAGTCTGGCCTTGAACTCATGGAGATGCACCTACCTCTGTTTCCCCAATGCTAGGATTAAAGATGCTCACCGCCTCACGGGTCTAACACAAGATCCATTTTTACAGATGAGATGTGAAGTGGCCTGCCCCCAAAGAGTGCCCTTAACCTCCTCAATATGACGTGAGATTTTATTCAGTAATGAACCCTGCATGCTACAATAATGACCTACCAGATAAAATGTGCCCGCTGGTGCAATAATGGTGTGAAGGTTACGGAGGCAACTAACAGGAAAGAAATCATGCCTGGTACTGCAAACCTGATCAAAAGTCTGTGTCTCGGGAGGTCATAGGGCCTAAGGGGGAAAAAACCCTACTACTGCTGTCTTGTTAAATGGAGATGTCAATCTACTTCTAAATATTTTGGTTATACCCACAGATTAGTGCTGCCCTGACCCATGGCCAGAGAAGCACCTTTCTGCAGTGGGTTAATGGTCAGAGTGCTGAGAAGTTACTATAGAGTGATCAGCCTTAAATGGGATGTGTATATTAACTCTTGCCTGCCTAAGGCTGAAGAAACATTGAAAAAGAAGTGGGGGTTGGGGTGGGCCGGCGGCAGAAAGAAGATGAGAGCCAGAGGATGTGAGGAGCGCTGTGAAGTGCTGTCTTCTGGACGTGACAGAGCCCATGGCATTCATGAACTCAGAGCAGCAGTGATTACTTACACACGACTTGGACATGATCAAGCCCGAAAGCTCAGTTAACATTCTAGCAGGCAGTACTAATTGGATCTGACAGATTACCAAGAAGATAAAGAGCAGGGGATATGAAGGGGTGTGTGGGGGAGTAGGGGAATGGGAGAGGACAGTTGGGGGTGGCTATAATCAAGATACACTGTGTACATTTATGAAACTGTCAAAGACTATACAGAAGATATATATAAAGAACTAAAACAAAGAATACACACAGGCAGTAGAAAGATAATCTCTGCCAGGTGTGGTGGTGCACACCTTTAATCCTAGCACTTGGTAAGGAGAAGCAGCCAGATCTCTGAATTCAAGGCCAGCCTGGTCTACTTAGCAAGTTCCAGGTCAGCCAAGACTATATATACAGTGAGATCCTGTCTTATTTTTTTCTCCTCAGGCTGGGGTGTGACTTAGTGGTGGAGCACTTGCCTAGCATTTAGAGACCTTGGGGTTCATTAAAGACAAAACAAAACAAACAACTTATTTCTCAAACTTCCAACCTGTTGTATCTTGTTTCTTCCGTACTCTTCACATCCCAACTTTGATTTCTTTGGTGAAGTATTTGAAAATAATTCCTACCCAGGCTTGGTGGTGTGTATTTATAGTCACAGTTGCTAGGAAAGCTGAGGGGCTAGCATCCTTTGAGGCTGTGAGTTCAAGGCCAGGCAGAGAACTATATGAAGCAGGCAGTAGCGGCGCTCAACAGTGACCACAACACTCCTTATCGAGTTAGAGGCAGGCAGATCTCCTGAGGTCGAGGCCAGCCTGGTCCAGAGAGTGAGTTCCAGGACAGCCAGGGCTACACTGAGAAACCCTGTCTTAAAAAACCAAACCAACCAAACAACCAACCAACCCAACAACAACCAGAGGGGCTGGAGAAGTGGCTCGGGTTAAGAGTGCTGGCTGCTCTTCCAGAGGATGTGGGTTCAATTTGCAGAGCCTACATGGCAGCTCACAACCATCTGTAACTTCAGCTCCAGGGCACCTGATGCCCTTTTCTGGCCCCAGTCACACACGTGGTACACAGACATACACGTAGGCACAACACTCATATGCGTAAAATAAGTAAATCTAAAAATAAAAAATAAGACAACAAGAACCTCAAACATCATGTAAAACCTCACCCATGATATTCCAGTATTATACACATGTAACACAGACACACACACTCCTATCAACTGTGTAGTTGATTCTATTTCTGCTAGTCATGTGTATTCTATAGAGTTAGCAAATATTGATCTGTTCTTCCCGGGAGAACACAGGGCTGGCTTCTGCCAACCTGTAATCACAGTCTTTTCATCCTGTGGTCACTATAAGCCTGTTTCATACTGTTCATTCTATTTAAAGTCATCCTTTGTATTATCTGCTGTTGATTCATTGACACTGAACTTGCAGCCAGCAGTGAAATAACATGCATGCCAGGGTCTTATCTGAGCCATATTTCCTTCAGCAAATCGCATTTCCTGCCTGAGCAACACTGCATCACCTCAGCACTCTGCTTGAGGCGTTTGAAACACTCCAATCACAAGTAAAAAACACAAGAGTGTAGAAATCGTGTGCACATGGCTGACTCTGGGTGTGTGTGAATCTGTGAGGGACTGCAAAAGTGAGGCCTTCATTTTGAGGTCTCACACACACATATACGCACGCATGCACGGACGCACACTCCATTTTAGAATTCCAGAATAGTGTTAAAAACAAACAGAAAACCATCTAGATGTCACATAAGGGAACACACAAATAAAGTGAAAGTAGCTTGCAATGCAATTCTTTTTGCAAAAAGGGTGTGCCAAGACCCACAGCAAGCTAGCAAGCACATGGGGTTAGGAACTTCAGTTGATGATCATGTGTTCGCCATTGGCTGGAGTCTGAGCTCTCAGACTTCTGCCATTGGTTAGTTTGGAAAGAATCCTAGGCAAAGACAATGAAGGGAAGGGTTCGGAGCTGCAGGCCGCCAAGTAGGGGGGAGGTTGCTTTGCATAAATCAAAGTTTTACCAGGTAGGAGAGATCTGTGGAATCTTAGTCCTTGGTAGACCAACTACTTTTGATAGACTAAAACAAACACTTCTAACAGTATAAAGGCCGTCTGTCTACTACAGCTTAAACACAGCTGGAAATGGACATCAAGTCTTTTGTTGTTGTTGTTTTCTTTTTAAATTTGGTTTTTCCAGACAGGGTTTCTCTGTGTAGCTTTTGCTGTCTTGGAACGTGATCTTTAGATTAGGCTGGCCTCGAACTCAGAGATCCACCTGCTTCTGCCCCCTGAGTGCTGGGATTAAAGGCACATACCAACACTGCCCAGCGACACCAAGTCTTAATGTGAGCCATGAATGGAATCATCATGTAATTTTTGAAATATACTGAAAAAGAAAAAGAAAAAGAAAGAAAGGAAGGAAAAAGTTGCCCCTCCCCCTGCTTTTGTCAGGGGGAGGGGTTTGAAACAGTCTGGTGTTGCTGGCTTCAAACGCTACATGTAGCAGAGGATGATGACCTTGAACTCCTGATCTTCCTGCCTCCACCTCCTAAATGCTGGGATTATACAAATGCATCACGGTATCGAGAGTCAACCGGTTTGTAATCTCAAATTCAAGATCAGCTGGGTGTCCTGTGTTTTATCTAGCCATCCTTGCCACCTCTACCGTGGCCATTATGTGGTGGTCATAGCGGCCCCGCGGACTGGGTGCCACCGCCTCTGTCTCTGTTGCCAGTGGCTGGGAGCAGAGCAGCCTCAGTCGCCCCACGGGACGCCAGGGCTTGGTTCCAGCACCCAACACACAGCATTCAGTGTTGAAACCAACTCTGTAAGAATTGGCGGGAGGGGAAAGAGGAAGCCTTGATGCGGTGATGGACCAGGGAGGCTTCCTGAAGAGCTGGCCTAGAAACAGGGCTGATGGCAGCCTGGGGCTTCCGGCTGGCCCTGGTGAGAGGCCGGACCCAGTTTGGAGGTTCAGGGAGGAGCTGGGCCTGGCCAGGGCAGGAGGTCGGAGCCGAGATAAGGCCGGATAGGTAAGGCGGGGCCGATTGTGGAGGCGCTTGAATTCCAGGCTTGGCTTTCGGACTTTACCCCGCAGACAATGGGGAGCCGGCCGCATTTCTGAGCAGGGCTGGGCAGCCCCTGTCGCCCCATTGTTTTCCTGAGAGGCCGGGCCCTGCAGTGTTGCGTCTCGACCACCAGATGGTGGTATTTCAGCAAATTTCAACCACTCCCGGTGAGCGCCATCCATCAGCCAGAGCTGCGAAACACACACCAAATCTCCCCAATCCGGGACGTGGTACAGACTCACCCCGCCAGCGAGCCTTCTCCCCTTCACAGCTTTGAGGGAGAATTTGTTGAGCTACAGGAAAGGACAGACCCGTGTTGGCCTGTGCAGCTGGAAGTTCAACATCAGCTGGCCCTCTTTCAGTGGGCCACACGCCCATTCCACTAGTTGGGAAGTAGAGGTTTGCCTTAACTCAACTGTTAGGACGTGGAGCCATGGGGCAAAGGGTGAGCCCGGAGCCCTCAAGATTCTGGTTTGATGGGCAGGGTTCCTTGCATAGTATCCGGTCTATTGTCGTTGCCAGAAAAACAAAACCAAACCAAAATAACCCCAAACCACCGTAGTACTATTGAGGGAAATAAGCCACCTGGTCGGTTCCTGGTGCTTTTTAGAGAGACACTGGTCCTCCGAGTTAGAGATTGGAACACCCGTTTTACTGGAAGGATTGTCCAAGGTCACACAGAGGGGACACACCAGAGGGCATGCTGGATCCCAGGATTGTTGCACCTGCCTATCTCATGCCTTCGTTTATCAATCAAACATAGCCTACTGTGCAGTCAATTTCTTAGCGAAACTTGTGTGTCCATACCCGAAGAGATACAAAGATTTCCTTTTTACAACTGTGTATATATATGTGTGTGTCTGTGTATGGATTTCAGGCAACTGTGAGCTGCTTGATGTGGGTACTGGGAATTGTACTCCAATCCTCCACTGGACAGAACAGTGAGTGAGCTTAATCACGGAGCCATGTCTCAGCCCCAAATGACTTTTTAAAGAAAGATATTTTTTATTTATGTGTATGTGTTTGTGTGCACTCGCCAAGCTGCTTGGAGAAGCCAGAACAGGCTGTTGGATCCACTGGACCTGGAGTGACAGGCAGTTGAACCCCTTGGTGTGGGTGCTGAGGATGCAACTCAGTTTCTCTGGAAGGATAGCAAGACCTCTTACACGCCAATGCACCTCTCCAGCCCCTTCCTCCTTTAAATCAAAACTGGTGGTGTGCAGTTTTTGTTTTCTGAGAAAGAAAACCTAACTGTTCCTATTTGGAAGGAAGGCACATTCATAAAATGTGTCATAGACACACACGCTGTACAACACCCATATAGCAGAATACTGTGTAGCAACAAAAATGAACTAACTGTTCTGAATATGACCTACAGAAGTCTATCAATAGACACATTTCAAACACACGATAAAAGCAAAATGCAAGATAATATACATCCTATTTATGAAAACTAAAACACACTACATCACACACTGGGTATACCAAAAGGTATGTTCATATACCAATGCCCAGTCTTCTACGGTACTTGGCAGTGGGTAAGGGGACTTCAACTTTGTTTCTAATACTTTATTTCTTAAAATAAAAACTACATAGAGAAACAAAAAACCATGGAAATAAATCTGGGTGGTAGATATACCAGTGATTGCCACACTATTTCTTCTATTATTTATGTACATACAAGAGATGCTCCAAGGAAGTAAATTCAAATGGGATGCCACCAAGCCTGGCTTTCTCTTTGTCTAGGATCTGAAGGCGGCAGCAGCGTTCAGGGGCCTGAGGGTAGCCGGGAAGGACAAGGCCCAGTTCTGGTCTTACAAACTGAGATTTGTAGCTGTGAGGTCCCATTCACGAGCAGCGCCAGGTACCCACCCTGCTTCTCTCATCCCTTCAGGGGAGATGGATGTGGCTGGCGAGACCATCGGACCCCTCAGGGGGGGACACAGAGGACAGAGGAGGCCAGGACCATGTGGCTCTATCTTGGAAGCTACTGGCTGGCTGGCAGCGGCCATGGCCTGGGCCCACTTCCCTTCTGTCCTTTGCTTTGGTCATTTCCCCCCGAAGAAATGGTCACACAGACCATTTCTCAAAACGCCTCCTTGCAGGGCGACACCCCCTTTTTTGCGCCAGGTGCTCCAGCCAGAAAGTTAACCCAATTTTCACTTTTGCTTCTTGTTTTCCGGAGCTGTGCTGACCAGCATGCAAAATCGGCGTTGGTGTTCTGTGATCGCGACAGAGAAAGAGGCGATCAAGTGACCTCATGTGCTATACAGTGATGCTTGCTTTGGTCGATGGCAGATGGAGGCAGCAGGCTGTACCCTGGTGTGTAGCAGGCTAGACCATGCAGCCCCATCATGTAGCAAGGTGTACCAGACAGCCTCGGTGTGTAGCAGGCTACAGTTTACAGCCTTAACGTGCGACAGGCTAGACCATGGAGCCGAGGTGTCCAGGTTAGACGCCTGAGGCATGTGTAGCGCAGCCGTCACCTCTTATTCAGTCCTCAGAGCACACTCCATTCTTAGGTGCACGGCTGTGGGACCTTTTCCTCTTACATTTCTCCCCCGTTTGCACTGGTCATAGTGAGCTGAGTGTGGTGCTTTCAGAAGCCCGTTTTCCGGCTCTTTCACTCCTCACTCTGAGGCTTTGCACGGGTAATGTTCTCCGCCAGATCATGTGTTTGCACACTCGGTCTCGGCCTAGTGGCTGTTGTGGGAGGCCATGGGATCGTAGGGAGTGGCGTAGCTAAGCACACGTGGGTCATGGGGCTCCTGCCTGAGTCTTTGTCTCCTGCTCTACCGCGGCGGCGTGGGAAGCTGCAAGGACCCGTTACAGACCCACCCACGATGCCCGATGGGCTGTGTGCCCTGAAACTGTGAGCAAAGATGAACCCTTCCTCCCATAAGTTGCTTCCGTCACGAGTTCCTCTGTAGCAGCAAGAGCAGCAGCTCACACTCACCTCACCTCTCTTAGTAAGCGATGCTCACTCACTCCATTTCATCCATGTATTGATCCGTTTTTATTCTCTTCAGCTTTTATTTGTGTTATTTGATACGTATGGGTGTTTGCCTGCGTGTGTGTCTGTGGAGACAGAAGAGAATGCTCGATCCCCCTGGAACTGGAGTTACAGGCGGTTGTGAGCTGCTGAATGTGGGTGCTGGGAACGGAACCAGTGTCCTCTGCAAGAACAGTCAGTGCTCTTACCCACTACGCTGACTTTCCAGGGACCCCTCTCCGTTTTAAAGAGGAAGAAACCCAGTGCCAGATATTGGGATAAATGCTGAGCCTGTATGGTTATCAGTTTAGGACTCCACCCCTCATTCCAAAAAGGTGCTATAAAGAACATTTGTCTTATCTCTCTGAAAAACCAAGTGTTCTTTGTTCCAGGTTGCTTTTGCCTTGCATGTGGCCCCCAAAGGATCATAATTTCCTGGGTGGCTAAAGAATTCTCTCCTCTGCTCACAGGACAGAGTTCCAAACCCCAGCTTTCCTGCTCATTGGAGCATACGCACCTCCTATCTCAAAGGCCTAAATTCCAGGCAAGCCAGTGATAATGCCCCAGTCATCAGATTTGAAATCAAATTTCAGCAAAGACACATTTGCTGCCAGAAAGCCTTTTCTTTTCTCTGTCATTTTTTCCCCACCCAAACATAACATCCTCTTATGAAATATGTCTGATCTGCAATATTTACTTTCCCTTATTTAATAACAGGAAAGGCTTTGCTGCGCTTTTGTTGATTTTTGCATTTCTTATTAAAATTCTTAAGGGGGTTTTGGGGGAACTTAATCAGCAAAAAAAGGAGGAGAGAAAAAAAATTCCTCATGTGCGGTCCCCACGACTTGCAAACGGAGGAAGCACACTGTTTGTTTAAGAGCTGCTGATGGGAGAAGCAGCCGGTCACGTGTTCCGGAACCTTCCTCAAACCCTTTCCTTCTCTGAGTACCTTTCTCAGCCTTCTACAGAGCGGAGCCAAATGCCATGCTTTCTGCCAAGACCGTGGAGCTGGTGTCCACGCTCTTGCCACGCTGGGGCAGATACAGACATTCGTGGAACCCCCAGCATGCTTGCAGCAGGAGGTCTCAATTTCCCCTTTTGGCACTGGCAGATACAGAAACTGGGGCTCAGAGGGCCAGTACCCCTTGTCCAGTCCCTCGTCCTGAACAGCTTGCTGTCCTTGGGACTAAGAGGAAAAGGACTTGCAATAGTCCTACGCTCCCAGCCCTGCTGTGCTCCGTGGCAACTCTCAGGGACAGTAGGTGACCCCTAATTGTAACTTGCTGTAGGCCACACAGCTGCAGGGTAGCGGAGCTCAGAGCCCGGAGCTGCACTGGCCATCATGTGTGTTTACCTCACGGCGTGGCCTCGTCAGAGCCACCTAAGGCTTTGTGTGACAGAGTAGACCATGTCCTTAGACTTTAAAGTTCTGCCCGAGAGCGGTCGTGGCTACCACCCTTGCTTCCTGATTGGGGCTTCAAGTAGCTTCAAGATTTTAGTTTTTACATTTACATTCTAATAGAAATAATTATAATAAAATTTTAAAGTTGCATTTATTTATGTGTGTATCTCTCTCTCTCTCTCTCTCTCTGGTGGGGGAGTGCTCATGTGGGGGGCCAGAGGACATCTTGCAGGAGTTGCTTCTCCCCATCTACCATATCAGTCCAGATGGGCAGGCTTGGTTGCAAGGGCCTTTACCTGCTCATGCCCTCTTACCAGCCCAGGCATGATTATATTTATAAGCACTGTTATGACATCATTGCACTGTTATTCTAGTATGTGTATGGTTCATCATCAGAAGACCCCTTTCCAGAGTCAACACCCCTGAAAGACAGAGGACCCAATGTGCCTCTTCCACAGATGAGGAACCAGGTCCAGACGGGCCAAAGCATCTGATAACCAAAACCTGTGGCCGACCAGAACTGAAATCTAATTCTCTAAGCCTGGAAGGAAGAGTTGGGGCCACACTGTGAAGGGCGTCACCTGGTGTCCTTAGGAATTCATTCCTTTATACAAAGGGACACCTGGCAGGCTTGAGGGGGGAGTGACTCAGTCAGGTTTGGACTGTGGAGGCCTGGGGTGGAGAACAAGCCAGAGGGCCCAGGGATCTGCGGTAGAGGCTGTTAGGAGCTGCAGGCAAGGGGGCCCGCAGGCTTGCCCACCCCACATCCTGTTTCCTCCCACCTCCACGACAATCTTTCCCGACACTCACCCTCCTCCCAGAGTCCCTCTCTGCTTCCTCCCCTCTCTGTGGTGCTGGGGTTTGAACCCAGAACTTCATGTTTGTCGGGCTCTTCTCATTCTCCCCTCCTTCCTTTGCATGCTCAAGGCCTCAGTCACAATGAGTCTTAACCTTGCAGGGGTCAGAGAGCTGTCTGAAGACCGAGGAAAGAAGATCTACAGGCGCCCAGTACACCTGCTCTGTGTAAGGAACACGGCATCAGGCCTCACAGACCCCAATACCGCTTCTGCCTGCGAACACCCGGGAAGGCAGACATCCCCAAGGTATCAGCTGGGTGTTGTAAATGTCCTGGGATTGCGTGTGCCGCTGAGGAGGCAAAGAGAGCTAGGTTTATCTTCTGAGAGGTCAAGTGCATGCCTTGGAAGAGATGCTGGATTGACATGAGTTCCGGGCCAGCTTGGGCTACAGCGTGAGACCCTGTCTTTAAGGAATAAAACCAGAAGGAAAAAAAGTGGGGGATGGGGGTGTGCTAGGCTAGAGAGAGCCCTAAGTGATTGCAATGCCATCATCTTCCCTCACCTCCTCCCTCCCTCCCTCCCTCCCTCCCTCCCTCCTTCCCTCCTTCTGTCCCTCTCTGGCTCTGTTCAGGCTGTTCTCAAAACTCTTGGGCTCGCCGGGCGGTGGTGGCGCACGCCTTTAATCCCAGCACTCGGGAGGCAGAGGCAGGCGGATCTTTGTGAGTTCGAGGCCAGCCTGGTCTCCAAAGCGAGTTCCAGGAAAGGCGCAAAGCTACACAGAGAAACCCTGTCTCGAAAAACCAAAAAAAAAAAAAAAAAAAAAAAAAAAAAACTCTTGGGCTCAAGCCATCCTCCTGCCTCAGCCTCTTGAGCAGCTAGGACAACAGGGGTTTGCTCTGAACACAGTAGTATTCATTGATCCTTCTTATTCTGAGACCGAGTCCTGTGTAGCTCAGGCTGACTTCCAACTCTTTCCATAGCTGGGTTTGGGCTGGCCTTGAACACCCCTTCCCCTGCCTGCACCTCCCACGTGCTGGGGTTACAAGTGGGCTCCTACAGTAATGTTTCTAATACTCAAAAAGTCCATCTGAAGGAAGGTTGGATGCGCAAGAAAGCAGCAGAGAGAGGCAGGGAGGTCTCTGGTGCCCTTAGCCACTGGAGTCCCTCACCAGCCGCTCCTGAGCCTCCTGCTCACCAAGCATCGCTCGGATTTGATTTGGCTTTCTGGGGACTGTGCCGACAGGGAGCTCAAGTGTTGGCAGCAGGACACATGTATCCGGTCCCTTTGGCAGTGACATTTCTCACTATAAATTAGTAAATTGGGAACAGATAATCCACAGAAGAAGCCATGGAAACGACTAATATGTAACAACAATTCTTCCTCTCTAGGATTCAAGGAAACATAAATTCAAACCCAAACCCAAATTGTCTCCAACCTACTCCATCAGAAAAGACTGATTTGTTTGTTTTTGAGACAGGGTCTCACCAGGTAGCCTTGGCTGGCCTGGGACTTGCTGTGGTCTCAAACTCACAGAGATCCACCTGCCTCTGCCTCCTGAGTGCTGGGACTAAAGGCATGTGCTACCACATCTGGCAACTTCTATTTAAAAAAAAAAGACTTAAAAAGATTAAAAAATAAATAATAAACAAAATAAAATAAGACAAATAAATAAAAGTGGACATGTCGTGTGAGTGCGGCAGGGTGTGGGGAGGCCAGAAGAGGGTAGATGTGCCTGGAACTGCAGTTGCAGGCGGCTGTGAGTCACCTGAGATGGATGCTCGGAGCCAAATTCGGGTCTTCTGGAAAAGCAGTAACTGCTCTTAACCCCTGGAAAAGCAGTAACTGCTTTTAACCCCTGAGCCGTCTCTCCAGCCTCAAGCCTTTTACAGTTATTTATTTATTTAATTTTGCAATACAATTCAGTTCTACATATCAGCCACGGATTCCCTTGTTCTCCCCGCTCCGGCTCCCCTCACCTTCCCCCCAGCCCCCCCCCCCCCCATTCCCACCTCCTCCAGGGCAAAGCCTCCCCCGAGGACTGAGGTCAACCTGGTCGACTCAGTCTTTTTTTTTTTTTTTTTTTTTTTTTGAGACAGGTTTCTCAGTGTAACCCTGGCTGTTCTGGAACTTGCTTTGTAGACCAGGCTGGCCTTAAACTCAGAGATCTGCTTGCCTCTGTCTCCTGTGTGCTGGGATTAAAGACTTATGCCACCACAGCTGGCCTCAAGACTTTTTTGGAATTGAAATATATTGCTATGAAAGGCAGGTGTAAGGGGCACACTTGTGCCCAGCTTGTGGGAGATCTCGCTGCCTGTATGGCCCTGGAACTTTGGGTCTCAGCATGTAGGTTCTTTTGGTTTCTTTTCTTAGGTGTGTTTGCAGTGCTGGGGAGGAACCCAGGGCCCCTTGCATGCCAGGCAGGTGTTCTGACCCCGAGCTGTGGCCCGGCCTCTCATAGTGCAATTCTTTAGGTTTCTACAGGATCGTTTGAGACACTCATCTGCCAGAGAAGAGCTGAAGGGGGCTGGGGAGAAGGCTTATTGGGCAAGGACATAAGACTGGAGTTGAGTTCAGGTCTCCAGAACCCACAGAAAAGCCATAGCCTGAATGGTGGTAATCCCGGCATCCACTCCCAGGAGCTGGGAAGTGAAGACAGGGGAATCGATGGAAGGCCAGCTAGCCTGGCTTGTGCAAGAACAAAGAGACCCTCTCTGTGACGAACAAACTAGAAAAGTGGGACCAACCCCCGATGGCCTCTGTAAGTGCCCTGTGGCACACGTGTGTCAACACCTCTGTGCAAGAACACACACACATGCAAACATACACACACAATAACATATACAAATACACAGCACTGTGGCACACATCTGCCAACACTCCTACACAAGAACACACACACACACACACACACACACACACACACACACACACACACACACCCCACTTGTGTGCATACACAGAACAGCCACAGAAGCCACTTCCTGGATTTGCTCCCAAAGGTTTACTGAACACCTACTATGTGCAAAGCTTACAAGACACAAGCAGGATGGGGCCACGCTGGAGGGAGGGTGGAGATCACTTCCTGGGTGTGGTGGAAAGGAGAATGGAAGGGAAGGAGATGGGGAGGAGGCTCAGGGGAAGTCAGCCCCTCCCTTGGCCTTTACCATCTCTTGCTGCTCCCCAGACTTGTCCTGCTTGGGCAAACTGAGGCTCAGGTGGCACCCAGGAGCCGCCTGTAGCCATCCTCTGCAGCACGGGTGGATCTGAGGTTGATCTAACGGGCTCGGGTGTACTGACAGCATTTTTTAAAACTATCTTTTTTTGTATTTTATTTTTTTCTATTATCAGCTTGATACAGTACAAATTCTTATCCTAATAGTGAAATGTTTCACTGAGGCTTGCCCAGTGATTGAGTAAAACCAAAACTTATTATAAGCCACAGTCATCCTAGGGTCCCCCCTGCTATATAGCCTCCCTGGTTCTGTGGGTTGCAGTCTGATTGTTCTTTGCTTTATATCTAGAATCCACTTATGAGTGAGTACATACCATGTTTGTTCTTCTGGGTTTGGGTTACCTCACTCAGGATGATTTTTTCTAGTTCCATCCACTTGCCTGCAAATTTCATGCTATCATTGTTTTTCTCTGCTGAGTAGTACTCCATTGTGTATATGTACCACGTTTTCTTAATCCATTCTTCAGTTGACGGGCATCTAGGTTGTTTCCAGGTTCTGGCTATTATGAATAGTGCTGCTATGAACATAGTTGAGCATGTATCTTTGTGGTATGATTGAGCATTCCTTGGGTATATGCCCAAGAGTGGTATGGCTGGGTCTTGAGGTGGATCGATTCCCAATTTTCTGAGAAACCACCATACTGATTCCACGGTGGTTGTACAAGTTTGCATTCCCACCAACAGTGGAGGAGCGTTCCCTTTACTCCACATCCTTTCCAACATAGACTGTCATTAGTATTTTTGATCTTAGCCATTCTGACAGGTGTAAGGTGGTATCTCAGAGTCGTTTTGATTGGCATTTTTAAAAGCACCCTAGGTGTTTCAGTTGTTTAGTCTGATCAGAGAACTAGCAAACAGAAAACGGACAAACTCAGGGCAAGGTGCTGATAAGACAGGATGGAGGGCCACACACAGCTGGCCCAAGAGCTGGGGGTACAGAGGGTGGGTGCTGGTGGCTTGCAAGACTGCAGCTACATGCCACCTCGCTGAGCAGTAGCTCATTTTGAAGAACGTTGTTTGAATGAACTAAAAACCATGTCCGGGTATTTTGCTTGCCTGCATGTCTGTACACCCACGTGTGCTTGCTGTCCACAGAAGTCAGAAGAGGGCATCAGATTCCTAGAACTGGAGTTACAGGAGCTTGTGAGCTGCCATGTGGGTGCTGGGAATTGAACCCGGGTTCTAGCAAGAGCAGTCAGTGTTCTTCACTGCTGAGCTATCTGTCCAGGTTCCTGCATTAATTAATTTTTAAATGGACAGAAAATGCTTGTATTTACTTAAGGGATAAAAGGTGGCATTTTGGTCCACCCGGAAGTGGTTGCCAATGTTTATTCTATTTTCCATCTCTCTCTCTCTCTCTCTCTCTCTCTCTCTCTCTCTCTCTCTCTCTCTCTCTCTCTCTCTCTCTCCTTCCTGTCTTCCTTCCCTCCCTCCCTCCCTCCTTCCTTCCCTTTCTTCCTCTCCTCTTAATGAGACAGTTTCATGTAGCCAAGCTGGCTCAGATTCCCTGTGTAGGTGCAGATGACCCAAGCTTCTGATTTTCCTGCCTCTCCTTCCCAAGGGCAGGGATTACAGGCTTGTGTCCCACGCCTGGTTTATGCAGCACTAGGGACAGAATCCAGGGCTTCAGGCATGCTAGGCGAGTGTTCTACCAACTGAGCCACATCCCCAGCCACAGAATGAAAACACAACCTCTGACTCCTGCTGGAATTCAGGGAATTCCTGTCCTGCTGACAGTGTGGGTGGGGAGAGCCTATCCTAAGATCTGCAGTCAATGTAGTAAGGACTTCTATCAAAGATCATATGAGCCGAGCTGACTTCTCAACAGTAAAGACAACCTTCATGAGTGTAAAGTAGGGGGACCCTTAGATCTGAATCTACAGGAGCCCACTGTTCATTAGCTTTTTGACGTCAGGCCAGTGGCTTGATCTCTCTGAGTCTCATCAGTCTCCTTGTTCCTACCCCACTTGGCTTGGAGGAACAGGTGGGGTGGTGATAGTGAAAGTCCACAGCACAGAACCTGGCCAGTTAGCTCCTGTGGGACTGGTGGTGTGGGCTACCCAGCCAGGAGTATCCCTTCCCACGACAGCCTCCTTCGCTTCTGGAACTTTCCTCACTGCACACAGGCTGTGTGGCGTAACTACTAGTGTGTGTCTTACTGAGGGCCCAAGTCACAGTCTGTAGTTGTCTGGAGGACATACTGAGACCCAACAGTACCCCCCTCTCCCTACAGATAAGAAAAAGCAAAGCTCCCAGAGGGTGGGGGTAGCACTGAGGTAGCTCACTCACGGGGCCACCAGAGCCTTGGTCCCCTACTTCTAGTGGGTCATGTCTCTCTAGCCCCAGAATGCCCACTCTGCCAGATTCCTTGACAGTGCCCTCTACCGGGTAAACCTTGAAGGAGGAGAATCCATGAACATCTGGGGACTCCTGCTCTTTGAAGTGCTGAGGTGGGCGCCAAAGGACCAGGTGAGTGGGGGTCAGGGGTGGGGCTGGGCTAGTGAGATGATTACCGGTTGGCTAGGTGACTCATTTGTACCAACGGGCTGGTGAGACATAGAGAAACCCCGGTACAGGAAGATGAGGCAGGATAACAAGCCTGGAGGTTCTTTGAAAACAGTCAACTTGTCTCAGAGCTGGGCCCCTTAACTGCTACTAGCAGAACTCAAAGCCTGCTGTGACCCCAGGCACAGTGACCCCCAACCCAGGGTGGCTTGCTGGAGCTTCATCTCACTCATCTGACAGATGAGGATAGGACCTCACCCCCACCCCCCACCTCATCTTCTTGGGATGGGTTTGAGATTCCAGCACCCTTTATGTAGTACTGCCGTGTATTTGCATAGAACCTGTGTACAGCTTCCTGAGACCTTTAACTCTGCCGTGACATCAAATACTGAATGGGGTGCACATGTTGTGGAGATGGACAATCTATTGTGTTTAGGGAACAACGACACGGGGAAATATCTGTGCATGTTCAGTACAGACGCCATCCTTTGCCCTGAATATTTTCAAGTCATGTTGGATGGAGAAACTGCAGATAAAGGTGGCCACCCAAGGAATTCTACCTCATTGGCTTGCTCTGAGGATGAAGGGACAGAATGTAGGCAGCGTGCACAGGGCCTGGCTCCTGACAGGGGAGAGGCAGGCCTTCTGTTAGGCCTACTCCGGCTCATAGCATCTTCAAAGCGGCTCCCCAAAGCTGCTCCAAGCTGGTTCTCTTTCAAAGAGTATGCTTCATGGCAGCCTGGGATCTGCAGGCAGTTTAGGCCCTTTTTGCTTTGTGCCTACTAGACCCCTTCCTTCTGGAGAGCCATGGAGGACCCTAGGGGAGTTCAGGGAGGCAGAAATAGCCTGGAGCTGTCCTGGTCTTGCTATCAGAACAGTGTCCTGCCTCCATGCTGGTACCTGAGTAGCACAGAGGACAAAGAAATTAGCAAATCTGTTGTCACAAATTCAGCCAGACATTCTGTGCCATTATGACTTAATTTAGGCTTTTTTTTTTTTTTAAAACACAGCTTTCTGTTTGTTTTGCTTCCAGGCTGTGATACAGACGAGATGAATGGCAATCTGCATTAACCACAGGCTGATCAACCCCCCTGGAATGTTTGCTGAAAAGCAAGGCAGGGGAGGTTGGCCCATGAAGGAGCCCTATCGCCAGCCATCAGCAAAGGCCAGACCTGGTGGAGACTGGGAGGCATGCCTGGCAGCCCAGAGACCTTGTGAGCTTTCTAGGTGCTTCCAGCTCATAGTGAGGCAGGGGAGCCAGTCCCGTGTGTGTGTGTGTGTGTGTGTGTGTGTGTGTGTGTGTGTGTGTGTGTGTGTGATATGCGCAGTCCCTGGTGGATAGCACCCCTACCACATCTATGACCTTGGCACTAAAGTGAAATTCCTTTGTGGACAAATGACATGAACTTTAATAAGGAGTTTACATCATCAAATGGCCTGCATAGGGCTGTAAGAGGGAGCCCAGATGAATCTCTCTTGAATGGACAAATGCTTTTGTGTAAGTGGGAGGTAGGTTAGGTTCTGGAACTGCCCCGGCCCTCTCCATTTCCCGACTCTTGTCACCCCTTCTCTGGTTCCTTTGTGCTGCTGGAGGTGGACTCCATGGCCTTTTACCTGTTAGGCAAGTGCCCCACCACCAAGCTACATCCCAGCCTCTGATTTTCTTAAGTCAGGAAGTCCAGAAAATACTTCAGATAGGCAACAGAACCCAATATTTGTCCATATTGACTATCCCCAACTCACCCACCAACCAACAAACTAACCAACCTGCTGAATCATCCACCCACTCACCCACCCACCCACCAACCAACCAACCAACCATCCATCTGAATCACAAACCAACCAAACAGCTGAATCACAAAACAAGTACCAGCTGAACCACAAACAAACCACCCAAACAACTGAACAATCAACCAATCAAACAAATAGACAAACAACTAATGGAACAACCAACCAACCAACTAACCAACCAACCAACTAACCAATGGACTGAGTAACCAATCCACCAACTAACTAACCAATGGACTGAGTAACCAATCCACCAACTAACCAACTGATCAACCAACCAACCAACGGAATAACTAACTAACTGCACAACCAATCATCCAATTAACTGAGCTATCAACCAATTAAACAACCAATCCACCAGCCAACTGAATCATTAACCAATCAACGAACCAACCAACCAACCAACCAACCAACCAACCAAACATGCAAGCAACTAGGTAGCCAAACCAACAACCGAGAAGTAAAACCACTAATCTAGCCGGGCGGTGGTGGCGCACGCCTTTAATCCCAGCACTCGGGAGGCAGAGCCAGGCGGATCTCTGTGAGTTCGAGGCCAGCCTGGGCTACCAAGTGAGTTCCAGGAAAGGCGCAAAGCTACACAGAGAAACCCTGTCTCGAAAAATCAAAAAAAAAAAAAAAACCACTAATCTAAATATTTACTGGGTTGAAAAGAAATCCCCTCTTCCTGTGTTTCTGTTCTTCATCACCCCCTCTCCCCCTAAATTGAGGAATCCTGTTAATGCTCCTTAGACGCCTCTTCTGCTGGGCCATCCCACCACTGCTCGAGTCCATTCCTCTAGATATTGCTCTGCCGGGCACCTCTGTCCCTTGCACAGCTGCCCACGAGCTCCACATCTGTGGCCACTGACACAAACATCATGGCTGGAGAGTCACAGGCTGAAGGGCCCAGTCCTAGCCCTGTTTTTTTCTGGTCCCCCACTTTTCCAGGTGGAGATCACCTACCCGGGTCCAGCCAGACAGTAAATTCCCTGGGTTCTTTGCCCTGAGTCCCCACTACCACATTATCCTGACATAGTAGTACATACTTGTAATCCCAGGATTTGGGAGGTGTAGGAAGGAAGATTATGGGTTTAGGGCCATCCTTGACCACATACAGAGTTTGAGGCCAGTCTGGACTCCATGGGATCCTGTCTCAAGAAAACCAAACAAGGCCACACCTGCAGGTCATACCTTCAGGTCACTGTGTATCAGTGGCAGAAAGTCAGGGGAAGCAAAGTCAAGTGTGCTTGGGTTGGGAGGGGAGTTATCCTGGGGAGGGTGACTGCGCAGTTCTAGACGGGCTGCCTTTGTTTTCTAGCAGCCAGAACCTCCTGGTCACTTGCCTTTTGATGTTCTTTAATTAGTCTTCACACTTGCCACTATAGGTCATGATCCCTAGGAAGTATCCCGGACACTGCCTGGACCCACTGCAGTTCCTAGAAGCCACTGCTCAGGCTCAGGTGCCTCCTTCCTCCCTCCCACCTGACCTGGGCTGCAGAGGGGCTTCACTGGCTGCACACTGACCTTGCCTTCCCTCACGGTCCCGATGCTAAATAAGTATATTATTTACAAAATATCGCTATCGCCTAGAAAATATCTTCCCAGGAAGAATTAAACAGTGACACATTAAAACCTTTTAAAATGCAGGCATGCATCAGCTGGCATGGGGCGCTGGCCACACAGACCCAGTGGACAGACCAGTTAATGGGGCTCCCAGGCAATGCTGGCTCTGTTCAAAGACGGGGGCCGTACGTTTGAGCCTCCTCAAGAGTCCTGGTGCTGGGCGGCCTGCTCGGTTGCTGTTGGAGGAAGGGACGCCGCCTAAGGCAGTGAGGGTGTTTGGAAAGCAAGAGTACCGCTGGAAAGGAGTCCAACTAGCAGTGTTTGCCGAGCTGGAAGAGGACCCGATCAAGCCCCAGAACCCACATTTGAAAACCAAAACAGCTAGGCATGGTGATGTGCGTTTGTAATCTCAGTGTCTGGGAAGGCAGAGACAGACAGATCTCTGGGGCTCTCTGGCCAGTCGTCAGTCAGCTTCGCCTACATGGTGAGCTCCGGGCCAGTGAGAGATGATGTCTAAAAAAAGAAAGAAAGGAAAAAAAAGATGGCTAGGTGTGGTGGTGCATGGTTTAATTCTAGCACATTTGAAGGAGAGGAAGGCAGATCTCTGTGAGTTTAAGGTCAGGTCAGATAGGGTGAAAAAGAAGAAGAGGAAGAGGAGGAGGTAGGAAGGGGTGGGGTGGGGAGTTGACACCTGGAGAACAAAACTCCAGATTGATCCTCTGGACACATACACATCCACCCCACCATCCCACAAATACACACACACACACACACACACACACACACACACACACACCCAAAAAACAAAAACAAACAAAACAGAGGAAGTCCAGAGCAGCAGGCTTGAAACACGTTGAAAACGACCACTCAAGTCTGTACAACCTTTGACCTCTCCAGTCTCACCCAACCCTGGGAAGTCAGTTGCTGCCACACTCTGACAGACTGGGAGGCGGCGGTGCATGCGCAGCATGGCGTCCTGGGAGCTGGACAGGGGTAGGGGATGACCCAGCCTGAGCCCTAACACCCCTCACCTCCCCGCGACTGTACAGCTCTTTCCCCAGCTCACATGCCTTGCCTGGGTTTTGAGGAAAAATTGCAGCCTCAGAATGGCATTCTGTACTACAGAAGGTTTTGAAGAAGCAATTGGAGAGCATCAGTCTTTGCCATTTCCTGTCGGTAGAGTTCAGAAGGAGGTCAGCAACAGGCCTGCAAACACACCCTCCAGACCCCTCTCCCTCCAGTGAACAGCCCTGCCTGCTAGGCTAACCTGCCGCAGGCTGGGAGCCTGGTGATAAAGCAGACAAGGGCCTTATCCTATGAAGCTCCTGGTGCGAATCTAAGAACACACAGGAGAGGGCATGGTGCACAGGGCGTGTGTGGAAGGAAGCAGAGGAGAAAGGAACATCTTGGCCCATGATTTAGGGCTGTCTTTATAGCAAGGGGAACATTTGGGTTGGGCCTTGAGGGGTATATATAAGTTCATTGTAATATTCCAGAAAGCTGAGAAGGGCAGGAGGCACCAGGTGGGTATCACGCTAGGGGGAAGAACCTGCGGGCCCTGAGTCTGCAGCATGGTGGCAGAAAACTGGTAAGCTCAGCAGAGGCCGGGATTCAAGGAAACGGGAGGGCGAGTCCGGGCTATTACTTGGGAGTGCTGGAGCAGGGGAGTGGCCTGTTCAGAGCATGGTCTTGAGAGGGCACCTTGGCCTCCATGTGTGGCAATAGATGGAGAGAGCGGAGCTGGGTGTGTTATCACACAAAGGCCAAACCGGGGCTAGCCATGGCCAGGGGCGTGTGACAATCCAACGCCGTGCCAGGGACTGGGGACCGGAAGGCACCTGGCTGCACTCTCGAAGGACACTAAGTTATCTGCTGTACTACTAACGTCTTCCACCCAGAGCTACCAGCTCAGTCCTCAGCAACCAAGAGGGGACACAGACCCTCTCTAACGCTCAGTCACTCAAATTACAGGACAGAAAAATGGCCACTGCTCGGCTGAGGGGTGCCATGGCAGTAGGCATATATATCACCTTGGTCCTCAGATCATTCCCAGGTCAGTGTCCTAAGCCCGATTGACAACCCATTTCCTACAGCTGTGCCACACCCTGGCAGGCTGGCAGGCCAGGGCTGCTGGATGAGGTCAAGGCAGAGAGGGGCTAGCCAAAGCTCCCTGGATGAAGACAGGGTAGTTACTACACTCCCAGGCTGGGCTTCCAGGCTGTTGCTCAGGAAGGGTCAGGAAAGAGTACACCATGCCACGTGATCTGCACCTGGGCTCTTGCTTTATTCCCATTCTGCAGATGAGGAAACTGAGGTCCTACATAAGTGGATTTGTTGGGCACTTCAATGCTGCACTGTGCTGCTTCCCAAGTCTGAGAATAGACTTGGATCAAGGCCACAGCAGGGCCTGCTTTGCCAAGAAGGACAGATGAAGACACAGGCCCCTGGAGAGGGCCGTGTTTCTCTCCTGAACAGGGCAAATGGCTTGCAAAACTCCTTGGTCTGAAGAGGGGCTTTTGCAATAGGGCTATTGAGACAAGGCATGGAGACCACAATGCTCTGGGACTCGTTCTTTAAAAAAAATAATTTTTTTCCTTTTTTGACAAATAATTCAGAGACCCAGCCAGACTCCAGGCAGCCAGGGGAAGCTGCCCTTCCCCCCAGCAGCACCTACTTCCTCCTGGCTCAGGAGAGAGGCCCAGGCCTGCACCCTGAGCTGGCCCAGGTACCCCAGTTGTTTTATGGATGGGTCTGTCATGAGTCAATATGATGACGTTTCCTGTAAGAACATTATTTCCCTGCATTGTTTGTGAAGTCTGTGTGATTGAGCACGTACTCCAGATTGACTCCGAGTGTGCTGGGCCCGGTGGACGGACACTCCAGAGGGCGGAGAGCAGGGTCTGGGGAGGCCAGGCAGGGGTGGTCCCCATTCTTTAGGTGGCAGAGAGAGGATGGTGACTCACAGGCTCTGCCTCATCTCCAGCCCACGGAGAGCTGCTTCTCTGGCTGAAGAGGCGCTTTAATCAGTCATCTCCAGATGTGAAGATCACATCGGCCCCCGGGCCACGATGGCGGCCCCCACCTAGAGTGTTCCTGCTCAATCTACCTAGAAGGCTATCCCTTTCAGCCCCTCGTCATTTGTAGCTGAGGAAGTCTGGAGAGGTGGCATTGTCTGAAAATACTTGTAGAGACGGGAGCAGGGTCTTTGGAGCTAGCCAGTCTTGGGTTCAGATTCTAATTCTGCCACTCGCCAGTGGGCAAGTCACTTTAGCCTCAGTTGTTCCAGCCATCAAATGGGTCAACAGTTTTCTCTTTGTGGACCCTTGACTGATCAGAAAACAGGTATGGAACATGTGCCATGAAGACATTTGTAGACTTCATCAATTCCTATTTATTCTTTTTCCCCCCCTCAAGACAAGGTTTCTCTGTGTAGTACTGGCTGTCCTGGAAATAGCTCTGTAGACCAGGCTGTTCTTGAACAAATAGAGATCCACCTGTCTCTGCCTCCAGAGGGCTGGGATTAAAGGTGTGCGCCACCACTGCCCAGTTCCTATTTATTCTTAATGTAAGTTGGAGCTGGGGCTCATGGGTAAGTATGTTAGTGTGCCTGTCTAAGACCATCCCCTTGGAGACCTTTTCATCAGAGCCACAGGACTCCTAAAGGTTTTAGAACAGAGGAAATAGCCCTGGTGCAGACATGACTGTTGGTATCAGGTCAGTGACTTAGCCAAGAGGTTTAAGGGAGAAAGAAGAAATGCGTTCATCCAGTTCTCCTTGGCTTCCTAGCCTGTCTACAATTCCGTCTGCCTCCTCCACCTACTGTGACCCCAGGCATGTCGCAGGCGTGTCCCGTGCTCGGGGCCCCAGCTTACCTGGCTTTGTGAAACCTCTGCTCTCGATCTAGACACGCTCATCTTTTGTCGCTGTGGAACTTTCCAGTGGGCAGAAGACACGTTATTTTGATCTGCTCAGCATTTTCTCCCTTTCTTGCAAAATCAGAACCCATGTTTGGCTCTGAGGTCCACTCCTCAGCCCTGTCATTAGGAGTGGCCCTCAGAGGACTGTTAGTACAGGCACCCAATGATTTTTTTTTTTTTTTTTTTTTTTTTTTTTTTTTTGGTTTTTTGAGACAGGGTTTCTCTCTGTAGTTTTGGTGCCTGTCCTGGATCTCGCTCTGTAGACCAGGCTGGCCTCGAACTCACAGAGATCCACCTGGTTCTGCCTCCCGAGTGCCGGGATTAAAGGTCTGTGCCACCGCCTCCTGGCCTGCATCACCGCCGCCGGGCCTGCACCCAATGATTTTTGACCAATGGAGGGTCTCTGGCCCGTGTGAAGCCCATCAGAGGCCCTTTCGGAATCCATGTTTTTTTTTTTTTTTTTTTTTTCTTTCTGGAGCTGAGGACCAAACCCAGGGCCTTGTGCTTTGCTAGTCAAGCACTCTACCACTGAGCTAAATCCCCAACCCCTCGGAATCCATATCTTAAGGGGATAGTGCAAGACTGCCAAGTGGTTAGGGTCTTGTAATCCTGTGGCGGCTACCCAAAGGGAGGGCTGGGGGTATAGTTCAGTGGTAGAGTACTTGCCTAGTACGCAGGCCCCAAGTTTGATCCCCTGTACAGTTAAAAAGAAAAGAAAAGGAAAAAGAAAAGATACAGGCCTCTACTAGACCTGGATGCTGCACTTGATCTGCCAGCCAAGACGTGACTTTGGTCTCTCTTCCTGTCACTTCCCAGTGAACGGTGCCTTCGACTCAGCTGGCTGCTCTCTGCAAATCAGGTGTTTGGAGCAACATCCAGTGTGCACAGATTTGTGGATATCCTCCCGACTTTTCTCAGGGGAGGTATTGAGCCATTCATTCATTCACTCACTCACTCACTCATTCATTCACTCATTCACTCACTCACTCACTCACTCACTCACTCACTCACTCACTGCTTTATATAGTCAACAGCCTATCATTACACGCTTGCCTGGGACCGCTAGTTCAGTGCTGGAAGGAGTGTAGGATTAGTTGTGGACACACTTACCCACTTCCAGACTGTTCCAGGTCTCGCACAGCCCTGCAAAAATTCACAGTGAGGGTTGGAGGGGTGGCCCAGGGCTTAAGAGCACTGACTGCTCTTGTGGAGGACCTGAGTTTGGTCCCCAGAACCCACATCTGGCAGCTTATAACTAATTGTAACTCCAGCTCCAGGGGATCTGACACCCTCTTCTGGCCTCTGTCTTTCTTTGTCTCTTTGTGTCTGTCTGTCTGTCTGTCTGTCCGTCCGTCTGTCTCTCTCTCTCTCTCTCTCTCTCTCTCTCTCTCTCTCTCTCTCTCACACACACACACACACACACACACACACAAGAAGCCCCAAATCCCAAAAAACCAAAAACCAAAAATCAAATATTTTCAAGGCCAGTGCACAGGAGCTCTGGCTGTGGTCATTCCAGCAGGGACTTGAGAGCCTCCACCACACTCCTGGGGCTGTGAGGGGGTTGGGTAGGCGGCACAGAGGAAGGAAGGGAGACTAAGTGGAGCCCTTACGCTCTATGTTCTCAGCACCCTGGAAAGGCCAAGAGTGAGGCCATCCACCATCATGCAGCCACTGGGTTTTCAAGGATCCCTGGAGCCCAAGGTCTGAATACTGGTGTTTTATAAAACATTCTTTTTGTTCTTTATGCCTTATTGAAGTGTAACTTACAGACCATAAAACTCCCTCATTGTAAGTGTACGGTCTATTAGAAAACACACAGAATTGCACAACCATCCCGTCTTCGAAGTTCTCTTCATCCCACGGAGCTTCTTCCTGCCTGTTTGCAGGCAACTTTAGCTTGAAACATTCTGGTGTTTAAGAAGTGAAGACAGAGCACACACCTTTAACCCCAGCACTCAGGAGGCAGAGGCAGGCAGATCTCTTAAGTTTGAGGCCAGCCTGGTCTACACAGTGAGTTCCAGGTCATTCAGGGCTACATAGAAACCTTGTCTTAGGGAGAGAGAGAGAGAGAGAGAGAGAGAGAGAGAGAGAGAGAGAGAGAGAGAGAGAGAGAGAGAGAATGGGCAAGGGTCTGCCCCTCAGTGAGAAAGCATCGGTTCAGTGTGAACAAGACCCCAGGTTGCACTCCCCAGCAAATAAAAACACAAGGAAAAATTAAAACTTGATAACTAGTGGTCTGCTCAAGTTCCCCACTTTACAGATGAGAAAACTGAGTCCTGGAGAAGAAAAACGGCCCACCCCTGACAGCAGGGAGCCCACAGCATTGCTGACCTCCAACAGCACCGCAGTCTGACTCCACAGCCCAGATCACTTTGTCTCAGGGGAGGCAGAGCTAAGGAGCAGTTAACAGAGTCCAGTCTGGGCCTCCACCATGCATGAGCTGTGTAGCTATGGGCAGGCTGCCTGGTCTCCCTGGGTCTACCTCAGTTTCTCTGAGGGCCAGTGTTATACCCACTGCCGAGGAGAGTGTGTGGATTCCCCAAAGATCACCCGCGGGAGTCACAGCCATGTGCAGCTCTGATTAACTGCCCGAGAAGGTTGGCTAATAACTGTCATTTCACCACAGCTGTGTCCAGATTTGTCCTCAGAAACTTGGAAGTGAAAAAGCAGCAATTAAAGAAACCAAGTCCAGGCCCCGGATGGAAATGTGGGTACAGAGGCAGCTTTCTAAGAATGTGATGCAATGCCCCACCCTGGGGCCTCATCGCCCTGTGCTGTGGATGGAGCAACCGCCTGGAGCTTGCTTAAGGCGCCGGTGATGCCCGGCTGCTCCCTCCTCCCTGGCCCCAGCATTTCCCAAGAGGCCACAACACACGCATCTCCTCAGCAACCTGGGGGCTGCTTCCCCTCCTGTCCAGACAGGAGGGGCATTATGGGGTGGAGGCTGCCCTCCCACCCCGCATCAACTGGCTTGATGAGGCCACACACCCAGAAAATAAAGGAAGGAAAGAAGAGACTTACCACGATGCCACCTGCCTTGTGCTGTCTTTGTATTCTGTCCAAAGCTTATTCACGTGGCTGCCATGACTCCTGACAACTAGAGAATAAAATTCAGTGACGAGGGTATGAGTGCTTCATCTGGAGGGGGTTCCCCCAAATACCCCCAGGTGGACTAAGGCTCCCCCTTGCACCGGGAGGTCAGCAGTGGGACTGTGTCTGAGGAACACTGCTCCCAGGAAGCTGAGTGACTTACACACCATGCAGGTTCTGCCTTCGATGCTCATGCATGCTCTGTCTTCGATGCTCAGCAAACTCACGACCCGCTTGGAGGAAAGTGGTGGATAGTTGCTAGGTCTTCACTGTAAGTAGAGAAGCCGCTTTCTCGATGCCTTTGGAACTCAGGCCATTGAAAATGTAGAGATAAATCCACTGTACCCCCAGGAGGGTCCCAGTCTAGGGTCAGGACAAAGACTTGTGGTAGCTGAGGTTTGCTTTTGCTGAGGCTGAGAGTCAAAGTGACATGGGGAATCTGAGGAGGACTCTGGCCTTGGAGGATAGATGGGATATGGACAGCTGGACTAGGACTTGTTTGGCTGGAATTTGGGGGGCAGGAGGTGAGGCAGGAGGCAGCTGAAATAGATGGTGAGGGGCCTGAAGAACAGGACATTTTAACGTTATCACGGAGGACATAGGAGCCACTCAAGGTACGTCAGTGTGGTTGCAACCTAAGGAGTAAGGTGTCTAGGGATGCCTGTCTGCCATCAGACATTAGATGGAAGAGGAGGAGATGGTCACAAATCAAGATGACTTGTTAAAGTCCTGCTTTTGTGGGGAGATGCCTGGTTACCCCATGTCAGGTGGTAACATGGGAGAAAGGGCAGAATTCCAGACCAGAGAGTTTTAAGCCTCCATCTCTTATGCCCAGGCTCAGGCTGCCCAGCTGCCAGCTGGCTGTCCATATACTGTAGCCATGGAAAAGGAGAACACAGCCTCGCCTGGCTTCCCCATCATCCTGCTGGAGTCAAAGACACCAGGTTCATCCTTGCTGCCCTGGCTCAGCTGGTGCGTCCTAGCAGGGACTTCCACTGTGCTGGCGCAGGTGGGATGTTGAGATAGGCAGCCACTGCTTGGCTGTGTGGCTTTTGGTAGAGAACTGCTTCTGCTCAGGCAGGGACAAGACAGGCGCAGATCTGAACCCATGGCAAGTTAATGCTCTCTGTTGTAATTTGGTTTCAGTTGCTATAATGGAATACCCAAAGCTGGGTTGCTTATGAAGAACAGAAGGTTCTGAAGGTTGGAAGGTGCAAGATCTAGGGGGTGAACCAGATGAGGGTCTGTGCTATGTCATAACATGTTGGAGAATATCACTTGGAAAGGGAGAGACGCAGGGGGATGGGGGGGGAGGGAGAGGGAAAGAGGGGGCATAGGAGCAAACTGATCTTTCTAGTAGGTAGTCCCTCCTATAATAAACTCAATACCTGTTGTGGTAAAACCCTCAAGACCTAAATCACTTCTACAGGCCCCTGTTGTGTGAACCATCTCTGCTAATACACGAACATCCGTGTCACCCCAGACAGGGCATCCGTGACAGACTAAAGCAATGGTTCCATTCAAGTCCACGGCAACCCAACCTGCTCATTGGGTTTATTTACAGAGCACGGGTGAGATGGTCACTTACAGGAACGTAGCTGACCGCCCCCACCCCAACCAACTGTATCACTGGGAAGTCTCCCCACAGCAAAGCTGACCACTTCCCTGTAGCTGCATAGATGGAACACCCCTTCAGCGAACCTTCCACTTCGATGTACCTAACATCTCCCAAGACTAGGGTCTCACCGCCCCCTCCTTCTGTGAGGGGATGACCACAGGCCTGATTTTGAGGGTGGCAAGTGGTCACAGTTGTTCTGATGAGGACGGTAGTGGCTGTGATGCTTAGAGAATAGCATTTCACATCAGCCTCACCTCTCCACACCCCTGCCCTAGGATGGAGTTCGCAATGCAGGACCTTTGGGAACACATTCACACCACACGTCTCAGTCCAGTGTAGATAGCAGTGGCTCATGGTCCCCTCTGGGGATCCTAAGATCCTTCATCCTGTGTCCTAAGGTCTCAAAAGAGTTGAGCAAGGACGGCAGGAAGGGGGTGACCATGGCTGGTGACTGAGAAGGATGGAGAAGCCATGCCGGCATTTCTTGTTCGGTGCAGGCTGATGTTCTTGCCAGGAGTGTGTGAGCATGCATTCATTTCTGACCTCTGTTTTTTTATAAAATGGTACTAGGGACTGAACCTAGGGCCTCCTGCCTGCTAGGTAGGCTTTCTGTCTCTCCTATATATCTATCCCCTCCTGTGTTTGTGCGTGTGTTTACATGTGTGTGGGTATTTGTCTGTGTATGTGCACATGCGCGTAGAGGCCTGAGGCTGATGCTGGGTGTCTTAATCCATCACTTCTCACCTCCGATGGTGAGCAGGATCTC